>NW_017728912.1:8039690-8102669 GCF_001723895.1 Crocodylus porosus | reverse complement strand
CTGACAAGAGGTGAGTTCCCCAACCTGTAGGTATGGTGCTGGTTGTTCCTCCCCAGGTGCATCACTTTGCACTTGTCGGTGTTGAATCCCATCCTATTCTCATCCGCCCTCCCCTGTAACCTGTCTAGATCCGATTGCAGCCTATTCCTCCCTTCTAGCGTACCCACATCCCCCCACAACTTAGTGTCATGAGCAATTTGAACAGTGTACTTTTTACCCCCTTGTCCAAGTCACTGATGAAGATGTTGAAGAGTGTGGGCCTGAGGACCAAGCCCTGCGGAACCCCACTGCCCACGTCCTTCCAAGTCAAAAATGACCCGTCCACCACCACTCTCTAGGTGCAGCCCTCCAGCCTTCTTTCCTCACAAGGCGGCACTAGCCAGGAAAACTGGGTCGGTCTCCTCTCTCATATCTCGCCTGCCACAAATTTAATGAATTGATTAAAGGGGGAGGGGTGGTGAATCCCCAACCCAATATTGACTGGCACTTACTCCACTGTCAGATCCAATTTTTTCTCGCAGAGAAAAATTAAGTAAATCACAAAAAAAAACCTTGCCATCCACACTGTGCCCTTTCTCCCATTACAGAGGACTTAGAGACAATCTCTCTCATCCCCTTTCCTTCACCCCACAAGCACTTGATCACCAGAGCTGCGAGCAAGCAGGAGTGGGTTTGTTTGTTTGTTTTTTCAGTGATTGACGCCACGCCAGCTTAATTGACTGCACACGGCATCCAATTAGTGTGGGAAACCAAAAGAACATCTCTCTCCATTCCTTTTTTCCCTTTTAGTGGTGAGCTCCTCTGAGCCCACAAGACCAAACCGGTCTCTTGCCCTGTTCCCAGGGACTTCAGTCTTGGGCAGCGGACGGCTATCCACCCTACCTGTCTACATCATCTTCTCCATTTGCACTCCTCTCCTGTGTCCTATTTCCCAGGACTGGAAATAGTTCTGGATGCTTAATTCAGCCAATCCGCCTCACCTGGCAAGGCAATAAAGCCAAGCCGGGATGGACCAGGAGTTCCCGTTGCAGCGTAGTCACACTGTTCCAACCGGGCAAGTTCTCCTGGCTACGGGCCCACTCTGGGTAAGTAGTCTTAAGTTCTTCACACAGAGCAAACCAGGTGGCCACACTTTAAATACTGTTGGTGCCAAAGCTAGCAATGGAAGCTCCTCTCAGGATGAGGCTAGCCTGGATCCAAGATCTCCAGCTTCTCAGAAACCTAGTCAATCTAGATTACTGGACAAAAGTGCATGCTACACCTGCCAACCGTGTTTCGTATAAATCTGCATGCATGCTGTCAGCATCAAACTCCCTATCCCTGCAGGAGGAATTGTACATCTCCTAAACCAGTTTGGGCTATAGCAGAATTTAGGCTGGAGCAGCTAGTATGGGACACTTCTGAGTATATTCCAGGGATGGTGAATGATTTGGGCCCATAGGCCGCACAGGGGGCTTTGCTGAGTTTTTGTGGGTCAGGTCAGCACTCCTCCCCTTGCACAAGAACACACTGAAACTCTCTGGCTAGGGACAGAAGTTACACATAAACCAGTTTAAATGACCAGAAATTGGTTTAAACCTGTAACAGAACATAAGTTCAGCACACATAAACCAATTTCAAAATGGCTAAAACTGGTTTAAGATACAACTGGTTGAATGCAGTATCAGACTTTACTGATTTGGGTCAAACAGGCTTATGCAATGTCTGTCCCAGACCCCTTCCTGGCTTAAGTTAAACCAAAGTCCCCCAGCAACCCAGATGCTTTGTAGCCCTTGGCTGGGCTGTCTGCTCCAGAGAACAGAGCTGGCCTTGCCCCATGCTCCCTAGCTGGAGCACTATCACGGCTCTGGCTGCCTCAGGGACTGCAGCATCTGGCAGGCTTCCCCCTGTACCAGTCCCCCATAACCCCTCACCACTGGCTGCTCAAGCAGGGATCCCCCTCCCATCTCTCTCCCACAGCAGGAACAATAGAAGGGATCCCCCCTCCCACTCCTCTCCCACACATAGACATCATGAAGAAGCAGGGAGAGGGAGATTGAAAAGCTCAGTATCATCAACAGACAACACACAAGCAGTACTCCCCCACTTGCCTCAGAGTGCTAGTTGGGGACCAAGGTCTGACAACACTACCCACCCCTTGAGCAGCAAGGGGGGAAGCCTGCTGCTTCCCCCTACCCCTCCAGGCTGGGGACATGCAGGCAGGGTGGGGGTTTAAGCCCCTCCCTAATCATAGCATCTTGCCCAGACCTAGCCACCCCTCTCCCCCCACCGCTCATCACTATGGAAGGGAAAGAAGGGCTCCTCTAGTACCCCCTGGCTTCTAACCTAAGCCACTGCAGGCATGTGTGTGCATTTCTGGAATGAAAAGGGAATGTCTATCCACCTCCAAATTGGTTCAAGCTCTGCAGGTTAGACTAACCTGTAAACGCTGAATCAATTCAAGCTCCGGCTTTTTGAATGTCTGTCCCTAACCTCTATGTGGGATGAAGCCAAGGGAGGGTGGGAAGTGGTGTTCAGGAGTGGGATGGGCAGTTAAGGCCAGGATGACAGGGTGGGGTCATGAGGCAGTGACAGCACAGAGCCAGGGCCTGGGGCAGTCCTGATCTGCGCCCTGCATGATCCTGCGACAGGCATTGGTTCTACAGGCAGGGGTGTGCAGGGAATGGATTGTGGCTCTGCCCTGGCCCCAGCCCCATACCCACATTCTCACTGCTCTGTGATCCCAGACCCAGCCCATCCTGTCTGCCTGGCTGTGTGCCCTACCCATGGAGACCCCAGGATTGCAAGGCACTGACAGCTTTGGGCTGGGGCAGAGCTGTGATGCACTCACCACATGTCCCTGCCCATAGGATCAGCCCCACATCCTCACTGCCCTATGATCCCAGGGTCCCCATGGAGACCAGCTGCGAGTCATGGGGGCAGAACACATGGCTGGGCAATGGGAAGAGACTGTGGGAGGGCAGGGAGCTGCATTCAGGAGGATCTTGGAACAATGACAGCATGGGGCTGGAGCCAAAGCAGTGCCATGATCCACTCCCTGCACACCCTTGCCCACAAACCCACACCCATTGCAGGGGTGTTCAGGCAGTGAATCTCAGCTCTGCTCCAGCCCCAGCCCCACACTGTAACTGGCCAAGGTTCCTGCAGTCTCCCTGGCCTTGCCTACCTGTCTAGGTCCCAGACACTGCCCTCTGCCAACCTACAGCCTCAACCCAGCCACCCAGCCAAGCACCCTGCCCATGTGGGTCCTGCCCCCGGTGATGGAAGTGGGGTGGATGGGTCAGGGTGCATTTGCGACTAAGACACCTATAGTCATTCCTAAGTCTGTTAAGGCATCCAGAAGGATGACTAGTTCTTCAGGCACTAAATAAATACCCTCATTTTTTCAATTAAAACACCTAATCTAACATTCTACATAATTGTTCAGGCTCACAGAGTGGTATGTCCTGAATAGCTTAGGTTCAGGTAAATAATCTTCCTCCAGTAGTTCAGGTAAATAGTCTCCCTCCAGTAATTTAACAGTGCATAGGTTCCTGGTACTTGCTGTTGATACAACCTCTTGGAAAATAAGGACAAAGAAAATTGAGACAGGGAAATTACAATTTTTATTATCTCTATTTTGGAGAAATAGAAAGACACGAGTTTGATAGGGTCTATGTGTCTCGTCAACCTTCAGGAATCTTTTCAGGAAGGGAGAAATGTAAATTACAGGAACATGGAACCTGAAGGGAATGACAAAAGCTAAAAAGATATGATGTCATACATAAACAGAAAATAAACGCTAAGTAAAACTAAGTAGAAAGAATTAAGAACTCAAGATTTTTTATTACACAAAACCCTCTGAAATACCTGGATAAGTTTTACATGATAGCTTGTCAGTGTTCTGTTTCTACTTTGTCCTGGGACACTGGAAAAAATAGGCTTTTTTACAAAGACATCATAGGTTTATTTAACTGACCTCTGATGGATTTGAAGAACAAAATTATATTTGTTATTATATTTATTAGTTCATAATATTTAGCCTACTTCCACACCAGTAACATTTTCAGTAGGACACTCAGATCACTCAGTAACAGGAAGGACATTCAGATCATCTGGCAAAGACATGTTACCACAATCACAGATAATTATAAAGTGGCTCAATTGGCATGTCTGAGATTGTAGCTTGTTTTATTAAGCTTTTCCTGTTTACAGTGGGTTTTCCTGTTTACAGTGACAGTAAATCTACTCTATTTAAATGATATGGAATTCACTCACCTTTGTAGCCTCTGGAAATTGACAATTCAGACAGTGATTGATTCACATTGAGTGCTCCAAATTAACACTATTGCAAATAAGATCATAATACAGCTTTAAATCTTTTTAAAATAATGAATTCACAGTTTTAACTTGATTTGATCCCATTTATGAATTGTTCTGTGTAAGCTAAGAAGACTCCTAATAGCTTACTACCAAAGTTTGACTTAAAGGGCCCCACAGTCTCTCATGTATCAGTGCCCCCAATGCTTCAAAACGGTAGCAGGGGCACTTTAAAGCTTGTCAAACAAGCTTTAGTTAAAGCACCCCCACCACCATTTTGAAGCACAGGGATGTTGATACACAAGACGTGGTAGCTGCTGGAACACACTACTTAGCATGTTCCAGCAGACTCAACACTCAGTAATTACAGCATGTCAGAGCAGCCTCCTCACACATCTACAGGCACCCAAAGAATCCAAGCAACAGTAGTATAAATTATGCTATGACCAACACAATTAGTTGTCTCTCTAGTGGTGTGACAAAGAGTCTGGGGTGCTCTGTCACTTTGACAGAGAAGCCACCCAGAAAGAACCCTGCAAGGCAGACAGGGTGCAGTTGGGGCTGGGTTGCCACTGAAATAAGCTAATGAGGTTAATTAGAAGGCACCTGCAAGCAACCTGGGAGAGTCACCTGATCTGAAGGAAGATGTGTCCTGGGAGCATAGGTGTCTGGTGCTTCTTGAGTCAGGGGGGCACGTGACCCCCCTGACACCAGTCAGCAACCAGGGCTAGGGCCCTGGTGGCGGAGCCCCTCTCACCATGGAAGTGACAGCACCACTTCCAGTAGTCCCACAGCCACTTCTGGAAGCAGCACGGCCATTTTTGCTAGCAGCCCCGCTCCCCAGCTGGCACTTGCGGGGGGGGCATTGGTGCTCCCACCTGCACCCCTACCCACCAGCTAAACAGGGGAGTGCAGCCTGGCAGAAGGTGCACGGGCACTCTCAGGGGGTGCATGTGCACCCCTGTGCACCTCCTACGCATTGCCCTAGCCTAGGAGAGAAATAAGGCAGGGCCAGAGCCAGGGCAGGCAAACTGGCCATGGAGTCTGAGCAGGGAAGAGCTCTCTTTGGTGCCTGTGACTGAGAGGCAAACTGTGAGTGTTGAGCAGCCACCAATCCTCCATACGTTTGCCTAGGTGTATGTGTCAAAGGTCTTGGTGACTAGAACTTTTACCATAGGCAACTGGTAGATGGAGTATGGGGGGGGGCACATGCCCCCCCGAAAGAGCCATCCCTATCAACAACGATGCCAGCAGGGACTGTGGGTGCTCACCAGCTCTGCCCCCAACACTGCCAGAAGCATCTGTTGATGCTCGCCAGCTCCACCCCCACAGCCAGTGCCGCCAGTGGCTTCTGCAGGTGTCCCCCCTGACTCAGGGGTCACCAGTCACCCATGCCTCTTACATATACACTGTGGTCCAGAGGATCAACATTGCCTACTATATCTTGTTCTGGAGTATATTCTTTCCTCTCTTCCTAATCTATCCATGGAGATATACTTCAGTCTCATACTCCTGTCCTCTCCTTTCTCCTTAGCTCTCTCTCATGCTTAAGAATGCTGCTATTGCAGAGAAGTTGAGAATAATTTCAGCATCCAGGGAACTTCAACAAGCATGTGGGACAAGCCTGCAGTTACTGTCCCAAGAGCTAGCAAGATTTTCCAAGAGAAAAGGGACCCATAAAAATGAGAATGCAATGACAAAAATATGAATGAACATAATCCCCAGTGGGAGACATTTCATATATCTGCTTTGTGTTCATGGAACATTGTGACTGATTCATGGAGTACCAGAGTCTAACTACAAAAGCATTAAAAAAGGTTACAGAAAAAATATGACTAACTGCATATCCCAAGGCTCTGCGTAACAGTACAGCTAATTTGCTTTGTATTCATTCACCATCACAACATAAATACATGATTAAGAGAGAGAAACAAGGCAGGAAGACACAGATGAAAACAGTGAGCTTGTAAATATCCAGTTTCATCGGGGAGCTCACGTCCAAGAAGAAATCAAGATTTGCTACTCAACCTGAACAAACAACCCTTCTAAAACCATTTCCCTGTATGCAGTACATAGAAAATTATGCCATCTGCAACACAAAAAGCATTTGATTTCTCTGATTTAACACTGTAGTTCAGAAGGTCACTACAGCCATGCTCATAATCTCTGTGTTCAGGCTTTTTCTATCAACATGTATAATTACAGCTGCATGGGTTATTTAGGTCGATCACTCACAGCATAGCAGGAAATTGTTCACAGCATGGTCCACATTTCTCCTTGTTGTTATCATTATTTTCATTCATAGAAACACTTTAATAATCAGCAAAGGAAAAAACTGCCACAAACACTGAGTTATTTTGTCTGGGATCTTGGCATCAAACATCAGTTTTCTATCACAAGCGATACGGTAACATTAACAATAATTGTAATGATAGCAATAATAATACAACAAACTTTAATCAGTCGGAAAGAACATGCTATCTCTTGTATCCTCTCCTTGCCTGTTCTTTTGTGTTCTTTCTCCTCTGTTACATCACATGACTGCATATCTGCTCTCCTGCAACAAGTAACGTACTGAATTATGTTTCTCTTTGAATAGCCTTTCAAAGGGTTCTGTTGATATCGTAAACCATGGAGTGCAATACTTCTTTGGCTTCTTAATACAACTAGTAGTACCAGGTGTTATAATTGCCTTCTACATACCAATCTGGCATGTTTCTGAAATGTTACTGATGAGAACAAATTGGTTGGCTCCCTGGCACCATTTGCTACTTCCATCTACTTCTCATCTATGGCTTTTTTACACCTCCACATCTGATGCCCACTCTCCTTTCCACCTCCTTTCCTGCTGCCATTCTATCCTCTTTCTCTCCCTGCAGCTTCCTGCTGCTTTGCTGGCTCTCACTTCCCCTGTCCTCCTCCGTAGCTGTTCTCTTGCCAGTAAGGAATTAACCCTTTCTGTTTTGGGGCTCCAAGACTAAAACTGTTTCCTGAAAATTCAGTAGAAAAACAGTTTGAACCTTTTTAATCGTAAAGCTGTGGACAACTGTACCTTTAAGCCATTTTAAAAGAGGGAGAACTTGCTGTTCTTATTTGTTATACCTGCCTCTCTCATACCAGTATATGGGTCCTGGCATACTTCACAATTATAGTGTAAATAACACATTAATCACACCATAAATAGTGATATGCTACACCAATTGGTTCCCCACCATATGGTACCCCAATATATAGTGCCTTAGTAAATATTGTAGAACATCTTTATGGTTGGTGCCTTAAATGGAATGTGTTGCATGAAGAGGCTCTCCCCAGCTCCACTTTCCTGCACCCCTGTCCTTAAATCACTACATGTACAGCTGGGCTGCATATTAGTTTTTAGACCTGGCACTGCCCTGTGCAAGACCTATGTTCAGCTGAGCATCAGGATCAGGCTGCCCTGGGATCCAGGAAAAAGGCAGCCCCAAACAGAAGACAGCTCTGGCCCCAGCAGTTTTCCAATTGTGATCTGAGGAATGTTACAGATGACATCTCAGGAATGTTATGCCATGTGTGGCATGACAGGAGATGTTATGTTTACAAAGAGGTATAAAATCCTTCAGATCCCAACCATGCCATTATTTTAATGTCTGCCAGGGGCCTAAGTAAACTAAGCCTCTATTCTGAAAGATATTTAAAGTTGTAGCACTTTAGCTCTACGTATATAGCAACATAAGAAGGAAGAGATATAACAGCCATACTGAAATATCTTAAACCTATTTAATACCATTATACCTGTTAAATTCTTCCTTATTCTAAGTCTCAAATAGTCGTAAATTTCTATTTCACTTACAACATGAATTTAAATATATAACTTTAATTTTGTGAAGTTAAATGAGTTTTAAATAATCATCTTTTTTTTTTTAATAAGCTGCAGAATTGCAATGCCTTGCATTTGAAAGCTTGTCTAACTTTCTCCCAACCATGCAGCTGGTCCAATAAAAGATATCACCCACAAAAATCTTTGCCCATATACAATTGTAACGTAGCTGACAAGTAGCATTACTGGGAATTAGAATCCATAGGGGATTAAAATTAAGGCACAGCTTTCTCTTCTGATAGATGGCTGTGACTCATCAAAAAGCATCTTGCCTGACTTGCTGCTTGTGCAAAATACACAGAGAGAGGCAGCTGTGTACAATGGAGTGACAACCTGTCTCCAATCTCTCAGGCCTGATCCTCAAAGGGAAGTTACAAACCACTTGTCACAGACGAGCCTATGAACTTCACTTCATAAACCACACAGATACAGAAACTCATGGACTCAATATAGGCATTGGAATTCTGATAATCTACAACCTGCTGGGCATCTGACTCCCCAGGTACCTCTGCACTTTTACCAGCGCTGCTACATCTCCCCCTCTACCCCGCACCTGAGCCTGTCCCTCACCCCTGACATCTCCATTTCCATTTTCATTGACTGGCTTTCTCACCTGCATTGTATGCCAGCCTCTGGCTTCTTTACTATTGCTTCCATCCAGGAAGAGCACACATCAACTGCAGGTGCTTCCTCTGCCCGATGAAGGGTTTTTCAACCTGAAACCTTGCTAAGATATATTTCTCCAACTATTCCATTGGTCTAATAAAAGACACCAGATAGACCCAAAGAACCTTGCCTGCCAGTGCCATGTCCTTAGACCAGCACGGCTACAACCAACACCCCTAGCACCTGTCCCCAGTCAGCTGACCAGAAAGAGGCAGGGCCTTAGGCACATCTAAGCCCCAGGGCTAGGGCTGGCAGGGACAGCTCTCTGGCAGCTGCTGGAGAAGAAGATCCTGCAGGAAAGGAAAGAAAGGTTCAGTGACAGTTTAGCTGCATGAGATGCTAGTGCTACTGTGCTGCTTACTTACCTGTTGTTATTTCAAGTGGTGGACTGAGCTGAGGCTGTAGGGGAGGAGGAGACCTCATTGGGGTACACTACCATGTCGTGTAGAGGTGCCAGCGCCAGTCAGGGCATGCCTTAACACACACACACAGTCACACGTGTCATGAATTTTGCTTGTCAGCAGCCTGAGATTCAGTTTCCCAGAAACCCCTGCACCTGTCTCCTTGAAACTTGGCAGGCTTTGTGGCCTCACCAGAGTACCATGCCTGCTGTTTTTACCCCCCTGTACCTTCACCTTACAAGTGACATGAGTTTTGATTTCAAGATTTTGAGGTGCAGTTTCTCAAAAACCTCTGCACCTAACTCCTTGAAACTTGACAGACTTTGTGGCTTCAGCAGAGGCTACCATCTCTGCTATTTTAATTTGAATTGGGCAAGAAATTACAACATTATAGGCATTTTCATGATTCCCCATCATAGCCTATGGGCAAAACGTCAAAACACATCAAAACAATGAAACAGTTTCAATGAAACAAAATGGAAAAGCCAAAACAAAACACTGTCCCTTCAAAATAGTGAATCAGAAGTCAAAATGAAATGGTGCTGTTTTGTACAGCTCTAGTAACTGTTCCTCTGTTTGCTCTTACTTCATGGTAAGTGAAAGCTAAACCACAAGAACTTAGCTTCTGTTTCACTTGGAGTAAGGTAGCCAGTTAAGAGCTGACAGACAGTTATCAGCTACTCTGCAGTTAGTCACCACTGTCACTGTCTCCTGAAATTTGACAATTTGTCCATGACTTTATACATACCTTTTTGAAGATGTACAAAATAAATAACTTGGTTGAGAAAAGGAGAATATTGCCGAATTCACAATTCAGCCCTTCGAAACTGGACAGCCTTGAAGTCAAACTCAGAAACCTTGGTTCTATTCTCAGTTCTGACCTGAGCCTGCTGACGGACCTAGGGCAAGTCGTTTCACACCTCAGTGTCTCTGTTTCCTCATCTGTAGAAGTCTTAGTGATCCTGTGTTCATTTGTAAAGTACTTTACAGTACTTGAGACGTACTGTTAATAGCATTATAAAAGGTGGTAATTACACTACACTACAGGACTACACTACAGTTTCTACAGCAGTGGAGGCCACCCTTTTTGGTAGGCAGACCAAAAATTAGACCCAAGCCCTCCCTGAGTGCCACTCTGATCCCCTTCCCCTGCCCAATCTAGTGCTCAGCTTTCTGCTCCTTCCCTTGTGCTCTCTGCTTGAACTGCTGCTCTGCTTTCTGCTTCCAGCACTCTTCACCATTGCGCTGCCTATCCCCACCCTAATTTTCTTTGTGCCACACTCGAAGGCTGCCTATGCCACTTTTCACAGTTTGGCCACCCTGTACAGTATGAGAACAACATAAAGCAATTGAAGGGGGTCATTTTGCACTTTAACCAATAATATGAACAGGAAAACAGAAACTGAAGACTTGTTTTCTGCTAAAGAACCAAACACAAAATTCTTCCTTTGAAACAAATGTTCGATAATAAAACAAAAGCTAAATATTGTTTATTCTTAAATTCATGGCAGAAAATATATAAATTAAATTATATCCCAGTTTGAGCAATCTGGTTTACTAGTCAGAATTTACATATTTAAATGAACAAGACTGACATTTTCCTTAACAACCAGCATACTGGTATTGCTTATTTGGGAGTGAAATTCACTTTGTTTCATTAGATGCAACAGGCTTATCACTGAAATATGGTTTCATTGGTTTTATGCTAATCCTCTCTACAGTAGTGAACTTTGCCTTTCAGGGCAGACAACCAACAGAAAGCTCTCCATACTGTTTAAATGACTCTCTGGAACTTTATTACTAAGGCTTCAGCGGTACAGATTTGTCTTTTGTTCAGCCTTGTACATTTCCTTTGTACTGGGCTGAATTTTCCTTAAGGGCTTCATTTTCAATATTTCATATATAATTTTGTATCTATCTCACACATGGAATTTCCATTCTTCCACATACTTAAAATAAAATAAAATAAAATAATTGTTGTATACAAACATCCCACAAGAATCTTATTAGCTGCTTACTTACCATCCAATTATTTGCATATTTTTCTGTACTTGTACATGCAACTGCCAATGCACTTTTTAACAAAAAACAGTATAAAAATCATTCTATCATAAATGATAAAGTTGATATAAACATCTCACTCTATGGGATGAACTTCCATAATTCCATAATTGTGTTCTGTCTATTATGCATGCTATAATAAGTTGAATGTGAACTTAAGTCCAAAAAAATGTTTTCCTCAACACTATTCTGTTTAGTTTACATGAAGCATACAAATGAATTTATATTTAAAATCCGAGGTCAGTATTAAACTGCTGTTATATCAAACTTTTCCTCTAAAATCCAGTTCAGACTACAATACCTATTAAAGCTGTATTTTACAGCATTTTCTCACTACTCCAAAATGACAATAGAAAATGACGCATAAAAGTAGTGGTGAATTCTTTTCTAGTTCTTTACATAGTGCATGTTATGGCGTGATCTAGTACTTTCACTGCTCACTTTCTATTCTGTAAGTAATGGGTGATTATACATTGTATGGACCTATATTCATTGTTAATTTATCATTTTTCAAAAGTATTTGGAAGGTTGAGCTACTGCTGAAGTTTATTTAACACTACATAATTTTATTTAATTATACATCTCTCCAATCACCACTGTAGGAAAAAGTCATCAGGTTCTTATGAAAATAATATATACTACTTGTTTGCTTCCACGATGTGGTAGAGAACCGATTCCTTTCACAGCTCTGTGTTTAGAAGTGCATGCTAAAAGTGCTTTTCTTTTCTTTCCCCATCATGACAGACGTAGTTTATTATATTACTCTGAAGACAGGCAGGATGCAGGGCAGGGTGGCACTTTAGGATGCGAACAAGTATTTGTGGGACCTGTTTAGGTATAGTCAGCTTTAAATGACTGAAACTTAAACCAGGACTGGCATGTGCAGGTATTCACTGCTCCCAGAAGCCATGTGGGCACCCCAAAGTGAGTGCTTTGAGGGGGAAGAGAAGGGGCCAATGGGACTGGGTGGGGAGGCAAGGTAAGTCATTCAGTGTGGAGGGGGAGAGGCTGGTGGGATGTGGGGACAGCTGGTGGGTACAGCAGGGGCTTCTGGGCAGGGGTGGGCTGACTGGGGGGATAAAAATACCCAAGTCAGGGTCAAGGCAAGGGGAGGGGTCAGAACAGCATAGTCCTGGGGTTGCTGTGAGTGGCTGGGCTTTCCCAGGCCTGGGACTGTGCTATAAACATGTGAAGGTGTTCACTAGACCAGGTTAGTTCACTGTAGAATAGGTTAACACAGGTTGATCTAAAGTTAGTTCACTCTGAGACGAACCAACTTTAGGTTGCATGCACCCTTTCTTGGGAGATTTAAGCCCAAGCCACAATTCTGGTGGGCAAGCTGAGGGACTGCGGCATTGATGAATGCACAGTCACATGGGTGGCAAACTGGCTCCAGGGGCGCACCACCACCTGGTGGTGGACAGGTCAATGTCGACCTGGGAGGGTGTGGGCAGCAGAGTCCCCCAGGACTCTGTCCTTGGGCTGGTGCTGTTCAACATCTTCATTAGCGACATGGACGAGGGTGTGGAAACCACCCTGTTCAAGTTCGCTGATGACACCAAGCTATGGGATAAAGTGAATACACTGGCAGGCAGGGACCACATCCAGGCAGACCTGGACAGGTTAGAGAAGTGGGCGGATCTGAACAGGATGCGGTTCAACAAGGACAAGTGCAGGATGCTGCACCAGAGGTAACCAGCATTATGGTTATAGATTAGGGGCTGACCCTCTCAGCAGCACAGAGGCAGAGAGGGATCTTGGAGTCAGGATTGACTCCAGGATGAATATGAGTCACCAATGCGATGAAGCAATAGGTAGAGCCAACCGCACCCTGTCGTGCATCAACAGGGGCAACACTAACAGGTCCAGAGAGGTCTTGCTCTCCCTCTATGCGGTGCTGGTCAGGCCACAGCTGGAGTACCGTGTCCAGTTCTGGGCACCACACTTCAAGAAGGACATGGGGAACCTGGAGAGGGTCCAGAGGAGGCCACTCGTATAGTTGAGGGCCTCCATGGCCAGCCCTATGAGGAGAGGCTGAGGGACCTGAATCTCTTCAGTCTCCGCAAGAGGAGACTGAGGGGGGATCTTGTGGCTGCCTACAACTTTATCAGAGGCCACCAGCAGGGACTCAGGGAAAGTCTGTTCACAGGGCCCCCCTCAGAGTCACCAGGAACAATGACCACAAGCTGAGGGAGGATAGGTTTAGGTTAAATATTAGGAAGAACTAATTCATGGTAAGGGTGGCCAGAGCCTGGAATAGGCTTCCCAGAGAGGTGGTGCTCTCACTTTCCCTGGAGATCTTCAAGAGGAGACTGGATAGGCAGCTGGCTGGGGTCTTATGACCCCTGCCACCCCCCCAGTGCTCATTCCTGCCCATGGCAGGGGGGTCAGACTCGATGATCTGTCTAGGTCCCTTCCGACTCACTGATTCTATGATTCTATGCCCTGTGAATGGTTGCACAGGAGAGCATTTAGATCAACCTAACCTTGGTAATGTTTGTACATACCCTTCAAGACTAACTGCATCTCAGTAGGCTCTCACCTAGGAAAGCTTATGCCTCTTTGAATGACTTAGTCTCTAAGGGCGTTTTATACACATTCACCAGGAGTGGGGGACTTTAATCAGAGTGGGTCTGAAAGCCACTCTAATTAAAGCGCCCAGAGCATCACATGTATCAGTGTCCCCACACTGAAAAATGGCATAACTAAAGCTCATCAAACAAGCTTTAGTTAAAGCATCCCCACTGCCATTTTTCAGCATGGAGACACTGATACACGCTGGAGTCTGCTGGAGAATGGTAATTACTTGATTAATCGAGTCTGCTCTGGCACACTGTAATTGCAGAGTATCAGAGCAGCCTTGCAGCACATGGATGGGCACCATAAGGTGCCACCCTGCTCTGCTTTCTACCCTTTCCCTATCAAGTGAATCAATGTCTATTGTTCCTTATTTAACTGGTTCTCAATTTTTTTCTAAGTTGTCATCAGAAAACTATTAAATGGCCAAAAGAAACCTTCAACCCTAAATTCTATAATCCTTTGTAACCATACAGGAATACTATGTGGAATCCAGGTCAGAGAATATCGCTTCATAGAAATACTTGTGCTGCTGTGACAACACCTCACCTCCCCGTGTCCACAGTGTGCTCAGTTTTGCCATAGTGACACTGCAAGGGATTCTGAAGCTGAATCATATCCAGAAGCTCAGCACCATTGGCTAGATGCAGGATGGACATACTAGTATAGCCGTGGAGAGTGGAAGCCACTAACAGGAGCAAAGAGCCTGCTGAGATATAGTGAC
Source organism: Crocodylus porosus (assembly GCF_001723895.1). Lineage (NCBI taxonomy): Eukaryota > Metazoa > Chordata > Crocodylia > Crocodylidae > Crocodylus > Crocodylus porosus. The sequence continues at coordinate 8,088,085 of NW_017728912.1, read as the reverse complement.
CTAAAGATGTTGTTGCTTTCTTACCTAGTAGGTGGGGAACCAATGGGGGCACCTACTAACTGATTTTCAAGTTATTTCCTAGTGGTCAAGCAAGGGGTAGTGAGAAATTCAAAACCTCCTGGCCAAAAAGGTGACCTGCCATAGTTTAAAGGCATTAATAAGTAGCAGAAGAGGACTTAAGAAGCAAAGACCAGATTTTTTAAGGTATTTGGGTGCTTTTCTCACATGCAATGAGTTTTCAGTGGAAATGACATGCCTAAGTATCTACAAAAAAATCTATTCCTAAAGAACTACTCTTTTTGGTCTCCAGGGGAGCACATCATCTGTACTGGCCCTGCACCAGCATAGCAGGAAAATAATACTAGTCTGTGACTCAGTATACTACAAACTCCACCATGAAGATGTATAGGTTACTAAAGCACAGGCTAGCACATTCACATTTATATCTATTCAGTTACCAAACATAACTTTAAAATTTTCTTCTAATTCCTGACAATGAAAAGAGCCAGGTGCTTGAAATCCTCATTCCCGGTTAAACAAGAGATTACCTTCACTTTAATTCACAAAACTATTCAATCGTTAAATACTTAACAATGTCCATTTCAGAAACATGCAAATTGATAGTCTCATGTGTTCTTAAAATAGAATTCTGATTTTGCCACCTAACATTTTTGACAAATTAAAATACAATGTAAATTAAATATATTTCACAAACTTTCATTCAATGAAATAATGTTGGTATCCATCTTTGTCTAACTTTGTGAAAAGCTTGAAAAGTTACAGTTAGTGCCTCTAATGAACTATTTTTAAATTATTGATTCAATTCATCTCAGGAAGACTAAGCTGATTTGCAAATATTTACTTGCATGTATGGTTTATATGCAGCTCTCAAAATGTACTTCCAAACTACCAAACCCACAACAGCTGTTTCCAGAAACAAGCCTTTCTTATCATTCAGTATCATGCATTAAAGCACATTAGAGTATAGAAGGAATGCCACAAGCAAACCAGGTTACTGAGTTCCCAGGAGATTTGTTTCAATTTACAGTCAAACTGATTTTCAGCCTTAATTCAAACAGACTTTTCTGGCAAAAAAGAGGGTTTTGTTTTTTTCCTTAGATGTAAATAGAAATAAGTAAAAACTAAAATACTGCAATAACAATAATATACTATAAACCCTTTTCTTCTACTCTTGATCCCCTTCCTCTTGAACTCTTTCCAAATCACACTAACACTTCCCTGTCTATTTTCCATTATAAGAAATATTAACAAGAAACCATCTGGGCTAGCATCCCTGCCTTTTTATATTCACAGAGGTTCAAGGCGACCTCTTCCAGAACTGTAAATAAGTCTGAGACATCTTCCTATCTTGTGAAATAATTCATGTTGTGCCCTAGATCATTTAATGAGCCTCAGATATATGATGTAGAGGGTGGGGAATGAACTGATGTTTTACTGTTATACTGTTTATTTCAATGCTGCTTGAAAGAAATTTGCTCAGTTTGGATCATGTTGACTTTCCATACTACAATCATCAGGGAAACCAACTATGGAAGTAATAGTAACTTTCACTGTAGAAAACAGTGTTCTACTGCCTTAAATGTTAATCATGTGATGACATGACATGCTTAAGTGTTGAAAAGACAGCCTCCTTGTGCTAATGCAAAGTGACACAGTGCAAAGGGTACCTATTTTCAGCTGGGAAAATCATTAGTTTATATAATGATCTTTCCAGCTAAAACAGCACAGACAACTGGAATGGCATGAATATGCACGGCTATGAAATGAATAGCATTTCTAGTAAATGGAACTCTGTTAACTTATACCAGCTGAGAATCTGGCTCGTAGTCTTTGAGTTGAATATAAACTGAATATATACCTCTGATTTTCAGTAATATAATAACCACACCAGAAATCTTCTCAGTTCAGGTGCCAAATTTACTACCATTACATTATTTCAGGTTATCCATAACACCTCCATAAAGTAAGCATGGTAAAATGCAGTCTGTACTGTCAGAGTTCATTAGGTAAAGGGAACCCTTATCTTAATAATTTCAGACACACCATTCTGCACTGTTGGGCTGTTCTGTGCTCCACTTAAGTGGCAAGAAGATCAGAAACATCACCATGCAACAAAGACTTGGTCACTTAGGCTTTGTAGTCCCACTTCTCTCTGCTATTTCCCTTTAAGAAACATTTCTAGCACTCAGAAATGGAAAATAATACAATGTAAAAATACTGAGAGCTTCTAGTAAGTGATAAATGTTTAATTAACTATAGAGTTAGAGGCTAACTACAGAACTGAAGGCTAAGAGATTTGAAATAGGTACACTGAAACAACTTTTTCAAGAAAAGTCCTTTTCTTAAATCTGAGATACACCAACTTGAAGATACAAGGATTGTCAGAAACCCATGATAGGAGAAGAGTTATTCAAAGATAATTGCTCCCAAAAGCCAAAGGTCATATCTGCTGAGGCAGGTTCAAGTGAGTAATATCTGGTGATGGAAAGCAGAGAAACTAGAACAAAGCACTGTCCAAAGTGGCAAGATCATCCTTTTACAGAGGAAGTTAATATAGTTTAAGTACATGACTCAACTTTCAGAGTACATAAGAACAGGAACAATCATAAAAGACTTCTCTGACTTTCAGAAATTTTTCACAGTAGCATGGCCTATATAATACTGAAAGCTAAAAGGCCATTTTTGAAAACCTTATTAAAAATTCCCCAGAAATCATTTTCTCAGCTCCATTACACTTTTGGTGATTTTACTTTATCTTCCTCTTCTTGGTATAATACTTTAAAATAGAGTACTACACAATATTCCAGAAGCTAGTATGAACATTGTGTAACACGGTAGTACAGCCTCTCTCATCTTTCAAGAAATCCCTCTAATTATTCTGGTTTAACTGGATTATTTTAATAAAACAAGGCCAGTCCTGCAACATAAACCACATTAAAAGAATATTGATGTTGTAACACAAACCTGCAAGAGCAAGGAAATCTATACATAAGGATTAAATAGGCACAGCAGGGCACCATCTTTATCGGTACCTTCCCTAGTGGTGTCTGCATAGTGAAGACTTAATCCTGGGGTATGAACTTCCTTGCTCTTGTGGGTTTATGTCACAACCTTTACATTCTTTCAATGTAGCTTTAGTTGGATGAGTGATCATATTAATTTGTGAGAAATGGATGAAGCAGCCAATGAAAATATTGAATTCAAATGTGTTAACGAAACTAAAAGATATCAGAAAGGAAGAGGAAGTGCCAGACTAATCTCAAGGTCTCCACTACTTGGAAAAATTTGTTTCCAGTTTGCCAGTTTATTAAAACCTGTGAATACTCTATCACTTTCCTTCAGCAAAGAAAAATAGGTTTTAGCTTTATATACACTTCATATAATACAATTCTGCAGCCTAGAATCATAGGTTCCAATTCCAGCTGTCTCAGTTGCATCTGTTTTCAGCCAACGACTGTCTAATGTAAAATGCACAAACCATGCTGCCCAGAGGAGCTCCTTTACCCACCATGTTCTAGAGGTACACTCAGTCCTGACTAGGGTACCAATTTGAAACTGGCCCCTAATTCCTAAATCCTAACTAAGAAAAGACCTAAAACATTGCTTGGGCAACTGACAATCATATGCTGATCTCATTCCTGACTATGTATTTCTAAAGCAATTCTTTACCTCAGGTTTGGGGTTTTTTTTATTTCAGCAGCAAGTCTAAGCTTCACACTTTAGCCAGAGCATTTTGTATTGATTTAATTATGTTAACCCCGGAAAATGATTTATAGTCAGTATTGATTACAAAGGAGGAGTGAAACAACATGATCTCGTATAGCTTATGAATGGCTTCTTTGCATTGTTTTTCATGCATGCTTTTATACACAAAAAGATGACATCACTCATCTGTGTTATCGTGTTGTACATTCATCAAAGTACTGATTAGAATCCAGAAGCTCTCAAATTGCAGAAGGATTTAGTCATTTGTAATCAGATACATAAGAGTGAATAAAAGGAAGTATCAGGGCTTTAAAAGGGAATTTGTAACCTTCTTATGTTGGTTATGGCAGAACTTTCTCTGTAAATTTTAAATTGCACCTGGATGTCAATATTAGCAAAGCAGTAAGATGTATATTACAGATGAAGGAAAGTTTTCCAAGCAAGCATGTACTGTATAATTATAGTTTAATACTTGGAAGTAAATTTAGGAGAGATGGCACACAGAAGCAGAGAAAGATACAAGATGCACCGTAGGCCAACAATTTGAAATTTTTAATTTTTAAATTTCTGGTGGGAACGATTTCTAGTGGTGATCTTCATTTTCTAGTGTTTTCCCCATTAAAACATCTATCAATATATTAGCAGATTGCTACAACACTACTGAGTTTTTAATTAATTTTTGGTCATGCCATAACTTTCTTGGAAGGCTCTGGGGACAATGAGTTGAGCAGAGTGTAGAACACACAGTGGGCATACCTACATGAGACACTGACTGAGCAGCAGCCAAAAAATACTGCTCAGTAGCACGTCACAACATGTACAGTGCTAAAACGCTACTGCGCAGTATTATTAGGCTACTGTACAGTAGCATCACCTAAAAGGTGTTTGCCAACGCTACTCCACAGTAACTCCTGTTACTGCATGTTTATTTAGTGCTTGCTTATACAAGTACTAAATAAATGCGCAGTAATAACTGTGTAGTAGCATCTTGTGTAAATGTGCCCAATGCTAGCTAACATTTTACACGTTTACAATATATGGACGATTCCCTTTGAAGACACATGGGAGCTGCAAAATACACAGCAATTAGAAATGGGTCAAACTCTTTATTTTACTTTCATCAAAAAAACAAACCTATTTGGATGGTGTGACAGGAGTACCTCTACTAGAGTCTTTCTATTGGTGACTCCCCCTCCTGTTATGGGCCAACTGCCTGCCTACTCGCCTGCCATGCCTTGATCTTAATTGATTAATTAATAGATGAAATTAGCGGGAGGCTGCCCATTGTTTTTGCCCCGGTGCTTCTTCCTGTCAGCTGACTCCCCAGCAGTTGCCCTAGCAACCAGCACCTGTGACACTAGCTGCCCTGGTAACTAGCAGCTGGGCTCCCCACTCACTGCTAGGGATCTTTCCCTGGCTGTTCCTGTTCTAAGGAGCAGGGCACCTGCATGCTCTGCGACAGATGGATTATTTATCGCCCTTTGGCCAATCTGAGTCTCTTATCTTCAAAAAATGTCAATAAATCATTGTTACACTTGATTATCCAAACGCTAAACATATTGGAAAGAAAGTTTATATTTTCAAGTCAAAACACCTGTATCATGAACCTCCAGGCTCTAACAAATCCAGGTGGAACACACCTCCTAATTTTCATTATCACATTAAGTTTAAGCCTGTTAGACTATGCATGTTGTTTCCAGAGTATCAACAAAATAAAGATTTCTTTAATTGATAAGCAATGGTACTTACTTTTCTAATCCCTTAGCTAAGATTGTCTGGGGGAGAGAAAGGGTATTATTTATTTCTTTTTGCTGCCATTCAATAAACAATCGTGCCCCTGATCTTCTCCAGTTTAAATAAGCAGCTCCTGATACAAGATTCAAGCAGAATGACAAAGACAGCATTGAGCATTGCCCCAGTTTTCATTTTACTTTGGAACCTAACAGAAACCAATTCAGCAATACAAAACAGCTTCAATCCATTCAAAACTGCATTCAGCTTCAACATCTTTCCCAAGACTCCTGAATAATAAACTAGGTGACTAGTCTTTCACCTGCAATATGCATCTTGCTGTTTTGTTAAGATTGACAGTCAGGTGCCATTTTAGATTTACAGAGAAAGTTATTACAGAACCTGAACAAGAAGGTCACAAACTCCCTTAAAAAAGCCCTGATACTTTCTTTCATTCACTCATATAGATCTGATTACAAACTACTAACTCCTGCAAATGGCAACTGACAAAATGCAGTAAAGCTATAGTTACCCTTCCTTTCCCCCTATCCAGAACCCAGTATGGCCCCTACCTGGAACTGTGAAGGTAGGTGGTTGTAGACCAGGTTACATTGGCTCTGTATCAGTAAAGAACCTACAGGAGTGATTCAGAAGAAATGGAAATGAATAAGGGCCCTGACTTATTATTTTAGAAAACAATCTTTTTACAGCATTTTAGAAAGAGAAAGAATATTAAAGAGATAAGGATTCAAGACATAAGCATTCAAGATTCTAAGCCCAAGCAGGCTTGAGCACACAAAATACATGCATGCTGGCACAACAGGTTGCTGAATGCACAAGGCATGCACTTGCACACTCAAAATGCACCACTGCCCATTCAGACAATTCCCAGGGATTCGTAAAGTTACCTGTGGAACCTGAATAGTTTGTGAACGTGTTTACTTGTCTATATGTGCATTAACTTTGGGAGAGAAACCATCATTTGTTTATCTGTGAAGAGTTGGTCTACTTTGTAGAGCACCCTTCAATTACTTCAGGTCAGAGAATATAGGCATTTTTAGTTCCAGAGCAGCCAGACTTAAAGGGAGACTTCTATACTCTTTTTACTTTTTTGCTGCAAAATTCAGCTGTTGGAATTCACAGGTGGTTCAACAACATTCTTGTTTATTTGTTTGAGATGCATGGTTTTTTACTCATTATTCTGCTTTCTACCTTGACTTACGCTTATTGACATTTCATTGGCTTTGAAGGAGCTACTTCGAGTGTATAAAACTTGAGGATCTCTCATAGCCTAGGTATAGACATTCAAAAAGCCTCAGGTAGAATTGATCTAAGTTACACCTTATTATATTAAATACATCTGTATTATACATCTAATATACAACTTTCCTTCATCTGTAATATACATCTAAGACCAGCCAATAAAGCACTGATATTTCCCATGGAAGCAGAAAAGGATGCAAACAAATTACAAGTATAAGAGATCAGCTTCTAATTGCCATGATGATTATGAAGACTACCAAAACCAGAAAAATAACCCTCAGGTTATCGATAGACTACCAGAGGCTTCTCTACATCATGGCAGCAGTTTGTTTCAGCCAGGATAGGCTGGAACATACCCTAATCACCCACATCAACAGACACACTCCAAAACCAGGAGTTCACTGGTGAAGGAGTTCTGGATTTGCCTTCAGTAGGTACTCAAGGACACCTGAGACAAAAGGGTCAGAACCACCCTCAGAGGAGTGCCCCAACCAGCCTCACTATCCAAATTATGACTTTGGAACATTTCTGTGGGAGCAAGCTTGCAGGGCATGGGTGGGGTATGCTCAGGCCATGCTGCCAACACAGTGTAGACAAGTTCAGAAAACTTTTGATCAGTCCCACATTCATGGGAACAAGAAACAATGAGAATGTAGTGGTAGGCAACCTTCAATTCTTCTGGATCATGGTATATGCATGAGAGATCACCAGGACCTTCAACACATACACCTAAGCAGGAGTATGGAGGAGTAGAGGTTTCTCAGGTCTTTCATCCCTGCTTTAGACAATTGAGACAGGATCCAAAGGCCTGACCAAAGCTGCATCCAAACACCAAGTCTGGATGTTTGGTACGTCAATGGCTGTAGTTATATACATGTCTGGGAATCAAACCCAGATCTCTCACATGGCAGATAAGGATTCTACCACTGAAGCACAACAATGGGTTAATGAGAATGTGTGTCACTTCATAAAATACCACTACATTTACAGACTTACTTATGACCAGGAATCCTTGTTCTCCATGATAAAAAACTGCAAATTCCCTGCTAAAAAACCCCAAATCCAAAATTAAAGGCCTCCCACAACCCCCCACAGCCCTGCTGTTAAGTAAGTTATGACTAGGTAGAAGACAGACTCATTCAGGGGTTTAACTAGCCATTGTTGTGTCTGCCATAGAATCTTACAAGGGGAGTATTTGTTGCCTCTGCTTTTCATAATTTTCTTTTTATCCACTCTTTTGTGACTAAGCTTCACCTTGCAAAAGGTTACTATTAGCAAATCTAAGGCTTCAGGTATTCAAAAGACATTTCCCATATTACAATAACACTTTGCCCGCTAGGGGAATGGTTAATCCTGAGCTCAAGGTGAAAGACTGTCAACTCGCAGACAGTGACACAAGGTCACGAAATAACCCTATAAATTAAATATACCACCTTGAACTTTTACAATGTCTTTCAATTAAAGGTATACAGCCAAGAATATCCAAGACTTCTATATTCCATTGCCATGCTGTAACAACTAAATTGTATTTTCTTTCTGTTTAATTTGGATTAACATGAGCCTCAAATGTATTCTCTCTTCTAAGAGTAATTACTTTGATCGAGCATGACATTCAAAAAAATAAAATAGTATTTTTGACTTCTTCAGTACAATGAATTAACAGAAAAGCTAGCAATACAATCCAAACATTCCAGTTCCCTGTTCCAAGCAATAAACACACCGTCTCCCCACAATCTAAGCACAAAAAATATTTTTTTACTTTCAATTCTGGTTGTTAATCCTTTCCCAAATACTATCATCCATAGTATAACATTTATAAATTATGCTATATCTTTGTGAAATGAATTTTGAGACTATAAACCTAGGAGGAAATATCCTTAGGCTTTTGAGAACTATTGAGGGAAATCACGAAAATATTCAACATTTGCTATGGATACACGTAAGGTCTTCCAAGAAAACAAAGAGCTGTTTGTTCTACTAGAATTATGATAATTATATATTCATATATAATCTAAAAGAAATGATTAATCAGACCTTATAAAAGAACTGAAGAACAATAAGTGAGCACTTCTTATGGAAGTCAGTGTGGGGTTGGGGTTTTTTTGCAACCTTTACTTGGTATTTTTTGGCTGATGCTGTTCAACAGACTCACTGAGTCATTAAATTCTTAATGCCAATAAAAGTCATCTACTATTCCTGGCACTATCTGATTCTGTATGTACATTTATTCCTCTTTGAACTCATGTTATAAAAATCAGCAGCAATGGAACATACCAGTGCTGTCCTTTGGTGTGAAAATACTAAACCCTGGTTCATCAATTAAATGTATCAGTGATACCATTAATATATAGAATCACTATGAGGTTTGCTCATGCAGTGTTTTACCTTAAGATGAACTGATACTAAGTAAAATGATAAATTGTTATAAGGAAGGTCTAAGCTAGTTGTATCTCAGAAATCCCAGTTACAAGTATCAATGTATTGTGTACTAGGCACCTTAAGCTTACTCTCCCTTATCTTATGGAATAAGGCTTGTGTCCAAAAACCCCAACCTGAGAATCAGAGGACTATAAAAGTCATTTAAAGCCATGATGAACCCTTACCCAGACCTCCATCTGGAAATCTATTACGTGTCTTGCATCAAATGTCTCCTGTATTGCATAATTCTGACACCAGCTATTAACTGATCCATTAAATTGACACTGAATAATGATACTTATTGTTGCTTACCACTTTGCATGCCCTCACTTGGCCATCTGTGGTATACCAAGGGAAATACCTCTCCAGAAAGGAGCATGAACAATTTGCAAAATTCATAGTGATCTGGTAATTTTTTAGGAAATCAGTGCCTGAAAATATCACAAAGAGAATCATGAAATATCTTTATTGAAAAGAAGAGAGGAATAACCATAGTTGACCATTCCAGTAGTCCGGGGTGCTCAACTCCCAGCCTGTGGGCCAGATCCAGCCTGCCAGTGTGATATCATCCAACCCACTGGGCTACCCTTGGGTCTGGAAGTTTGGCAGCAGGGAAGTGGTGGCACCACTCCCCTACTGCCAAATATTCAGGCCTGTGCAAACCCCAGGCCTAGTGTGCTGGATAAGATACCCAATTCCAGGGCACACGGCCAGGCAGGGGCTATGCTCGACCCCATGGCCCAATCTCAGCATGGACAGCAAATTATTTTGGAGGACAGTGCTGAGCCCTTAGGATCTAATGGGGCTGAGTTCCTTTCCCCAGCCCAAATCTAGTGCTGGGGAAGGGAACTGAGTGATTGGGCTCAGTTCCCTTCCTCAGCTCACCAGTCCCAGGCAGCAGCACCCGGCTTTCCTCCCTCATCTGGCAGGCAGATCAGGGGCCTGCAGCCCTCCCCATCTGCCTGCCAGATGAGAGGCTGTTTCGAGCTTGCCCATTATAGCATATGAGTAAAACGTCGAAACAGTGTCAAAACAACCTCACTGTTTCAACAAAACGAAACAGAACAGCAGTTTTGAATCAAAATGAAATTCGAAATGAAACACTGTTCCATCAAAACCTTGAAACTCAAGTTGAAACAGAACGGTGCTGTTTCACACAGCCCTTATGCATTTATGGAGAATAATCAGACCCCTTCTCAGCCTTTGATCTGCCAGGCTAAACAATCCAAGCTGTTCTGGTTTCTTTGCATAAGGTAGCTCTCTACTTCACTGATGAGCCTTCCTCTTCACCTGTTCCAGTTTGAATTCATCCTTCCTGAACATGAATACACATTGTTCAAACTAAACACAAATTCCAGATACTGTGATCTCTCTGGCAGCAAGTTTCACAAGTTGGCTGTATGTTCTGTGTGCATGTATTTCCTTTTACAGCTTTAAATTTCATACTTCCCATTGTTCTTTGCATGAGAAAAATAAAATGTGATGTAAAGGAGGAATAGAATTGTTTTCTGTAACACATACTTTCTCAATTAAGAAAGACCCACAAATTTTACCATGGGTAACATGATGTGATTCTGCATAACTAAGATGACCCTAGCTCATATTTTGGCAATTTCTCTCTCTGCACAGCAAAGGAAAAAACCATGGGGAAAAAAGATGTTATTCAGATTTCAGTTGTGGAGTTCAGGGTTTTGGTCAAATATTTGTTGTTCCCTAACAAAGAACCAAATGGTTTGCTTGTGCTATAATGGAAGGTGCCTCACACAGCTTGCAGAGGTATGCAAGAGGCTTTCCCACCTGTTGTGACTATTCAAGGTCTCTGGACAATAGCAATTGAATGAAAGAGGTGCCTTTTGTATGAGAATATAGGGTAGATGAAGGGTCATGGACTGCAGGGATGGTATGGACTGTGAGTGACTGTAGCTTATGTCAGGTTTTTATTGCTATGTTACATATCATATGCACTCAAATCCAAGTCAACCCTGACTTTAAGACAACCCCCAATAATTAGATTCTATATACGGAAAATGTATAAATTTGTTATAATTTTCCGGGGATAGAATATTAGTTTTGGAGGGCTGCATTGAATTCATCCTCCCCTATGGCTACAACAGAGAAAGCAATGGCAGAGAGGGGTGGTGGAGGGGTGGTCAGGTGGCTGGAGGAAGGTCATGCAGTCTCTTGCCCTCTCTCCCACCCCCCAACTTCCCCTACAGCCTTCCTGCTCCCCTTGCTACCCAGCCCCAGCTCCCCACAGCCTGTGCCCCTCCTCTGCACTCTCCCCAGTCTCTGTCTCTCCCCCCACCCCACTGCCAGATGATGCTCAGGCTCTATTCCCTGCCTAGAGCCCAGTACATGGAAACACAGCCTCTGCTGGCCATGCAGCACTGTTCGCATTGATGTCTGGCTGGGCACACAGTGTTACCACTGCTGATTGGCCAGGCAGGGGATACAGTTTCCATGTGCTCCATGCCCAGGAGGGAATCAAGCCTGAGCCAGAGCCAAGCTGTGCCTGACAGTAAGAAGGGAGCAGGGGACAGAAGGGGAAGGCAGAAGCTCCAGAAGGCAAGGGGAGGCAGGGGAGGAGCCTGCTATGGATCTGACTCAGGCGCCAACCCTGCCCTCCCCATCCCCCTTCTGCTTTGTACATGAATCTAAGACATGGGCCTTTTTCCCCATGCTGACTGGGGACTCATCTTAGATTTGAGTAAATGCAGTAATATTTCAATAAAAGTACTTCCTTTTATGGCTTAATAAGCAACATAGCAGTCTCTGCATTCTGGATTATACAAAGGCTGGTCTCTCCTCTTGCCATTTCCATTTGAAAGAGAAGGGCGTTAAAAGAGGTTGAGGGAAAAGAAGGAAGAACAGCACTGTATTTGGGAAAACAACCTGTTCCATTCTAACTCAAGAAAAGCTCTCTGGTACTCCTTCATTAAGGGCATAGGCCAATTAGGTCCCCTATTCAAGCCTGCAGATTAGTTCCACCAACCTAAGCCATGTCTAATAAAAGGGTGTTAGTGCAAACTCACAAAGGCTTTGCATTTTGGAATAAGCCACTCTTATGGTTTCTGGAACAAGAAGACATTCTCCAGTAAATTCACTCCCCAGCATTTATTTTCCAAACCTTATATTTAAATGTTTATATTTTACATACATTGCACTTATAATCCATTCTGGATCTGAACAACAGATTTTGGGGAGGGGCAAGATAGTTATCATAGTTGGCAACTTGTAAAGAAGTATTTGGTGACCACATAGAACTATTTAATCTCACTAAAACATTGGCTTGAAGAAGAAACAACTACATTTCAGTAACTGGCACAGCTTATAATACTTAGATTGAAGTGGAAGTGCGATGGCACTATTTTTGTTTATTCTTAAGTGCATCTCTAGCCAACTACTGTAAGAGAAAACACAGTGGGTCAACTCAGCATCTGTAAAGTCAATATAATTCACAAAGAAAAAAGTTTTCTGCTTAACCTTTTTTTTTTTACACAATGGACTGAGTCAGCCTGCTGCAAGAAACAGTAAACTTTAGCGAATTCTGTTCAGGTACCAGAAGAAATCATTGTAGCTCAAATAATTTTAAACTTCAGCCATCTCATAGAAATATTTTCATGCATTGAATGGTGACTAGGAATTGTATGGCTCAAATCCTTTACTAGATCAACACTGATGCTGGGTATAAATATGCCCTCACCCTGGCTGTCCCCTGTCTTGCTAGGCAGGGCAGTCCCATTGGACTGATGAAAGACAGATGCGAAGTACCCATTAAGCAGATTGGCCTTTTCCTGGGTGTCGGTTACCAGCTGTCCCATTTGGTTCCCTGTTACCCCTGATTTTTTTCTGACTCCCTACATATCTGAAAAAGGACTTTTTGTTATCTTTGATATGTGAAGCCAGATGGAGCTCCGTTGCAGCCTTGACTTTCCTGATCCACTCCCTGCAGGTACAGACCAGTGCTGAGTACTCCTCCTTGGTAGTAATTCCAGCCTTTCATCCTTTATAAGTCTCTCTTTGGAGGCATAGGTGGTCCTCAAGTTCCCTGCTGAGCCAAGGGGGTTGCTGTGTCCTTTTGCTACCCTTCCTCCGAGATGGGATGGCCATCCCTTGTGCTGTCAGGATCATTCCCTTGAGGAGTAACCACTCCTCTTGGAGTCTTCTTCCTGTCGAGTCTTGGTCCCTTAGGGCCTTGACAATGAGCCTCCTGAGCTTGTCAGCCTTCTTGAAGTTGAGGACTTCTGTATTGCTGACTGACTTCCCAGCTTTGTGATGGATAGTACAGGTGATCAGCTCATGGTCACTATCACCCAGCTTTCCATTGATTCTTAGGTCACTGACTAGGTCATCCCATTCAGCCTGCACCAGGTCTGCCAACACTTTATATCTTGTCAGCCCACAGACTTCATGAGTCAGGTAGAGCTCATCCATGCATGTGAGGCAGCTATGCGACCAAATGGATTTGGCCAAGTGCGCTTCCCATGAAATGTCCTGGTAGTTAAAGTCTCCCATGACCACCATGCACTGATAGCATGCCACCTCAGCCAGTTCCCTGGAAAATTCATAGAATCATAGAAGTAGGGTCGGAAGGAGAGAGGAAAAACTGAGTTCAAATGACTCCAGCCAGGTAGGCATCAAGCCCCTTCTTAAAGACCCCCAGGGTAGGAGCCAGCACCACTTCCCTTGGAAGTTGGTTCCAGATCCTAGCTGCCCTAACTGTGAGGTAGTTCTTACGGATGTCTAATCTAAACCTACTCTCCAACAACTTACGGCCGTTATTCCTTGTTATGCCAGGGGGCGCTAGGAGAAACAAGGTCCCTCCCAAACCCTTCTGGTCCCCGCTAGTGAGTTAATAGACGGTCACCAGGTCCCCCCTCAGCCTTCTCTTGTGAAGGCTGAACAGGTTCAGGTCCTGCAGTCAGTCTCTCATTGTAGGGTCTGCCCTGTTGGCCCTGTTGGCCCTCCTCTGGACCCTCTCAATGCTGTCTACATCCCTCCTGAAGTGGGGCGCACAGAACTGGACACAGTATTCCAGCTGTGGCCTGACCAGTGTCGCATAGAGGGGGAGGATCACTTCCTTGTTCCTGCTAGAGATACACCTGTGGATGCACGACAAGGTCCAGTTAGCCCTAGCAACCGTGACCTCGCATTGTCGGCCCATGTTCATCTTGGAGTCAATAATGACTCCAAGATCCCTTTCTGCCTCCGTGCTCTAAAGAAAGGAGTTTCCCATCTTATAAGTGTGCTGCTGGTTACTACTGCCCAAGTGCAGCACCCTGCACTTGTCAGTAGTGAAATGCATCCTGTTTTTGTTAGCCCACCTCTGCAACCTATCCAGGTCTTGCTGCAGTCTTTCCCTCCCTACTAGCGTGCTCACCTCACCCCAAATTTTGGTATCATCAGCAAATTTAAACAGGTTACTTTTCACCTCATTGTCCAAATCACTGATAAAGAAATTGAACAGCACGGGCCCAAGGACCAAGCCATGGGGGACTCCACTGCCCACTTCTCCCCAGGTTGAATATGACCCGTCCACCCCCTGAGTACGACCCTTCAGCCAATCTGCAATCCAACTGACTGTGTAGGCATCAATTCCACAGGCGCCTAGTTTTTTAATGAGGATGAGGTAGGAGATGGTGTCAAAGGCCTTGCTGAAGTCCAGAAAGACTACATCCACGGCAACACCTGCATCCAATGCTTTTGTGACCTGATCGTAAAAGTCAATCAGGTTGGTCTGACATGACCTGCCCCTAATGAAACCATGCTGGTTGCCCCCGAGCATCATCCCTGAAGCTGACCCATCGCAAATGTGCTCCTTGATGATCTCAAAGAGTTTCCCTAGGATTGAGGTAAGACTGCCGGGCCTATAGTTGCCTGGATCCTCCCTCCTCCCTTTTTTAAAGATGGGGACCATGTTGGCTATCTTCCAATCATCTGGCACCTGGCCTGAGCACCATGAGCACTCGTAAAGCCATGCCAAAGGCCCTGCAATAACCCCTGCTAGGTTGCTCAACACCCTGAGGTGAAGAGCATCTGGACCCGCTGATTTGAATATGTCCAGCCCCTCCAGAAGCACTCTAACCTGGTCCTCCCCAGCCTGAGGTCTGGAGGTGTTCCCCTCAAGTCCGTCTTGCATCACGGTGGGGAAGTCCCAGTCCCTGCCCAAGAAAACAGAGGTGAAGAATTGGTTAAAGAGGTCTGCTTTCTCCTCTGGTGTAACTACCAGATTGCCCAGAGACTCTTATAGGGGCCCCACATTTCCCAGTGCTTTCTTCATCCTCCCTATATATTTCCTGGTCCAGCTCATGTTCCTGGTTAGGTCTGTAGTAGACTCCTACCATGATGTCCCCTGAGCCACGTTCCCCACATATTTTAACCCAGAGAGACTCCAGTCATCCTTCCTGGGTGTCAATTTCAATTAGCAGGGATGTGTAGCTGTCCTTGACATAGAGAGCTCACCCCTTTTATCTGTAAAATCTCACCTGTCCAGGGTATAGCCATCTGTACCTGTGGCCCAGTCATAGGTGGAGTCCCACCAGGTCTCCGTTATCCCTATGAGGTTATAGTCATTCTTGTTTAGCAGGAGGACCAGTTCCTCCTGTTTATTCCCCAGCTCCTGGCATTGATATACAGGCAGGTAAGTGTCCCATTGGGGGCCTCTGCCTTCCCTACAGATTGTTTCAGGGCTAGGGTAGGGGTGGGTACCCTTAAGTGCCTTATCCTGCTGGATTTACAAAAGTTGCCCAGTAGGCTTCCAGTGGCAGTAATCCCCCCAACCCCCAGTGGGCTTAGTTTAAAGCCCAGCTGAGCAGGTCAATCAGGCTGGCTGAGAAGAGCCTCCTCCCCAGCAGAGTGAGGTGGAGGCCATTTCTCCCCAGCAGACCACTGCTTCTCTCACCAAAGTGCAGACTGTGATCTTGGAAGCCAAAGCCTTCACAATGGTACCAGGGCCACACGCTTTGGTTAACTACCTTGACCCGTCTCTCCCTCCTCAGCCCATGACCCAGAACCAGGAGGAGCAAGGAAAAGACCACCTGTACCCCCAACACCCTAAGCCCCACTCCCAGAGCCCTGTAGTCTCTCATGACCTGGCTTGGATTGCTCCAAGCTGTGTCATTCATCTCCACATGGATAAGAAGCATAGAGTAGTGGTCAGAGGGCCAGATAATCTTTGGGATACTCTCTGCTATGTCCCAGATGCAGGCCCCTGGGAAGTAGCAGACCTCCCAGGCTAAGGGTCAGGGTGGCAGATTACCCCCTCAGTCCCCCCCAGGAGGGATTCTCCCATGACAACTACTCTGTGTTTCATCTTAGGGAGAGTAGGGGTGGGTGATCCTCCCTTGCCTGCAGGATCTGGCATCTCTGCAGGCTCAACTGGAGCTGCAAGAGGTTTGAACCTGTTGAAAAGCCCCAGAGGGGAGGGGACCTTGGTGCAGCAGGCCTTGGGGCCCTTGACCACCTTGGTCCATCCCTATGAATGTACAGTATGGGAGATCCCCGAGTCCTCACTTGTCCTGGAAGGTGACCTTGGTCTACCCTCTGCCTCCAGGGGGTAAAGGGCCTGGCAGTAGGAGTCTATCTCCCGCTCACCATCCCTGATGGCACACAGTCTCTGGACTGCGGCCTGGAGCTCCTCTATTTGGTGCCCCAGGGACTCCAAAGGGGAGAGCCTTGCAAGGGGAGGTGGCTATGCTCCCAGTCCCAGGAGCCTGGAAACGTGCCAGGCAGCCCCCACAGCCAAGAGCCAGAGGCTCCATCTGTGTTGAGTCCAGATCCATGGGTTCCATCTGGGTGGAGGCCTCTGATGTGCCAGAGGAGGAGGCCGCAGATTCCAAGGGGACCCTTGGAGCAGCGTGTGCTCATCTGCATTGTGCCACTAGTAGGCCAGATGGAACTACCCTCCCTAGGAATCACTGGCAGGGCCTCGGGCCCTCCCACTGACCCTCCTGCACAAACTTCCATGCTAACTCATGCACCAGGCCCAGAAGCATGCCTGTTTGTACATCTTGTTCACAAGGCTCCCATCGTGTGGCTCCCTGGGGGGCTGGGCCAAGTAGGAGCTGGGCGGGGCAGGGTGGGGCAGAGTGGGGTGAGATCCTCCACCCCACTCAGCTGCCCTGCAGCTGGGCTATATCCCTCCCACCATGGACCCTGCTTACCTCCAGCTGTGCTGGGGGTCAGCAGGGTGCTCTGCGGCTGCTGAGGGTCGCTGGGGGGCTTTGGGGTGTGGGGAATGACAGGCTTGCACCCGTGCATCTCTCACCACTCTCGGAGCCTGAATGAGGCTTTTTTCCTTTTTTATTATTATTAAATAGTAAATTAAATCTCAGTCATCATTCCCAAAAAACACTGTGGTGATCAACTGAAGTTGTGCATACACTTGGCCTAGTGGGTAATTGAGGATTATAAAACAGATTATGCAAATCTAATCCTTCTCCATCCAGTCCACCCTCAGTTTTTTCCCAAGTGAAAGTATTAGGCAAACTTAAACCAAATTAATTGTTTAGGAACAACCCAATCAACACATTTTAGCAAATTTATTTCTTGTCAAATTTCACCCGCCTCTGATTATAACACATACTTCCCCCATCCCTCTACAGGGTACTTTTATGTATTATCAAGATGAATAACTCTCAGTGGAACAGAAGCATGGCTTTTTTTAATAGTGTGATTTGACAGTGGCCTGATGTAATGTTACATCTCACCATACAATTTTATGAGGATTCCAATCTGTGCCAAGAACATATGGTGATTTTATATAGAGAAATAGCAGCATGAGTAGCTGTAGTTGCTTCAGTATAGTTAGTTGTCTCTCCTTCCTGAACAATATCAGGTGCTGACACATCAAACCTGACTGACTCTAACCATACAGGTGCCCCAAGACAGAAACTTGGTAATATGTTGCACTGACAGCAGAACTACAGATAGCATTTATAAAAATAATTAACAGCACAGAAAATTCTTAGCCACTGGAGGGGAAAGAAATCTTCAAATTATTCTTTTGAAATCTGCCAATGGGGAACTGCTTTTCTAACTACCTGTATATAATTACATTCGTTTTATTCTGATTATGATTGCAAAATAATTTGCTTAGCAGGGTAACTATGCATAAACCCGTATCCACATACAAAGTGCACATTAGACCTGTATTAAGAGGTTTTGTGGCAGATCTGAGGGCCTGGATATCCAGCACAATCTATCCAGTAGATGGGGCATAGGGTTGAAGTCTGTTACAGAAGGAATTCCCTGAGTCAGTAGGGGTGCTCAACCCCCAGTCCAATGGCCAGATCCAGCCTATAGAGATATGTCATTGAGCCATCAAGGCTCCCCACAGGTTGGAGATAGGAAAGCAGTGGCAGGTCCCATTGCCAAATTTCCAGACCCATGGGGATCCCTACAGTCTGGGTAGAGTGGCCCTGCACACTAGATTGGGTGCACAGGGCCTGTTCTAAGTGTGCATGGCCCATTATGAGCAGAGGTGGCATGGGGCCAATCCAGGTGCACAAAGGCTAGGTGGAGGCCCAATCCAGACATGGGGCCATGGAAAGGCAGCATAGGGCCTGATTCAGCCCACAGACTGGCCCCACACCACTCCTCCAGCCCATAGGACCCAAGGGTTGAACACTAGTGCTCTGGGGATCTGTAAAGGAATAGCTACGGCCCTTCTTCCCCGGCTCTTTCCAGGCAATTGTCTCTCTGTAGGAAACGGGTCACAAAGTCCTCCACCATTATGACATGACTCTTATGCTTTATTTTTGCACTGGTTTATGGAAAGAGGTTTCCTCCTTCTATCCTCCCCACCACAGCACAATGGCAGATCTCAGTCTTGCACCAAGTCTATATCTACACTGCTTCTCTGATGAGTCAGGGACCACCACAAAGGAAAGCAAACACACCCATTTGTTCAAATTCTACTCAGGCCAAAGCCAGTGCATATGGCTTAGAGTGGTCATGAATATACTCTGCCCCTGGTCTTGGGTTCCCTAGTCATAAGAGAGGGCATGCTTATTTTCTTAGCAGCCCCCAGCTCTTCAGGGAGCCATGCAGCAGTGAAAATTTGACCTAAGAGTCTTGCAAATTAGTGTTTTCCACTGTTTCGCAGTCTTCCTTCAATTAATTTCAGATTTCACAGCAATTTTAATGTAAAGCAAAACTTATGGTAAAATTCAATGCAAACAAAGTTCCACTTTCAATAGCACTCTTAAGTATTGATGTAATTCAATTGTAGATATCCAACAGGCTTTTATCCTGATACATCCATTTCTAAAAGGTAAGCCTATGTGAAGATAAGGTAATTTAATTTATTTTACTTTTTTAACCTGATCCAATTAACTGGAAAATAGTACCAGGATGTAACTTGGTCTTTCTTTAGGACCGATAAAAGCAAAGAAATAATTTCAAGGGAAGACACTATTTAATGGCCAAAAAGGTATTCTTTCTCTAAATATCCTTTAATAAGCACAAGGTAAATGCTTCTTATTTTATTTCCAATGCACCTGGTTTACAATAGATCTCCTCAGCTGATTCAAACTATAGTATACAAAAAGAAGTATAAAAAATACATATTTATTATTTACAGTATTGTAGCACTTGGGAACCCCATTCAGGAGTCAGGACTCTGTTCAGGTAGTTGTGGATGCTGCAAAGATCTTACAATCCAATTTTAAAACAAGAAATGAGATGGGTACCAGCAGAGTGGGGAGCAAATGGGAAACAGTGAGATAGTACTTGATAGTCCTTCTCCTCCCCACCTCCCCACTCTCAGAACCTGTGCATGCCCCCCAGTGCCATAGCAGGTAGGGAAGGCAAGTGGGGCAATTGCCCAAGGCACCGAAGTGAAGGGGTGCCAACAGGCACTGCCCATCTGGGGCGGAGCGCAGAACAGAGCCATGAACAGCTCATTTTTGGGATGAAGGCGGGCAGCTCCTGCCATGGTGTGCACTCCTGAGCAAGCGTGGGGGAGGCGTGTGCTCCCCAGATCTGTGCAGGGGGTGAGGGCAGGCTGCTGCCACGGGTTATGCCATGACACTGATGCACCCCCCCTCGCACGACACCCCGTTCTCCTGCAAAGTTTGCCCATGGCACCAACTCTGCTGGTTACATCTTTGGACTCAACAACTTGATAGTGAATGACAGGTGATAGGTAGAGTGGGAATACCTCATATAAGGCCTTGAAAGTAAAGCAAAACCATTTTCAGAAGGGAGCAGGAGACAAGGAAAGACTTGGTCAAACCTGTGGGCAGTTTGAATAGATATAAATAGGACAAGATGGCATTTGTCAAAGCCACAGAAATACATGTCGCAGTTATCAAGACAGGAGATTATGAGAGCCTGGTAAAGAACTGTATCTATGCAAAGGGAGAGGAAAGGCCTCTGCATGCAAACAAAAATCTACAGGATTCACCCAGATGAACTACAGAAAGGTTTAAGCTGATGATTATGCCTAGCTGCAGGATGGTGATGTTTTCACTGACCAAGATAGGAGACTTGTTCCAATTCCAATGCTGGAAGAACTCACTTCTCATTTTTATGCTAAGGGACAAAACACAAAAGTCCCTTGAATTTAGATGGTTATTTTTTTTTTTAATGCAAGACTTAAACTTGCCAACTGTTTCAGCGGAAAACTATTAATTTTGTGCTCCTCATATAAAATTATAGGGGAAATAAGACAGAATGCTTACTAAACAAATCTGCCTAATTCATAAGGATGACGGGGTGGTCTTTTGAATGTAGTGTATATTTCAGGACATCAGTTATATGCTGTGCAAAGTGCTAAGCAATAATATCAGACATTCTTGAGGGACAAATGATCTCCATATGTGTGTTATGTAGACAACCGACCAAGAAGCTACTTCCATGAGGCAGTGCAAGAGCTGAACACTTCCGCTACACGGCATCTGCCTGCCTGTATAAATATCCATGCTATCCAATATATGAGAGATTAAGATAGCACCTCATTCTTCCTGCCTGCCTCTCCTCATTTACGCAACAGTTGTACATTTGAAAAACTCAGGCCCAAACTCCAACAGTCAGATGTATCTAGAAAAATTTCTAAGTACATGGTTAATATTATCTGTGATGGCATCTTGACTAATCATGGTGTTCAGTTGGCATTGCTGAATGGGGCCTGAAATAAATCAGGTTCTGGTTAATCTGCCTTGAGTAACCAGAGCTGCCTGGCTGGAAGGAGAATGATTTTGAAACAAAGTTGTAGTACTTTATAATAAAGGTTACCGTTAACTAGTCAGGAGCATTCCAGAGCTAGCAGCACTCCACTTTCTGAAAGACTTCGAGGAATGCGAGGGAGGAGGAGCAATACTTCAGTTTTTGAAACATTTAAGTTAAATATCTGCTAGTTCTTTTCATATTTTGCTTACTCTTCCCAACCTCCCTGTTCCCTTTAGTAATGCAGAAACTGTGGTGAAACTCACTTAACTATCAGATTGTTTTCTGGACAAATTTACTTTGTAAATTTAATATATACTAAGTCAGTTTCCCCACTTTAACGTATCTTTGAAGACACTGCTAGTAAAAAACAAAACAAAAACCAGATGTGCCAGTCTGGTTCATAAGAAAAACCTAAAATTTAGAAAGGAACAGAATTGCATTTCAGCCAGGCAGGAACCGGGGCAGGCTTTGAAACCTGCTTGGTTGGAGGGCTCCATCAGAAATTTTCCAGCCAGTGTTCCTTGTAGAGGAGGTAACTGTTGTCCTCTCAGACAAAGATACTAACTAAGCTTCAGTCTATATAACAACTATACAAATTAATCTTCATTTCCATTGTTATCAATTTTTGTTTAAAGTGATTGCAACTGGTATCATGAGCCACAGCACATAGTACCAGCAATCCTACTTTAGCTCTGAGAAAATGTCTGAAAGCAAGCCTGTTGTCAGGAGGAAAAAGAAAATCTCTTCCCTGGAGAAACTGTCTCTTTCTCATCCCTGAAGTTTGGAAAGGTCTGTGAATCAATTGCTATCTGTGCTTTGAATGAGGTTGGCAAAAAATAAAACAATATTAATGCAATGTGAAAATAGATTTCACAAAAATGTTTTCTTTTTTACTAATTCCTATATGGTTAAAAGTTTCTTATTTAATATGATTTGAATTAGCACAAGAAGTTGAGTAGGCAACATCCTGCCTTCCTTTCAAAGCCTCCTTTTGCACTGTTTTTAACTTGGATGAAGTCTGGGGAGGATACCACTACTACAACCACTAATTTCATAGTTTCATAGTTGTTAGGGTCAGAAGGGACCTCAATAGATCATCGAGTCCAACCCTCTGCCCTGGGCATGAAAGAGCACTGGGGTCATACGACCCTAGGCAGGTGCTTGTCCAGTTTCCTCTTAAAGACCCCCAAGGTAGGGGTGAGCACCACCTCCCTTGGAAACCCATTCCAGATTCTGGCAACCCTTACCGTAAAGAAGTGCTTCCTGATGTCCAACCTAAATCTGCTGTGTCAATCTTGCCTAGGGACAGACATTATACATAAACCAGTTTAAGTGATCAGAAACTGGTTTAAATTTGTAACAGAACAGATGTTCAGTGCACATAAACCGGCTTGAGAATGGCTGAAACCGGTTTGAGACAAACCTGGTTGAACGCAGTATATCAGATTTAACTGATTTGGCTCAAATCAGTTTATGCAATGTCTGTCCCAGACCCCTTGCTGGTATAATATAAACTAGACACCCCCAGCATCCCAGCATGCTCTCAGAGCTGGGTGGGGCTGTCTGCTCCACAGCAGAGCTGACCCCTTCCCTCTGCTCTTTGGCTGCAGCTCCAGAGACTGCAGGCTGCTTCCCCCCTCCCCTCCCCACTCCCTGCTAAGCAGGAATTCCCCCCTCCCCTCTGCCTTGCTGAGGAGGAGTCTGTGTATTAGCTTACAGACCACATGCTGGTGCTGAATCAACAGGTAAAATCAACAGGCAGAATCACGAGGTAGCTGGTAATGTCTCTCTGTTGTTTTCTTAATTGGGTGATAAATTCCCTGCTGGTCTAGCCAGAGCCTGGCCATGCCCCGCTCAGCTCAGCTTCATGCTGTGGAAGAAAGGGAGGGCTACTCTAGCACACACACCCACACACCCAGCTTCTAGCCTGAGCCACTGCAGGCATGTGCTTTCATTTCTGGGATGTCTGTTGAGTTCCAAAACTGATTTAGCCTATCCAGGTTAGAATAACCTGAAAAGATTGAATCAATTCAGGCTAAAGCTTTTTGAATGTCTGTCCCTAGCCTTTTTGTCAGCAGGTTCACCTCAGCCCGCCTCCCCAATTCTGTGAACTAAAATGGAATTATTTCACTTTCTTTTAAGCTACTTAACCCCATAGATTCTTGGGGAAGTATTTGAATATAAAGGAAGGAAAAAAAACCCTGTTTTAAGATATTTAAATTCTGTGAACATCCTATATATTCCTATGTTTTAATCAATGAATATTTAAAGCCTTTCAGAATGTTTGTATTTCTAGTATCTTCTTTTAATCACAACAGTCACCCAATCAGGGTAGTGGTTGCTCCAGTCTGATCCCCCAATTAAGGAAGTGCTATATGAAAAAACCTATTCTGATTTAAACAAATAAAGCCTTTATGTAAAATACCAACCTAAAATATACTGTATGGGCCTTAAAGAAATTTAAATTTAAACTCCTAACCCCGCAATGTGAAATGTAAATAATAACTGCCCAGATTTTCAAAAGCATACTGTTCAGTCATACTCACTAAAATACATGGATTCATCTCAGTGCCCAGCCTTTCTGTAAGGCAGTGGTTCAGTTAGGCCTACTGACCCAACTTCAGGCACCTATACAGGCAGTATATTTTTAAAAAATAATTCTTCAAAGACTTCCTAAAATGAAGTTTTGGGGCAACCTTGTATTTTAAGTTCTGGAAACTGCAGTAGTGGCTAAGTAACTGAGATATGCAATACTCTAGTAATAATTCTTTATTGTGAAACAAGAGTTGAAGAAGACCTTGCATGAATGGGGACAATACAACTCAGAAAGACCCCTTTTCTTTGGTAAATTATGTACAGTGTTGCATATACTCCAGTTCCTGTGGCATTCTTCCTACCATATATTTTCCATTTTTCTTTAATTTCCATTCATAGCCTTTGGCCTATTCCCTGTATGCAGAAGAAAACAGTAATTAAAGCTGACATTACCTCTGTGCCTTGTCCAGAATACATAAACCCTTGAGAGAGCCCCAAGTCCCAGACTGTCTGGGCATGGGTGAAGCTTCCCCAGGAGGGTGCCACCTATAGACTTGGCTTTGTAGTTAATAGTGTTTTAAAATTATATTTAGTGTCTTCTTTTGTTTTTTTTTTAATTCTCTGTAATAAATTTTGGGGTGGGGGGTTGTGTTTATACTGCTTGTATATACAGGATGCCCCAGCAAATTTAGTGTTCCCAGGTTTCTGGGTGGGGGCCTGAGCCACTGGTGTAATTTATGGGGTACCCTGAAATGTGAACCCCCCCCCCCTTCTTGCTGCCAACCAGTGCCTGACAGAAGGGTTATATATAAATACAATAATGTAGGAACCTCACCCCCCCACCACCAAACAACCAGAGGGTTTATTTTTTATTAGCTTTACATTGAGTCATATTTCATGACAATGCTATCATAAAATACAGTCTTTCTTGTGATACTGGAGTTCTGAAATATTTGTGTTCTATGTTATCTGGCTCTGTCTTTTGAGTCATATTGGTTCAAATATGATTAAATTAATGTATGTATGATTTTAATTGTAGAATTTCCCTTTCCCAAGAGCTGTGTTTTCTGCTTCACAAAAAACTAAAACTCTCTCTCTCCCTTTCTCTCACTCTTCTTTTCATTTATACTTTTATTCTTCACAAAATATCTATGTTGCAGAGGTAATATTTTTATGTATACACATACACACACACTATACAAGAGGTAGTATATGGATAGACAGTAAACAGATGTCAAATAGCTGCCATTTTTCTGAAAGTTCTTAGAGATCAATTTCATATGGGACTTATTAAATAATGTAGCTAGAAGTCCATATGCCTGTTCCTTGTTTCTCAAATAGGTATTCGAAAATAACCTGTATTCTAATTCAACAGTTGCAATTTACCCAGAAAATATGGGAAAAGATATCGAGCACCAAAGCAATTATATGAAAATTGCATTCATGCACCATTTGGCACCACTAGCACAGAAAAATGAACCAGCATGGGGGGCAGGGAGAGAGTAGGAGAGAAAGAGAGAAAGAAAGAAAGAAAAGAAAGAGAGAGAAAAGAAAAGAAAGGATGAACGAAAGAAAGAATGAAAGAAACTTGATTGAAAAGCAATAATACCATACCATAGGTAATCCCTGTTCTAACTCTGATGGTTTTAGTGGAGTTACTTCACATGTATAATTTGTATGCTTTCTTTTATTCTGTGAACTCTTCATCATGATACCTATTGGTAATATAAGCCTTTCATCCCTGTAAGCACAAACAAAAATGTCATTAAGAAATAGTTTACATTGAAAGTATGTATCAATATAATACATAAAAATCACATAAAATCCAGAAAAGAGAATAATTCTTCAAAAGGAAAGTAAATAAAAGAAATCCCTGCATGTGATTGCATTGGTGTACACATAAACATTTCTAAAACATTTAAGTCTGGGAACAGCTAAGGGGCTTAGAAACTGCATTGATACCCTATGCTTCATTTTCACATTTATAACTCTTCACCGTCTCTAAGTATCCCCACTGAGGCACAAACACAGTGCTGCTATGAGAACTCCCATATTTTATCCCCGGGCACTTGTACACGTGATGAAAATTAGCCATTCTTACAGTTTAAATGAGTTTGCTACATTGCAAACTAAACCACATCCATATGTAATTTAGTTTGCAGTCTAGCTGTTTGTAACGTTGCAGTCTTTGACAGCTTGCGCCTGCCCACTGCAGGAGAGGTGGGCTGAAGGCAGAAGTGGCAAGGGGCCGACCCATTTTTTTTCCCTGCAGAGCCTGCCCACATCTCACACAGCCCAAGGGGCAAGCTGCAGATGGGCCGAGTGGCCCCTTAGCTGCAGAGGGCCCCAGTCCTTCCTTCTGTGGCAGTGGCGCCCCGTGGGGCCACCCAGATAGGCTGGTAGCCAGTGAGTGCTGCCCCTGCTTGAGGTCAGGGAACAGTTGGATCAGGCTGGGTGCTGCCTTGGAGCTGGGGCAGCGCTCACCCACTAGCCCCTCTATGATTTTTTGTTCCCCCCCATTGGAGCCTGCCTGCACAAGCTGCCGCAGGGCCAGGCAGACCCTGAGCTACAAGAGGGCCTGGGTCCTTCCCCCTGTGGCAGTGCAGCCACCTGAGCAGACTGCTAGCTATATGGGTACTGCCCCAGGTCACTGGCAGCACCCGCTGGATCCCCAAGTCTGTGCACTAGAAACCTGCCAGACACTGCTCCCTGCACAGGCTTAGGGAAGAGCTGAATCCAGAGAGTGCTGCAGGCCTCTCCTGTGGCTGAGGACCAAGCTGCCTGTGGGCCCTGAACTGTAGGGGGACCTGGACCTTCCCTCCACCATGGCAGTGCCCCCCAGGTGACACCACCTGCCCCCACCCCCTCCTGGTTGCCAGGCTCCACAAAAAAAAGAGGATTGGGCCCCTCACGATAAGTGAAAGAAGCCCCTAAATTGAAATAGTGGGGTTTTTTAATCATCTCAATTAAAAACCCACCTTTTCAATTTAGGGGACTAAACCCCTGTCACTTGTACAAGTGGCCGAATATGCTTCTACAGCCATGCATACGCAAAGTCATTTTTAGAAAAAATATCCATGCTAGCAAAATAAGTGGTAGGAGCAGTGAGAAACCTACTGAAATCAAACCCTTGGAATATAGGGATAATGCAACATCTAGCCATCACAAGTCTTCTGCCCTCCTACATGCTAGTTACTCATGCAACTGGCATGCACAAGAAGGAAGAGGACAGAAGTAGGGTAAAGCTGAAGCTGCAATGAATATAAACCCAATACCAGATTACTTTTCCCCCTACTAATGCCTGTCCATTTTACCCCAGTCCAGCCTCTTAACACTTGTTATTTGGGGACAACTTGAAGCCACATTGTCCCCCACTAGTCAGGAGAAACCTGGTCACAGAGCCTACAATTACTTTCTCTTACCTACCCTACAGACTTAGGAGACAATCAACATTTAGTAGAGGTTCGCCCACATGAGAACCAAGAGAGATCCAACTCTTTCACCAGCCACCCAGACCCACAGTGGTGTGAACCTACTCCCTGTTCAAAAAACCATCCTTCAGCCAGAGACTGAAAGATATAGTTGCTGCCACTGCTGCTACCTGAGATCACAGGGCAGCTCATCTGGCACTACAGTTTAAATTATG
This sequence comes from Crocodylus porosus, assembly GCF_001723895.1. NCBI lineage: Eukaryota > Metazoa > Chordata > Crocodylia > Crocodylidae > Crocodylus > Crocodylus porosus. The sequence goes on along the minus strand of NW_017728912.1, from coordinate 8,060,595 downwards.
CACAGTCAGCAAGGAAGCCATATACAAGGGCCTCAGTGAACTTGGATGAAACAGTGGCCAGTGGATGAAAGCGAGCATGAAAGGCTGAGAGATGGAAGCTCTGGAAGGTAAAGGCAATAAAGAGTGAGAGAAAGGGATGAGTGATGAAGGGTGTTTTATGTCTGGGTGTATTTTATTCAAGGAATATTGAGTGTATATTTGTATTATCAAGTAAAGTACAATACAACCTGTGAACATTTGGGTAGCTGGCCCAGGTATAAAAAAATACTAAGTCTTAACCTCGCATCTCACTAAACCATATGCTCATAGACATACACCTTCATAAATCCTTGGACTGAATGCTTGCTCTCCTGGAACATAGAAATTTGTCATTAAAAGCTCATTTGTGAGCTTTGTGGCCAAGCTTTTTTCTCCAGGCATCTGACACGGAGGATGTAATACACACCTCCACACAAACCCATCGCTATCCCAAAGAAAACAGTCATATTGCAAATTCAGTCTTACTTTTATAACAATAAAACTGGACCAGGATTGGCAAAAGATTTAAGCTAATATCTTCATTACCCGAAGTCCCTCACAGAGGCGTAACTTAAATTTTGGTACCCTGGGCACTGCAGGAAAGATGGGAATAAGAGCATGTGCTTAGTTCCTCCAGCAGGAGCTGCTGTACTTGCGGTAGTGGCACATGCTTCTGCTGCCTCAGCACAAGCTTCCTGAACATGGGCTGCTGCAGCAGCAGTACTGGCAACACGGGCTCCCTGGAGGCTGCCATTCTGGCACCCACTTTGAATTGGCACCTGGAGCTGGTGCCCTGCCTTTATCCCACACCCATGTTATGCCACTAATCACTTGCACCAAAATGAAATCTCCTGTTACAGTATTTTTAAGGTACAGCCTCAAGTTATGGCTCTGTTTAAGTAAACTGCCTTGTGACAGGGTGTGACCTAGGGGAGCCGTGAACTCCCCTAGCGCCCCCTACCGTGTCAAGTCGTGGTCAACGCACCCTTACCAATCTCACCCGCCACGTCTTTGATGTCTTAAGTGTTTAGGGGAGGCTGCCTTTTCTATCTACTTTGACACGGTACCCTGATGTAACTTGGCCAATGCTCTGTCTAGTTGCCCCGGTGCACTCTAGCCTTAGGGGCTATGCATGAGTCCTACAGTCACCCATGCCCTCATGGGTCCCCGGGCTCGTCTCAGTTGCTGCCTGTGCCCTTACGGATGCTCCCTGGCTTCTCCTGCGGCTGCCACCCACCCTGGGGCCTAGCCTCACGATCCTGCCCGCCCTGGGGCCTAGCCTCGCCTGTGCCCCACTGGGGCTTCCCACAATTGAGGTTCAGGTGGCCATAGCCGTGCCTGGCCCCCAGACCCCCTTCTCGGGTCTTGCGCCCCACTGGGCTCCTCACCAAGGCTCAGGTGGCTGTAGCTGTGCCTGGCTCCCAGACCCTCTTCTCAGGTCTTGCGCCCCACTGGGGCTTCTCGCCTGCGCCCGCACTGGGGCTTTTCCCTCACGACACTGCCCACACTGGGGCCAGGGTCAATACACCCCAAAACGCGGCACCCTCTCCAGCGCTGGGTCTCCATGCTACCGTGGAGCACCTATGAGGCCTCCTCCAACCCCTACAGCCTCACCCGGTCCTCCAGTCTTATACAACAACAAAACAGAAAACTCACACTCCTGTGTTACAACATAAACTCCAAGCCAAACTGGCTAACGATCATTCATATCCCAGCAGGGTTTCCTCCACCCAGTATCATAATGCAGAAACTGCTCAGGCCATCAGGCTTCTCTGCTCTGCTTGGTCCAAGAGAGCTCCACCATCCTCAACTGCCATAGGGAAACTGACCTCCTGGTCTCAACCTGGCTTGTTTATATAGGCCAGGCCCTGCCCCCTTCTGGTCAGCTGACCAATCTGCGGTTGCCCCGGCAACCGGCATCTGTCCCTCTTTCTAGGAGCAGGGCACTTAAGTGTCCTGCGACATGCCTATATCACTTGAAAAACCAAGCTTTTCTTCCCTTGTGTAAGCGAAACAAGACAATGCTCAGCATTCATCAGATAGGATCTTGTCTTTCAAAATGTCAAGGACAAGAAAGAATTTTCTGAAGCATCAATTAGATGCATCTTAGTTCATGAATGCCATGTGCCAAGTGGTACCTCTTCCCAGAAATCTATTTCAGACTTCCAATTATCTAGCCTTTCATCTCTTCACTCTTCCTTCCTCTATTACTATCTTTCCACTGATCACTAACGTAACCCAGGTGTACATGGGTTTGTACTTCCCTCTCCAAGTGAGGGAATTATTGGCAGGGCAGCGTGCTGTGGAGGGACACAACAGCCCAGCAGCCACCTCCATCCCCTATGGAGTCAGATCCAGTCAATCAGTTACTTAACTATATACAGATTTATGATTACAAGAAAACCATTAAAGGTAGGGACGTAGATTATATATATATTTATACACACACACACACACACACACACACACAGATATACACATGCCCAGTTATCATTTAAAATACAGATGAACAACAGAACAAACCAGACCAAAGGATATTGATTGGGCAACCATATAACTATATTCATATACAAACTATTCACATAAACTGTATGGCACAGTCCACAAATATGATCTGCAGTCCTTAAACTACCTGGGTGCCCTCCAGGGCAGGGGCTCCATTCCCAAGGTACCACTACAGGAAAGAAGGTGGGGGGAAAGAAAAAAGAAATGAAGACCCCAAAGACTCTTAAGCTCCCCCACTATCACCCAGGCGCAGCCCACATGGTGCCCCTTCGCAACCCTCGGGGGGTCCCTCCCCTCTGGGGACCCTCTCTCCAGGGTAACTTACTACTCCACAATCCCGGAGGGTTGCCTCTTGTTCTCCAGGTCAAGCTTGGTTCCCCTCCAGGTTTTCCTGCCACCTGACTCTTGCCGCCATCCTGGCTTACAGTCAGAAGCACCACTGTGTGTAGTGGGCACGTCACCTTGTGCTAGGGGTTGCAGGCCTGGACAGCCTTGTGCAGCACCAGGGCTCGGTCTGTTCCTGGACCCTCTGGGCAGCACCGTGCACTGAGCTGCTGCCCTGTGTCAATGGCTGTAGACCCGAGTCCCATAAGCAGCTCCCAGGGTCTCACCCTCTGTGCAGCACCTCATGCACCAAGCTCCCAGCCTCGTTCTGAGGTTGAGGACCTGAGCCACCCCAGGGGCTCCAAAGATCCTGCTCCTGCCTGTGCACGATGTCTCTGGCCGCATGCCAGAGGTTGCAGACCCAAGCCACCTCCAGCAGCTCCCAGGGTCTAGACGCCATGCTGGGCACCAACAGCCTAACCACTGGAGCTGTGCCATACTCGCTGCTGATAGATGTCTTCAGGGGCTCTTCCTGGGCTACTGCTTTGCCCTGCTGAGCAGCTCTTCTCACCTCTTCTAAGCCCTGCTCTTCTCTCTTCTCTGTCCCCAACGCAGCTGCCCCTCATGCTGGGCACGCAACTCCTTTTATATGCTCCAGGGCTCCATCCCTCAAGTCTTCTGGACTTTGCAGTCTTCAGTCAGGTCCGGGGGAGCTTTTCTCCCTCTCCCCTAAGGAAAGGGGCATGATGTTATTTCTCTTGCTGCCTCCTAATTGGTAGATGGGCTCCACCAATCAAAACAGCAGGATCTCAAGGCTGGGATTCAACCCAAACTTTGAAAGGTAAGCCTGCTACACTAATATTATTCTACATTTATCTTTTCATGCTTTTTTAAATTACATAAAAAATACCAAAGTTGCAAAAACAATTATAGTCTATTCCACCAAAGTAACAAAAACCTATTGCTATAGACTAAATGAATGATTGACTCATAAAAAAAATATTGCTGGAAGAGATCTCTAGAGGTCCTCTAATCTGCCCCTATTTAAAACAGGATCATCACTACTTAAACCATCCTTAATAAGTTTCCTAGCTATTCATGAAGTTATGGGAGATGGGCAAGATACCAGGGGACTGAAAAGTGGCCAACAAAGTGCCCCCCTCTTTAAAAAACAAAAAACCCAAGGAACCACAGACCATTTTGCCTCACCTCAATACCTGGGAACTAATAAAGCATATCCTAAGAAACTCCATTTTCAGGCATGTGAATGAGAAAAGGCTAATCTCAAGAAGCCAGCATGGATTTACTAGCAAATCATGTCAAACAAACTTGATCTCCTTTTTTAACCAAAGTAACTATTTGGGTGGATGAAGGGAATGCTGTGGAAACAGTGTATCTGGTTTTCAGCAAGGCTTTTGACAAGGTCCCACGTGACCTTCTTATAAACACATTGGAGAAATATGGGCTCGAAAAAACTACAAGGTGGATATGGAACTGACTCAATAACCGCAACCAAAAGATAATTACAATGGCTGCACATCAGAATGGCAGGTGGCTTTGAGTGGAGTCCCACAGGGGTCTGTCTGGGGCCCAGCACTGTTCAACATAGATTCATAGATGCTAGGGTCAGAAGGGACCTGAGCAGATCATTGAGTCCGACCCCCTGCCCTGGGCAGGAAAGACTGCTGGGGTCAGATGACCCCAGCCAGATGCCTATCCAAAATAAAATAAAACCATGACTTTACTGTTCCTACAAAGAGATGGTAAATATGGGAGACTACTCATTATATGCCCTGATGCCAGGGGGCTCTAAACATCTACATGTTTATTAATTATTTAGATGCTGGCATAGAAAGCTTCTTTACCAAGTTTTCAGACAACACATAACTGGGAAGGACTGTGTGAACACATTGGAGGACGGGAGTGCAGTACAGAAGGATTTTGGAAGATTGGAAACCTAGGCTGAAGCTAAAAGGATGAAGTTCAATGCTGGCACATGCAGGATGCTATACCTTGGGAAAAAATAATAAAAAAATAGAAATACAAAATGGATGACACTTGGCTGGATTGATGCACTACAGGTAAGGATCTGGCCCTACGTACAGACATTATACTTAGAAGTTAGAGGTTAGACTGGGTAAAGAAAGGGCCACCTGATCTAACTCAGTGATTCTTCACTTGAAATCTCCTCTTCACAAATTATTTGCAGAACAGCACAGACATTCCTGGCACCTGATCTACAAGTAAGGCAGCTTACTGTAAGACATCTGATTGTAGAACAGGTGCCAGTGTTTCAGATGTTTGCTGGTGTCAGGAACCAGATCTAAGTGTATTGGAAGGATCAGGGGACTAGCAGGTCTGTGAGCAGATTTTTGAGGTCTGGGGGGAATGGGGGAGGATTGGAGAGACTTATCAGATCCCCTCTGTCTTCTCTCCTCCAAGACCTTCCCTGGTATATCATGTTTCCTAGGCCTATAACTATTGGTGTTGCTCTCCATTAGATTCTTTCCAATTTGCCTACATATTGCTTGAAGAGCAGCACCTAAAACAGGACCTAGTACTGCAAATAAGGCCTCACCAGTGTTTAACAGAGTGGAAGAATCACTTCCCTTGACTTACAGAATGCACTTTTGTTATGCAGCCCAGGAAACTATTGTTTTGGGTTTTTTTCCCCCAGAGAGTACATGGTTTGCTCTTATTCAGCTTGTGGTCCTCTGTAACTAGGGCCTGGTTTAAATCACAATTTCACATTTTTCATAAAAATCATGAAATTAAGTGATTTTCATGAAAAATGTGATTTTCAACATTCAATTTGCAAGTTCCCCAGCAAGCAGCCATAGCATTTAATTGCAATAAGATGGCTTCTGCAGGTTGGGGAAAGCATTCTCCAGCCAGCAGCAAAAGCAGAGCAACCCAGGGGAGGGGGGAAGGGTCACAAAAGGGGCAGGGGAAGGAGAGAGGTTGGGGATGGGGAGGGGCTGTTTGCTTCTCTGGGCAGGAAAACTGGAGCACAGAGGTTTGGGAGCACTTGGGGGCTGCCTTGTCAGATGGCCCCGGAACTGGATAGGGGAGGGTCTATTTGCTTCTCCGGGCTGGACAACTGGGGCACCAGGGGTTGGGGGCAGGAGGGAGAGAACACACATGGAAGAGCAAACAGCCTATGCCCTACCCAGTGCCAGGCCTGTTTACCAAGGCAGCCACCAGGCACTGATTGGGGCTGAGTGTCAGACTCACTGCCAATTAGCTGGGAGTCCGGCAGAGCAGTGGCATTTTTGAAAAGGGAATTTCCTCCCTGCCTGTCAAAAACAACGTGGGGGCAGATGGCTGCTACTGCTGTTCCTGCTTTTTCCAGTGAGGCAGGGTGGGGAGGGAGAGTGGGGAGGCATAGGCTTTTCAGCAGCCATCAGAGGCCTTGAAAGAAAGGTCTCTGCTGCTGCAATTAAACCTGGCCCTAAACCTGCCCCCCAGCTAATCAGGGAGCATGGGGGAGCACCATGGTCTAGGCACAAAAACTGTGGCCCCCACCACAATCGGGCCACAATACTAACAAGCTGGGTCCATGATTTAAACCAGGCCCTATCTATAACCCACAGGTTCTTTTTTGTGGTACTGCAGCCTAGCCAATCATTCCTCAGTTTGCATCTTTACATCTGACTGTTCTATACTAAATGAAAGACTTTACACCTATCTTCTATCCTAAATGAAAGACTTTACACCTATCCTTATTGAATTGCATGTGATAAGGTTTGAACCATTTCTCCAGTTTATTAAGGTCATTCTGAATTCTTATTCTACCCTCCAAAGTGCTTACAAATTCCACCAGCTTAGTGTTCAGATCTGCTAACTGTGCACTTAATCCAATCCTCCAAATCATTAGCGAAGACCTCAAACAATACTGGACCCAGGACAGTCTGCTGGGGAACTTGATATCTCTTTCCAGTTTGACATTGAACCATTGATGACTACTTTTTGTTCTTTATAATCCAACCAGTAATGCAAGAGCCTTACAGTGCTTTCATCAAGGTTGTATTACCTCAATTTATTAATGAGGATGTCATGGAAAACTGGCAAAAGCCTTGCTAAAATGAAGGTGTATTACAGCCACTGCTCTCCCCGATCCATAAAGCTTGTCTAATTGTGGTAGAAAGAAACCAGGTTGGTCAACCATAAATTTTTCTGGTGTCAAGGTCAGACTGACTAATCTGTCATTCCCTAGATCCTCCTGCTTCTCATTCCTAAAGATGGGCACCATAGGCAGAGGAAGAAAATATGATTTGGGGAGTTGAGTATGCACGTGCACGCAAGCGCACAAGCACACATACATCCCCTCCAGCAAGTAAGTCTATTGTTGGAAAAGCCTCAATCTGCCCTCCCATGCCCCTTCCCTCCCCTGCGCCCCTTCCTGTCCACACATTTACTTCCTGGGCACTGCTCCACACAGCTGGGCTGGGCAGAGTTCCCAGCCACCTGCAGGCTCCAGTTGCTCATCTCTGTCCGTACAAACCCGTCCCTCTGCCCCCTGCTGCAGCCATCCAGAGCCCACACCTGGGCTGCCTGCATTTGGGGGGATAAGCCCCATTAGGCCCAGCCTTCTGCCACCTATGATGGACACTATATCTTTGCCCTTTTCCAGTTATCTGGGGACCTCACCCAGTCTCACCCTCATTGCATTGATTACAGTTATTTTTGCTCACGTTTGCAACATTTTCATCCATTCAGTTTATGGTAATAAACTTGTTATTGTATCTGTTTTCGTTTGTTTTGGGGGTTTTTTTGCTAAAATAAAAGGCTTTTGAAGTAAAAACATATTCTTTAATCTAGCAGGGCAAACAAAGGAACTCAGGCTGTCCTCTGCATTGATTCCATAATGTGTGATGTGAAACAAACATTACTTTCACCAGTGCTAAGTGGTATTTTTGTTAAGTCTTAATTCAACATAGCTAAATCATTTTAAGTGGGAAGGTATGCAGACCACCTACTGCACATATACCTCAACCCATAACAAAGGTAAGCAAATATATAAGCATAAGCACTGATTTCAATAGGATATTCACAGGCTTAAAGTTAAACGCACAAGTAAATGTTTGCAGGATCAGTCAGAGTTATCAAGAGCATGCCAAGCAAATATTCTAAACTAAAAATAAGCACAAAATTAATAAAAACCTGAACTGATCATTTTTCCAGGTTGGAGAAAACAAGGATATCATACCTGAGACTCATATATGTTGCATTTGTTAAACTCAATTGATTTAAAGTCACTTAACATTCATTACTTATTATGTCTGAAGATTTATTATGAAATCCGTGAACGGAAATCTTGTTTATCTTTCCAGAAAGGTTAATAATGTTATTTTCTAAAGGTCAGCTGCATTTCTGGCTCAGCAATCTGTGATACAAAATGCTTTTTTCCTTCAGTGCAAATCATTCAAAACTTCATTTTTTTGTAGTACAGGGAGAGAAAGATTTAATTACTAGAAATGATTCCCTTGTTTTAATCTTCACCCTGCTTCCTAATATCATACCCTCTGCATAATCCATCTTTCCTCCCACTTGCTTAAGAATGTGGCAAATGCTGTAGATATCTCTGCTTTGATTAAAATGATGTGTGGGTTCCTTTAAAACATGAATTAGTGCTCCACAAACTAAGGATGTATTTAACCTTTTACCAAACACTGGTTGCTTCTGCAATATTCATTTCACCCAAATGAATAAATCATTTAAATCTCCAAGGGACTGAAAGTTCCCGAGGTGTAGAGGTCAAGCTAGAGTGGAACTAGCAAATATCGGTTTCTCACAGCCATGCAATCAGAACATCTGCTCGTGCCCTCTCTGCCTATTAAAATGTTTATTCTGCTAATTGTAGGCATAACATCTCTACCCTTCAGTATTTTTGTTTTTGTTCTTCCACCAAGACTCTAGTATCTTATACTCAACCTGAGCAAGCTGTCAGCATAACAATTAGTCAATTTCACATTTGTAATGGGTGATATCAGGTATGGTGAGTTAGAGCGAGGAATAGGTGGAGTGGTTAACCTGTAGAAATGCTTTAATACAGTGTCTATAATTGACCTGAAAATGCATGTTTAAATGTACACTGCTAACATCATAGTTCAGAAAACTGCTTTCTTTTTACATGATTATTTCCGATCTTCTCAATTCTATACCCAGAAAGGGAAAGTAACAGTGTTTTATACATGGTTGTTATTTTTTTATGACATGGGTGAAATAAATAGACATGATTCTGATTTCACTTAGATTCCAATCCTGCAAATACATGCCTGTATACTTAACTTTAAACGTGCGAGTAGTCTTGTTCAGGTCAATAAGCCTGATTCTCTGTAACCATGTGTCTTCTGTTGGTCTGTGCTATTGCATGAAAAATGCTTATGCATTTTTTTTAGGACAGAATGGTAGTGTTTTGTACCCATTTTCATAGGGGCAGAAGGCTACACAAGGTACATGGTAATGAAGATCAGACTATTCAAAAGCGTATTCATGTAGGTAAGATCAGGACTTTACAGAACATGAGAGACCCTAGATGTATGTAACCAAAATAGAAGCCCCCAAGTTCTGCTCTAAATTCTTATTTTTCACTGTACAATCTTGACACAGTACTTAATTTCCTTGCGTCTCAGTTCCCCTATCTTTAAAAGAGAGGAAATAATGCCTTTTTAAAATGCATTGAGGTCTAAAGATCTTACTTCTTCCTACTCTCTGTAAGTGATGACCACCATTACTACTACTGCTGCTGCTGCTAGTACTACTATCCAGGCAAAATGTCCACACATAATAAGAAGTGCAGAATCAGAACCCCAATTTAAATTAAATAGTTACCTCAAATGCAAGTATAATTCCTTTTTCATTACTTTGCTACTGGCACCATCTACAATGAAAAAAGTACCTAAGTAAAAGAACAGTAACTCAAAAGAAGACATATGGTTTAACTGGAATTTAATTCAAAACCAAACTTGGCATTGGCATACCCATATGCATGGTATTAATTTCCTGTCCTAAACTGCCTGGGGACAAGTAATTATAATGGGGCGTTTAAGGCCATGTCCAGACAAGCACAGCCATGTGGCATGTGGCACCAAAAACACATCTGCAGTGCCCATACCACAAATTCAGGTGTTCTCCACACTGCAAGGGAGCACTGCCCATGCATGCGCTGCTCCTGCTTTTTTCTCCCATCCCACACAGTGCACAGCCCCCATGCAGCAGTAGCAACTTCCATCAAAGTGCTCCTGGCCCACTCCCGGCAGAGACCCCCAGCAGTGAGGTGCTGCCTTAGACCCAGGAGCTGTACATGGTGCGTGGCATGGGCATGACCTGCCGGTTTGCACCTTCAGGCAGAACCAGGTCAGCTCTTGCTGTCACCTGGGCTGCTGACACTGCATATAGAAGCCGTGCACCCTCAGGCTGCACTGAGACCTTTCTTTATGTGCTCCATGCACCATCAGGCCAGGCTGCCTCCATCGAGGCATGACCCAGCTGAGCCCGAAGGCATGCGGCTTCTGCATGTGGTGCCAGCAGTCCAGGTGACAGCAAGAGCAACTCAGTTCTGCTCAAGGGTGCACACCAGTAGACTGGGACCACACCATGTGCAGTCCCCAGGTCTGAGGTGGTGCCACACGCTGCTGGGGCATTGTGCCTGCAGTGGGCCATTAGCACCCTGATGGCTGCTGCTGGCTGCTGCAAGTGGGGGGGCTGTGCGCCATGCAGGAAGGCAGGCAGACAGGGAACCCACCCTCCCCAAGCAGTTGCCCCCACCCATAGTCTCCCCCACCCCCACATCCCGACTTACCAGGGACAAAGCCTAGGTAGGATCCACCACTGCAGCCTTGCCCTGCTCCTATTTGCTCCAGCACACTGAAGTGGCATGCTGGGGCAGCAGGGACATGGGGCAGCCACAGAGTTGCTCTGACTGGGTGCCCCTGTTTGCCTTGGGGCATGCTCCAGGAGTGCATCCTGTGCCACTTTTCCCAGCATATTTTTTTTTTTTATACCTGGATTTCCCGGTATCAGATTTAGAGTCTGCACTGCAAATATGCAGCACCAGGACCATTTTTCATTCTCAGAGTGCCTCTTGCAACACCCCAAACTGCTCTGAGGTGCCACAACAGGCACTTGCTCACTTGTCTGGACATGGCCTAAGTCTCTAGTTTCACTATTCCTTCAGAATGAAACATCCATACAGGTGTGCTCCTAGCAAAACTTCTTTCCTTAAAGTTTCTGCTACTTTACCCCCCTTACTAAAAAAAAAAAAAAAAAGGATGCATTATTTTTCACCCAACTATTCTTCAAATATATAATCATTAGAATGTCAGTAAAATAATATCTCGAGGGTGCTTCCTGTTAAAATTTGTTAACAACCACATCCTCCACTAATAAACACCTAGGCCTTTGGCCTCAAGTTTATTTAGCCCAGGATATGGGTATTATTACCTCATTAAGAGGAAACACCCTCAAGTTATTATTTAAGTATCTCCAGAAGGAAAAGCATTTTAATGAAAGGGATGCATAGGCCAGCTGTCCAAAATCAACCTCAGAGGATTTCTGTGGCAACATAAAACTGTGTACAGGCAGATCATTTAATGAGCTTCATTATAACATTTAGAGAGACAGAATAATTTTTTACTTGGACAACATATAGTTCTCTTTAAGGTTTCAGGGTCTGATCCAAAGCCTATGGAAATAAATGCATAGACTCCCATAATGTTCCATGGCCACTGGTGTAAGCTTAGTGGACAGATGGCAAGACTCTCTATACTTCAGTTCTTGTCCTTTGCAGTTGCATTGGATTCAATAAATGAATGGCTATAACTATAACGTTAAAATCCCCAGTTGTACAAACTTTATGCACATACTTAAATCAATGAACTCATTGGGATTAGTAATGTTTAAAGTTTTGCATGTCCAATATGCAGAGTTCACAGGATGCAGAGTTAAATTTTTTAAGCATACATGCATCCTTTAATACAGTGTCTGTCATTCAAATCTAAGTTATCCTAGGATCTTTCAATATTACTTGTTGAATAATGTAATGTCAGATGTTCACTGATACCGGCATACAAGGACATAATCACATCGGTTTAAGAAATGCTATATTTTGGGCGGAGAGTAGGGAAAGAAATTGGAGTTTTTCCTTCTCTTTTTTTTTTTTAACATATATGTCCCAATCTTCTTTTAAATATTTAATGATAAAAAAATACAGGTATTGCACTAAGATGAATGGCTATCACTAATGACAAATCCTCAGCTCAGGCATATGATGCAAAATACACTTAAATATTATCCCATGCCAAGTCATTCATGAAATGAATCCAGCATATTTCTGTGATGGCACCAATCTAATAGTCTCACTATCCATCCAGTTTATTTTTCAAAGGGAATGTTAACAAGAAATTACTTTACTGAGCTACATATCTGTACACAAATAGCTAGAGGTAACATTTATAAACTTATTTTTCCTTTAAATAACAGCATGACAGTTAACACTGGGAATGAAAAATGGTATGTTATAGAAGAGTTTATAAACTAGTTTCATAGTTGGAAGGGTCAGAAGGGACCTGAGCAGATCATCAAGTCCAACCCCCTGCCATGGCAGGAAAATGTACTAGGGTCAAACTCAAATGACCCCAGCAAGGTGTTCGTCTAGCCTCCTCTTAAAGACCTCCAGGGTAGGAGCCAGCACCACTTCTCTTGGAAGTTGATTCCAGATCCTAGCCGCCCTGACCGTGATGTAGCACCTCCTGATGTCTAGTCTGAATCTACCCTCTGCCAGTTAGTGACCGTTATTTCTTGTCACTCCTGGTAGTGTTTGGGGGACAGGGACTCCCCCAGTGCCTGCTGGTCCCCCCTGACTAGTTTGTAAACAGCCACTAGATCCCCCCTCAGCCTTCTCTTGTGGAGGCTGAACAGGTTCAGGTCCCTTAGCCTCTCGTTGTAGGGCCTGCCCTGCTGCCCCCTTATCATACGAGTGGCCCTCCTCTGGACCATCTCCATGCTCTCCACACCCCTCTTGAAGTGCGGTGCCTAGAACTGGATGCAGTACTCTAGCTGCAGCCTGACCACTGTCGCATAGTAGGGGAGGATCATCTCCTTGGACCTGCTTGACATTCATCTGTGAATGCATGACAAGGTATGGTTGGCCTTCCTGACTGTGTCCCCACACTGTCGGCCCATGTTCATTTGGCATCAATGACTCCAGGATTCTTTTCTGCCTCTGCACTGATGAGAAGGGAGTTCCCCAGCCTGTAGGCATGCTGCTGGTTCTTCTTCCCCAGGTGAATTTTTTTGCTTAAAAAAGTGAATAGTTCATTCAATAAAAACTGCAGATAAACACAGGACTATTCTTTTTCTTTGAAAATAGTTACCAGGTAATAAAAATATTTTTAAAACAACATCAACAACAATTAAGGTGGAGATTTTCCAAATCAACTGATTTGAGCTCCAGAATTGTTTAAATGCTCTAGAAAATCTTCCTCCTTGTTGGATTTTAGAGTATTAAATAACAGCTTGTGATTGAAACGCTTGCTGAGAAGCTATTCATATACTTGAATTTGTTTACACAAGTGAAACCATAGCAAGATTGTGATCTTCTCTCTCTCTTCATACAGCTTTTGATTTGTTTATTTAAATCAATTCCATTGTGGTGCTGGCCAGGCTACTTTTTGCATGTAATGTATTTGTGCTAAAATCTGTTACCTGAGCCTTAGTTGACCCATTGCTGCTAGTTACAAGAACAAATGCAACAGCATCAAAATCAAAATGGTGGCAACTTTCACCATTCAAATAAGTAAGCATTTGACTAAACAAGGATTGGCTAACCAAGGATGTACTGTACCTACTGTGAACAGTCCATAGAGATCAGACACGCTTCAGACAACCCAGTCATGACATTAGTTTTTTTATTTAATGCAATTCTGGGGGCAAGGGAGAGAGAATGACAATGGAAATTGCTTAAAAAAATACACTATGTGATAAATGAACCCTGGGGTAGCCAACCTACAACACACATGCCATAAGTGGCACAGGTAGTCTCTAGGTGTGACACTCAGCAGACTGAGAAGTGGGAAAGTGGAAAAGTGAAAGCTAGGGCAGGGAGCAGAAAGCAACGCAGCCAACTGGACAGGGAGCATAGGGCAGGAAGCTGAAAGCAGAGTAGAATTTCAAGCAGGAGCATAGAGCAGAGAATGGAAAGCAGAGCAGCCAATCAGGCAGGGAAAGGGAATTGGAGTGGCATTCAGGAAAGGTGTAGCACTAATTTGGGGCATGCCTGCCTAAAAGGTTGGCTCCTATCATGGGCAGCTGGTGCCCCTGAGTCTGGCAGGGCACCCACAGAAGTGCGTGGCAGCAACGGGGACAGAGCTGGCGAGCACCCGCAGATCCCAGCAGCAACGGCAGGGATGGAGCTGGCAAGCACCTGCAGATGGCACTAGTGACGTCAGTGGTGGGGACAGAGCTGGTGGGCACTCACAGATGGCATCATGGGCAGCAGCAGCTGGGACAGCCCTACTGGGGGGGGCACGAACCCCCCATGTCCCCCTACCAGTCTCCTGTGGCTCCTATTGTATTAACTCGTGTGGTGAAGAATTATGTGAAATGATTCCAGCATTATATTTAAATTGGATTGAAAGAAAACCTGAAATCAGCAGATTGTTTATAAAGTAAGTTATAAGTGCACTCTTTAATTTTTCCTGCAATAAGATCCCAAGATGTCAGTTTTATGGTACATTCAGAAATATCTCATTTTAACACATCTTTGATTCTTGTCAAAATCATCTTCATTTCTAAACTATTAAACCACTTCCTAAATTACTGACTGTCCAGAAAGCTGAGAGGGCAAATTAAAGCCTTAGCTCAGTAAAGCCATCCAGGAAAGCCTATGGACAAAAAGGTGGCATATAATCAGTGGAAGCAGGGGTCTATCACCAAGGAGGATTTCATCTCCAATGCTCATGATTGCAAGGAGGCGGTTAGGAAGGCCAAGGCAGAGACGGAACTAGGGCTGGCAACCAGAATTAAGGATAACAAAAAGTCCTTTTTCAAATACATAGGAAGTAAGAAGGCATCAGGTAACATGAGGCCCTTACAGGACAGGCTTGGCAATCTTGTGATTGCAGCAAAGGAAAAAGCTGATCTCTTCAACGAGTTCTTTGCCTCCACATTTCTCAGCAGGGACCAAGACAACTTCCCCACTAGGATTTTGGACAGGCTCAGGGGACACAATGCCACGCCTAGGGTCAGGAACAATCTAGTTAGGGAACTTTTGGAGGGGCTGAACATGTTTAAATCAGCAGGTCTGGATGCTCTTCATCTGAGGGTACTGAGGGAATTGGCAGAGGTCATAGCAGGGCCCCTGGCATGGCTGTATGAGTGCTTGTGGTGCTCTGGCCAGGTCCAAGAGGACTGGAAAAGGGCCAATGTGGTCCTCATTTACAAGAAGGGGAGAAAGGAGGACCCAGGTAACTATAGGTTGGTTAGTCTCACCTTAGTCCTTGGGAAGACCTTTGAGAAAATTATCAAGGAGCACATCTGCAGGGGTCCAGCACGGGAGATAATGCTCAGGGGAAACCAACATCGGTTCATTGCAGGCAGATCCTGCCCAACTAGCCTTGTTTCCTTTTACGACCAGGTCACCAGGTCCTTGGATGCAAGCACTGAGGTGGATGTCATTTACCTGGACTTCAAGAAGGCCTTTGACACTGTTTCTCACCCCATTTTCATAAAAAAAAAACTAGGCAACGGTGGCATTTATGCCTACACAGTCAAATGGGTGCCAAATTGACTCGATGGTCACACCCAGAGAGTGGTGGTGGATAGGTCGTTTTCAACCTAGACAGATGTGGCCCGTGGAGTTCCCCAGGGCTTGGTCCTCAGGCCTATGCTATTCAACATCTTAATCAGCAACTTGGAGGTGGGCATGGAAAGCACACTGTCCAAATTCGTTGATGACACAAAGCTGTGGGAGAAGTGGGCACACTGGAGGGGAGGGACAGAATCCAACTAGATTTAGACAGATTATAGAGGTGGGTGGATGAGAATAGGATGGATTTCGACACAGACAAGTGCAAGGTGTTGCATCTAGGGAGAAGGAACCTGCAACATACCTATAGGCTGGGGAACACCGTTGTCAACAACACAGTGGCTGAAAGGGATCTTAAAGTCATTGTTGACTCCAGGATGGACATGAGCCGCCAATATGAGGAAGCGGTCAGTGAGGTTAACCGCACCTTGTCGTGCATCTACAGATGCATCACAAGCAGGTCCAGGGAGGTGATCCTTCCCCTCTGTGCGGCGCTGGTCAGACAGCAGTTGGAGTACTGCTTCCAGTTCTGGGCACCGCACTTCAAGAGGGACCCAGAAAGGGCTGAGGCTTGGTCTACAAGCTTTTTAAATTTTAGGAAACCTTAAGAGAGAGCCTCTACTTTCTGGAGGCAGGAATTATTTACAAGGGTAGTTCTGTCAGCTGTTTACTCTACTTGCTGTATCATTCTCTATTTTTTTATACCACTAAAGGCTTCCACTATTGAAAATGTACCCGAATATACCACAGAAGTTCCAGTCAGCTGCTTCAGTGCAAAATCCAGAATTTAGGATCTGATTGCCACAGCGCACATTGGGCCCTGAACATGCTAAATTCAGAACTGCAATCTGAATTTTGCAAATGTAAGTGCTTTTTGACCCAATTTTCTGTCTCTAAACATGTTATGATTTGATAGCAATGAAGCTATGCAATGCAAACAGAAGCCAAAACAAGCCCCATTATAAACTGGCAATCCTAAGGCAGAGGGCATTTTTATTATAAAAATAATAAAAATAAAAAATGGTGACTTTAATGTGACTACTCCATAGAGCTATTGTATATTCTATATATGCATGAAGCAAAGCAAAATATGACGGATCACGTTAGACTCTTGAAACCATAAGAACAATGTTTGTGCCATTTCTCAGAACAGCCAGTGTGCAATCAGAGTTCAGGAAACAAGCAAAAGTCTTCAAAACTGGGATCAGCTGATAAAAGCTTCTGCCAGTGCTCAAACTATGCAAGGAAAGGGAGGTAAAACTGTCTGGGCATTTGTGCAGCACAGCTCTGAACTTGAGAATAAAGTGCATAGGATATATGAGAAAGCCCTGGAGGTTAGAGTGGGCTCTCTTATTATCAAACTACTGAAATTAACCATTGTATTTCAGTCACGTCTGTCTCTCTCAAATTACATGTCTTTTCATATTAAATATGATTCTTTTGGGCTTCTTAGATTTCTGTATTC
This sequence comes from Crocodylus porosus, assembly GCF_001723895.1. Lineage (NCBI taxonomy): Eukaryota > Metazoa > Chordata > Crocodylia > Crocodylidae > Crocodylus > Crocodylus porosus. The sequence continues at coordinate 8,043,475 of NW_017728912.1, read as the reverse complement.
AAAGGAAACAAAGATGCAGCCTTTTCATTTTGGTTTGATATACTGGACTGACAGATTCATAGCAATTGAAAAATACTTTTTTTTCTAGTTGATCCCCACATTGTAAATGAATAGGCTATTAAAAATTAAGTGAATTTGGTTTCTTTAACAATCCAGATACACCCGCCCTACAGCTGAGCAGGAATGATTCACTCAAGTAGGTTTACAAGTCAACCCAAGCCTACAATTTGCTACCTGCATTCATTTTTGCTTAAGTGGCATATACCTACAACAGACTTCCAGTCGGCATTCCAGAGCCATGAAGGAATGTCATGTTTGTAAACCAAACAGGAAGAGGAATAAGCCAGACACTTACATCACCTGACAGATGTATTTCTCAAACATGCCAGTTTATTTAAGGCTTTTACATGGAATGTGTTGACAACAAAAAAAAAAAAAAGGAAAGAAAGAAGGAAAGAATTGGTGCCATGCTCAACATGTTTTGCACCCCGTAAAAAAGAATTAAATGACTCAGTCTTCCCACCCCCTACCCCCCTTATGTCTGGAAGTAAACCTTTCTGAAATACTATAGCTACTGGCAGAACAGCAACACATAATAACATGGTAGCAACACATAAAACTGTCAGTCTTCAAGGGAAATGGATGGTTAGGCTAAGGGGGTAAACAGACTAAATCAATTTGAACATGCATGTTAAGGACTGTGAAAGGGCAGAGTTTAGTGCTGCTAGGCTGGAAAACATTTGTCTCTGTCTTGTTGTATTTCCCTACTATTCGGCGGAATCCACCCACAGGCCTCTCACTTGGCTCCAGTCAGACTCCATGGCTGATTAATGGCAGCTGGAGGTGTCCAGTAATTTCCTCACCTACTAATAAACTACAACCCAAAACAGAGGTTTCCCTCAGGCCCACATTTAACATAACTGTACTTGCTACTAGGACAAAGCCAATTACCCTGTCTCTGCTCATGTCTTTGAGATAATGCACCTTTAAGTCAGTTCTATTACTTAGCCGACTTTGGGCACATCGCCCTGTCTATCTTAGGGCAAACGATACTTGGAAGACATCTGGGTCACCTTTATAAGAGCCTAATTTTCCAGAAACCACCCTATCATTGTAGATAAAAAGTTCTGCCTAGCAGAGATCAAAACAGACCTGAGCAGCCACATTTCTTGAAAAACAGAATGATAGTCTCTCTCAGATTTCAAGCCTAGGATCACCAACACATACAATTGTGATTTCAACAGCTGAGGTTTAAGCAATCAGTCTGGCTCAGCACTTCCAACCCAAGGGTACTCAATAAAATAGTTTATATGAAGAAATATCCTCAACAAGAATTTTTTCCAGATTTTGCTAGCTATTGAAGCAAATCTTTGTTACTCAAGGAGTTGTGTGTGCATTTCTATGTTCAGTATTAAGATAACAAAGGTTGTATTGTTTATCTAAGCTATCATTAACCACAATATAACAAGTGCTAAATTAGTAACCACTCTCATTTGAAAATTAATCATTTGCAAGGTATGAGCCAAATCTATCTCCACATATTTAAGTGAGTAAACTCTTTTACTACAGTGCAACTACTTTGAGTGAAAAAGGCATGAGACTTAGCCCTAAATGACTAATTGTGACATTTTATATCACAGATTAAATAGTAAACACGTTATCTTCAAAATGTCAGGTTCTAGCTGAATATACACAATATAAGCCTGGGATATGTTTTGTTTTACAGAAAAAACTTCATTAGCAGAACATTATTAAGACAGAAAAAAATCAAGCATTCAAAAGTTAATGTATGGTTAACCTTCCATTTAAACTTTTACTTAGCTCCTTCATACATACATATTGAAACAGTTTAAATTACATAAGCAAGTCCTTGTTTGGCAAATAATGTCTGCAAAAAGTAATAAAGAAACAGAAACGTAAGGATTATTCATGAGGAAATGCTGTCAAATATATTATTTGCAATATTTTACAAGCTAATGTCCAGGAGATAAGGCCTATCAGAGAAAAAAATGTCATTGGTCTGGGATCTTTTGCCTGTAATGTGTTTCTAAAGTCTATTCCACAAACCAGAAAACAACGAATCGATTTAAAATAAAATCTGAACTTTTTAAACAGGTTGGAATTAGTTTGGATTCATCCTGTCCATGAAAAAGAAGAGCTCAGTATCCAATTGCTATCGTGCCTGGGCTGTTGTAAGAGACAAAGATTGCCAACATTTCTTTGCTTCCTTATTGTAGGAACAGGATATATTTGATGCCAAAGGGGATGTAAATTGTAATTTGTATTTTTCCAAAGACACCATTAACTCTTCTACTTCTTAATCACTATAGTACTTGGAAAACTAAAAGCTCTGTGTGTGTGGGTAATTTGTATTTTTCAAAAAACACCATTAATTCTGTCATTTCTTATTCACTGTAGAACTCTGAAAACCAAAATCTGTGTGTGTGTCTGTGTGTGTGTGTGTGTGCACGCACGCGCGGGCGCGTGCATGGAAGCATATCCCTTTCTTCCCAAAAGTAGATATAATTAACATGTGGACACTGAGAAGAGACTGCTGGACAAAAAAAAAAACCATTACTGGCAATGTCTGGTTGCACAAGCAACTGCTGGCACCAAGGGATTAAAAAGTAACATAACTATTTCTTCAACAGTCTTACAATAGCCTAGGAAGAAACTAATTTTCCAGACGTCTGTACAAATGGGTATTCCGATCTCTTTGAGGTTTTCCCATTCCATCCCTTCTCCTGCTATCCTTCCTTGAGAGAGAGAAAAAGGAGACATAAATACGACATTTGAAGCAGTTCTGAATCTATCTTTATTTTCTCCAATAATTTAACAGGAATAACAGCAGTACTAATGTGAATGTCACTGTATTTAATCTGACAGTCTGGCACAGATGCTAGAACCAGAGGGTAGTAAATACAGGAAAATATTTTAGTTTTCTTTTTTAAGACACAAAATGTAGAGATAAAATTAATTAGAATAAAGAGGGGTATCATTCCTGTGGGTCTCTGTAACCCAAAAAGCTTTTAAAATGTGTGCAGAAAACGATACTTATTTGTAATAATTCATGATCAGATTCCTTCCCTGTTTTCAAAGGTTTACTGAAAGTTTTATAACATGCTAATAACTAGATTTAAGGGTTCTGCAGCTCACCTGAAAAAGTAGCAAATAAATACCAAACCTCTACACGTACTTGTACTTTGACTTCAAACCCCCTTAGGGGGTTTGAAGTCAAAACACATACATGGATACAGGCATACCTCATTTTATTGCGCTTCGCTTTATTGCGCTTCACAGATATTGCGTTTTTTACAAATTGAAGGTTTCTGGCAACCCTGCATCAAGTCTATCAGCACCATTTTTCCAACAGCATATGCTCACTTCGTGTCTCTGTGTCACATTTTGGTAATTCTCGCAATATTTCAAACTTTTTTATTATTATTTTATTTGTTATGGTGATCTGTGATCAGTGATATTTGATGTTACTATTGTAATTGTTTTGGGGTGCCACGAACTGCACCCATATAAGACGGTGAACTTAATCGATAAATGTTGTGTGTGTTCTGACTGCTCCACCAACCGGCTGTTCCCCCGTCTCTCTCCATCTCTTCGGGCCTCCCTATTCCCTGAGACACAACAATATTGAAATTAGGCCAATTAATAACCCTACAATTGCCTCTAAGTGTTCAAGTGAAAGGAAGAGTCGCACGTCTCTCACTTGAAATCAAAAGCTAGAAATGATTAAGCTTAGTGAGAAAGGTATGTCGAAAGCCGAGATAGGC
>NW_017728912.1:8016587-8037911 GCF_001723895.1 Crocodylus porosus | reverse complement strand
GGGGCAGGCAGCCTCATGCAGCTGGACAAGCACAGGCTGGGGCCAGTAGCCATTGCAGACTTGGGCCAGCAGCGGCACCAGGTTCTTCAGGGGTGGGTGAGTGGGGCCTAGCCCCATGGCTCTTTTCCCTCCCCTCACCGCTTTCCTCCGCTCATGGCCCATTTCTCTCCCCTCACAAACTCAGACTTACCTGCTTGGGGAAGGGTGGAGCGCACCTATGCCAATTGCATATATGCACATTTACTTTGCGTATAATGAATTTCAGGTACCAAAGGATCATCGCATAAGAGCGAATTCACATAAATCAAACCGGCATAGATTTCATAGATTTCATAGACATTAGGGCTGGAAGGGACCCTGGAGGATCATTGAGTCCAGCCCCCTGCCCCAAGGGCAGGAAGTCAGCAGGGATCATAGGATCCCAGCAAAATAAGCATCCAAATGTGTCTTGAAGGCATTCAAAGTGTGTGCTTGGACCGCCTCCGGCGACAGTCTGTTCCAAACCTTGGGGGCTCGATCAGTGAAGAAGTTTTTTCTTATGTCCAGCCTGAACCAGTCACAGTGGAGTTTGTGACCGTTCGATTTTGTCATCCCTTGAAAGTTTCCTGAACGTCATCTTTACTGACAAGGATCATTATCTTAAATAGAGTTTTTGGTATAATGGGTAGAGCTATTCATTATCCAGATGTATAAAAAACATACTCTCAAACTTTGCTTTCAGCACAAGCAAGTTCATTCTTAGTATTGCTTTCATGTCACATAACAGCAGTTAAGATGCACAAAATTTAATAGCCCAGAACAGGGGTTGTCAGCCAGGAGTACACGTACCCCAGGGTGTACTTGAGAAGGCCCTAGTGGGTATGCCTGGGCGGGCAGGGGCAGGCACTGCCCACCCAACTGGACATGGGGGAAGCTTGAACATGGTACTGCCACCACTCAGCATCCAGCCACGCACCACCACCCTCCCTCCATTCTCCACGTCCAGCCTCTGGATGTACACTGCTCCATGTCTGGCCACTGGGGGTACACCGATCCAAAAAGGTTGAAAACCCCTGGCCCAGAAGATGTGTTATAAAAGTGATGGAAGCCTAATTAAAAAAAGAGCTGTAGAATTTTTATCAACCCAACAAGGTTTGAATTTTTATGAGTATCCCAACATCATGAACAACAAAATGTATGAGTACTTGTTGCATACACTGTATTATGATGTATATTAAACTGTAATAAATATAATTAACATAAGCAGAGAACAATCATGCTTGTTTGGCACAAATGTTTTGTTTTCTTTCTATATAATATATCTCAGAGCAACACTGGTATACACTGGTCTTCCTTTTTAATAGTTGACTTCAATAAAGAATTTACCTGAGCCATTAAACATATGATAATTAGGCTCCGACAGCATAGTGCCCAGTGCTTTCCAGAACTGAGCTCTTTTGCATTACATCATCTTCACAATTAATATATGCTTTGCCATCTCTACACTCCCCATTCAACACCACTTCCACTGTAGGATTATTGAGAGTCAATTCAACCACCAGAGTTAGATCAACCTAATTTAAATCAGTTAGTAACTGTCCAGAAAAGGCCAAGTATTCCTGGAGTCCACCAGGACTCTAACCATTCAACCTTACCCAAGTATTCTTCTGATAAATCCCAACCTCCCAGATGGCAGGATCAGAAGTCATAAATCACTACAATGCTCCTGTGTGTTGTTTTTGGTGTGTTGGTGTTGTTCTTGCTTTGATGTGATAAAATCTTTTTTTAGTGAGACAATTCCTTCTAAGCATTTAGGGTGCTTGTACATGTGACAGGGTTTAGTTCTCCCTAAATTGAACTGGTGGGTTTTTAATTGGTAGGTTTTTAATTGTGTCATTTAAAAAACCACCAGTTCAATTTAGGGACTTCTGTGATGTCACGTGGCATCACATTACATCATGCACACCCCCACCCCTGATCAACTCACCTCCTCCTCCCTGTCCCCCAGGTTCCACAAAAAAAAAAAAAAAAAAAGTGGTGAGGAGCCTGATACTTTTTTTCTCCCAGAGCCTACCTGTGTCTCCTGCAGCGGGAGGAGAGGGGCGCACCGCTGGTGGGCTGAGGAGTCCCTGAGCTGCAGGGGACCCTGGTCTCCTCTCTGCAGCAGTGGCACCCCCCCAGGCAGCACCCACTCACTAGCACCAAGCCCAGGCAGTCCCAGGTGGGCTGCTAGCAGGCAGATGGAAGAACTGGGTCCTGCATAGCTCAAGCAAGCAGGCAAGCTCTGGGAGAAAAAAACATTTTAAAAGATCAGACTCCTCACTGCTTTTTTTTTTTTTTCCCCCTCAGTAGAGTCTGCCTGCACAAGCTGCTGCCAGATCATATAACCCCTGAGCTGCACAGGGCTCAGTGCTTCCCTCCACAGTGGTGGACAGCCCTGGGACTGCCTGTGAAGGGTGCTAGCAGGTAGGGACTGCAGCTGTGGAAGGAAGGTAGCAGGAGAGACAGATAGGCTCCAGTGAGCTGTGCACTATCCCTGCCACCTTCCTGCTGCCTAGGATCACCCAGGAACAGGCTGGCTTGTCACTGAGGCAGAGCGGCAAGGTGGCAGAAGGGTGGCTGGGTGTACTGGTGGTGGGAGAAAGTGATGGGGATGGTGCACAGGGCACTGGAAGCCACTGAGCCCAAGCTTCCCTCAGCACATCTGCTTCCGGCGCCCTGTGCACCTTTGCACTTTATGTAGCAAACTAAAATACCTCAGATGTGTTTTACCTTGCTATGTAATAAAGTCATGGCTCAAGCTGCTGTGTAGCAATGGTACAGAACCAGCACTGCGGTTCCAAACCAACCCTACAATAGCAGCACTGGCTCCCTGCCACTGATGCTATGGAGCCAGGCTGGGGCCATGCTTCATGTCCCAGATTGCACAAAGGACAGAGCCTACTGGCAGAGAGAGAAGGTTAGAAAGAGGATGGCAGAGTGAGAGATAGAGGAACAAGTGAGATGGGGAGTGGGGAGACAGGGGGCTGCAGGGGAGGAATGGCAGGGAATGCAGAGGCAGCGGCTACAGCTGCATCTCCGGTCCTAATCTCAGAGCCTCAGCAGCTGCCTCCTTTCCTCCTCCCTCCCCCGCCCCCAACCTCCTCTGCCTTGCAGGAGGGACAGAAGAAGAAAAGAGAAGCGTGCAAGACTAATATTTAATTACCAACTTAATCTAAGAATTCTTTCCAAACTATGCTAAACTTTTTCAAAGTTGTTAAATCTGCTAAACATGACTCTTTCCATAGATGCCAGCTGTGCCATCTCACCATATGAGGTTTCAGCCCTTGGAAATGTCCTGCTCTTCCAATGCAATAATATAATCCTGGTGTCACTAATAAGGCCTGCTGCAAGAATCCAATGGGAGAAAGATTCAAGTTGAATTCCTGAGGGATATACCCAAGAACACGCATATTTGCCGAAGATATCAGTGCTGTATTCAAAACCACGTTAGCTCTAGTTATTTCTTTCCAAAAAAATTGATAATAGGGCATGATAAAGCAGAACATGATAAAGTATTGCCTGCAATGCACTGCATCTCCAACATATATCTATTGGCAGTATATATTGATTTTTTTAATTTTAGAGTCATTTTTTTAACTTTAGAGGGAGGCAGTACAGACAAGAATGATCTTTTCTCATATAAGACAAGGACTAAGATCAATTGTCAATGCTCAATTATTGTGAATTGCTGGTTTCCACTGGGATTTTGTCATCTGGATACCTAGGTCTTCTCTTCACTTCAGTTGTAAATATTCTGCATGAGGGCTGTTATGTGACATACATTTATAGAGTGATGGCACAGAATGGAGAAGAGAAATAGATTTCAAGACAAAGAATAATACACCTGCAGTATTTGCTAAATGTAAAGTCTCAGGCCCAACCTAAATTTCTAATACTTGCTTCAACCACATATTTTGTCATTCAACTGTTTTCAGAAGGTCAAATTCATCACATAACTTGGGATCTAATATGATTTCCTACTAGAAGCTGTTCTATATGCACTTATCTATCCACTTCCTCAACATCAATTTGTGGGATACACGCTTCAGAGACGGATTAAGGTGTGTGTGTATGGTAGGGGGTAGGAGGTGGATGTGTGTATGGGATGGGGTGTGGGGGGCTATTGGTCTGTGTGTATGGTAGGATGAGGGGGTTGTGAAGGGGTGTGGCTGTGTGTTGGGGAGTACAGGATACGTTGGGGGATTGTGTATATGAGGGGGGTTGTGGGAGCAGGGTGTGGGTATGGTGGGTTTGTGGGGTGTGAGAGAGTGTGGCTCATCAGCAGGCAGGGGTGCTCAGGGTTCAGGTGCCCAGAGGAGCTTAGCTCTAGCCACTGCTCAACAAAGTAGTGAGAGGTGTATCCTCTGCTGGGCAGTCCTGTATCACCACTGCTCCCCGCACTCACTAGGCATGGGAGGGAAGCCCCAAGTGCTGGAGCCAGCTGCCTAACCTACCTCCCAGTGGAAGCTACCTGGGGCTCCCCTCCCATGCCAAACAGCCCTGGCAGAGAAGGCAGCCAGCTCCAGTGTGCAGGGCTTCCCTCCTGTGCCCAGTGAGTATGAGGGCTGCATGTGCACATGAGGAGCAATGGAGATACAGACAGCCCAAGCCACAGGCTGCACCCCTCACTGCAATGTGCAGCACTGGCTGGAGCCTTGCCCCACCATGTGCCTGCACCAGGCATGAGTGCTCTGAGCACTCTTGCCTCCTGCCACTGCTGCCACCACATGCTGGGGCTTCACACCATGGGTCCTAGTGTGGGGGGAGTTCCCACACCTCTCACCCTTCCTCAGCCCCACACACTGCCCACCCAAGCTCCACACTGCCACCCCCCTGGGCACAGGCTCTGTGCTGCCACCAGCCCCAGCCCCACACCTGCGATTCCATGCAGCTGCAACTGTGCCCTTGCCCCCATCCCCACCACTTCCCTACCTGCTGCCTGGAGCCAGCAGGAGATTGGTTAAGCTGAGCAGGTTGGTGGGGACTGCAACAGCAGCAGCCCCGCCTGGAAGCTGTGTGCTGGTGCGGCTGGGCCCTTCCACCCACAAGGGTGGCAGCGAGGTGCAGTAGGGTATGTTTGGGGTGTGTGCACACATAAGCGCCTCGTACCCACCTTTGTGGGAAGAAGCACAAGTAGTGGAAGGCTGGGGATAATGGAATTTAGCCCGGCCAAACACCGGAGTGGGTAGGGCCACAGGGCAACTCGGCCACGGGCTCTGGGTGGCTGCAGCTGGGGTGGGGAGAAGCGAACGCATAGCCAGGATTATAGACCTGCATATGGATCACTGCCCAGCACTGGCAGGCAAGTATCAGTCTACTCTGTGATGGGAAAGTGGTTGGGGGGGCAGATTGAGGCCCCCACATTGAAGGAGGGAGTGGGACAGAGACAGGGCTGGGGTGAATGGGGCCCCAGCTGAGCCAGGTTGTAGGACACTCAGAGTCCAAGCGGCTCATCAGGGGTGCAGGGGTGGGGTTTCTGCTGCTGTGCACACCCCAGGAGAGGCCCAGGGGCACGTACCCCCCCGTGTGTGTGGAACAGAGGCAAGCTATTGCTGCACACTGGGCTCTGCACCCCACTGCTGCTGCCACTGCCACTGCCTCCAGAGCTGCACAATGCCATGGGCCTGCCACTGCTGGTCTGCCCTGTGTCCCCTGCCCACCCAGCTTTGGGATGGCATTGCTTGGCTCTGGAGGCAGCTGCAGCAGGGCTCAGAGCTCTGCATGCTGTGCCAACCTGCCTCCATCCCACACACAGATCGGGGGGGGCACCTGTCCCCCAGGCCTTCCCTAGGGTGCACACAGGGGCAGAAGTCCTGAATAAGCTTCCCACGCTCCAAGCTTCTCATGACCCAGCCAGGCCAGGGCCCCATTTACCCCAGCCCTTGTCCCTGCGCCTCTGCCCCATTCCCTCCCTCAACACAGAGGCCTCAATCTGCCCCCGCCCCCATGGCACTTCCCTTTTCCCCACCCCTTCCCCCAAATTTACCTGCTAGGCAGGGCAGGGGGTGCATGGGCTCAGCCCCACCAAATTTTTTTTTTCCCTCTGCCTACGAGCAGAAGGTCTGGGTGGAGCACGTATACCACGGACAGGTTTTCTGCATACCACTGGTGGTGTACATACCACAGGTTGGAACATGCTGAGCTATTATATCAGTCATCTAGTACATAGCCCAGTTTATGAAGAAGATATGGTGATAATATTGCTGAAGGTTGGAAAGATGAAAACCACCCATTTCAATTAGTAGCTGACTCTTTTTTTAAGCAACTCAAGCTTAAACTCATCCTCTCTCCACAGATCCTGTTGAACATTTGCTTGATTTTAACACACTGCGGTTGGGGATTACACTGGATATGTAACATAATAGGCAAATTAAGTGAGAGTAAGACATTCATTTTTAACACACCCACGGAAGGATATTCCCAAATTGCTCCATTTATTCAGAATCTTTAATATAACATCTAAAAATCTTCTGAAAGTTTGGCAAACAATAACTTCAATATTTTTGGATATTTTAATGCCTGAATAAGTTATGTGTTCTGATTGCCGCTGAAACAGCCATTTGCTAAACACATCCTTTGCTGCATAGTCATTTAGTCCACATGATTCAGATTTAGCAAAATTCATTTTATAACCTGATAGATTGCTAAATTGGTTAATTAATGATAAACAGGATAATGCCAGATTTCAATGTCTCAGCTTTAACAATGTCACACCTATCTATGCATCCCTCACTGATTTCCCCTTCTCAAACATATGCTGCTTGCCTTCATTTTCACACCCTATCCTCACTCTATCTATCAGTCCTCAATAATCAGCAAGAAGCTGACTCCTGCATCTAGTCAGCCCATACCAGCTGTTTCTTTCCCCCATGTTTGGAAGGAACTCCTTGTAAACATCAGAAAAGCTACCTTGTTATCCTCCCTCAAGGTACCCCTTAAAACTCTCTTTTGCTGTAATGCCTATAAAACAGTTGACAAGAGTGAGGCTGCTGGTGTACTATGACTACTGTCTGTCATGCTGATAACAGTCACTATTTTTCCCTCGTGCTCCATTATCTGATATACTATTTCTGTTGTCACGCTTAGATTATAGGCTCTCAATGGCAGGAACTGCCATTTTGTTTTGTGTTTGTGCAGAATTTAGCACAATTCAGATCCCCATTTTTGAGCAGGACTCTTCAGTGCTATGGTAATACAAATCACAACAATGAAGATGCCTGGTTCTGAAAGCATACTACCATAGTAACTACCTTCAAGAACCCTGACTATATCAATCAAGACACAGGCTGCATACAAACATTCACAGAAGTTAGAGGGTGGTTAGATTATCTGCCCACCCAAAAAGGGCCAACCAATCTTAGTGTACCCAAGTTCAGACCTTTCTTTAGTAAGATGGACCAAAGTATGAACTGTACAGAAGTTTAGGACACTTAGATCAGTCTAAAAACTCAATCTAAGTGTACCTTGGTCTAGGCTAACTTAGCTCAGGTCCGGCAAGACCAATCTAACTGAACTTCTGTACAGTTCCCAAAGCAACCCTAAGGCTGGGAAATTCCAGCCTCTGGCCCCAGCCCCAGGACTGTGCTTTTCCTGCCCCCTCCCTGGCACCAGGCTATTTTTATCCCCCCAGACCTCTTATATATGGACCATTCTGCCTTCCCTAGCTCCCAACCCACCAAACCCTGCAGCCCACAAGCCACTCTTTGTGCCATTTTTATCAGCAATCACTGATGCTGGGAGCTGAGGAAGGAAGCTGGGGTGGAGGAAGGGGGCAGGGGGAATGGGGCACTAGGTTTCTGGGAGGGAGGTTATCTGGGGGTGGGAGAGGTCAAGGGTCTAAAACTAACTTCAGGTCCTGGGGAATGGGGGAGAACATTCCCTCATCCTCCAAGCCCCGCCCCACCCCAGATGCTTCAAGCCCCCCTGATCCTGCCAAACCCTTGCAGACCACAGAAACTCCCCTGGAACCTACCTGTCCCCCCCCAATCTCCCCACAAACTCCCCCCCACCTTCCTGATTCCCCTATGGGCCTTCTGAACATCCCCAGAGCCTGTTCCCCACCCCAATCGCCACCACCGCCCTCTAGCCTCCCATCCTGATTTACCTTAGATCATGTGGCTATTTTAATGTGATCTAGCCTCCCAAATATTCTTGTCACATTCTTGTTGCACAAAATATATATTCTCAAAAAGACTGCAATTTTCTGAAAAGAATTCTCAAGCTCTTCTTTAAAATAACATACACATGCAACAGCAAAATGATATAAAATATGGACATCTGGTAGTTTTAAAATACATACAGTACTGCATTCTTCACACCATACCATTAATTCCATCAGTTACTCTGCACTTCTCTCTGTTGCAATACAATTTTGATATGAAAAACTAAAACAATATGCTGCAACTCCAGTGATAAATATATATGAATGATAAAGAGATAATAAAAAGTAGCTTGTGTTTTTATAATCATTCACTTCTCTTACTTGTGGTACAGTAATTTCTCTTAGATTAGGGTGGTGACAATGTACTGCAGATACCTGCCAATGCTGCTTAAATGAATTTGCCTATTCAGGAAAGTTAAGGCATTGTTATGACAATTTTATTCTTTTCCGAATACAGGAAATCATTTAGGAGTTAATTCAATGCCCAATGAAGTCAACAGGAAATTGTTCATTAATGTCAATGAGCACTAGTTTGGGTCCTTAAATAATCTTATCGGCATTCTTAAGGAAGCAATCTTTATTTAAAGAGTACCATATCCTTCACTTAAAAAGCAGGGAATTGTAGAACTTCATATTAACTATAATGTAACTATAACTATAATGTAACTACAAGACTGAGCTTTACTAGAGTTCTGGTTTACAGAACTTCAGGTATTTGGAGAGATGAACCATGGTGCTAAGAGGCTAGGCTCCTTTAATGACCTCCCCACATCTTTAAACACATCCCTTATCCCATAACACTACTCCTTCTGTGTTAAGATTATGTGTTCCCATACTAGAAAAGAACAGAACAAAGTCAGAAAGAAAAGGGAAAGTTGGTCTACTGTCAGAACCCAGGCTTATCTCAGCAGCTCCCTATTTTTAACTCAATTGCAAACGATATCTGTGATCAAAGGGCCAGAACCCCTGGAGGAGCTTAAACGAACAGCATGGTGGCCGGAATTCTTCCTGATGATTTGTAAGCAGGAAAGGACTTTTGACATGAAAGACAGCTTAAACAGCACAAGAATAGCAATAAACCAGCTGTAAAATGCTTAACATTGCCCTTGAACTAATGCAAATTGTTCCAAACAATTTTTCCTTTTTTTGCAGTTGCTGGATGCCCTGCTGGGGCATTTAAACAGTCACATGCTCACCATACAAAAGCTTCTATAAGTGGGAAAATACAGTGTACTAATGTGTTTAGAATAAGGGAACCAAACAACTTCCACAATTCAGATTTCTGCTTTCCTTCTCTTTTGTTTGAGAAAGAATTCATTAATGATAGGCTTGTTTTGGATACTGACTAAGCTTTCAGACAGCGGTGCTGAAGGGTAATTTATTGGCTTAAAAATACTCAAATAAGCACTGAAGACATGGTAAGCCAATTAAATATTCTGAAATAGATGAGTTTGTTCATTCTAAGTATGTTATCTCCTTAAAGATTGTCACTGTTTACTTTTTGTTTCTCCTATAGTAAAAAAAGAACAGCAATAAAATGTGTTTCAACAAATGATGTTTCAAGGGAACACTCTCTAACATAGTTGCTTGCCATCCGAAGAAATTAGAGCACAAGCCTTATAGAAGCCTTTAACATCTACTTTGAAAGCAACATTCTCTTTTGGTACGAATATAATAAACAGTTTTGATTTCAAACAAGGACACATGCTATTATAATCGACAATCAGTTTTACTATTTCCATGTGTTCCAACAAGGAAAAAATACATGGCAATTAGAAATAGGAAAGACCTATGAGATCACCATTTCAATTCCCCTTAAAATAGAGATTATATACCTCTCAGATTAGATCAGAAAAGAAACACCGGTTGATAGAATCTAGTTGTGAGTTTTCATTTGTGTGTTGGGGGGGTGGGCAAGGGGGGTTAATAGTTTCAGATATACCCATCCTTAAATCTCACTGCCAACTTTTTTAGTTTTATAATCACATTTTGTAAATCATTTTTCCCCATCATAATGATGCATATGAAAGATTCATATTTAAAAAGTGGAAATGGATTAAGGCCTAAATTCAAGAAAACATCATTACTCGGGAACACCAGCACAGCACCTATGTATGAAACCCGTGCCTAGAGCCAGATGTCTTATATCCCAGTACTTCAAATACAAGGCCATCTTCTGCCCTGATATTTTGAGAAAAAATTGCAGGATCTGCCCATTAACCAAGCCTATTTGGCTCAGATATATCAATAGATCCATTTTTGGTGATGTTTTGGCCAGGCCCAACTACTCTCCGGATATTGTTTCTCGAACTATTTCAGCAATTTTTGCTTAATGTTCTGTATAAAGCCACAGAGTGAAGAGTTGCACGGAAACACAAAAACACAAATAAAAAGATGACCAAAACTTTACTGAACCTCAAAAATGGTTCAAATTAAATTTGGTTGAAGTCTCAGTTGATGATTCAGATCAGCATGTTTGTAATGCAAATTACTTTATCCACACTGAGTAAAAATATAAATGCCTCCGCCTCTTGCTGTTCTCTAGCTAAATCTCTTTAGACTTTATTGTAAGTTTTGTTTGAGTAAATCTGCAAATTAGGCTTCTAAACTGCAAATTAGATGGTCTTTTCAATCTGTTCTTTTCTGTCTAGTTTTATAATAATCAATATGTACAAAATGAATAGAAATTTGCAAAGTCCAGTTATACTTTACACAGCAAAAGATAAATTTAACAGCCCTTCTCTTTATCTATGTTTATCTTAAGACTAATTTTTCAGCTGAGTTAAAGGTTAATAACACTGTTATTTCATCCATTGCTTCGATTTAATAAAATCAGTGGGGCATAACATTCTGTAAAACCAGGCAGTAGAGGAAATAACAGTAATGTTAACTTCTAACAAAAATGTAATGGTAATTGCCCCAGTCTACTTTTAAAATTAATACTTTTTGTAGTCTTTCAAGTGGCACAAAAAAAAGCTTCCTCTCCATGATCTAGGCAACTATCAGTTTTTGAGATCAAGATGCCATCTGTTCCCAAACCTAATGCTCATTTTTGGGCTATTGCAACATAATACATGAAGATCTCACATTAGAAAATAATGTAGGCAGATATTTTAAAATAGAAATTATAAATTAATGCCCTCCATGTTATTAATGTTTAAAGCCAAAGGAGATTTTACCAACTCTTTTATGTGCAAGACTTAAATAGAGAGACAGAGAGAGAAAGCAGCAAGTTCAATTAAAAATAAACTGAAGACAAAGAAGCGACTCTAAATTTACACTGCAGTAACTAAAATGGGTACTAGTCCCTTTCTGTTATTTTTAGTCAAAAGGTAAGCTGCTAATACAAGTTCTTTAGTCTAGGGGCATATCCAAGGGGTACAGCACCATGGTAGCACCAAGGGTCCCTTTTGGTTCTTTGGCACATGCACAGTGAGCTCTGAGCTCACCAGCATGTCAACACAGTTCCTACCGAATGCCGTGAGATGCCGTGAGCTCTCTGAGCAATTTGAACTTACCAGCTGAGCTGCACAGGCTCAAGCTAGGGTGCTTGCTTTCATTCAGCTCCAGAGCCCAGAGTGCAAACATCGCCACCATCTGTCATCCCCTCTTTTTCCCTGCTGCTGAATTCGGGGTTGGGAATGGGAGGACAAACAAACAGTGGCACCATTCACCGCCTGGGTTCAGGAGCTGTGTAAAAGCAGGGGCTCTACCCCACCCCCCACCAAGCCTCACAAAGTCAGTCACACCCCTGACCCCAGCCCTGAATTCACCCATGCCTTAAGTCACCTATATAGCCCCACTAACTAAAATTTTGTTTTAAATTATTTTTAAAAGGTGCTACTAAATAATTCATTCTAATTTTAATTTTTAGCTAGTATTAAAACACTTAAGCTTACATATTGATGTTATGCTTCCAAATATTTTGTCCACCTTTGTTATGTTCTTAATAAAACAGAAATGAATCATAGCTGCTTTGCTACTGGCTCTTCAATTTATGTCGTGCAAAGTGATACACTTAAATCCCTATGTTCATATCCATGTAGGTTTAGCAGGCCTGTAGACATGCAGGATGCCTGCTCCAATGCACTGAAATTAATCAAGTCTGCTGGAGCATGCTAATTAGCTCCAGCAGCCTCAGCATCTCATGCATTCAGCATCCCCTGAATGTTTAAAGCACCCACCACCATTTTGAACCATGGGACACTGAATACGTGAGACACTGTAGGTGCTTTAATTAGAACAGCTCCTGAGAGCCTCTCTAATTAAAGTGCCCCTCACCCATCATGTAAAGACACCCAATGTACACTAGTTAAATAACAGTCAGAAAAATAAGCGTTAAACACAGTGGGACAAATTCTGTTCTCAAATGTTTGCATAGCTCTGATTAGCTTCTAAAGGAGTTACACACTTTGTACTGCCAAACCTAACTATCCAAAAATGATGAATCAGGCCTCCCAAATAATAAGATTTGCTTTAAAATTATTATATATTTAGACAAACGTTACTTCACTTTAAGATTTCTTCTGGTATTTAATTCTTTAAGGCTGGTGTTTGAGATTTTTTCAGCTAGCATAAAGACTAGAAACCTACTTTAAAAAAATTGGAGTAATAAAATGAGTGCAGGAGCTGGTGAAAATTTAGGAAAATGTATTGCAAAACTCAAAATCAGGAGACAACATTGCACATGGTTTTCAGCAGCTACTTTTGAAAACCAATCAATATCAGGAGAAGAATCTTACCACCAAAGCCCAGACACTTAATGGAAGCATGCCATGACAGAAAGTACTGT
Organism: Crocodylus porosus; assembly: GCF_001723895.1. Lineage (NCBI taxonomy): Eukaryota > Metazoa > Chordata > Crocodylia > Crocodylidae > Crocodylus > Crocodylus porosus. Next base: position 8,024,937 of record NW_017728912.1, on the reverse strand, counting down.
CAGAGCTGCAGAAACATAGGTTGCAAACACGGAGGCAGTCTAGTCAAGAGTCAATGTCTCCAAATATATGGTATTAATATTTTCTGTGTATACATGTGTGTATATGTGCACATGAGTGCATGTGTAGAATGTCTCTCTTTACATGCAGAACACAGTTCCTGATCCTATGTCTGCTCACATAGAAAGAAAGCAGACATGGCCCTCAGAGATCAAAGTGAAAAAAGTTAGTATAGTACTTATAGTAAAGTGCATATGAGTGTAAAGCTACTACATAATTTTGTGTCCATAGAACAATAACCCCATCAATACATGCCCTGCTGTACTAGTGTCAGTTGTGCAGCTGACACTGTAAAACTAAATAATGTACTTACTCAAATACAAGAAGAGGTCCCATTGCTCCCCCCCCATCAGAATGGGGGAGAAGTCCCCCATTTTATCTCTGCATACAAGAAAATCTCACTAAATACATTATCTATTGTTAAACTACAGCAAAAAAAGATCATGTGCTCAGTAACGGAAACCAACTATAAAGCTGGTTAAATACAACCACCATTGGGGATGAGTATAAAACACATGGCCCACACTGGACAAAAATATTGATGAAAACATACCACACAGATCAGTCAGTGCAATCCATCTGAATAAGGTATAGTGCTCAGTACCCCATTGCACTCAGTACCCCTCAGCACCAACCCTTTTTCAAGTCATGATGAACCACTACACTGAATACATTTCAACTTCCACTTCACTTCCACAGCTGAGCTGTACCTCTCTTTCCCATTTACAGTGATTTCTGTTTCTTCACCACCTCTAAATGTCCAGCCAACATCCCCAAACAGGGCCTCAAACAGTTCATCCAGAATCCCTCAGTCACGCTCTCTCTCAGCCAGTGTGGCCCCACCCTCCAGGAGGCAGAGCTGGACCAGGTTGCCCTAAACCTCATCTGCATATACATTTTTGGAGGATCCCAGGACTCATGACAAAAACACCCAGTTCCAGTCATGGATCCTTTGTGGGGGAGATCTGAAGTACACATACATCCTGAGCAGTGCTGAGCTGTGAGATTACCATGTGTTAAGATGCTGTTGTCCCTGCTGGGGCCCAGACCAGTGAACTATATGGTAAATCATGAACCTTTTGGCTTTGGACTAATAGGCATTGTTTCTATTATATATAAGTAGATACAAACTTGCTGCTTAAAAGTGTATTTATGGAGTACCTATGCTCAAACTTGCAGCAGATTCAGAAAAAGTAAAATGCAACAATTCTGGAAGAACTAAGTCTATGAGTACCTGTAGTAATTTGCCTGTATGAAAATTACTACAGACATGTTTATTTCAAAGTCAGTATTTTCAAATTTGTGTCTCACTTCTTTTTGCTTAGGGAGAGCAGGGTCCAATAGTATGGGGTAGAAGAAGGAGATGCAGGGGAGGGAATTGCGGGGGGAGGGCAAGTGAGCTACCTGACCCCCACCAGATTTATTTTTCCTGCTGTAGCAGTGGGAAGGGGAAAATTCAAGGAAAAAATCAAATAATTAGATTCTATAGCTGGAAAATTATAAAAAAATTACCATTTTTCCATATATAGCATCTAATTATTCTGTGGCATCATCTAATACTCAAAGCCATCTTATAGTCAAGTAAATATGGTAAGTCTACTCCTTTTGCTTAGATAATCAAAAATATACAGCCATTAGAGTCAACTTTTCTCCAGGAAAAGGTAGACAAGGTTCAGGGACCTATATGCATATACATATAAGTCCCTGAAACATATATATATATAAGTCCCTGAATCATTGCTTGAACAAATCTTGAAGCATATTGGTCTAATTTGCACAGGGATGATTGTCACTTATTGTTTGAACAGTGGCTGGCAAGTCTGAATGTGAAGAAACTCCATAAAAATGCTTGAGGGAGCCTCCACAAGCCCATTTTAGGCAGTAGTTTCCATATAAAGAAAAACAGACTGGCTGAGAATGCCTGCTGAGTCACAGATAAATAGATTTACAAAATGGAGCTAATATTACTGCAAGCATTCTTAGAAACATTCATATTTTTCAACAGACCTTTTTTGTATGTGATTGGCAAAAAATGACAGCACTTTGCTGACCAACAAAATTCAAACCTGCATTCCAAAGTGTGTATGGCCATCTAAAAGTGAAAACTGACTATCAAGACTACAAGTTTCAGAGTAATGACAGCCTTCCCATTCAGACTTATTTTCCTGCAATCCTCTAGGCATATTTTGTCAGTGTCTAAATTTTTTATACACATACTGCTCAGTAAAAGTAATAAATATGTCTATGTATAATTTAATATTCTATACAAACATCTATGCAAATTAGGCCTATTCTGATTGCTCATAAGGACCTGAATGCTGCAAAACTTGAGACATCATCAATTTACCTTGTCATTGGGTGCATCTACATATGCAATAAACACCAGAGCAGTTTGTATCAGAGAAAATTGTTCCCAGGCACAGCGTCCGCACGTGTGCCCGGGACAGCAGCAATCTGAGCTAAGGCAGAGCAGCCCGGGGCTGGCAGAGAGCAAAGGGGGTCAGCCTCAGGTGGCAGAGTGGCTGGCTGGGGAATGAGGGTGCATAACCTGTGGAGCTGAGTAGCAGGCAGCACTTTAGCACCCTTGTGCCCCAGCAAGCTACTGTCACCATCTACACATGCACTTCAACACAGTTACTTATTCGACCATAAAATAGCACTGCCAAGAACAGTGCTATCTTACAGTGGAGTTAATTTATTTACTGCACTCTAAGACATGTGGAAATGGTGCTGCTTTACTGCAGAGCTAATGAGTCGACTCTGCAGTTAAGTGCACATGTAGATGCATCCACTATGTATTTTCTGTTTTATTCTGCTTCTCACTATGGCAGTACTGCTGAACATTGAAGAAACAATACTTGTCTCTGTTACATTGCTGTTACATTGTAGATTTTTAATCCAGATACATTTTTGAGAGAACAGAGGTGTTTTGGACAAGGGATCTGATGAAGTGCCCCTTTATCACGGTTCAAAATTTTAACAAGCCTAAATGCAGTGCATGTGTCTCTGAACCAATGGAAATATTTTACTATCTTTGATTGAACTAAGGAAACAGTTGCATGCCAGTGAGCAAATTAAAATCACAATCTTTCAGGACAATTACTTTATCAGCAAAATCCTTGAATTCTGATCTCCTCCAACTCTCTTTAGCTGCATATACTAGATATAGCTACAAATTAAAAACACCTGATGGCCAAGAGCTCTGAGTCAGGTTACAGCAGTTAGCCTGTAGATGAACTCCAACAATATGCTAATTGCTATGGATGATCAAACATGCTGTAGGATATCCTTAACTGGGAACATGAACTGCATTTCAACAACTGTATATGTGATTTGAATCATGTGCATCAGCAATCAATGAGGAAAGAGCAGGTTGCAGTACAAGTCAATAACTGCACTAATTTGGGTATTACTTACTAAAGATGATGTTTGAGGGGTAAATGAAGCGCACACACACAACAAAAAATAACTGTTGGCAGTTCCTGCAGGGAGGCCAAAAAGAGCACTGAGAATGAGCCACCTTTTACAGCCTTGTTTATGGCCTTTCCAAATTTCTCTAAAGCAGTTTAGAAAAGCCCGATAGCTGCTACCCAGGACATACCTGATGGGGAAAAACACTGAAAACTTCTATTTCCAGTGCTGCCCAGCCAATAGTTTTCAAAGCATTAAATTCACTAAATTTTTCTCTAATAAGGGAAGGCAGCACAATTCTTCTCTCTTGACATTTATGATGGCTGCAAAGTGGAAACAATCAGTACTTTGTCAACACCCAACTTTCAACCTGACCTTTTATTCAAAATTATATTAGGGGGCTGAACTAGAACACGCAGAACATTTGGAAACCAGCTGGATTTATAAATGGTAAAATTTCCTCAATTCTCTATCCCTGTAAGGACAAGTTTGGACCAGTTTCCCCAGACGTTTACTCGCCAAAGCTCTAGTAAGGATATCAAGAGAATGTCAGCATTACAAAGTAACTTTTCCAAAAATGTCACACAGATCTGTGCACAAAACGCAAGCCTCCACTCCCTGAAAACATGACTTTATTTATATGCCGGATCAATGGTCCTGTTACATTACAGCTTTCCAGAAGCTTATGAAACTTCTTCTGAAATTCACTTTTTTCCTCCTTGTTACCTCTAAATGCAGTTTCACTGAAAAAAAAAATCACACCAAATCTTCTTTTTTTATTGTTTTATCTGAAGGCCTCCAAATAAACAGAGATCCAGTTGAAAACTTATGTCTAATAGCTTCTGTATATACCATACTTCATTAACAATCCCTCCCCTTAAAATAACTTGAGGAAGAGGTCTTACTGCTTCACTTTTTAACATTTTAAGAAAAAGTTTGTAACTTCCCCAACTAATCATGACTACTTTGGACCCTGTAAGCCTTCACTGTTCTCAAAATCTGTAATGAGCATTTGATCATTATAAGCCTTTGCATAGTTGGTGCACTGGAATCAAGATTGTCTTTACATTCCATTTTGAGAAGTTTCTTCCCCTCTACCCTGTACTTTTCAAAGAGCAGAGTTTTGGAAAACAGGGCCCTGCTGGATTTTTCTACAAAATGTAACAAGAACCAAGTCCCAAACAAGCATTTTATTGAATAGAATGATGATATGCTGTCAACATTAAAGTATCAGCATTGTACTCTGGCAGGTATGAGAGAAGGCATCCCATTACACCGATTGTGAATATGCCCCATACTTTAATATACCTGCAGTTCAGTAGTAAATATACAGTCACCCAAGGAGACGAGGAACTACAGCTGATTTTTCCATTAATTTTGTTGGCTGGTTATTCTGAGTCTGACATTTTGACCTTTTGTTCTTCATGAATGTAACCCTGCATGTTCCTATGTAGTCAGCTTGGACCGACTGAAAGCAGTTACATCTGGATGTGTGCAGTGCTTTTAAAACAATTCACCCTTTCCAAAGCCTACCTCTACACCCACCCTCCCCTTCTGCCAGGTTGGGAAACACTGTGGCCTAGCAGTTTATGAGAGTTGAGAAAACCACGTCTGTATAACACAATGCAACAGATAGATGATATATACAGTGCTACATGACAATACCCGATTGTAAGCATCTCTCATTAAAACCATTGCCTACATCTAGAAGGGCAACACTGCAGAAATGCTGGCTACCCATTCGATTAGAAGTTGAATCTATGCTGTATAATCATAATGGAAAAAAGACTTTGTTGAGATACAAAATCATATAAGATTACCTTTGGCCAAGTTTGGAGTAATCTACATCAAGAAGCCTTCAATTAAAAAGAATCACAGGTAACATATCTAGAAGGGACCTCAAGAGGTCACCTAGACTATCCCTCTGCCCTGAGACAGAACCAGCTATACCTAAAATACACTTGACAGATGTTTATGTAAGCTGCTTTTAAAAACCTCCAGTGATACAGCTACTACACCATCCATATGTAGTCCACTCAGTACTTAACTATCCTTACAGTTAGAAAGTCTTCTTGACATCTTTGAGGCAGTAAATAAACTCTGGGCTGACAAGCAAATATCTTATATAGCAGTTTCAAAAAGCAAGACGGAGAGCAAAACAATAAGGGGCAATTCAAAATTAGATTAACATAGACCACATTAATCTGAGAGACTAATTTTATTAGAAAATTTTGATCCTAAATGTCAGCTGCATATTATAGCTGCTGATAATGCTCCTCAAGCATGCTTGAACTTCCCTAATCAAAACTGGGAAATTATAACTTTGAAAAATATGAACAAACATTAAAGACCATCCCTGAAGTAAAAGTGAAGTAACAGTTCAAAATGTATTCATTTTGTATGGCTTCTATTTCACAGATAGGTAACAGTGTTGCTGACAAGATTATAACACACTTGTTAATATTTCTATATTACATTAAATTATAATAACATATATTATTATATAACAATGCTAAGCATGTTCCAAGCACCTTTCCCTTTTCAGGGGTCTTACTCTGAGTATACTCTTATGACCAAATACACATACTGCAATCTCCTATGTGTTGAAAGATGGCTTGAGGATCCCACTTCTCCTTGGATGCAAATTATATATTCTCTTCTCCACTCCCATTCTAATGCTTTCCATGGGATGACCATTTCCATCTCCTATGATCTCCTGCATCCTCCTCATGCCAAGCACCCATCTGCCAAGGTCATCTATTCTCAAAGGTGCTCTGCAGTTCCTAGAATACTCCTACAGTTACATGCATCTTTGCACAAGTAAAAAGACAATGCTGTGCAACAGTAATGACTCTACTGCTACTTATTTTATGCTCAATTATGCGTATTTTTAAAATAAATCTCTACCAGCTATTCTAATAAGAATTCTGCAGATAAATATATTAATATAGTAGGTTATGCATCAATATGCTGAGATAGTAACTTCAATGAAAGAAATCCAAAAGTTACCGCACCAACTGATAAAACACAGATACTGTAATTTATGGTAAACTGAAAATTAACCAAACAATTTTTTACTTATCCAGAAAAAATGTTTAGACTGTTTAAAACTTTCTGAAGAATGTCAGAATGAAGTCTGTAGACAATTTGATAAATTATTAGCGACACAATTAACTACCAGTGGGTGTGTCTACATGTGCATTAATGTGCAGCAATAAACTCCAGCACTTATTGTACTGGAGTTTATCACTCCTAGGCGTGCCATTTGAATGTGCACCCAGGACCGCAGAACACTGAGCTGGGGCAGAGCAGCCCTAGCTGGCCAGCCCAAGGCTGCCTCAACCCCGGTCAATGTGCTGCAGAGGGGCTGGCAGCCAGCAGGCAGGCAGCCCCAGCACCAAAACACCCTCATGCCCCAGCAGCTGCATCAGCGTCAACACATGCACTTCCGCAAAGTAAAAAACTCCGCATCTGGATAATACTTGTATTTACAAGTGGAGTGTATTACTGTACAGTTTATTATTGCTGTGGCGTTTATTTCATGGTGTACAAGTCGACACAGTATATAAGTCAACCCCATATTTCTGATTCAAAAAATTAGGATTTTAATAAATCCAGCATATAAGTTGACCTAACTTTCTGGTTCAGAAATACAGAGTCAACTTATACCAGTCCCTACACACCCTCACTGTGGGCAGAACACCCAAGGGGTGGACATGTGTGAGACCAGGACCACCAGAGGGGGCTGGGGCCAGGCTTGACACTTGACTAGCATGGCCCAGGAAGCAACACTCACAGGGGCTGGGGCTGGGGCTGGGGCCAGGCTCGGCATTTGCAGGAGCTGGGGCCAGGTTTAGTGTTTGGCTGCCACAGCCTAGGCAGTGCTGCTCACAGGGGCCGAGGCCAGCGCTGCCTGGGCTGTGCCAGCTGAACCCCGAGCCTGGCCCCAGCCACAGCCCCTGCAAGAACTGCAATAGAGGCAGGTGAGTCAGGCAGGGGGCAGGGAAGGCAGCCAGTTCCAACATGCGTAGCTTCTCCTGGTGACATGCAAGTGCTGGCAATACTGCATACCATGGGACAGTAGCACCTGCACAGGCCATGAGCACCTGCCACCTGCCGGGAGCTCTGCACCATGGGGGGACTGTGTGTGGGATCCACCTTCCTTCAGAGCCCACACACAAACACCCTCCCGTATACTGACACCCTGACCACCTAAGCTCCATGCTCCTGCCAGCCCCCCGAGTGCAGGCTTCATGCTTCTGCCAGCCTCAGCCCCACACTCTGAGCTGTAATACCCCCACCCCTGCCACTTCCCTACCTGATGCCCTGAGTGCTACAGCAGGGAGAAAAGGAGCTGCTGGTTGCCAGGGAAGCCAAGTACCCCAGCACCTGCAGTAACAGCAGCGGCAGCCCTGCCCGGAAGCTGTGTGCTGGCCAGGCCAGGCCCTGGACACAGTGTATAAGTTGATGTGGAAACTTAAGGTTCAATATTTAGACTACAAACCTTGACATACATATACATATACATATACACACATATATTAGTGGTGTGCAAAACTTCACTGGCCATTTCAATTCAACAGTGTTTCAACTTATTTTGAGGTTGAAACAGCAAAATCAAAATGAAACAAAGGGCACTGAACAGCCTCAAAACAAAAACAGGCTAGTTGAAACATTTCAAAAGTTGAAACGTTTCAAAAGTCAAAACGTTTCGACCATAGCACTGGGGATGGGAAGTCAGTCCAGCTGAGCTGACTTCCCATTCCCAGCACTAAATCAGGTGTGTGGGGGGGGGTAGGGGGGAGAGTCAGCACAGCTGGGATGACTTCTTATTCCTGGCACTAGATTGGGCTGGGGGTGAGGAGTCAGTGCAGCCAGGCT
>NW_017728912.1:8013662-8015997 GCF_001723895.1 Crocodylus porosus | reverse complement strand
AAAATGTGGACCATCTGTAAAGCATTTTTATCCCAGTGCATTTTAAACCTGGTCAGAGAGCTATTCCTAGAGCTCTGCACCATTGAAACCTAAAAATAGGATTTAAAATAGAGTTTAAGCAGAGGTAGCATTGAGCTTCTTGTAAGGGTGACTTCTATCTATTTTGAAGGTCTAAAAAGCCTTCTGAAATATTCCTTGTGCATGAAATCAAGGATTAAACTAAAAGTGGCTTGCAGGATCAATTTGTTCCATGGTAGGCCTTAAAGTTGTCAAAACACCAAGACCAGAGACAAGTGTTGGTGGTTAAAGCCTACCTTCCACTCTATAGGCTAGTCAACAGGGGTCACCACTATTAAGGTAATAGGCACTGATCAGAAAGGAGGCCTCAAATGACTCTTAATCTCAAGGCTTTAAATAACCACATCCTTCATGTTCCAAAATGGAAGAAGGTAATCTAAAGTTTAACTGTCTGAATTATACAAATTGATTTAAAAGATCCTTGGCATTGAAACATGGGAAAAAACCTGCAGTACCTTGGTAGACCAAGCTATTTTGCTGACACTTGAGACCTGAAGAACTGCAATTCTATTACCAGAATGTCTCCTGAGAGAGTTTTTCATATTGTCCATTCTTCTAATCTGCTGCACATTGTACTGGTGTGTACTCCATGGGCAGACGCGTCATGAGAATTACTGTATTTATTTAAACAAAGTGTAATAAAAACACCCTGTTATGGCAAGTAGTGATAAAGCAAAGCCACAAGTTTTTCTACATCTGTTTTTGTTACACATGGTAACCAGGGAGACCAAAATATCCACAATCTTTACTTCTGCTGCTCATAACAAAGTGTTTCTGCTTTATACACTGAATGATTTCATTTGATTTTTTTAAGAGACAGAAAATAAACAAAATCTCTATGCATAGTTTCCTCTGTTTTCATGATCTATGACCTTTAACTCCTGTAAATCTATTTAAAGCTTATGTCTAAAGTTTTGTTGTTCCAAGGATGTGCAAAATATACCTAAGATTTATGGAGCAATAAATCTTTTCTTGGCTTCCCTTTGTTAATTTTATTTCATTAACCAAAACCAGTAACCCAAAGTGCTGTACACTCTCTGGAAGCTTTCTGTTAGATTATTTAGGTTTATTATAAACAAGTATTTGTTTGAATAGTACATGAATATTAGAGGGCAGGCAAAGGCAGTCAGAATTCATTGCCAATGTTATAGAAGAAGATCCATACACACATTCAGAGTAGCACTAGAAACAAAAATTACCAAAAAGAAACTTACCTAGTATCATCAAAAACAATTGTATGTCACTGAAATTGCCAAGGGTTAAACACTCCATGTGTGATGCATGTTCTATTCCATACAACTGTAAGACAATCGATACATCTTACTTGCTGGAAATTCTGAAAATATTCAGGTTACTGCAACCACTTTTAAAGATCAAACTATCTTGATTTTTAAATGAAAATTGCTCCAATTTATATTTTGGCACACTAGTTTTAACCAAAACGAAATAAATGAGAACAGCTTAACTCTGAATCAAGTGACTTTTTCACAAAGTCATTCCTAGCCTGAGTCTCTCAGGGCAGGTACAGACATTACACTTTTACTAATACAAGTGATCAGAAACCTGTATATCCCCATATATACCTATAACAGAGTTTAAGTTCAGCACACAAATCCGTCCTATACCTGTAACAGAACAGAAGTCTGGCATTTGGCACATACAGACTGGTTTAAAAATGGCAGAACCTGGTCTAAGATTTGCCCCCACCCAACCCCAACCCCTCCCCAAACCAAAGGGTGAATGTGTGTTCTGCTCACTACCAGTATAAACTATGCCACTTACAGAAAACCATGTAACTTAAATTGATTCTGCCTTGGGCTTTTTCAATGTCAGCACCTAGCCTGAATGATAAAACTTATTTCAGCTCAAATGATCATGGATGAGTTATGAATTCATGAAAGAAAAAATTTTATTAGAGTAATGATAACAAGCCCTCTCTTTTAGCAGCACTCATAAGTTCTCTGTGACAATAGTTTCATAAAAATTATTCTTCTACAACAGAATAATTGTAGAACAGAATTGTTTGCACCATGCTGAGTTAACCCATGACAGGGTTTAGCCTTCATTGATAAAACACTTGGCATACCAAACATGATTGGTTAGATTCACCTACTTGGGGCTTCTAATGTCCAAATGTTGAGAAAAATTATTAGAAAAATTGATTGGAATTTCATAGATTTTCATAGACATCAGGGCTGGAAGGGACTTCAGGAGATCATCGAGTTCAGCCCCCTGCCCAAAGGGCAGGAAGTCAGCT
>NW_017728912.1:7989939-8012691 GCF_001723895.1 Crocodylus porosus | reverse complement strand
GTGCCAGGGGCTGGGCTATGACGCTCGCCAGCTCCTTGAGTACCCTGGAGTACAGATTGTCAGGGCCAGCTGACTTGAAGGTATCCAGCTTCTCAAGGTGCTCCTTCACAAGGTCAGCATTTATGGAGGGTAGGGGATCCCCATCACCCAGATCTCCCTGTCCCATAGCAGGCATGGGAAGGAAGTTTTTAGATAGAAAAAGTGTAAATGAAAATTGGAATTTCTGTAAGAATGATGTACCAGAAAGTAAAGAAATCAAGAAAGGGAACAACTTCAGCTATAAATAAGTACCTACTCAAATCAAGGAGGAAGGCACCCAACTTCACAGGCAGATGGTGAGGCCAGCCACCATTTCTGCAGGTTTATTGCAGTGCCCCCCCCCCCCCACACACACACACCCCTGATTGGCTGAGGAGGTCCTGGGTGACCCTGCCCCCACCACTGACTGGTTGAGAGAACTGTCCATCACATATCCCCACCCCTTGCCACTGACTGGCTCGGAGGGCTGTCCATCAGATGGCCCTGACCCTCACCACTAATTGGTGGAGAGGGGCAGGGCTACATGATAGACCTCTTTCTCAGCCATCAGTAGCAAGGGGCAGGGACAGTAGCCATCTTATTGAAGTTTGGGTGGGCAAGAATCTCCCTCAGCTCCCTGGGGCTGCCCCAGGCTAAAGGTCCCTGGGCTGAGGTGGGGGCTCCCTGGTGTCCCCACACTGGACTGCATGGGCATGCACCTGGCCCAGAGGACTGCTTCTCCCTCTCTCCTGTGGCAGCCACTGAAGCAATGGGAAGGGGGAGGAAGGAATTCCCCTCTGCTCCCCAGGGCTGCCTGGGCTGGGGAACCCAAGCTGGGGGAAACCTGAGGGGGAGGTTCCGCCAAGGTGTGTCAGCACCCAGACAGGGGCTCCTTAACTCCCTGTGGGGGGGCAGCAGAGATTTAAGGATACTTGTTTGGGCTGGCAATGGCCAGCAGGCTGGTGCTGCCTTAGTCGAGGGGGCCTGTGCCCCCCCAGCAACCAGTCAGCGACTGTGGGGGGGCCCACAGCAAATCTCACTGATGGGGAGCTCCCCCTCAGCCAGTCTCACTGAGCCACTTCTGTGGCTGCAGCCACTTCTGGGAGTGCCATGGTGCTCCACTCCCTGACTGGTACTTTCAGGGGACACCAGCACTCCCACCTGCCCTCCCTGCCCATCACCTAAACAGGAAGTGTAGCTAGTAAGGGAGTACACCGGCACTCTCAGGGGGTGCACGTGCACCCCTGTGCACCTCCTTTGCATTGCTACTGGTGTAGGCCTCCCCCTGCTTTACCAACTGAAAACTGAATGTCAGTTCAGTTGGTTATCAGTTCTACCTATGCAGCTTAGAGGAAGCTGCCTAGATTGAATTGATTGAGCCTCAGGCTTTCTGACTTAGCCTTAAAGATAAGCATTTTTTTTTAATCAGCTGACCTTGGTAACTAGTACCTAAAATTCCTAGAAGAACTGGCTAAGTAGATATCTAGCCTGCTGACGTTAATTGTTAATAAATCTTATAATGCTGGGGAAATTCTAGAAGACGGGAAGAATGTTAATGTTGTGCCAGTATTCACAAAGGGCAAGCTGGATGACCCAGATAATTATAGGCTGGTTAGCCTGACATCAATCCTAGGCAAAATAATGGAAAGCTGATATAGGATTCAGATGACAAAGAATGCAAGGATAGGAATATAATTAATGCCAGTCAACATGGAAAATAGGCCTTGTCAAACAACTCTGTTTTCATTCCTTTTGAAGAGATTATAAATTTAGTTGATAAAGGTACCTGCATATAGGTAACAGACTTAGACTTTTATAGGGCATTTGACTTAATAGTATATGCATATATTTCTGAAGATCAAATTATACTCTGATTTTTTTTAAATCTCTATGCAATATCATTAAAGTATACATAAAATTAATTAAGAGATCACTTATCGTGAACCATTATTGGAGCATAGGATATTTCTTCCAAAGACCTCTGGTCCTCAGAATTCCTACCAGGTGTAAGACTATTCAGTGTTTCATTAATGATCTGGAAACAGATTAAAAACCACTGCCAATAAAATGTGTAGCCAGATATATAGAATTGAAGACAATCTGCTAAAAAACCAAGGACTCTGTAGAGGGTTTAGGTGTCACACTGGACTAATAGGTCCTAATGAAATCTTTGGCTATATAAAAAAGGGATGAGACTAGGTGATCTTCAATATACAGCATTAATGAAATTGATATCATAATGCTGTCTGTAGTTTTAGTTATCATATTTTCTTAAAGTGCTTGAAAAACTGGAAAGGATATTAAAAAGACTATCAAAAAGGATTTGAAGGCTAGACACAATGCCTTGCAGTGAGATACTTAAGGATTCAATCTACTTCACAATCAAACACAAGATAATTTTTTGTATGATGGTTATAAAGAGGATGGCAAACAATGATTCTCTACTGTCACTGAGGGCAAGACAAGCAGGAATACATTTTAACTACAGGAAGGCAGACTTGAGTCTAACCCCACAAAAAAGTTTGTAAATGTAGAACAGTTTGGCTAAAGAAGTTGTGAAATCTCCTTCCTTGAAGGTTACCAGTGAATAGGCACTTGTCAGGGATAGTTGTAAATGCAACTCAACCTTCCCCTGAGCAAAGGGGTTGATTAGGTGACCCTTGAGATCCCTAGTAACCCTATAATTCTATGGTTTGATTATAGCATAAGAGCCTTTATGGGAAGAAATAGAATACTAACAAAATCTTTAATCTAAAGGAGAAAGTTATAATAAGGACCAATGGTTGGAAGCTGAAGTCAAACAAATTAGAACTAAAAAGAACCTTTTTTTTTTTAACAAGAGATGTGTTTAAAAAACTACCAAGGGATGTGCTGGTCTTTCTATCTCTTGATGTCTTCTAATCAAGACTGGATGCTTTTCTAAACCCTCCTCTACATGTGCAGGTAAAGTCAGGATGGACTCTAATGCACAAGCCACACTTTGTGCCTCCTGCCATGCCATATGTACATGGCAGGAGAAGTGATTGTGAGATTATCGCACCTTATTGCCATTGCATAGGGAACACACCCAGTCTCCCTCTGCACCAGCAAGAAGCAAGCTCCCACAGCCAGGAGCCCCCTCAGTTGAGGGGTTCACAGCCACAGGGGCACACCATGCACTCCCAGGGCATGGGGATCAGAGCAGCCATGATCCCTAAGGCCCAGTAGTTTCATGTACCTCTGAGCCCTCAAGCATTGAGGCTGCCTCAATCCCAGGGCCTGGGGGTTTCACACTGTACCTGGTGCAGCCCTGCAGCTGGGAGCCCTGTCAGCTGACAGGAGTTTGAGCCTCAGACTCTGCCACATGTGCAAATTAGAGCTCAATAGCAACCAGCTATAAAGGTAATACACATTTTTAAGGTCTATTTTTATAGCTGCTCGGAGCTTTTTATTGTGTGAAAGGTACTTTGCCTGTGTAGCTGGTCTCAAGGTAAGTGTGCAATTAACCAGTTAATTTCACGATACCTGTAATGTGTAGAGGGGGCCTAAAAGACATGCTTTTGTAAAATGTACACTATTATGCTCAGTACAGAGGTAACTGGGGGAAATTTCATGGCCTGGATTATATAGACAATCAGACTAAACTATCTAATGGTTCTTTCTGGCATTAAGCTCTGTGTGTGGCAGGCTGGCTGGTGGGCTCACCAGCAGCCCAACTTGTTGGTTTCAGCCCAAATGGCTCAGGCCAATTGGTGGGGGCATTTCCCTTCCTCACCAATCAGGCTTGCCCCACCCTGACCCAGGGGCAAGGTGAAGAAGAGGACCTGAGTGGGAATTAACCCCTCAGGCTTTCCCATCGGTCCATTTTCAATCTTGAGGCAGAACCTCTGGAAGGGATAAAACCGCACGTGCCCAGCACAGGGGCGTCTTTGACAAGAGACAGTGAAGAAGGGCTGCAGAAGAGCTGGTGGATCTGACCCGCGGGGTGGAGCAGTTGCCCCAGAAGCGCCCTGAAGATGCCTCCACACAGCGGGAAGCAGCAAGCTGCTGCGTCCCAGCCCCACTGTGGAGTTAGCCACAGAGTTGGTACACTGGTCAGTGCGTGGAGGGTAGGGAGGAAGCTGAGGGATCCCCATGGCTGCATGAGGCAGCACAACCCCCTCCCCCCCTCCACAAGAAGCAGAAGCCCCACAGTACATGGAGCAATGCACAGGGCCTGAAGAGATGAAGGGACCCCGTGGCTACACAAGGCGGTGCGGGTCCCCATCTCTGCAAGAAGCAGGAGCTCTCTTGGTGTACAGAGCAGTGGCCAGGATGTGGAGACCTGAAGGGACTCCACAACCCCATGAGGTTCCCCTCGGTACACAAAGCAGTGCACGGGGCCCGGATAGAGCTGAAGGAACCCCATGACTGGACAAAACAGTGTGGGGCCCCATCCCTGAAAGAGGCAGGAACCCCTTGGTGCACAGAGCAGTGCACGGGGCCTGAGAGGGTTGACAGGCAAGGTAGCTGCATGAGGCAGCTCAGGCCTTCCTGCAGCAAGCAGCAGCAGGACAGAGAGATCATCCCAGTGAAGGGGGGGAAGCCCCTTAGCGAACCCACAGCGAGAGACAGACAAGCCAAGCCCACCAGAACTGCTGGGAGTCGTGAGTTACCTGCAGTCCGAAGGAAGAGAGAAGACAAGGATTTCTACAGGGGAGGAGGAGCCCTCCCCTTTTGGCAATCGAAGGGAAACCCCACTACAAAGGAGGGACAATCCCTTTGTGGCAGAAAGAGTTAAGGGTCCCCTTTCATCAGGGGTTGGCTTCACGGTCACTGGGGCATGCTAGGCATGTGGCCTAGAGAAGGAAGATAGTGTGTCTACATGGTAACCTCTGGTATCAGTCCTTCTTTTGGGCACAACTGCTGTACCATTGTTGTTGTCCTTGTTTCTTATATTGTTAGGGCCTTTGCTGTAAACTTGTATACTTAATGTTGTATTATGAGAAGACTATAAACTGCCTTATTTAGCTTGTTAGTGGTTCAATTGCTTAAGAGCCTGCTAGAGCACCCCTTACTCAATATTTGCTTTTATTGTATTTGTTATCTTTATGTAATTTCACTTACGTAGGTTTAGACTGTGATTTATCCCTGCCAGGTTTCATCTGCTGGCCTACTGTTTAACCTGTGTTTTACTGTCCATTGCCCCTTGCCCGCTGCCTGGAGAACCTACTGAGGGTAGAGGCTGTACAGTAATTGGAAGACCAGAGAGGGTCAAGGCCTATGCTTATATAGTGCCTTTGTCTGCCATACCCAGATGAGATTGCCTGGGTTTACGCTCAACAAGAGTTACTGTTTTGTAAACTTGTATTTGTAAATAGTATGCATGTATGTGGCAAGACCAACACACACATATGTACATGTTTTATGGGTTTATTGACACTGCACTGTAAAATTAAATCTGTAAATAGTTAAACATCATTGGGTGCCCCTGGTCTCTGCTCTACTCTGCTCCATAGGAGAGGGAAGTGAGTTGGCCTGAAGCTAGGCAGCCACACTCCAATATCACACTCAGAGCCACTAACATCCCTTCAATTGAAGAGAGGGTACCAGCCATGTACCACCCAGGCTACATGTGAATCTATGAGTTAAAAATATTTGTCAGGCTAATTGTAGCCAAAGGAAATAGTTAAGTAGCCTAAGCACCCACCAGGTTTGAAATACCTTACCTAGAATTCCTAGAAACACCGATTCTGATTTCTAGAATGAATCACCTTTGCATCATCATGGGCCATGTTGCCCATTATAATTAACATGTGTTAACTGCCTTGAAAACACTACCTTCTGCACCCCCCACTAGTAAAATGCATGGTAAATGTGACTATCATAGCAAATCTAGGACTTTTCACAGGAGGTATATCTCCAGATTGTATTGAGTAGCACATGTTCTGCTATCATCCAACCACTCCATTGAGATAATACAAGCAATTTGCAGTCCCAGGGCTGGGACCCACAATCAGTGGATTGTGGGTCCTAGCCCCAGATCTGTACAGGAGTCTCAAACTGTGTCCAGTTTACTCCCAAGGCTCAGACTAATAATCAGCTCATTGTCACTCAGGACCACACCAGAGTCTCAACTGGCAGCGGTGCAGGGAACCGGCTCTGGTGCAGTGCAAACATGGTTTTTAGGAGCTGCAAATATATGGAGGGAAGGGTCTTGAACCACGTGCAGTGTGGATGGAGACCAACAATCAGCTGTTCTTTGGTCCCAGCATGGAGATGACACATGAGCAGGTTTCAAGACTCTGATGTGGTATTTGGGCTGGGATCAGCAAGCTAAAGATTGTGTTAGAGATTATAGTAAACATTCATAGATGTTAGGGTCGGAAGGGACCTCAATAGATCATCGAGTCCGATTCCCTGCATGGGTAGGAAAGAGTGATGGGCTCAGATGACCCCAGCCAGAAGCCTATCTAACCTTGTCTTGAAGATCCCCAGGGTAGGGGAGAACACCACCTCCCTTGGGAGCCCATTCCAGATTTTGGCCACTCTAGCCGTGAAGTTCCTCCTAATGTCCAGCCTAAATCTGCTCTCTGCTAGCTTATGGCCATTATTTCTTGTAACCCTCAGGGGTGGTTTGGTGAGTACAGCCTCACTAATTCCCTTCTGCCCCCCATGATGAATTTATGGGCAGCCACAAGGTCGTCTCTCAATCTTCTCTTGCAGAGGCTGAAGAGGTCCAGGTGCCCTAGTCTCTCCTCATAGGGCTTGGCCTGCAAGCCCTTAACCATACAAGTGGCCCTTCTCTGGACCCTCTCCAGGTTAGCCACATCCCTCTTAAAGTGTGGCGCCCAAAACTGCACACAGTATTCCAACTGCGGTCTGACCAATGCTGCATAGAGGGGAAGTATCACCTCCCTTGGTTCTGTTAGTCATGCATCTGCTGATGCATGATAAAGTGGCGTTAGCTTTGCTGATGACTTCGTCACACTGATGACTCATGTTCATTTTGGAGTCCACTAGGACTCCTAGATCCCTTTCCACTTCGTGCTGCTGAGCAGGTCATTTCTTGGCAGTAGGTGTGCTGGATATTTTTCCTCCCTAGGTGCAGCACTTTGCATTTCTTCTTGTTAAATCGCATTCTGTTGTGTGTGAACAATAGTGTATGACACCTCAGTATACATACAACACATTAGTGTGTGACAGCTCAGTATACATACTAACTATGAGCACAGCATGGTAATGCTTACTATGATCTAAATAAAATGTTCTAACTGTCTCATATGACAAGGGCCTATGAAGTAGATAAATTCTAACGTCCTGTATATGCCCCTTTCTTTAAAAAAAAAAAAAGCTATTTATTAATTACTCCAACTTACCAAGTAACAGATTTAACATTTAAAGATACAGCCAATCCCACAGAATATATATAAAGACAGATATTTATCCCCTATTAATAGTGCTCCCTTAACTCAAGTTAACAGGAGTCTTATGTTCTTTTCTTCACTTCTATTCAGTCTCTGAGAGTTCTGCTATGTTCCATCAGTGTTAAGCTTTTATGTTCATTTCTATATAATAATTCATCCCCTCTTTTTCCCTAGAACTTTGCATAATACAAATCTCAGTGTCTTCTACTCATCTCTGCTTTTAAACTATAAATCTATAAATTAATTCCAAGTTTGTCTGCAAAACTAGCACTTTCCTTCACTATTCAAAAAGTTTCTCAAATGTTCTGGTTTGGAGGCAAGAAAAAAAAATTTAAGCAAATTCCAAAAATGTGCACCAGTTTTCCAAGTAAGCATTTTTTTTCTTTCGGTGTAGAACACTGACTTAATATGATAACTTTTCCATTACTAAAAGTTCCCAAAGTTTTTTAAACCAGTGAGTGAGTTTAGGGGTACCACTTCTCTTCCAGGCTGCTGTAATTGTATTTCTTTCTACTAGAAGATGAATAAAAAATTCCTTGTAACATTTATAATGCCTCTTTCTAACGACTACCTGCTCTGCATTTATTCTCTCAGAGCAGGTACAGACATTATACTTTTACCAGTATAAGTGACTGGAAACGGGTCTAACAGAACAGAAGCTCGGCACACATCAACTAGTTTAAAAATGGTGGAACCTGGTCTAATCTCTGCTCTCCCCACCAAAGGGCGAATGCGTGTACTGTTCACTAGCCACCTAAACTATGCTGTTTACAGAAAATCACATAACCTAGATCAATTCTGCCTCAGGCTTTTTGAGTGTCTGTACCTAGTCCCACTGGGCTGTTTCTTTGAGAGGTGTTGTCCCACGTCCTTGATCCTCAGTTTAACTGCAGCCCTGCACCCACGAGATGGCTGTATTTCACTTGTATATAAGAATACATTATGCTATGACTTACATTGTATGTAGTACTCAAAGTCACATTTTCCCCTGACCACTAGAATGGGCAATGGATCTATATGTAAAAGCCAAGGATCTGTACAAGAAATCAGGGCACATGTCCAAGAGGCCTTAGGCCCCTGTGCCAGCTCCGGCTTCCTTAATCTTCCAAGTTCTCTTATACCTCATCATTCTGGCCAGCAGTGACCTGGAATTTCCCCTTTTAGAGGAACCCTCCTAGTATAGAGGGACTGTACAAAAATAGCAGTCAGATTTCTTCCAGGGACAAAGCCTTTTACTCTGATATCCCAGAATACAAGCCCATTGTCCCACTGTCAGTACCTGTGAAGTATCTGAATGAAAACTTTTCCTGGAACACTTGTGGCTAATTCACATGAAATGCCATTCAAGTTGCCCCTGTAAATGACTGTTCCCCATTCCCCTCTCACTCTTTCCCCTCCCCTCACCTGTTTTGATGCAAGTCAAAACAAGGAACAATCAGCCTTGTGTTAAACCCATTTCCATATTTAGCCTTGGTGTAATCTCAAAGCGCCTTAATTTTTAGTTCACCATTTATTCATGTATTTACCCATACTGCTGCCACTACAGATTTTCTAGTCTCACAGAAGGCTCTTCATAAAAGGCAGGCAAAGAAAACAGTGCCACAGAAAAATGCAGGCCATTCCTCTTGTACATACAAGATCCCAGTGGTGATGCATAGGGGTGCATGGGGGTGCACGTGCCCCCCTCTGATGGCTGCGTTCGCCACTTAGGCCATGGGTGGGGGGGCAGGCAGAAATGCTGGTGCACCCCCTGCAAACACCAGCTGATCACTGTACTCGCTGCAGCCACTTTTAGGAGTGTCTGTGGCCAGCGCTTGCTCCCAGAAGTGGCTGCAGTGATCGACCATTGCAAGATCGCCCAGGCAACCCACCTCCCTGCAGACTGCAGGATCACACGCGGGAGACCCGCCCCCACCCCCAGACCGCAGGGGACCTCTCTTTCTGGTTGGTGGGACTGGTCACAAGGGGTGCACATGCTCCCCTTAACTGAGGTGGTACCAGTCACCCATACAAGATCCTCTACCACAGCTGTAAATACAGGAGAAATACTTGGTATCTGAGTATAACAGTCATAGAAATATAGAGCTGGAACAAGCCTCTGGGGACATAGGGCACAATCCCCTGCAGTGACACGCAACCACTTGTCCAAAGCATCCACAAGGTCATCCACTCTGAGACTTTGTACACACCATAGCTACAAATTAAATAAAAAAAACTCTACAATGTGATACAGGCAAAAGGCAGGGAAAATAGGTGAATCTGTCCAACTTTAGCAAGACATAATAGAAGGCATTTAATGGGATGTCCAAAATTTGTTCCTTTAAGCAATATTAATTAATTCATTATTCTCCTCCTCGGTTTTAATATTCTTGTTGCTGTTTATTTGTAAGTGGTGCTCACAATGAAATGGCTCCTTCCTAGACATTCAAGACATTTGCACCTTCCACAAAAAAGGTAAAGAGAGGGCACAGACAGAAGCGACAATTTTCACCCCATCTGGCCAAAAAAGCAGTTTATAGCCATGACAAAACGTACGTGCACGGCTGCAGACAGCTTAAAAAATGGTCAACTGGGTGAAAATCTGACCTCTCAGGTGAATACATATCAAAACAGAGGGTCTTCTGCAATTTCTGTCTGTGCTGCCTCCCAACCTATCACTGTTTTCAGAATGGGAGGGGGGAAAGGGAGCAGAAGGAGTTTGGTTTGGGGGATTTTCAACCCCAGCTGTAGGGTAGGGCAGGTGTATTGGGGTGACTCTCCTCAGACAAAACCTCAGCTTTGCTATTGTCATTATGATGTGTTCTTTGTATGCAAGGGCTTGATCAAGAGTGACTCCAAGGTAAACTGGGTTTGGACAGTGGGATAGGGGGGTTGCAGACCATGTAATGTTGAGCTGGCAATTGGCTTCATGGTTTTTCAGATGGTAAGAACATACTTGTGTTTTCACTGGGTTGGCGTAATTGGTTTTCAATGTAATATAAGATTAAGCCAGTTAGTGCCGCATCTGAAAGTGTTGAGAGTTTAAATGAGAAGTCAGAGTGGAGGAAAAACTAGCAGAAAGCTAAACAAAACAGAGAAGTTACCATCAAACTGGTAGGCTAGGAAAAGGAGCTTAACAGCTGAGTTCTGAACTAACAGGAGGGCCCTGTGAGTTTTTGGAAGGCCAGAGAAGAGGATGATACAGTAGTTAAAGGAGCATAACATGAAAGCCTGAGATATATGACATTAGAATGAGTTAAGAATTCTATTATGAAACCTGCATATATTTCTATTGTTAGATTTTGGGACTGATTCCTAACTGAGGTCAAAAGGAGCTCTGTGACCACTGACCTCAGTGGTGCTAGGGTAATTTATGTCATGTGAGGATCTAGCCTTGCCTCTCATTAACCACCATCATGGTATCAGCAAATAGTATGCTTGCTCTATTTCCAGCAATATATGGCAGCATTTTCTTTAGACTGACAAAGTCATTTTCTTGTCAAATGTGAATTAAGCCAAGTGATATTTTTCTCTCTTGCACAATCCTGCTGCTGCCACTGACATCCATTTCCATTGGATTTAACTTGGTAAATATTTGATATTTTATCAAGTATTATGTCATTCTTTATGCATGCCTTGCAAATTTCAAAAACAAAATTGTGAGCTATACAAGTCAATTGGAGATTGACATATGAGTTTGATTTAAGTTTAAAAAAATGTGAATCAGAGTAGAGGATGAAGAATTCACTTTATAACCACTGAAACTGCAAAGAAAATACAACAGAGGATAAAATTGGCATTCCTCAGAAGAGTGGTTATATATGTGGTTGTGGTTGGGAGAGGGAGGACTTTCCTAAGCAATGGAACAGAAATGTTACAGTGGTTTGTCTGGCCTCTCCTATTCATAGGGCTTGTTAACTACCTAAACAAAATAAGTATGGAAGATTCTTTGTATTTTAAAAAGCAGTTGTCCTCTGAGGATCTCACAGCATATTACTACGAGGCAAGGAGTTTTTGTAGTAGTATTTTTTAAAACCAACTGTATGGTTAGGAGAGCTGGTGGACAAACTTGCTTGCATCTGTCCTTCCTCAGGTCTGAGAGAGAAGCAGACAGGGCTCCCAGCTGCAGGGGTTCAACATGCCCAATGTGAAACCCCTGGGCTCTGGAGATCAAGACAGCCTCAAACCCCAGGACTCAGGGGTGCGTGAAAACCCTTGGCCCTGGGATTATGGCTGGCTCAATCCCTGTGCACTGTGGGTATGTGGTACAGATAGACACAATAATTGAACTGTTCCAAGAAAGTCACTGATTGAGAATCGATTCACAATTGTTCCTGGCATGGGCAACTGGTGCTGCTTTAGTTGGTGGGGGGGGGCACGGGCCACCCCAGTGACCAGTCAGCGACCGGGGTGGGGAGTGGGGGCCACATCTGATCCTGCCGACCAGACCTAAGGAAGGACCATTGATGCAGGAAAGTATCCGGGAGTGGCTCCAGCCACTTCAGTCCACTCCACTCTCCAACCGGCGCTTGCAGAGGGGGCACCAGCGCTCCTGCCTGTCCCCCCACCAATCACTTAAGTGATGACTGCGGCCAGTCAGGGACTCCAACGGTACTTTCACATGCACCCCCATGCATCGCCACCAGTCCCTGGGCAGACGTGTCTGCACATACACTAAGGATTTTAAGTAAAACCCTTACCTTTCAGTGATTCCACTGCTGCCAAAAAAAACCAAAGGGTGGTAGAGTACCCAGATCATCATGCCTTCCAGGGGTCTGTGTAGAGAGTTTTCCCAGGATTCCCCCAGAGAGGGATGAAAATGTAGATTGGTTAGTCACCAGGAAAGAAGAAGATGCAGTTACCCACAACTGAAATCATATTCTCCCTCTTCTCAAAACACTGAGTTAAAAACACCAATTGGGTTTAATAAAGAGCACCATTAGATGTTACCAGAATCTATGTGGTTGACTGGGATTTCACAGGTGTGAATGTGGGGAGAACAGCCCGGACCTCATCACAGGAAAGGACTTTCAGAAGTAATAGAACGGAAATGTTATAAGGGTTTGTCTGACTTTTCTTCTATTCACAGGACTTGTTAACTACATAAATAACTATAGAAGTCTATTTGCACTTTAAAGAGTATTTTTCCTCTGAGGATTTCATGGCATATTACTAAGGAGCAAGGATTTTTTATGATATCTTTTATTAGACTAACTGTACAGTTAAGAGAGATGTCAGACAAGCTTTCCTGCATTAGGGGTCCTTCCTCAGGTCTGACAGAGAAGCAGACACAAACTGAGCTACATATCAGAGGAAAGACACCATTCAATAGCAAACAATCTGCTTGGAGGGACAGAGGAGGGTCCTGAATTAAGAGTGAGAGGTTATCAAGAGCCATTATAAAACAAAAGCAGTGCAGTACAATAGCCCACTTAGTTAGTGGCAAAGCACAACCATTCAAGCAGGGAATAGTTATTACCTGAAAAACAGAGAGGGATTATTGGTGGTATTTGTCAGGTTGTAATAAACCATAAAGCCATTGTCTGCATTAATTCCAGATTTTTTACTGTCTTGTGGGATTATGAATTTCCATTCCCAAACCCATCCTCTGAAGGTGTTTTGTAAATTCTCTTTGAGCACAAGGGTTGTGAGGTTAGAAATGGGGTGGTGGTTCTATAGAAAATGGGCCCCTAATGGGGTCTGCATGTCTTTGTCTTTGTATTTATATTTTTTTCTGTGACAGTTCATTCTGGTGCATAGTTCCTGTCTAGTTGCCCCCACAAAGAAACACCATGTACATAAAAACACATTTCTAAACCTTGCCGGTTGTTTCCTCTCGAAGTCTCCCAGATCTGTTTTTTTCTTTCTAACCCCACAGTCAAATCTCTTGTGCTGTTCATCACTATACCTTCCTCTAGACTCCTGACACACATTTCTTCTTTCTATCTGTACAAAAATGCATCTAACATCATCTATTTTGATCCTGACATTCCATTTTTGGAATAGCTCCATGACTTACTGGATATCAATTGTCACCAGTCCCAAGTTGTACATAAAACTCTCCCTTCACTGCTTATCTTTCCTTATCAAACTTTGCATTGACCCTGACTTTCACCAGTTTGTGGGAATGTTTCACCAGTGTTCCAGCCTTGTCTACCTGCTTGTCACCCCATTACATAAGCATTTCTATTAAATATTCCACAGAGCCTCCCAAGGATAGCACTACTTCAGATCTGTCTACAAAGTTGTGTATATTTAATTCCTTCTTAAAAGAGCCCCCTCTGACATATGTGTATTGGGAATTGAGTTTACCTGAATATATATTGCCTATTATTGTATTTACCCTAATCTTTGTCTCTGCCTGCTCTTACATAGAAACGTCCTGGGAGTGTTATGGAAGGCATGCATATAGCCTTAAAGAAAAAGAAAAAAAAAAACCATTATTACCTTTTGGTTATAGTCCCCGGGAATGTTTGTGGGGTTTAAAGTTAGAAGGGACCTTTCCTTTATCAAGTTTTAGCTTCCTGTATATGCCAGGCCATTAAGTTTCACTCTAACACTCAATTGCAAAGAGTCCAGGTAAAATTAAAGTATTTAAAACCTCAGTAGATTAGGCTGATTGCCAAGGGCAGAGGACAAAGTAGACCAAGTTGTCACCAATATATGAGGCCCCTGACATGGCAAAAAACTGATTTGATAAGATGAACCAGGGTGATCCTAGTAGGCAAACCATGCTCCATTCTGCAGAAGAAAAGGCAAATTTCCTTCCTTATTCTCTAATTACCGCCAATTTAATATGAAGGAAAGTTCCTTTCTAACCCCAAATCAGGTGATTGGTGTGATCCTAAGTATGCAAGCATGCATCTTAGAAAAGAAGATTCTCTGTGGTTCCTCAGGGCATTGTCACTCCATCCAGTGTCCTAGCTCCACCTGATGCTTCAGAGAAAAACAAAAATTATAACAGCACATTATTTCTAGCTATTGGGGAAAAAATCCCTTTCAGATCTTTCCAGAGAGCCAGCTGAAGTCCTGAAGCATGAGTCCAATTACAATCATTGTCTGAACTGCACATGCACGCAGACACACACACACACACACACACACACACTTGTGTCAAATTTAGAAACTAAACTAGGCAAAGCTTTTAGAAAGATAGCTGATCTCATTTTAAGGCCCAAGAAACAGTGAGTACACTACCTCCCCGCAGATGTTTCAATATTTAATTACTCTCACAGCTTAAATTGCATCTTCATTCAATTCTTCATTCACCCAGTCCTGAGGTTTGGGTGGGAGCAAGACTCCTGGGATCCAATCCCAGCATGCACAGGAAGGAAGGGGTGGCATGCAGGGGCAGGAGGTGAGGTAAGCAGGGTCATGGGGCCCAATCCTGGCATGCCAGGGTGGAAGGGGATGGTACCAGGCCCCTGGGGCTCAATCTCAGTGCATAGGGCAGGGAATGGGTGGTGTTGGGCCCCAGGGGTTGATCCTGGTACATGGGTTTCTGTCCAGCCCAAAGACTAGCTCCAGGACACTCATCTGGCCCATAGGGCCAAAAGGTTGAGCACCCCTGCTCTAGAAGACAGAGTATTTGTTTTGTAAGTGAGGTTTGTATTGTTTAGTGACAAAATTCAAAGTAGTTCACATGTTAATAATTAATAGAAAAAATAACAAAGACTCTATAAATAAAGATTTTAAAGCACCCATGTGTATTCATATCATTACATAGGGGAAAAATCACATCTGCTGAAGTAATTATGAAGTCTAATAATATGTTGGTACTAGAAGTTACTGCTTCCCATTGGTCTTCTTACTTTTCTAAACTGATTCCTTGATTTATTTGCACTATTAAGAGAGCTCTATGGAAGTAAAACTGAAAGCATTACAAAAAACAAATCCAAAAACCACAAAGAGACTCCAGTTTAGTTTTAAGCAATGAAGAAAGAAAGAATGACCAAAATGAAAAGGTGGGGTTTATTTTCCTGTGGGATTTATAGCTCTACTCTTTTTTTGTCAGGTGGGGGCATGGCAATTTTGGAGCCGGTTCTCCTTCTGTTGATAATTTCTTTCAAGGGACACATATTTCCTCATCCTCTTGGCTTTGTAAGAGATCTAACTTGTTTTGGCTAAGAGGGATTTTAAGTCAGAATAAATAAACCAGCAGAGCAACACTGCAATATTTAGTTTTATAATATACCTATAAAACTAAGGCACTATAGGGCAATTACTCTGATTTATTCATGCCTTTCTCAAAATGCATATATTATGACATTAAATAACCTAGAGATTTCCAGGGGGGGAGGAATTACTCTACATTTAAACTAGTCACTTCAACTAGTACAGCACAAGAGCACCCTCAGTTAAACTTAACAAAAGCTACCTTCTGCAACCTGCCTATACAGGTATAGTAGCAGTGGTGGTCTCCAAGTGAGTTAGAGGGGAGTTTGGACAATTGTAAAATCCAGTTGTTCACAGCTGGGAAAAGGAAATAGGATACTGTTTTCTTTAAACAGCTGCCCAGGACTTGCACTCCTGCACATTAAATCCATTGGAAGGGGGAGAGGCTAGCAGAACCATGAAGGCCACCAATAATAGAGGAAGCAGATGGAATTATGGAGGGGAAGAAGCGTAACTGCTTAGAAGAGGTGCTGTTTACATATGGTTGGATGAAGTGCAATACCTGCTGTCAAGCTGTCCCTCCTGCCATGCTGAATCCCATCTCTTAAGAGATATGCCAGAATTACACACACACAATTGCCATTATCTGTAATTGGAGAACAAAAATATATCAACTTCTCAGAAAACTGACGGGGTATTAAACATAAAGGAAGAAATTCAAAGGAAGGGAATGAAATTCGTAGTGTTCAGGGGCAGGGGCGGTCCTTCAGATTACTGTATGATTAGTTTAAATAATAAGTGATCAATTAGAGTGCATACAGATGTTCAAGAAGGTGAGGGGGAGGTTAGATCAGGTTAGAAATGGTGATCCAATCTAACTCAGTGTGCCCAAGTGTAGACCTTACACTTCAATCACTAGTTAAGTCAATCTAGGTGTAAATTATACAAAAGTTAAGGAAGTTTAAATCAGTCTAAAACTGGTGGATCTGATCTAAATTAACTGTACCTCAAAGGGAGTCTAACTTAGATTAGGTGAAGTGATCTAACTGAACTTCTGTACAGTTCTCAGTGCAGTCCCAGGGCTAGGAAAGCCCAGCCACTGGCCCCAGCCCCAGCCCCAGGACTGCACCTTTCCTACCCAATCCCTGTCACCAAGATATTTTTAGCTCCCCAGCCCCCCCCCCCCACTCCCATGGACTAGCTAGCCCCCAGCCTACCAAACCCCCTCATGCCAGAAGCTGCTTCCAGTGCTGGTTTGTTTGTTAGGAAGTGGTAGGAGGGTTAGGGAGCTAAAAAATAGACCCTAATTTCAAGTGGTGGGGTAGGGGAAACAGCCGCACATACCCCCAAGATCCTGTAGATCCCATTAGACTTCCAATCCTACCAAACCCTCCAAGACCCCAAAATCCCACCTTAAGACCCTGATAGAGCCCCAAACCCCACACAGACACCACTACCCACATGATCCCCCCTTCCCTGCAGACCAAATCTGACCACTCCCTGATTCTGCGAACCCCACCAACCCACCACAGATCCCTCTAGTTCCCCAAGCACCCCTGCTGATGCTGCTTGTACCAAGCCCCCCCCAACAGACCATCCCCAATCCTCCCACTTCCCCACCCCCAATTTCCCACTTCCCCAGACCCCAATTTCCCTCATCCTCTGGACAGACCCCCCACCTGTCTCCTCAACCACCTACTAACCCCAACAATCCCTCATGCTATTTCTATTTTCTTTCAACCATTTCTAGACTTGGAAATTTGCTTCTCTTTGGGACTCTTCTAGCCCTGCAGCCTTGGTCTCAGCCATTTGTGGACATGCTCATCATTTTCTAAACCATGTTAAGTGATTCACATTACACAGTTCAAATCAAATTTCAATTAAATTTAAAAGTTAATAGACAATCATTGATCATCAAGCTCTTAACACATGCAATTCTCAGCCTGCAGGGGGGAGAGGGGGGTGTGCTTAGCACTTGCAAGTGGAAGTAATTAGGAGGCAATAATAAGCCTATATAAGTACTACTACATTGTTGCAAACTTTCTGACAATTATCTAAAGCACTGTTCCAGAAGTTGTAATGGGTGCAATTGACCTGAGGGTTGATGACCATCTCAGCCAATGTGCTGTGGAAAGTGGGGGAGAGAAAGGAGGTTTGCCCTCTTCTTCACAGACTAGTAGCCCATGTGCTTGGGCAGAGCTGGGGGCTTAGTCAGGATATTGACATGTAGTTGTGGTGAGGTGTTGCTGGCACATTTGACTACACTGACATTCAAATATCAGGGAGGATCCAGGGAACTACAGACCCATCATCTCAACTCAGTCCCTGGAAAAATCATGGAGCAGGTCTTCAAAGAATCCATTTACAAGCACTTGGAGGAGAAGAAGGTAATTAGGAACAGTCAGCATGGATTCACCAAGGACACGTCCTGCCTGACCAACCTGACTGCCTTCTATGATGAGATGACTGGCTCTGTGGATGCAGGGAGACCAGTGGATGTGATATATGTTGATTTTAGCAAGGCTTTTGATATTGGTCTCTCACAACAATCTTGCAAGCAAACTAAAGAAATACAGGTTGGATGAATGGACTGTAAGTGGATAGAAAACTGGCTGAATCATTGGGCACAGAGGGTAGTAGTCAATGGCTCAATATGTAGTTGACAGCCAGTATCAAGTGGAGTGCCCCAGGGGTCAGTCCTGGAGCCAGTTTTGTTCAATGTCTTCACCAATGACCTGGAAGATGAGATAGAGTGCACCCTCAGCAAGTTTGCAGATGATACCAAGCTGGGGGGAGTAATAGATACTCTGGAGGGCAGGGCTAGGATTCAGAGTAACCTAGACAA
The DNA here is from genome assembly GCF_001723895.1 of Crocodylus porosus. NCBI lineage: Eukaryota > Metazoa > Chordata > Crocodylia > Crocodylidae > Crocodylus > Crocodylus porosus. The sequence continues at coordinate 7,994,349 of NW_017728912.1, read as the reverse complement.
ATTGGAGGATAGGGCCAAAAGAAATCTCATGAGGTTCAACAAGTCCTGCACTTAGGATGGAACAATCCCACATAACAGAACAGGCTGGGGGCTGACCAGCTGGGCAGCAGCTCTGCGGAAAAGGACCTGGGGGTTAAAGTGGACAATCAGCTAATTATGAGCCAAGAGTGTGCCCTTGTTACAAAGAAGGCTAATGGCATACTGGACTGAATTGACAGAAGTCCTGCCAGCAGGTCAAGGGAAGTGATTATTCCCCTCTATTCAGCCACAGCTGCCACACCTGCAGTACTGTGTGTTCAGTTTTGGGGTCCCCACTACAGAAAGTATGTGGACAAATTGGGGAAAGTCCAGTGGAAGGCAACAAAAATGGTGAGGGGGCTGGGGGACATGACTTATGAAGACAGGCTGTGGGAAGTAGGCTTATTTAGTCTACAGAAGAATAGACCAGGAAGGGATTTAATAGCAGCCTTCAACTACCTGAAAGGGGGTCTGAAAGAGGGCGGAGCTATACTGTTCTCATTGGTGGTAGATAACAGAACAAGGAGCAGCAATCTCAAGTTGCAGCAAGGGAAATTTAGGTTAGATATTAGAAAGAATTTTCTCACTAGGAGGGTAGTAAAACACTGGAACAGGTCGTCCAGAGAGGTTGTGGACTCTCCATCCTTGGAGGTTTTTAAGACCTGGATAGACAAAGCTTTGGCTGGAATGATCTAGTCAGGGATGATCCTGCTTTGAGCAGGGGTTGGACTAGATGACCTTCTGAGGTCCCTTCCAACCTTAATTTTCTATGATTCTATTATTCTATGTGTATATAGTGACAGATATATAGTCCAGATTAAACCTAGAAGAATAAAACAGCTATATATGGCCAGTCTCTACAGCATTCCTAGCATACAAGAACTCACAAAATCCACCAATTTGTATATAGAGTTTTGCTATAAAATCCTGGAGTCATAGAAAAGTAGGACTTGGAAGGGACATAAAAGATTATCTAGCTCCATCTTTAAGAGAAACAGTAACACCATCCTCAGCACTAACAATATCCCTGTTTTAATCATCTCAGGTAGATGTTTGTTTAAATTGAATTTAAAGGACTTTCAGTGATGGAGACTGGAGACTCCCCAAACTCTGCTGGTAATCTGTCCTAGCATTCAATCTCCCTGACAGTTAGAAAGTTCTTCCTAATATCTAAGCTAAATCTCCATCCTTACAATTTGTGCCTATCGAAACTGTCCTGTCTTCTGCTGATTCAGAGAATAATTGATTGTGATTCTTTTTATAATAAACTCTTTGTATTTTTATTTATATCCAGCCTCAGTCAAGAGGCTGAGACTCTCCCAAACTTCTTCCATATGTCATGTTTTCTTGATATCTAACCATTTTTATTGCTCTTCTCTGGATTCTTTCCTCTTAATGTAGATCTTTCTTGAAGGAAGTGTTGTGCTCAGAATTAAACACTAATCCAGGAGAGGTCTCACCAATGTTAACTACTCATCTCATGTGCCCAGGCACCACTGCAATGTTCTCAGTTTCTTTAGTTCGTTATCTCCTCTGTCTTTCTAAGGCTTGGGTCCATTCTGCTGTGCCATCTCTGAGAGATGGCAGATGTGTTTCTTCTTCTCATTTATTTACATCTCTAACTGCAGCAGTTTTTTTCTCATAATGTACTTCCCCATACATCCTTGTGATGGAATATTCCTACGTACTAGGAATGCTATATATAACAGGAATCTAGACCCTGAAAACACTGTCAGGTGTAGTACTTTTGCTGTTTGTTCTGCTAGCTCTATTTTCCCATTACGCCATAGATTTTTGGAAGGAAGTTTTCATGTCAAATCCTGGGTTCTTATAAAATACCCTGAATCTGGAATCCAAACTGTGTAAGAGTACACTGTCTAGAATATGAGATGTTACAAGGAAAAATTTTAATTTGCTAATCAGTGCCCTACAGTGTAGGGAATCTATTTTTCCAAGTTGGAGTAAAAATCTACTGTCAGGAAACAGTCTTCTGTCTGTTTTTTTCCATTTAACATACACAAATCCCACTTCCTACCCATTCCATGGCTGGATAGAAAGGACATGTGGCATTTGAAATTCCTTCTACTGCAGATTTTCATAAAACCAGTACCTCTGTACCTTCTCAGTAAGAACCATATGTGCACATTAATTCCCAACATAAACATATTCTTGGAGTTCATCACAGGCAACAATCAATACTCAGATACATGAACAGCTTCTATCATAGTCAGCACACATCTTCTTGGAAGACTCTGAAAAAACTGGGACCTGACTTTAATATTGTATTGGATAACCTAATATTTTTAGAAACAACTAGGCAGCCTTATTACACACTTCTCATTAATCATTGGCTTCTGTAGTAATACACTTAAGTATGTGTTCATTTATCAGACTTGGACTCTGTCATTGGTGAATTTTTACAGTGCGTTAAACACTATGTTTTAGTTATCTTCCTGCAAAATTCTAGTAGAAACAAAGTAGATTTTAGCATGCTGTAACTACGTGAAATTAGCTACGGATGTATCATATTGTATTCTTAATACTTCAATTTGTTTGTGCTAGTTTTCTTGTGTTTCTTTTTTTTGATAAACAATGAAAAATTCAAAACAAATCAAAACAAAAATAAAGACACCTCACACATTCCTTTAAAAATAACCCTGTGTGTCATCTTTTAATGTTTTCATCTTTTACTATTATAACTACTCTGATTATATTAATGCTCTCACCATTCTGTGCTTGTCTGATTGTATGGATCCTCTCAGCAAATAAATGAATAGCACTAAAGTACCACTCATTTCCAACTTAATGCCAGATTTTCTCCGACTATATCAACAGCCATGTGGCCAAGAAACTGAGCTTTCTTACACATTGTCTCCATGGTGTTTATGTGTTTCTTCCCTAAACAGACAGATGCAGATTAAGCAATGCATGTCAATCTCATTATGGGACTGTGAAATGTGCAGAAAGTTTGTTACACACTCATGCAATCATACACATTGTGAACATCCTGTTTATTTGGCCTGTTCTCTGATGATTGGCTGTGGTGTATCAGCACATTACTGACAGCTGGGAATTACTCCAGTGGAACATGCCTTTCCTATGACAAAGATTCAGAGAGCAACAGTAACATGTGTCTGCCCATTATTTTATCTATACAAAACTGCACAGTTCCTCCAAATGAATAGCCCATTGGTCGTTTGGGTTTCTTGGAACACTATTAGAAGGGCCCTTGATGACCTTTAGAGGCCATCTGAGATAATAAATCCGTGGGACCCCAGTTCCGGAATGCTTTGGGCAAGGTCAGGATGGCAAATTTCCCACTTCCACAATATCAGATGTTACGGTAATTCCTTTTAGCTAATGTGTAAGAGCAAAGGAATGTCTTCAAACCTCATCTAGGCCCTGTGGAATCTGTTGAAAATGCATGACAGCTGTGGGCTTTGGCTGGGTTCTGTTTGTGAATGTATGAGATTTGGAAGCTATTCAGACAAGGAAAAAAGGGAATGACTGTACTTTCAGTGTGTACCAGTGGTCTCTCCCCTCTCCAGCCCCATTTCACACAGCATAGCTGTATCACAGTTCTATTGTCATGGCTGTCATACATTCTTTATGGCTGAGTGTTGTGGGTCACATTCAGCACATACAGATGTGCACAAATAAAAAAGGAGGAAGAAGAAAAAGAAAGGATTCAATAAGGCATGAGAACAGGAAATTGAGTAATTCAGCCATTTTTATAAGAAACAGTGGGAAGCTAAAAAGAAAACAGCTAACAGCTATGTTGCCGCTAGCTCTGTGCGGACACACAAGCAAGGAAAGCACGTGAAGGTTTTCCAGAGGCTGGCACAATCTTGTTACAAGTTTTCCACAACCCAAACAAGTCTGACAATGGGCCCAGATTCCTTACAAAGAGCGTGGCCCCACTTGGCCCTTGTTCCATCTGATCAGTAAGAGGGGGTGCAGAAAGAGCACTCTTGCACGCTTTCCCTCCATATTCTTGTGACTGCCCAAGGGGCTTAGTGCACTTGACTGCCCCCTGACCTAACTCTTATGCACCAGATCCTCCATTCATATAAACTGTGGTAGCTCTGAGTTTCTGACAGAGTCTAACAACTTGCATGATCGGGGCAGCAGGGCAGGCCCTACAAGGAGAGGCTAAGGGACCTGAACCTGTTCAGCCTCCACAAGAGAAGGCTGAGGGGGGGATCTATTGCAAACTAGCCAGAGGGGACCAGGAGGCACTGGGGGAGTCCCTGTTCCCCCAAGCACCACCAGGAGTGACTAGAAATAATGGTCACAAGCTGGCAGAGAGTAAATTCAGACTAGACATCAGGAGGCGCTACTTCACTGTCAGGGCGGCTAGGATCTGGAACCAACTTCCAAGCGAAGTGGTGC
>NW_017728912.1:7978602-7989839 GCF_001723895.1 Crocodylus porosus | reverse complement strand
CCCAGTACTCTTTCCTGCCATGGCAGGGGGTCGGACTAGATGATCTGCTCAGGTCCCTTCCAACCCTAGAAACTATGAAACTATGAAACTCACTTTGCACATGTATAAATAATTACTCAAGATGTAAGGTAATGAGAGATCATGGCCTTGGGCTGTTGACAGCTGCTTCCACCATCCCATCCCTATTTCAGATTATAGTTTACAGCCGGGACCTAACCTGACACTTGTACTGCAGAGCTCAGGTTAAAATAATGACCACAACTTTGGCAGAACGTTTGCTGCAGCAGATTTCTAAAATGAGTGATTTCTTCACTTACTTGACCATTCATGCTCCACATTCTGTTACAGTCTTCATTATATTGTAGCTTGCCCTCAAGAAAGCCACATGCATATACTAAACATTACCACTTGCACTGAAAAATCTGTCAAGGCATTGATGTTCAGTTAGCCACAGAATTATAATTACTATTGACAAAAAATAAGTAAAAGGGCAGATTATGCATACTTAGAATTCTCAAGATCCAAACCCCTTTTGATGAAAATTGAATTGAAGAAACATTGTTCTTGGATATCATATAGTATGCCCAGGATACTGAAAAAACTAATAGGAAAAATATGGAGAAGGTCCTCTTGACCAATTCAGAATTGGCATTTCTGAGACATGACAGCAAAAAATTGTTGCTTAGGAAATTTGAGGCTTTAAAATGGCAAAAGCTAAAATATATCAACGTTCTGGGGCCTCTTGCAAAAGTAGAGTAGGAGAGCTGGTCTAAAATTATCAGCTGAAATGATATTTTCAACAGAAAATACCTCTACAAGAAAATGGAGATTTTTTTTTTTTATTAAAGAAAAATAATTTTCTGACCAGCTATTATGAAAAGTAGTTTTCTGTGGGTGCATCTACATAAGGCATTTAGTGCACATTGGACTAATTCTACTGTGCATTAGCACGGTTGGCAAAAGCCATGTTAATGCACAGTACCTTTAGTCCAATGTGCATTAAGCATCACAAAAAGTGTTCATCTGTGCTAAAGTGCAGTAGTGCCAATTATGGCGCATTAAGTTAGTACCTATTATTACAGGTAGTACCTGTAATTACAGCACATTAATGAATGTGTAGACATGCCCACTAAAGCATAAAGGATTCTCTAAGAGTTTCCAGTCCGCATAGTTTACATAGACTCTATTCTTTATAATCACATACAATCAAATCGCAAGCCTAGATTTTACAAAGACATTAACAGTTATCTTTCAGCTTGTACTGACCACAGGTCTGGCCTGCACTGTTAAATCTTACCTTAAAGCACAATGTTTCCTAATACTATACTGTGGTTTAGGTTCCATGATGACCAAGATGGAAGAGTACAATCTATTGTAATCTGTAGTTCAACTATTAAATAGCATAGGTCATAAAATCAAGGATGGTCATAAAGACAGTTATAGGAATTGGAAATAATGCTTTCTGGTTTTGTTGCTATACATGTGTACCATGAAGACTCTGCTCAAGACCATCTATGTCCAGGACGCTTTGCTCAAAACAACTGGAAGACTGTTCAGTGGCACAGTACAGTGGTATGAAGTATCTTTAGCCAGTTGACCTCCACCACCTGCTTCCTAAGCATACAAACAGAATAGGCAGTAATTGGAGACAAAACTATGTTATTTCCTATTTAAGTATCATGAAATGATATCATTTTGTATCAAACTGTATATGCTTCAGATTTCCCAGGCAATGCTCAGTCAGCATGCTATAGATGTATCAGCATTACTTAATCTATTCCCTGATTTCCTTTCATTGGTTATAAAAGAAAACAAACCACCAGCTCAGCAATTTGGGAATTCCTTATCACCACAAAGGACAGAATCTTCTTCAGAAAAAGGACCAAGTGAGTCTGGCCCCATTCAGAAATTAAAGACTTCCTCTATTTCTGTGAAACAGTATATAAGATGTGTCTGCCAGGAGGCTGTGAGGGATGTGAGACATTGTGCAATAAGTGTCATCACCACAAAACCACCAACAGTGATTTGGTTTGTATGACAAGCTGTAGTGTTTCAGAATTCATGCCATTTTTACAAAACAAGAAATAACTGCCCATTTAATATGCCAGTGCATTTCAAAACCTCCAATCACTATTACTGGAGAAAGAAAGCAAAAAGATCAATCTGAAGAACAAATATAGCATTTGTCATTTCAAGTTATAGTGTGCCCCCAACCCAATTTTATCAGCAATTAGTATGAACTATTTTTCCTCACTAAAATAGATATATCTATTTCCCATAAAATATTACAGTTGCCTAAAAAAATAGAACAACACTAATATAAGTTGCAATGTTTTGTGGCATAAGCAAAAAACATGCTACTACAATAGTTTTAAATAACAGAAACAACTACATGCTAACCAGAATAAAACTCCCTTCCCTCTGAAGAAAATGTGTCACACCTTATCAGCAGACAAATTCTCTACAAATGATGTTAGTCATCAAGTCTCTACTGTATTACACATGATTTGTGATCTAAGTTCTATGAAGTCACTGGGAGTTTTGTGACCAACTTCAGCAGGACTAAGGTTTCACTCACTGTCTGACTTGTGCAAGCCCTCTGGCTCCAATTCTCTCAAATTCAGGCAGAGCTTGAAGCAAAGAAGAACCTGCATTATGAACAGACTATTAGACTTCATAATACTCTATTTCTAAAAGTATAGCTAGTGAAAATCTCATTAGAAATCAGAGGATTTGCTAATTTTTCCTTACAAAATCATGAACAAAGCCCTCTCACAGTCACAGTTCCTTTGCATCTATGCTCAAATAATTTTCAACAAAGCTTAATCAAGTCAACAAACACCAAATATGCACAGAAATCATAAGGATATGCTTTCTTTTTGGAGCAAGTACAGGAGACTTCTTGTACTATCACTGGTTCTTACTATGATGTAATTTAGCCACATTCAGCACGTAAGGACACCAATGTAAAATGAGAATAATTCTGTTTCTTTTTTGTTTTGTTTTCAGTGGAGTTACTCTATATTTACTCCATTGTTCCTGAAATTAAAATCTTTCCTACTGTCTGGATTATCTGACAGTTGTAATATTTATTTTTTATCAAAAAAGAGGAAAATAGCATTTGGAAGTAGCCAATAAGGACAGGGGGTATATAAATTAATTAAGACACTCCTGCCATACTGTGGAACTTAGCTCTGCAATAGAAGAGAAGACAAATTGTGAATTCAATATAAAAGACAATCATTTGAAACAAAATGCACACTGAATTGAAAGGCTTAAATTTATTTTAAAGGGGTCCGAAGTGGGCCTATAATTCAATACCAGCTTCAAATTTAACAAGGGATTAAATTTTTAATTTTATTATGCTACATGACAAACCTAAGCCATTCCTTTGTGAATTGGTTTACTCGTCAACACCTTATGATGACAAGATGTACCCCAAAAAAACCTGACACTAGATAAGGTAGAGTTTACCAGTGAAAAGGTGAGATGATTGAGTTCAGGAGATAAAATAACTATGGAAGACTATTTACAGTTTAAAGAGTATTTTTCCTCTGAGGATCTCATGGCATATTACTAAGGAGCAAGGATTTTTTATGATATATTTTATGAGACTAACTGTATAGTTAAGAGAGATACCAGATAAGCTTTCCTGCATCAGGGATCCTTCCTCAAGTCTGACAGAGAAGCAGACACAGACTGAGCTACATATCAGAGGAAAGACACCATTCAATAGCAAACAATCTGCTTGGAGGGACAGAGTAGGGTCCTGAATTAAGAGTGAGAGGTGTTATCAAGAGCCATTAAAAAACAAAAGCAGTGCAATACAATTGCCAACCTAGTTAGTGACGGAGCAAAACCATTCAAGCATGGGGTAGTTATTACCTGAAAAACAGAGAGGGATTATTGGTAGTATTTGTCAGGTTGTAATGAACATAAAGCCATTGTCTGCACTAATTCCAGATTTCTTTACTGTCCAGTAGGATTATGAATTTCCATTCCCGAGCCCATCCTCTGAAGGTGTTTTGTAAATTCCCTTTGAGCACGAGGGTTATGAGGCTAGAAATGGGGTGGTGTTTCTATAGAAAATATGTCCCTAATGGCGTCTGTGTGTATCTGTGAAAAGCCCTATTTGATTCAGATTTCGATTCAGCCCAAATCAGCAACAGTGATTCGATTTATTGATTTGGATCACTGTCCCTGATTCAATTCGGCCAAATCCGAACCTGAAGATCTGAAGCTGATTCAGACACAGACAGCTTTCAAACAATTTTCTACCCTTGAGGTAGCAGGCGCAGCTCGTAATTGCTGCGATGCTGGGGTGCATGGAGCATCCCACAGGAGTGCAGGGGGGGGCCTCCACGTGCTTGGCAGTGAATCCAGAAGTGGATCAGAAGTACTTCCAGTCCACTTCTGGGTCTGCCAGGGAGCACTCTGGAGGGCCCTTCTATGTCCTCCCTGCTCAGCGATTGGCTATAGGGGGACCCTCGGTGTCCCCCCCAGACCCAGAAGGCACTAGTCACCAAGCCAGGGGGGAGTAGGGGACCCCCGGTGCAATCCCCAGTGGACCCAGAAGCGGACCAGAAGTGCTTCTGATCCACTTCCAGGTCTGCTGCCGAGCACGCTGGGGAGTCCCCCATGCTTCTGTGGGATGCACCATCCACCCCAGCATCGTCGCATTCACAAGCCCCTGCTACCTAGAGGTATGTAGAAAAAACATTTAAAGCTGTGTCTATGTCCAAATCGCCAAATCTTTCCAAATCTTCCTGAATCAATTCAGAGGGTTCTGATTTGATTTAGAGAAATTAAAGGGTCCTCTGATTCGATTCAGCCACCAAATCAGGCCAAATCTCTGCTAAATCAAATCAGAGACTAAAGCTTCACACAGCCCTGATATGAATAACTCAGAATTGTGAGTGAACAACTATGTCATGTAATATAAATGTTCCACAAAATCCTTCAGCCATGATTATATCAGAGCTGTCTCTATTCATCTTGTATTCTGTATTTAGACTGAGCAAAAAGTTCACTAAAATACAAGTAGAAAGATCTTATGTATAGCTTTCCAAGCTTCTAATTGCAAAAATAGTTATGTTCAAAACTGTATGAAATAATTAGTGTGTTCTACTTCAGGGAAACTCATTTTTCATATTAGATGTTACCCCTAGTTATGGAAAGAAAAAGTATTGCTGCACTCTTACACATGCTTTTCATTTAATGTCTAAAAATGATACAGCCATATGACTGGCAAGCAAAACAAGTAAGTGGGTGGAAAAAGTACTTAAAAGTCTAATATTTATATCTAAAAGATATATTTATAACACAACAGAAAACTTTGAATCAATTTCTCCCAACATCCGCTTGACATAATCTTGTTCCATCAAGTCTTATGAACTGTTCACATACCTAGGGTGAGTTTACTTCTCTGAGTGTATATCTGTCTGTTCAGGGAACCCCATTTGCCCCTATTTACTTCCTCCAACTCAAGCACTCTAGTCCGTCATGAGTACCTTCTTTTTGCTGCAGGTGGCACAGAGAAATTGAATGCAAAAAAGAACAACTTGACATGGTCTGAAAATAAATTCTCTAACAGTACTAACTTAATTCAGACAGAATAAAACAAAACAAAACCAATTGCTTCAATTCAATATTATATTTCATTAAAGGTTCTATTTTTTTTGTCTCAGTTCCCCTAAGCGAACTGATGCCATACAATTAGGCTTGGCAGGGTAAATGTTGATAAACATTAATTTCACCTCTCACTCACAGACCAATGAAAAATATGTCTATTGTTACTAATCAAAATGTATAGAAAGGAAAAATAATAATATACTGCTGCCACAGTGCCTGGGTGGACTCCTGCTGAGCAGCAGCTGGAGACAGGGTGGGGGGGGCACCAACCTGGACTCTGTATGTGCATGTGTGTGCATGTGAGTGTGCAACTTCCCTTCCCCCAAGCTCAGTGCCTCCAGGGTGCCAGACAGCCGGGTCCTCCGTTGCAAACCCCAAGCAGGAGCCACCAGGCAGAGCAAGCCACTGGCTGCAAAGAACAGATGCTGCTGCAGCAGCTGGAGGTTTCCTTGCTGGAGAGCGTGATGTGGGGGACAGACCAGGGGGCAGCGACCACTGCAGGACAAAGGAAGTGGGCACTGAGCCCGGTTGCACTGTACTCACAGTGGCTAGGCAGCGGGCTGACAGCCCAGAAGCACAACAACTTCTCTTGTGCATTCTGTGCACTGGGCTGGAAGAGAAAGCACATGCGCATGCGTGTGTACGTATGCGTGTGCACATGCATGCACCCCCATGCCCCTAATTTCACAAAATCCTGAAAAATTAAATTGATAAGAATCAAAATAAATGCTTAAAAATAAAAATTGATATTATCTGTGGAAATTATTAAAAAATAATAATATTCTGCCAAGCCTACATATATTATACTTTGCCACCCAAAAAGTCCCATTGATCCAGAAAGACCTGCTCAGCTCTCTAGAGTACTTCTGTGGGCCTATTCCAATGGCTACTGTAAGCAGAAGAAATCTTTCCACTAACTTCACTATTTTTCAGATCAGGTGACATGTAAGCCTGGCTGAAAGAGGCACAGGAAGTATAAGAAACCCTGTGGATCATACCAAGATTTGAAAATCTGTCTTTCAATTGTACAGTTTCTGATTTTATGCTACCTTAGCATTTTATCTTGTAATCCTTGTTACAAAAACATACAACTTGTACACCTAAAATACACATTAGGCATACTAAGAACATGATTAGTCACCAATGACTTGCCAATTTCAAAGCAAAGGAAGAATAATACTGTAACGTGACTGTAATGTGCGTAACAGCAGGTGGAACCGGGGGGGATGGGGGGACAGGCTGCAGGGCTGCGCTAACTGTTAATTTGGACTGCAACTCCCGGAAACCCTCAGGAGCTTGGGGGGAAGACAAGGAGAAGAAGGAAGAGGAAGCTTGATGCTGGAGGAAGGAGTACAAAGAGCAGCGTGCAGGTGGAACCTGGTCAGCCCTGCACAGAGGACTGCACAGTAGATCTGAAGATCTCACTGGCTTGGGTAGCCAGGACTGTGGGCTGAAGGAGCTGGACTCAAACTTGGGGTCATCTGCAGGCTGCTGTTTGAGTGCTCTAGGGATTAAAGGCTTGTCTGGGGACACCTCTGGAGGTGTGTTGGGGAGGGCTGGGGGAATTAAGGTGCTGAGTGTATGTTACCACTGTGCTGAAGTTTCTCTACCTTTTACCTGTTTCCTCCCTTTTCCCATTGGACTGTGACCCTAACCCCTATGCTTTTCTGTGGCTTTGTGATTGCAAAATAGCATTCAGGCTCAATATAAGTAGGACCTTACCAAATTTATAGCAGAAGTGGACTGCACTTGCAGGTTCCCCTATGCTGCCCCGATCTAATCCCCCTTGCCCCCCGGAAGATTGGTGGAGGGGCCCAGCTTGCAGCTTACTCCTGATCAGTGAGGAAGTGAAAACCACAATTTTAAACATGGTGCCATTTTTGCCTCCCCATCACTGATTGGCCAAGGGGCCCTGGTGGCCCTGCTGCTTCCTGCTGCCTGGTGGAGAGGCAAAAATGGTGCCATGCTTAAAAACGAAGTTTTTGTTCCCTCGCTGATCAGGAGTAAGCCACAAGTGGGGTCCCTCCACCAATCAGCAATGAGAGAGCACATGGGATAACCTGTAAGATTAAAGGAGGCAAAGCGTAGCCCACTTCTACCATGAATTTGGTAGGGCCCTAAATATATGGTATAGATTGAAGAGGAAGGAATGATTACTTCATCTGAGCCATAGCTAAAGCTATGTGGTCTTCTGGCAAAAAAAAACAAATGCATACTAATGGATCTGTTTTATGTAATTAAAGAATACAATAGGCTTAATGCAGCCTGATCTTTGCAAGAATTTTTCTGAGGTTCTACAAATCTTTTTTGTTCCTAAGGGACTTACCCCAAGTAGCTTTGTCAGATCCCATTGATAATTTGATGTGTGGGTAGTATGTACCAGTTGACAAGGTAGTCATGAAACATGCTCCAGTCTTACGGAGAGGATTCCTCCAGCTTGCAGTTTGGGCGCTCTGCACCAATTGCGTGAGACAGCGTACAAGACCACATAATAGAAAGGATTAAGAGAGAACAAAAAAATTCTTCGCTTTATTTATAGAATCATTGTGGCAGGATGAAAAGCTGTAAGTCAGCTTCGGCTGGGTGTGGACTTGCAGTAATCCACTCAAAACTTTGATTGTTCACTCGACTTCGCCTTGTAAAAGCTTCTGTGGCTCCTGTGGATTATTTCTTCATAATGCTTGGACAAACATCAATTAGCATACATCAAAACTTTTCCATTAGTGTCCCCTGTGAATGGAGGAGGCCCAAAAGACACAATCAGATTGAAAACAGTGCGCATGAAAACTACAGCCAACCAGCCAGCCAGTCAGTCTTCACAGACATGATTTTGCTGGTATAGATTTTTTGGAAATATTATATTTCTTTCTGAGACACGAGTGATTATAAAACCAGAGCTCTGGAGAGTGACTTATTAGAAACCTAAACCACAGTGAATAATAAGTATTTTTACCTAGGGAAGTTTGCCATTTGCAAATTGCTCAGAGAGCTTGCAAGCCTTGCTTCTGGGTTATTTTGGGATTGCATTGAATGTTCCATTTCTCCTTCTAGTGAATTTTTGCACTTTCTTTTGGCCACATATTTCCATTATTCCTCTAATAGTATGGGTTCCAGGATGGTCTGTTTGTTAACAGGGACACATCCAGTACAATGTCATGCAAACTGCAACTACTTTATATAGTTCTCTTTAACCAGTATATAAGAAATAATATAAATGGATTCATGTAGCATACTCTTTATAGATAGAATTATGTAGGAAAAATGTGTGCATGTTATTTCTAATTTTGGCTGGTTTCTGTGAAAAGTAAATTCAGTGGGTCAAATCACAAATTCTTTTCTTAGGTTTTACCCCAGTCCCCTCTCAGAAAAAATGTTCTGAGTTAAGAAAAGTTGATATTTTGCCTTGTGGGAGTTTATCATCAACAAATGAAGAATATTCTGCACCAAAGCCAATAACAAGCCAGAATACTCTTAGAGGAGGCCTGAAATGGAATGTGCCTCAGAGGCTCTGTGCCACTCTTCAGTACTATAATGTGACTGTAATGTGTGTAACAGCAGGTGGGACCAGGGGCCAATTTTTGCAGAGCTGTGATGTCAGTTAGTTTAGATTGCAATTCCCAAAAACTAACACAAAAAGCAAGGGGGACTTCACACTTTTATATGAAAAATCACAGAGGTTAGGATCAGAAGCCAACAGAGCCAAAGGGAGGAAACAAATAAAACTGCAGTACAAACACTCAGCACCTTAATTTCCCTTGCATACCCCTGCAGGAGTCATAGAATCATAGAAAATTAGGGCTGGAAGGAACCTCTGGAGGTCATCTAGTCCAACCCCCCGCTCAAAGCAGTACCATCCCCAACTAGAATATCCCAGCCAAAGATTTGTGTAGCCAGATCTTGAAAACCTCTAAGTACAGAGAGTCCACAGCCTCTCTGGTAACTTGTTCCAGTGTTTTACTACCCTTCTAATGAGAAGGTTCTTCCTAATATCTAACCTAAACTTCCCTTGCTACAACATGACACCATTGTTCCTTGTTCTGTCATCTGCCATCTTTGAGAACAGTCCAGCTCCATCCTCTTTTGAACCTTTCAGATAGTTGAAGGCTGCTAGTAAAACCCCTTCTCAGTCTTCTCTTCTCCAGACTAAATAAACCCAGTCTCACAGCCTCTCCTCATAAGTCATGTTCCCCAGCCCCGAACTATTTTTGTTGCCCTCCACTGGACTTTCTCCAATTTGTCTACATCCTTGGCTCATGTTCAACTTATTGTCCACTGTAACCCCCAGGTCCTTTTCTGCAGAGCTGCTGCCCAGCCAGTCCGCCCCCAGCCTGTACCAGTGCATGAGACTGCACCGTTCTAAGTGCAGGACTTTGCACTTGTCCTTGTTGAACCTCATGAGATTCTTTTGGCCCCATCCTCCAATTTGTCTAGGTCACTCTGAATCCTAACTCCAACATATCTACTACCCCACCCCAGGTTGGTGTTATCTGCAGACTTGCTGAGGGTGCAATCCATTCCATCTTTCAGCTCACTGATGAAGACACGAAACGTAACTGGCCCCAGGACCTACCCTTGGGGCACTGAACTTGATACTGAAAATGTACAATTTGTGGACCTGAAGAAAGTTTCTAAAACTGTGTGGTTAAAAAAAAAAGCATTCCATTTGAGACAGGGCTTCAGTGATTTGGTGATTCAAATCATTTTCCCAATTTTTAATTTGGCCAATTTGGATTCAGAGATTCAACACCGATTCAGAGATTCAGCCATAAACTACGTGTCTGGGTGGGGTTGACTAATAAAATCTCTCTTCCTGGGACTGTCTTGCCATGCCTTGATGTAATGGAAGAATAAGAAGTTAATTCCCCAATGAGAGAGGGTGTAGTAAATCACCCCAGAAGCAGAATGAAAGTAAACTAGTTTATTAGTGAATTCCCAGCAGGGTCCGGGCAACCCCAGCCATTATCACAGTGCACAGTCTTCCTTCTCCCTTTACCGCAGTGCAGCCCACTCCTATGAGCCTGTTGGCTCACTTCCAGTCTCCCTCTC
Organism: Crocodylus porosus; assembly: GCF_001723895.1. Classification (NCBI taxonomy): domain Eukaryota; kingdom Metazoa; phylum Chordata; order Crocodylia; family Crocodylidae; genus Crocodylus; species Crocodylus porosus. Next base: position 7,979,162 of record NW_017728912.1, on the reverse strand, counting down.
TCTCTTTCCCTTGTAGGCAGAGCTGTCCCTGGGGTGTGTGGAGCCCGAGGCACATCAGTCCGTGCAGACCTCCTCCTCTTCTCCCTTGCCTGTCCTTCCTGAACAGTTTGTAGCCATCCATGACAATGCTCCAGTCATGTGAGCTCCCACCAAGTCTCTGTTACTCCAATCATGTCATAATTCCCCGACTGTGCAAGGACTTCCATTCTTCCTGCTTGTTTCCCAGGCTCCATGCATTCATGCACAGGCACCTGAGGTAACTAGTTGATTGCCCTGATTTCTCAGGAAGTATGAGAACACCTCCCCTGTTGCCCTCTCCTGCTTGCTTTTTCTTCTGGTCTCCTGTTTCCCCACTTACCTCAGGGCTTTGGTCTCCATCCTCCGGTGAACTTAGTTTTAAACCCTCCTCACTAGGTTACTGAGACTGTTTGCAAAGATAGTTTCATAGTTTCATAGTTTCTAGGGTTGGAAGGGACCTGAGCAGATCATCTAGTCTGATCCCTGCCATGGCAGGAAAGAGTACTGGAGTCAAACAACCCCAGCAAGGTGTTCATCTAACC
>NW_017728912.1:7970234-7978239 GCF_001723895.1 Crocodylus porosus | reverse complement strand
GTTGGCCTTCCTAACTGCCTCCCCACACTGCCGGCCCATGTTCATCTTGGAGTCAATTAAGATGCTCTTCCCTCTCTTCATCAGGTGGATCCCATTTCTTCCCAGCAAGTCTTCTTCTTGGAACAACATCCCATGGCCAAAGAAGCCAAAGCCCTGCGGGCGATACCCCCTGCACAGCCAGGTATGATCTGCAAACAAGTCTTTAGTACCTAGAGTGCTCAGACAGCAACCTTCAGCTCCTTACAAGTCTGTTTCCATCTTCTTGGTCCTGGCTGACCAAGCTAGCGAGATATCCAGCTCCACTGTCCTGACCAGGCTGACCCGGTTTCATGTGTATGCTGCTCTTTCTTTCCCTTACTCCAACCTCAGGTTTCCTCTTCCTTTTTTCCCTTGCTCCCCAGCTCTCCCAGCCCCTGGGGGATTCTGGGAGTTGTACTCCAAATTAACAGGCATCACAACTCCACTTCCTGCCTCCTGGTTCCATCTGCTATTACACACATTACAGTCACATTACACAATTATTCATCAATTTTAACCCCATCCCATTTAAAACAATGGTCAAACCCTCTATTAAATGTGGAAAGAGAGTAGGAGGATATCCATGGCATTCATTTATAATTAACACCATTTGTTTGCATTTTTTCATATTCAGCAAATTGTAAAACATAAGAACTTCCATTGGATCCACATAGGAACTATAAACATAACTGTTATGTTACAGTTAAACATAACAAGGTTAGATATGACATTTATCTGAAAAAAAATGAAAGCATATTGACTATCCAACCTAACTCCAGCCTCCTCAGATACCAGCATTGTTAGTTACATAATTTATAACTACATTAAAAAACTCACAATATTTCTAAAATCATAATAACACACTTCTACTTCATTTCAACTTCAATTTCACAGTATTTTATAGACATTCATTTTGTGCTGTACTTAAAAGCAGAGTGCCACCTCAGGGTTCAATGTACTTACAACCATAGAGGCATTTTGGATCACCCATGACTCAAAACAGTAATTCAATCTTGGCCAAATATAAGCATATGGTCAGCAAAATCTCAGTTTCTCATGAGACAAGTTCATTGCAATTTCTATTTTGAAATCTGCCTTCAAGTTTTGATCAAAAAGCTCAGAAAGATCTTGCCTAACCAAATATAAGCCATCACTTTTATTGGCTGTTTACTATTGAGGTAAATATTAGAAAGATTGAAGGTTCAGGAGAGAATTTAGAGATGAAATTTTAAAAGTAATGGCAAAACACATGGCAGATACTCCCAGATGCTGAGCCAGTGTAAATTTGAGTTCATTCAAATTCAGCAGAGTGACACCTATTTAATGATGTAGAACATAGCTCACTTTTCTGAAACTCTGCTGAAATTTAGCAACGCTTGGTTAGCTCTGAGTTAGAAGAACTGTTAAAGAATCCCAAAAGTTAGAGTGAAGACTCTATTAGGTCATTCAGTCCCATTAGTTTCTTTACCAATCTAGAATTGTAAGTGACATGTTTAGGATACTAGGAAAGTAGGTCTGGAAGCAAGATCATCTAGTTCAGCCCCCTGCTAAAGGCAGGATCATCATTGACTTGGCTCTGTAACCTGATTTGGAAAATTTCCAGGGATGAAAATTCCATAACTTTCTTATGTAGCCTGTTCCAGTGTTTGACTAACCTCAGAGAAAGTTCCTCCTAATCTCCAATCTAAAACTTCCTCTGCTGCAGTTTAAAGCCATTAGTCCTAATTCTATTCCCTATAGCCAAAGTGAAGAGCTCATCTCCATAATCTATAATTACTATTCAGTTATTTAAAGACTGTTATCAAATCCACCCCTCAGCCTTCTCTTCTCCATATTAAATAATGTGTTCTTTCAGCCTTTTCTTATAAGCCTTGCCTCCCAAATACCTCATAATTTTTGTTGCTCTGCAGTAGATCTTTCCAACCTGTCCAGATATTTCTTAAAGTGTGGACACAGTACTCCAGGTGAGGCCTCACCAGTGCTGCATAGAGTGGAAGACTTACTTTTCTTGATTTGCTGAGTAACAAATACATTAGGTTTTATGGAACAGTCCTTTAAAAACTAATATGGCTGGAATCAGAGGAGTTTGAAAGGAATTTAACTGAGTTCAACTGTAACTAATAAAAATGTTAAATGTAACAAAGACCATATCCTTTCTTTGGATTTTTATTTAAATTACGTATACATTTCTTTATTTTCTGTTAAATACTAAAGAATGTTTTATATGTATTGACAACTATACACGAGTTATTTCAGAGCATAATAACCAATCTGGTAATATACATTTTTATTATTAGGGCCAGCTGGACTAAGTGGCCTTGCCTGCAATGATACAAAATATGAAGTATAATATAAACGGTCAGCAAATAACAGACAGTAGCATAAATTTCTCTTTGTCCTGTCTACATAGCCCTTTCATCTCTGCAGCTAGTTCCCACTGTCTCAGCAACTCATGTTCTTTTATGCACCTGTGCTGGAATTAATAAGACATGACTGGTCTTATGATTCAGCAAAAATAAATGCACCTCTATACAACCTCTTATTAGCTGGTATGTCATCACTGATCCAAAAGAAAAATAATCTCTGTAATCCTACATTGCATGTGATTGTTTATCTGCCATTAATAGACTATTTCATTGTAAACTGTAAGTAACTATATAAGAAATAACAAACTACGAGAACATTGTTCTTTAGTAAGCAATGGTTGCAAGTACCAATACCAAGCAAAAGAGAAATACAAGTGTATTTCAATCAATAAAATAGATATCTCTATAATGACCCAAATAATTATTTATTGAGGCTAGACTAGAGCCAATACTAAATTAGACCACGGCTGTTCCAATAAAGAACAACCTCCTTTAGATATGAGAAGCAGCACAATGTTACCGCAGTGGAGCTAGCCATTAGAGGGAGACATGATCATGCTTACTAAAACATATATATTATTATCCTAAAAGTTTGCCAGATGCCTTAGATAACTAGATAATGTTGACCCTGTATGCACATTATTTCCTCTGTATTCTGTACAGTAAGTATGAAGAATACTGCAAAAACAGAGCCACCTCAACTATTAAAGCTAAACCTGGCAGGTTTAAGAGTTCCACTGTATTTCCTGTTCATGTGGTTTATATATATTATGCAATATTATTTTATAGCAAAAACATAAGCAGCAAAATTTGAAAATCAGGCACTAAGAATTTGATCTTTCAGACACTGAGTTCCTTACTTAACTACACAAGAAGTTAAATAGTACTTAGGAGAGTCAAGTAATACAGATGCAACAGTGTTTAGAGAAGTAATTCTCAACCAGGATGCTGTGGGATGCCATGCAATGTTAGCACTCTCACAAGTGCACACATGACTCACAAGATAAACCCAGAGATTTCAATGAAGAATCCATAGTGTCAAAAACATTCTGACCTATTGTGGTCTCTGGGTCCTTTGCAATGGAAGAATTGCTCTATTATTTTTCTATAGTTGAACAATAAATGAAAGCTATGAGCTGGCATATTCCAAGGGCTGCCTTGAGGCTAAAGAGGTTGAGAACCACTGGGTTAGAAGTTGGATTCTATATGCTTGCTCTGGAGCTCAATATTTTTTTAAAATTCCCAAGATGTATCATAACATTACAAGAAAAGGGAGAAAAAAATTAAAGTATTTGAAATAGAAAATATACTTTTAGACCTTCCAATTGTGTTGCATCAGTATTCAAGCACCCCATCATTAAGATGCCAGCTCTAGTGTAAAAGGTTTTATAGAAAATAAAATGATTTTGCAGAAACACTGATTAAAGGAGGCCAAATTTTCAAAAATCAAGTCTTTGTTGCTGTCTAAAAAGACATTTGCAAGTTCAATGTGTAGGAAAAACCTTCTTTACAAATGAAAATCAAGTTCTATCACTCCATGTTAATGGAGTGGTTGTATACCCAACTGCACAGTTGTGATCACAATTTTTTTTACAGGGAATTTTTTATGTATGTAGCTGATTAGGGTTTTGTAAATGGTCAATGGTCAGCATATCATTTTGTAACAATTTAATACAGAAATGTTTAAAATCTGGATCTGATTTTAGCTATTCCCATGATGTTTGCGCTGGAAAGGGAAAAATGGTGTTCCATTGTAGGGAATCTTTAACTGCACTATCTAAATAGTCCTGAAAGTAAATGTATTCTTGAATTTATAAATGGGGATTCCAAACTTTCCTTCATGAACTACTTGATATAAAACAAAAAACCCAGAACTGGTGCAGTTTTTCCAGTTATAGAGAATAACGAAAGCAAAAGGTTGCAGTTGTACTTCTCAATTAGACAACAAATATTTCTTATAGTCATACATAGTCTTCTTAAACAGAAATATCGGGCATATAACCTTCAACAGATTTGCCCATCCCTTTTTCAAGTGAACCTAATGCTTATAGAAGGAGGTGTAGTAACAGTGTTAAATGCTGGAATCTTCATCTACCACCATTCTACATTACTTCAAAGAGACACAAGAGAAAAACAAAAAGGTCAGGCATTCAAAAGTACTTTAAATACATTACAAAATTGTACTGGAAAGTACTTAGGGTGAATGTGAAATATATTTAGCACTTATGTTTCTGGTGTCTTTCCAGAGTTTTAAGCTAAAAAGGACTTGGGGAATATTTATATTAATATTTCAGTACTTTTAAGTTGCTTCAAGTTCAGTTTTAAGCATGTGAAAAGGTGAGGTGTGGGCATTAGACTTTATGTCTGTCCTGCCTGGCTTGAGCATCCTTATTTTGAAACGAAGCTCTAACTGAAGTCATACTGGAATTCTCCTATTGAAAGAACAGGAGTTGAAACATTGAGAGTATGTCTACAGTATCTTCATGCCAAGCCTGGGAATGCTGCCATGAAGCACACCCTGCCCACTTGCTTCCACTTGTTCATACACATCAAAATTAGGCAGAGTAACCAGCCTAGCACCAATTTTAGGCATTCTCTCAGACAGGTTTATTGTGCAGTCACAGCTCTGCTAAGGCTGCCTCATTTTCAAGATTTGGCACACACTGAGTGGGTGGGTTGCACTTCATGGCAGCATTCCTGGGCTTAACAAAGAGGCTGACAAGCCCTAAGGTACTGTTTCTATAATGCGTCAAAACATGACTGAGAAGATCAGACAAAATGTCCAAAGCTGGCATACAATGGGAGACTGATCGCAGTTCGTTTTCACAGGAAGGATCCACTGTTGCATATCTTTCTTCAGACTCCACAGCCTAGATATACTAAGCCCCCTCCCCACCCCTTTTGAAATATAAATTGTCAAAGATTTGGATTCAGGTATTAAATGCAAACTAGCAAAGTTTGTTGATGACACCAAACTATGGGGGAGCATGATCATGCTCGAAGATAGGCTGGCAATACAGGCCGACCTGGACAGGCTCACAAGGTGGGCAGACCTCAACCTGATGTTGTTTAATATGGAGAAATGTAAAGTGTTCCACCTAGGAAGAAATAATCCACAATGCACTTTGAGGCTCAGCAGTGCTACACTTGCTAGCACCTCATCTGAACAAGACCTGGGTGTTGTGATAGACAACAAAATTAATATGAGCCACCAATCCAATGCTGTAGCTGGCAGAGCTAATCAAACACTGGTATGCATCTACCGAGGCATCTTGAGCAAAGCTAAGGATGTCATGCTCCCTCTCTACTTAGCCTTGGTGAGACTGCAGCTGGAGTACTGGGTCCAGTTTGGGGTACCACACTTCAGGAAGGATGTGGAGAAGCTTGAGAGAGTCCAAAGGATGGCCACAAACATGAGTAGAAGCCTAGAGACCAGGTCATATGAGGAGAGGCTGAAAGACTTGAGACCGTTTAGCCTGGAAAAGAGAAGACTGAGAAGTGACTTGGTGGCAGCCCAGAAGTAATCAAGGGTGTGCATCAGGGCCTGGGGAAGCATCCATTCACCAAGGTCCTCCAGGAGAGGACAAGAAATAATGGGCACAAACTGATGGAGGATCACTTCAGGCTAGACATAAGGAAAAACTTCTTTACAAGTCAAGTACCGAGGGTTTAGAACAGGCTCCCCCCAGAGGTGGTACAATCATTCACCCTGGTGATCTTCAGAAAGCATCTTGATGCCCATCTTGCTGGAGTCATCTGATCCCAGCAGTCTTTCCTGCCCAAGTGCAAGGGGCTGGAGCTGATGATCTGTAAGGTCCCTTCTAGCCCCTAACAACTATGAAACTATGAAATTGCTAGAAAATATCTCACTGAATTCAATGGAAGTTTGATTGTGTTTTAGGACTTCAATGGAGGCATCTCAAGTGGCAACTTCTGAATATTTGCTGCAAGAAAATTGTATAAGTCTTTCCTGATATGCCTCTATAAAAGCCAACACATTTTAATCTTAGAGCTTGGCACTCTCAAATGCCATACCAGGAAATATGAATTGAATGAGGTCTAGATATAGTGTCCTGCAGCCATTTTTAAATGTGCAGGGGCTTCATACACATGACAATGAGGTGTTTTATTTAGAGTGGCTGTCCAGGAACTACTCTAATTAAAACACCACCCCCAATCCCCAAGCATGTGTATAGGCAGCCTACACTACTAGAAATGTTAACTTTTTTTTTTTAAAGGGGGTGAGGGAAATTCAGTGTTTTAGCTGTTGAGTCCCTTGAAAATGGAAGAAAATGACATCACAGATATGCTAAAGAATCTAAGAACATTTCCCTTGTGTGCACTCAATTTCTGTTTTTGTTTGGTTTTTCTTTGACTGCAAGACAGATTGGGGTAGCAAACATTTGTTTTTAGTCCAATACTAGCTTTGATCTTTCACTAATAAAAGATACAAAAACACGTTTTCAATTGGGCTATGAAGTATCAAGTTTGCAGTCCATGCTGCTGCTCTGTTGAGGTTTTTCCTGCATCTGTATGAAAAGTATCCAATAAGCCTCTTCAAGAATAATGTCATGAAAAGGGCAGAGACAGAAGCGTGGAACCACCAGTGGTAAAAACCATCAGGCATCTCTTGTGTGTTTATATATGTATGCATTGTAGACAAATTTGTTCAACAAGCAACATACTTTATGGATACAATCCATTTAACATCTCACCTGCTGCCTTCTTTGCTTTTATTAATGCATATTATTCAAAGCAGTATATAAGGTTGCTGTGGAAATACACAGCACAAGAAAGCTGCTGCTCATTTCATAAGGGGATCTGTTTCCTGAACTTGTGTTTAGCCTTCTGTTATGACCCTCATTACAACTATCAGAAGGATGACAATTTCATTTCAGAGCAACTTCCACAATTTTGAAATCTGATGGATTGCTTCCATCCAAAGGCACTTATCTAAACATTAATTATAAAACATTAAGTCTCTCTCTCTCTCTCTCTGTATCAGTATTTCTCCATGAAAAGTTTGACCTTGGAAGAAACTTTATTATATAAACAATACTCCAATCAACTTCCAGATCCTTTATCTTCATAACTAATTAGAGTAGCTCAAGATTTTCTGAAATAAATTGCAACACATTTCCCAATTAATAAATTATACCATTCCTAAGAACTAGACTTGTTCACTTGTAGACAGAAGTACTTTTAACATCTGAGGATAAGCCTAGAAGCCCAGAACTCCTGAGCCATGACACTGAACCGCCACTAATGTTCTTTATGCCTATTAGCAAGTCACTTTTTATTACTAGCTAATAGGGCTGTGCAAAGCTTTGGTCGCTGATTCAATTTGGAGGAGATTTGGCCCAATTCAGCAGCCAAATCTCTGAATCCAAAACAAATCAGGAGATCCATTAGTCTCTCCGAATCAAATTGGAAGCCTTCAATTTGATTTGGAGAGCTGTGATGATTTGAACATAGACACAGCTTTATATGTTTTTTCTACATACCTCAAGGTACCAGGTGGCTTGTAAACTGTGAGATGGTGGGACGAATGAAGCATCCCACAGGAGCACAGGGGAGTCCCCAGCATACTCAGCGGCAGACCCAGAAGTGGACCAGAAATA
>NW_017728912.1:7925214-7969968 GCF_001723895.1 Crocodylus porosus | reverse complement strand
GGCCCGCTTCTCACACCTCTCCTAGCTAAGAATAAGTTACAGAGTATACTGATCAACTCTCTAAATGTCACAAAACAGGAAGGGTGCATAAACACTTTAAAGGATTTGATTACAATTCAACATATCTTGAAACACGGAAGACTTAGAGCACAGACAACAAAATGAAAGTCAACAAATACAAATGTAAGGTATCCCACATGAGGAATAAGAAACAGATGGACAAACACAAAATGGGAGACAACAGGCTTGACAAGTTCACTGCCAAGAAAGAACTGGAGATTATGGTGGATCACATCATTATTGAGTCAGCAATATTACACTGTCACAAAATATGCAAATGAAGTTTGGGGTTGCATTAATAGAGGAACTTTATGGGAGGTGATATTCTCTGGTTAGCCCTCAGCTGGAATACTGTGTCCAGTCTGGGGCACTGAATTTTAAAAACCACATAAAGAAACAAGACAGGGTCCATTGGTGACTAAAGATGATGATAAAAGGGTTGTAATATGAGCTATAAGAGGGAAGGTAGGTAGAAGTGAGTTTGGAGAAAGGGCAGTTAAGTGGGAATCGCAATAGCAGTTTTCAAATATTTGAAAAGCTGCCGTAAAAAGGTGCGGAAACACTGTTCTTTCCTGCCACAAAAGGCAGGACACAAAACAATGGATTTAAACTACAACAAAGCATACTTAAATTAATTCATACGGAAAATTTCCTAACTATAAAAGCAGTAAAACAATGGAACAAGCTGTCTACAAAAGCTGCGTTGTGGAATGTCCGTCATTGGACATCTTGAAAAACAGGCTGGACAGGCATACATATGGAACAGTTTAGGAACAGCAAATCTTGCTTCTATGCAGGGATGGTCGACATCAGTGGTTCTCAACCTTTTTAGATTCAAAGCACCCTTTGTTAAAGACAGGGCACCCCTCTGACTCAAGACATCCCTCAGAAAATGCCAGCTCTTAGCTTTCACTCATTTTTTGACCACAGGAAAAAGAACAATTTTTTTTTTGTTGCAAAGAACTAAGAAAGATCACAACAGGTCATTCCTATTTGAAATCTCTGGTTTTATCCTGTGACTCATATTTGCATACCCAACAATATTAATATTGTGAGATAGCCTTGAAAGGATTTCAGGGTATTCTGGTTGAAAATTACTGATCTTCATGATCTCTGAAGTTCTCCCAATCCTAAAATTCTATTATTTGACTTTTCTGTCTCACTTTCTCCGTTTGCCTGATCATGACAAACTCATTTGCCTCATAGATAACATTTTTGAAGCACTTGGAAAAGCTCAATGTTTAATTGGAGCTGTCATTCCATGCAAATACTGCTATTCAAGACACACACCTTTGCAGAGCTCTTTATATAATAATAAAAAGTAGGCAAGTAGCCAACTTCCCAAATTTACTGTAATTTATAAACTTTAGATCTGATAAATTGTAGCAATAAGGCAAATAAAACAGAGATCATCTTTTGCATTATAAAGGTCATTTTTAATGGTTTACCTTTTCAGTATGTAAATATAAAATTTTGCTTGTGCTCTAGGCTGTCAGTGCTACTAACTGCTCCCAAGAAAGAGCTCCAAAAATCTCTTTGCAAGTCATCAGCTGAATCTCTCTTTCATGTCTAGGTGACCAAACCCAAACCAGGGCTGTCTTAATTATGCAAAACAAAAAGCCACTCACTTTTTAAAAAAATTAACAATCAAGGAAGGATTAAGCAGGTCTCAAAACAATCATTTTGAAACTAGAAGTCTAGTTTACAGGATTGAATTATAATCTTAGGCTTAGATTTGGTTTTATTCATGGCGTGATCTTAAATACTTGAAGCCTGCCACGACAGCTCCAAGGGCACAAATTTGAATCCTGGGCTTGCGCCACATGTTGTCCCCAGAACTGAAAATGGGAACCCGGTCTGCTGAGAGGTGTCTGCTGTTGGTTAAAAAAAGCAGCATGTTCTAACCACGGCAGCTCTGCAGGCTTCCAGGTTCTGGAAGACCTTTCATCTTTAACTTCATTTTACTTACACTAATTTTATATGGGTGTAACTTCGTTACTTTTAATTTATTCCAGTGCAAACAATAGAAGAGTCAGATCCCAAAATGTTCACCATAGGAAAATCACAGTAATAAAGGAGAAAAAATAGGACTTTTCCTGCTAACATTTTTGATTATGAGAAAGGCCTTTTAAGACTATCAAGTCCACATCTTACATCAGAGGAACATCCCCTAGAGTACATTTTTCCAATGCTTTCTTTGTCCAGTCCTGGGTTTTTTTTCCAGGTGGTTGCTGATAAGTATCTCTGTTCCAAGGTATAATCGGTTTAAGTATTTTCTATTTCTATTTTAATGGGAAAATATCTTGTGCTCCATAAAAGTAAATCCGAGAGGAGAAACATTTACAAAGATCCTGTACATCATAAACTATTATACAGAAGACATGCCAAGATTTGCTCTTTCAGAAAGATTAACAAAATTGTATCAAACCCTTTAAATTGTAACACCTTTGATCCAAGCAGCTAGTCAAAATGTAGAGTTTCATGGGTTGTTTCAGTTAGGAAGAGAAATTAAAACTGGAGCCAGATGTTTTTGATGCAATCCTGTGACCATTTAGTGTCCAGACAACAACCAATGACAAAAGTGTATTGAGCATGCACTGCGTGCTGACTGCTATTCTCTGGTGGACTATGCTTTAGTTGTTGTTCCTCTAAAAAACAAAATAGTGATGGTTCTACCTGAAAATATACAGTTACTCACTGGGCACATCTACATGAGACATTTACTGCTGAGTTGCCTACTTAGCTCCTCAGTAAAATGTCAGCATTTACACATGCAGCCCTATTAGGCCACAGTAAACTAATAAACACAGCCGTAGGATGGTACTGCCCAACACAAGCACTGCTGTAGGATGGTACTGTCCAGCCCCTACTCCAATTCTCCAGGATGTGAAAAAGCTGCCGCCTCCATTGGCAACGAAGGTATTGGCAGCAGGGGGGAGGGGGTAGCAAACAACTGGATGCAAAACTGCTGCTCCACCCAGCTCCATGCCACGCTGTTCCATGCTGTTTTGCAGGGCCCACCACAGCGCGGGGCCCAGGACGTCACCCTGACTTGCCCCCTGCTAGGGACAGCCCTGCAAGTACTATCCTATGGTGGCATTATTTAGTGCACCATAATGAATGCATAGACACTGACAGAGCTGACTGAGTCATGAGGTTACTTTATGGGGCCTGCTGGCTAGCCCCGCACTGAAGCACCCTTGTGCCCTAGCCAGCCCCTCCATGAGCCAGGTCAGAGCATCCCTGGGCTGGCAGGCTGACCCTACCAGGACCACTGGCTGCTTCACCCTGGCTCGGTGTGCTACAGTCTCAGGCACACATATAAACACTCTACCCAGGAGCAATAAGCTCCAAATCAAACTGCACTGGAGTTTATTCAGTTAAATCAATTTCACATGTAGATGCACTCATTACATTTTCCACATACCAGTTAATACTTTTGGTTTTTACATTTGTCCTTATGTGACTTTTCTCCTTTTTTATTTTTTAAAAGGAGATATTTTATTGAAATATTTTACTGTATTTTGCACACGTGAAAAAATCCAGATTGCTAGCAAAACCTAGAGTTGCTTAGGGCTATTTAGACCCCTAAGTCCACCATTCAGGCACCACTGACTTTTTATAACCATGAGTGCCTACGTTCCTGTCAATCAGCCTTCACAAATCCAGATAAGCAGAGGCTGATCAAGACAGAGCACAGGGGCATGGCTAAAACTGCCTTTTGGATCATATCCAACCTGGGAGCCTCTGGAGACTTTTCTTAAATCTTCAGAGGCTGTAATAATCTCACTCCTTTCCCTTCATGCTCAGGTACATCCTCTTCCTTACCCTTCCCCACACTCTCCCCGCTGTTGCTTTTCCCCATCTGGGACAGGATCAAGCTTCAAAGCTGGTCCTGGGGTGGGCTCAGCTGGGAACAGTGAATGCAGGAGAGGTGATGGCCAGGGGGTTCCCCTTTCCCATGCCTGCTCTCCAGGAGACCAAGCAGTGCAGGGGAACCCACCCCCCACCCATCCCATTGCTACAGCTGTTACTGTTCCCAGCAACATGTACCCCAGCTGGTGATGGCAGGAGCAGCTTTGAAGATTCCCCATCCCTGGGGAAACAGCCCAAACGCTGAAAGGAAGGCCATGGTACAGGACATATTTATCATATCTTCTACAGTTGCACTAAACTGGAAGGCTTCTGGTCCGAGAGTGAACCAACACGTTACACTTAGACCCTACTAAATCTGTAAAAGGTTAAACTATTAAAGTTAGAATGGGCTGGAGAGTCATCTGTTAAGGGTTAATACTGTTTCTTTCCTGCAGAGCTCTGAATTGCCAATAGAGGGCCAATGGGAGGAGGGGTGTGGCTGGGAGCTAGGATACTTGGGCTCTATCCCTGCTCTGGGTGGAGGTGGGGGTGGGGAGAGACTGGGAGTGGTACATCCTGGGAAGCTGGAGGACTAAAAATCGCTCATTTTTTCTCCATAGAGCAGACTGAAGTTATCCCAAAATGAGCTAAGTACTAGTAGCATGGCCCAGAGTTAACCTTCTGCTGAAGTGCCATAACTTTGAGATGGTTAGAAAACACTTATCCTGAGTTAACAAGCTTTAATGTTTTAAGTGCCCTTAGTCTGGTCTAAATGTAATGTGTAACTTGACTTTGAGATTAGTCATTAAATCATAGAGATCCAAGTCATTCAGTGATATAACCCCAGGTTCTTCTATTGTGTACCAGGCAAATGTCCTGAACTATTAACAGGGTTAGACACCTATTTACATTCTTATGATTGCAGCAGCTAAAATATAGAAATATTCACTCTTGTAAATGTTCATCAACAGGAATGAGGGGTTCATAATCTGATCCCATGGCAGCAAAGAACCTACATTAAAACTCCAGCTGAGCTCCTTGAGAAAAGATGCATTAAAAGAATCTTTAAAACTGGAAAAATTTAAAAGATTTTTCAAAGTTATCCAACTTTTAATAAAAGTATTTACTGTGGCTTGCAATTTACCATTGCTCTATATTCCCATATACTCTATGCTATACCTTACATCCCTGCTTTGCCTGTTATTATGGTGGGAGTCACCAGATGATGCTGTTACACATAGTTTTAGAATGCAGACAAATAACACATTTTTGTGCAGTAAATTAATTTTATTACACAGCAAAAGTGGAGTGGACATGTAACACAGAGCCCTTTTACATAACAAATCAGTCTAATGCAAGTGCTTGAAGACTTAACTCCATTTTAATGTCATTTGTGTCTGGGAATGCAAAATAATAAATAAAATATAAACATGGAAAACCAATCATTTTCATGAATTTACAATGAAGTGTGTAAAAAAAAAAATTGGAAACCTGCATTGCACCCAGCATTAATTCTTACATATACTTGACATCCACTTGCTCAATTTGCCATCCATATTTTGCTTGCTAGACAAGGGTTATATTTTTGCTCCATCTTACACAAAGTGACCAAAGAGGAAATCTATTTTAATTTAACAAATCCAAGGAGGAAAAGTTGAGTGGCAGTTGATTTGGGTTAGGAAAAAAGCTCAAAAAATGTTCATTTTTGGCTACTATTCTTACAGAACATCCTGATGCTGGATGATTAGGAAGTGGAAAATTCACTTGAACATTTGCACACTGCTTAGCCATTGTATCTTTCAAAAGAAGTTGCAGAAACCTTTGATGTTACATTATGAGAAAGGCCAGTGAAAGGACACAGCACTGAGGTCTAGGTAAAGCCCAATTTAGAAACTATCAAATCTGGACTGAACTAAATCCTTTCATAAAGACAGTTTAATCCCCTGTGCAATGGCTGCAGTACTGGTATGATCTTTTGAACTCTAAAGACGTTACAAGCTTTTCTGCTCAATTTTCACAATTGCATTTGCTACCATACTGTGCTTAACAACAAATTTCATATCTAATAATACAAGGCATATATTTTTAATGATTTTATGGCCAAAGCATGTGTTTTGAACAAAATCAAGAGTGATTACAGAAACAAGAACACCTGGCAGGAACCCCTGGCAACACTCTTTCAGAAACTGTCACACAGGTAAGATCCCTAAGGATTGGAAGGGGGCCCACATTGTGCCCATCTTCAAGAAGGGGAAGAGGGAGGGCCCAGGCAATTATAGGCCAATCAGCCTAGCCTCCATCCCAAGGAAAATCCTGAAAAAAACTCATTAAAGAATCTACGTGTGATACTCTCATTGAGGGTAAGCATGGCTTTGTCACATGTAGGTCTTACCAATCTCATCTCCTTCTATGAACAGATTTCTTGCCACCTGGACATGGGAGACAAGGTCAACTTTATATATTTAAACTGCCAAAAGGCTTTGGAAAAATTGGAAAAACTGGAAGACTGTGGGCTTAACTGCTCAACAGTTCAGGTGGAAAACTGGCTCCATGGTAGAACCCAGACAGTTCTCATGAACGGATCTCTGTCGTCCTGGTGAGAAGTGGCCAGTGGTGTCCCTTGGGGGTCCATGCTTGGACCAGTGCTTTTCAACATCTTTATCAATGGATGTGGAGGTGACAAGCTCGCTGGCCAAGTTTACAGATGACACCAAGTTATGGGGGAGCTTGGCCATGCCAGATGATAGGTTGCAGATACAGGCAGACCTGGACAGGCTGGAGAGTTGGGCGGACCGGAACCAGATGAAGTTCAACACTCAGAAGTATGAGGTGCTCCATCTGGAGGCAAACAATCCCTAAAATACCCATAGTCTCAGTGGCGACAATTTGACTTGCACCACAGCCAAAAGTGACGTAGGGGTAGTGATTGACCATTGCATGAACATAAGCCAGCACTGCGACGTTGTGGCCAGCAGGGCAAACAACATGTTGGCATGCATTAACCGTTGCATCTCATGCAAAACTAAGGAAGTGATACTCCCACTGTACTCGGTACTGGTGAGACCACAGCTGCAGTACTGTGTCCAGTTCTGGGCACCGCACTTCAACAAGGACATGGAAAACCTTGAGAGAGTGCAAAGAAGAACCACCCATATGAACCGGAACTTGCAAGACAAGCCATACAAAGAGAGGTTGAGGGACCTGGGCCTCTTCAGCTTACAGAAGACAAGGCTGAGAGGAGACTTGGTAGTGGTTTACTGCTACATAAGGGAAGTACATCAAGAATTCGATGAACAGCTGTTCACCAGGGCACCCCTGGGGAAGACCAGAACCAATGGATACAAACTCCTGGAAGGCCACTTCATGCTCAGTTCCAGGAAAAACTCCTTCACTGTCCGGGTCTCTAGACTGTGGAATAAACTCCCTCCAGGGGTAGTGCAATCACCTACCCTGGAAATCTTCAAAAAGAGACTGGACAGTCACTTCGCTAGGGTCACTTGACCCCCAGTTGTCTTTTCCTGCCTAGTTCAGGGGGACTGGACCCAATGATCTACAATCTCCCTTTCAGCCGCTAACAGTCTATGAATCTATAAATATCGCTGTCCTTTCAAAATGTTCAATTTTTAAGTCAGCAATAGTAAAGGGGTTTTTTTGTAAATAGATAAGACTTAAGAATGAGTTCTCTTGGACTGGATTACCAAAGTCAATTCAATGCCCACTCATGTAATTTCTCTTTTATTTATTAAGGACAAAATTTTGGATTTGTCCTCTCCACCAACTGGGGCGAGAATATTTTCCTATAAAAATAATATTACTGCCTTTCTGAATAGTGTCGCTACTTTGAAAGCAGTCATCAAATCAAATGCATGAATTGGCCTGGTCATGCCTTTAAGGGACTGGATAAATTCATGGATGATAGATCTATGAATCGCTATTGAACATAATAGTTGGAGATGTTTCCTCTGGCATATCTAAACCAATAATGGTAGATGCAAAGGAAGATACCACATAAGGGATAGATCATTCTAGAGATATCTGGTTCAATGCTCTCCCTCTGTAGCATCCATTTTGGCCACTGTTAGAGACAGAATACTGAGTTAGATGGACCATTGGTCTGACCCACTATTGCACTTCCATTATTATGCCTTCCCTGTTAGTTCTTGGGTTAATCTTTCAATGATGCTTTCATGTACTGTGCAACAGCATGCCATCCAAAGATCTCCAAGAGTTTATTCAAGCCTCTCAGCATCTTTGTGATTTATTATACCTTTATCATAGTGATTTGTGAACTAAGGTAAAAAAAACTAAGTTAGCTGCCTGAGGCCATGATGTGAGTCAGCCTCAAAACAGAAAGAGTATCTGGTACCAGAGTCTCACACAGCAGATTATAAGTAGTTCCCACTGAATAAAATGGAAGTCACTCCTAGTCTGAGAAAGAAGCAGCAGCCTCTTGACTCAATCCCAAACTTTTGAGACTGGGTTGCTATCTTGAATAATTTTCTAATATATTTTTATTTAGTCTTTCCTACCCCATTTGAAAGAACAAAATTCAGTCAACATCACTACTGAAAAGTTGGTCATTGCAGTTCCTGTCTGGGAAAAACCCAGTGAACCAGTACTGTCATATTTTATAACACCAGAACCAAAAAATGGCCTCAACAAAACCCACTGACAATACAACATAATAATGAAAGATAACAACTTGGTGCTGAATTAATTTCCAAAGGGTGTCACAAAAAATGGGCTGGATCAGGCTGAGGCCCAGCCATATGTGACAGAATCAGACTTGAAAACCAGCAAGTAAAGTGCACTGCCAATTTGAATCCAGAGACAAAAAAGTGCCCCGGTATCAAAAGTTTGGGAAACAATGACCTAGAGCAAAGGTTCCTTTGCAACTTTGCAAACTCTTTCTTATTGTATACCCCTATTTCAGATTTACCAGCTGCCCGTGTACCCCTACCAGTATACATTTAATATTTTAACCCCTTAAATACTAATTATTATAGTGAAAATTAAATCTGCCGGTACACAATTTCTCCCACGTACGCCCCAGACATGTCTTGCATATCCCTAGGGGTATGTGTACCACAGTTTGGGAACCCCTGATCTAGAGTATTGTGATTTGATTTGTCACTCATTCAAAGATCCAATAAAACTGAAATTCAACAGGACTTGGGACTTGTGAAAGGACAGTCTTATGGTTAACAAATAGACTGAGATTCAGTAGCTTTAACCTAAGCTCCGCTAAAGAATTCCTTTGTGACCTTTGGCAAACGTCTTACTCTCCTGGCACCTCCCTCTATAAAAATGGGGTAGAAGTACTTTTTGAGTTACAGGGGTGTTGCAAAGATAAGCCATATCTGACCTCCTGAATAATACAGAGACTGTAAGAATTCCAACTCAAATTCATTCACTAGCCCTAAACTGTCACTTAGATTAACCATATTTTTAGGAAATATATAATCTTGATTTAACAATTTCAAGTAATGGGGTATCTATCATGTCCCCTTGTAAGTTATTTACAATATAGAATTTGAGACTAATTTAATCATTAGAGTTTATGCTTTCATCTGCCATTTTAACAATCCCTCTACTGTTACATAAAGACATCTGATATGTAGTTAAATATTCAAAGTAAGCATTACCTCTTAATCTTCATTTCAGTAAATGTTAAGAGGTTGAGAGGTACTCTAGTCCCATGGTAATACATAACATGCAAAAACATGCAAAAATTAATTGTAAAAATAGGTATACACTTTGTAAAGAATTTCCTTTTTCAAAAGGAAAGGAAGGCAGGTTTGGGAATGTCCCTATCTGATAAACTTATGTAGATAGCACTGTTTATAACTATATTCAATCAGAAATAAAATATTGGTGTATTTATTTTTAAAATTTAAAATGTTTGGGAGGCTTCTTAGCATCTTTTTATGATACAAATTTACTCCTATTAGTGTTGAAATATAAGCAATGCAACTATAAATACATTTGAAAATTAGCCTCTTTAGTGCAACTTCTTCTCTGAAACAGCAGGCTTCAGTGGAGATATGGACACAAAAAGGAGAGAAATCTTATGAGAATACAGTTCTCTAAGGAGTCTTTTGATGCATTTCAATTCCTGATTGGGAGAGGAAAGATAGAAGATACTAGAACGAAAAAACAAAGATTTAGGTTTATTTCATGTTAAGAGAAGGTTCAAATAGGATGGAACTGTATGTCAACTGACTTGCTCCACCCCACTCTTTCTTTCCAATTATGAAGATTTAAGCATTATAATAAAAAGAAATATCAAAGAATCACCTGTATTTCTGCTTTGGCTTCATATATGGGATGCAGAGGAGCAAAACAGACATCATCTATAGAACCTTGCAGGAAGGTTTTTTCTGCCTGTTATAGTAACTCATGACTCTTCTTGGTTTTTTTCATTCTTCAGGGCTCCAGCTATTCATTTCAGCTTCTATGATATTGTGCATTTTTAACACAACGCTAATTGTACATGGAAGTCATAAGTAGCAGCAGCAGCTTGTTTACAGCTTGAAACAAATGTAAAAAAATGCAATAGCTACCAATTGTAAAGACATAATTTAGTGTGACCAGCTGGCCTAAGGCATAGTTCCAACTAGAGTTTGTCAGAAGTTTTTCCATGAAAATTTTCTGTCCCTGTCAGAAATTATAAATTAATGACATTTATATTGGTTTCTAATTTATCGGTTTCAACAAAGTTTTTACTGGGCAAATTTCTCATGCCCAAAATGTAATTTCTGGTAAAAACAGAGAAAAAGTATCTGCAGTCCAAGAAAGAAAGAAATATTTCATAGATTCATAGACGCTAGGGTCAGAAGGGACTTCATCAGATCATGGAGTCCAACCCCCTGCCCTGGGCAGGAAAGACTGCTGGGGTCAGATGACCCCAGCCAGATGCCTATCCAGCCTTCTCCTAAAGACCCACAAGGTAGGAGAGAGAACCATCTCCCCTGGAAGCCCATTCCAAATTCTTGCCACCCTTAAGAAATTCTTCCTGATGTCCATCCTAAATCTGCTCTCTGTCAGTTTGTAACTGTTGTTCCTTGTTACCCCAGCAGGAGCCCTGGTGAACAGATCTTCTCCAATTCCTTGCTCCCCCCCCGCCCCAATGAATTTGTAGATGGTCACAAGATCACCTCTCAGCTTTCTCTTTTGGAGGCTGAAGAGATCCATGTCCCCTGGTCCCTCCTCATAGGGCTTGGCCTGCAAACCCTTAACCATATGAGTGGACTTTTTCTGGACCTTCTCTAGGTTATCCACATCTGGATGCAGTATTCTGACTGAGGTCTGACCAATGCTGCATAGAGGGGAAGTATCACCTCTTTGGATCTATTTATCATGCATCTGCTAATGCATGATAAAAGTGCGGTTAGCTTTGCTGATGATTTCATCACACTGACAACTCATGTTCATCTTGGAGTCCACTATGATTCCAAGATCCCTTTCTGCTTTGTGCTGCTGAGAGGGTCATTCCCCAGCTAGTAAGTGTGCTGGATATTTTTACGCCCTCCCATCTATTTATATGGAGTGGGTGTTTCAGAGTAGGAGAGACGGAGGCACGTAAACCCCTAAATAGCTAACAGCTAGGCAGGTAAGACACTCTCCTGAGATATGGAAGACAGGCTCAAGTCCCTCACATAAATCCGAAAAGGCAAGGATTTGATCGGAGGGGTCCCACATTCCCAAAAAGTGCTGCTATCCAGCTGTTAACTGTTCAGGGAGTTCCTCTCTCTCCCCCTTTTGATTTTTTCTGAAAATCTTTAAAACATTTTCAACTTTATCCTCATTTTGGAAGTTGATATTTCAAAAAACTGGGGAGATAGGAAAACTTTTTCTGGGCTACCTCTAATCTCCACTGCCCATTGAAGGGCTACAGTTTGTCACAGTGGTGAAAAACTCAAAAGTCCTATTTTATGTCTCACTGGGCATGTCTACATGAGCCATTAATGCGCAACAATAAACTACGGAGCCTGCACGTTTATTACTCTGCAGTTTGTTGCTCCCATGAAGCTCGTGGGGCGGGTTACATGTATACCTGGGGGACTTGTACACATGATGGGGATTTAGTCCTCAGTATTTTATTCTATGCCCCTTAAATTAAAACAGCGGGTTTTTAATTGAAACCCACTGTTTTGATTTTTCCGTTACATTACAGCAAGAGACCCAATTTTTTTTTTTTAATTGGAGCCGGAGCTTGCTCACGCCTTGGGGCTACAGGGGGCCCCAGTCAACTGTTTTTTGAGCAGCACCCTATGGGCTTCCAGCAGGCAGGCTTGGGGAAGAGTTGGATTGAGCCAGGTGCCACCTCCCAGCTGGGGCAGCACTCAGTCCACTAGCAACCCACCTGAGCGGCTCTGGTGGGGGGAAGGTGCCACTACTGGAGGGAAGCTGCTCACCAGCAGCTTATCCCCTAGCCATGGGAGAGGCAGGCAGGCTCCACCGAAATAAAAAAAAAAAGGATTGGGTCCCTCGCTGCTTCTGCCTTCATCAGGGTCCTGAAACTGGCAAGATGGCTGGGGGCCCCCAGAAACAGGCTGGCTTGCTGCTGTGGCAGCATGCAAATACAGCAGGAGGGCAGCAGGGTTCTCCGGCAGCCGGGGATGAGCTGACAGCTGCACTGTTGCAATTTGCAACGATGGAAACTCATTTAAAACCCCCAAAACTCTTGCACATGTACAGCATGATGCCATTAAGCCACATAAAGTGACATTTTCATCACATGTACATGGTAATGGTGTCACGTGTACAAGGATCCCTGGACTGCAGCACATTGAACCAGGTCACAGCAGCTCTGGCTGGCCAGAGCCCAGGGAGTCAGCCTGCCAGCCAGTCCTGCTCTGATCAGACTCAATGTGCTGTGGAGGGGCTGGCTGGCACACAAGGGTGCTTTAGTGCAGAGCTAGGCAGCAAGCAAGCCCTGTAATAAAGCACCCTCACGCCCCAGCTAGCCAGCTTAGCATCTATACATGCGCTGTTACATACAAAAAAAACTCTACAGCCGACTAGGACTTGTGTTTACAAGTCCTACTCTCCTGTGGGTTTTATTAGTTTTGTGCACTCTAATAGGGGTGCACATGTAGATACTGAGATGTTTGCTGCACAGTTAATCAGTTAACTGTGCAGTAAACGTCTCGTGTAGACACACCCACTAAGTTTGATTGATCAAATGGCATCAGTATCCAAACATGTCTTCTTTAACCTCAAATTCACTAGAAACTAAGTATCCCTATTTCCCAAATGAAGGCCACAGTGATTCATGCATTTGTCACACCTCAGTTGGGTTATCATATTTCACTTGCTCTGAAGCCAACAACCCCAGTACTAGCTCCAGCTAGTACTAAATGTAGCTGCCTGCCTTTTCCCTGACGTAGGTCATTATGAGCATATCAGGCCTATGCCCTCCACAGACTTCTAGTCAGATTCTAATGCACATTTGAAGTTTTGCACTGAACCATTCTGAACACATGAACTAAAGTTATCCTCTACTTACTAATTTTTATTTATCTTAAAAAATGAGTGGCTCAGGACACAAATGTTTTCATGGACAGGATGAGAAAAAATCATAATACTGCAAACAGTTTCTCATGTAGATTTTCCTTCTAGTTTAAGTAGAGCCACAGAAGTATGCAACAAGTTATTTTAATGGTCCTCAGAAAACATTGTGATTCAGGTTTGGGGCAAACATTTGGGTCTCTTATTTTATCCTAATTTTATCTTTATCTTTGGGATTGGAGATGTCACATCTAAAATAGATGTAATAGAAAAAAATTCATCTTTTCTCAAACCTAGCTGATCAATTACCAACTAGTCCACATGCAGCGTCCCCTATATGGAGCTTACAGTGAAAAACTATTTCAAAATTTCATTTTGACATATACTCCATTGGTAGTGAAAAATGTGCTGTCACTGATAAGTGGCCTTACCAGAACATTTTGTGGTGAAAAGGCTTTGAAAGAAGGAAATGGAAAGGGTATGGCCTTTCATTACACTAGGTAAATCTATTTGACCACAGAGAGGTTGGGATTCTGCCGCTGAGGTTACAAACTAAACAGACCATCAACTTAATTAATGTACCACTTTCAATTGAGGGCACATTTTAGCTACACCCAGCAATCAATGTAATTCCTTTACAAGGTTAACCCTCTGCCACCAGAGCTGAGTTTGGCACGGAGCCCACAATCTGCCCTATTCTTGAATGTCTTCTAAACCACCTTGTGTGAACAGTTAGTTCTCAGGATCTTTGAGGACAGCTGTAGCCAGCTGCACTTCAGGGAAACGCAGCCCACAGCCAGACTATGCTGTACATTCCAGATGATTCTCTTCTGTCAAAAATGGTGAAAACAACACTCATTACATTGTCCTAGTGAATCATTTTTTCCACTAAGAGATAAAAGGTGGTCCAAGCAGTGTGATTAATAAAGATATTTCCCACAAGTTGTTACCAAACCAGGGAGTGCATGTTAAAAATGAATTGCCCTTTTTTTGCTATTTTTCTCTAAAATCTCACTCTTTGACAGTTGAGCTTTCCTCCTTCACATACCACAGTTGTCTTTAATATCCTCCAAATTCAGAATCAGAACGAGACCAAAGCTATACAAACTTTTTCTAAAGAAACCTGAAACCAGGTGAAGTTTCCCTGTTCCCCTTCCTTACCATACACCTAACAAATCCAAAACAAGTTTTGCCAAGTTTTAGGAATGTTTCAACACACCTAGCTTGAGCCTTAGGAGCCAAGAAAGATCTACTAGTTTTGTAATGAAACTGAAATAAAACTTTCACATTATCTGTTCTGAGTTCCTAGTCACCTAGGACATATGATATTGCTGTTGCTACCTAATGCTTTTTAAATGTTATTCTAGTTCTTTTTTTTAGATGAATACATATTAGCCCCCCACCAAAAAATGTTTTCTTTCTTTCTTTCTCTCTCTCTTTCTCTCTCTATATATAGAGAGATAGATTCTCTCTCTATATATATAGAGAGAGAGATATCTATCTATATATAGATAGATACACACACATATATAGATATCTATCTATATATATAATATATATAGATACATACATACATACATACATACACACACATATATATATCTATCTATATATATAGATAGATGCACACACACACACATATATCTATATATATCTATATAGATAGATAGATACACACACACACACACACACACACACACACACACACACACATATATATCCTAATTCACGGGTTTCAGGGTCAAAAGATACCCCTATGATTTTCTATCAGGACCTTCTGCCTAGTGCAGGCCAAAATACACCATTCAGTGTTAGAGGGGGATCCCTAACTCCTGTTACCTGACTGATGCAGAGAGAGATGACAAGCAGCAGAACTCCTGTGGCTTCTTAGAGAAGGAGCCCACAGACGACATGCAGTTTCGCAGAGAAGCTAGCTGGGAAAAGGCAGCACCTGTAAGCAGCAGAGTTAATGGGTTACAGGGCCCCAGATTACAAATGGCAGGCAGCAAAATGCTAGGCTGTGGATTCTGATAATTAGCAGTATCTGGACCTTGTTGCAAAGTGACCAGAACAGGAAAGAGAAAGAGGCCATGGAAGTCTGAGCCTAGGACTAGAAGCTCCATCTAACCCAGAACTCCAGAAGAGGAGGGAAGGAGAGGGAGAGGTGCACAGAAAGATAATTCATGTGGCTAATGGGGAGGTAGAAGGCCAAAGATTAGGACACCCTGCATTTAGGAGCTGAGGGCTAGGGACATGGCACAGTTAGAGACAGAGGGCTGGGAAGGAGAGTTGGCTGAGGCTCAGGAAAGTGTGATGCCTTGCTCAGGCAATTGAACTAAAAGATCAAGCCAAACCAAAGCAGACCAAAGTTGAGTAGGTTGGAGGAGAGAACGCCAAGTCTTTCTCTGGTTTCTGAGGGCAGGCTCACAAATTAATATAATTTTTTCCAGGAGGGTATAGCAGGTGAGAACATGGTAGATACCCTGGAAATTAGGGCTGTGCAAAATTTCACCAAGTGTTTTGTTTTGAAACTGTTTCGATGCTTTTTGAGCTCAAAACAGCAACATGGAAACAAAGCAAAAGGCTTCAAAACAGCTTCAAAATGAAACAAGGGCACTCGAAATGTTTTGAAAGTTTTAAAACATTTTGAGTTTCAAAGCCAGGTTTACTTGGCTTCAGTGCTCGCAGCAGAAGCCTCCTCTCACCCAATGCACAGCTCCAGGGGCCCACACCCCCAGGAGGGCTACAGGACCGTGCTAGACTTCTCCCAGGGGTGCAAGCCTCTGGATCTGTGCACTGGGTGAGAGGAGGCTGCCACTGCCACCTGGGACTGGCGGGAGCAGCAATCTTCCCCGGCACTGGGCATGAGCTGTGTGCAGCACCAATCCAAGGCAGCAGCCTGAGCCTCCTCTCATCTGACATGTAGATCCAGGGGCTCACACCACCGGGAGGAGTCCAGCACAGGCCCACAGCCCCAGATCAGTGTCCCAGATGAGAGGAGGCTGTAGCTGCCAGCAAGTGTCAGGACTTTTTGCTTTGAAGAGTTTGAGGTACAGTTTCCCAGAAACCTCTGCACCTATCTCCTTGAAACTTGTCAGGCTTCATGCCTGCAGAAGGGGCTACAAGCCCTGCAATGTTCATCCAAATCAGGCAAGAAATGACAAAGTTTTAGGCATTTTCATGATTCCCCATTATAGCCTATGGGCGAAACATCACAACTCAGCAAAACAGCAGAACAGTTTTGACAAAACAGAATGGGAGAGTGCTTTGCAATGAAATGAAACAATGAAAGAAAACACTGTCCCTTCAAAATGAATGTTGAAATGAAATAACGGTGTTTCGCACAGCCTTACTGGAAATCCAGACAGAGAATGGAATTATTGTGCCTGCCAGCAGGCATCATAGCCACCCTCAGGGGAAGGATCCTGGTACACCAAGTAATTCCTGAGTAAAGACTATAACTTTGGATTTGAGCTACAGCATGCATCTTTTAGACTGACACCCAGATTAAAGATAAATGGTGACAAAGATTCTACAACATCCATAGATAAAAAGTAGTCATTTGAGTACTTACAAACAATAAATTGTGTAATAATCATATTAAATACATGGAACTTGAGTCTCTTCTCTTTCAGAAGTGGTAGATCAACATAAGCAACAAAGGAAACAAAGTCACTGAACATAACTTGGCCATGCTATTTCTCATTTATCCATTTACTAATTCCCCATACTTTCTTTCACCCATTTGGAACAAAGTCATTGTCCTTTTCTTCCCTCTTGACCTCTAGCTTTTACTTTTGACTGTTCAAAAAAAAAAACCTTAAACTCTCTGGAATCACTCTTCAGGCCCCAATATCTCAGAAACTCACCTTTCCTTTTAGTGGTTCAGGAACCAATTTCACTGGCTCCCTTTTATAAAAATATCTACTTGAAATTCTTAGCAGTTCCCACCTAGCTTTTACAGAGGGGAATAAGTTGCTGTCAAAGCAACTTAAACACTTTTGTGCAAGACAGTGATTATAAAATGAATGTTTTAATTTCTTTCAGGTGCTTATCCTTAATCATTCACTTACATACCACTTTCTCCACCTCTTCCCCAATAGAGTTCATTATCATCAACAATTTTTCCCCATCAATATTCCCTCCTCCCATTTACACAGATGTCAGACTTTTGTGTGTCTTCATTTTAAAGATGCAACTGGCCAGTCAGAATATGAGTCAAACACTAATGGAAGACAGAGAAAATGATTGTCTGAAATCACAGTGGGCATGTCTACACTCCAGCTTAGATTTACTGTGCAGTAAGCTACTGTGAGTAACGGTTTTTGGGTAGCTCCAGGCCCCCCTGGGTGGCTGACAGGGAGCTACAGGTCAGAAGACAGCTGTCCCCCTGCCCCAGCAGCAGGGAGTTCCTGGCCCTGGATCCCTGATCAGGGGCATGAGGCTTGGAAAGAGCTGCAGGGGAAACTTGCTGCTAGCTACCCCACTGTAAAATCAGCGCAGGGAGCTTGGACCAGCCCCACCACTGCAGCTCTTTCTAAACCCTGTGTCCTGATGACCCAATTGGAGCATGGGGCTGGGACCTGCTCCTGATGGGGACAGTTCCTGGCCAGGCTGGGCTACATGGGGAAGTCTGTATGTGCAGTCCAGAGCTGGCTGGGGACTACCCAAAACAGGACAGGCTGTACGTGCTATCCCTCACTGCCTGGGGCTGGCTGGGACCTGTCCTGGTCAGGGACAGGTCCCAGCCAGCTCCAGGCTGGGCAGGGAACTGTCCCCATACAGGGAGCTCCCAGCCCCTGCTCCGCAATTGCAATTGTGTTTGAATTTCATCTCCTTTTAAAGGGACATCTGGTCTCCCTTTATCTATGAGCCCCTCCACTTGTTTTACTACCTTCTCCCTTTCTTCTTACTTAGCGGAGATAGGCTTCTTTCAGCACCCTATGTGTTTAAATGGCTTGTAATAGTATATTCTTCTAGTTGATCCCTTTTTCTACATATAAACACTTTGCAATTGAATTTATCCTGTGCTTAGATGCTGTTCAATTGGCAACCTATAAATAGAGCGCTAGGGGAGAAAAGGACAATGGGTATGGAAATATTCTGAAGGGATCTTTATCTAAAGACATTTGTGAAAAAGGAGTAATAAAATCTTACACTAATCAAGAACTTAATTTCTTTCCTTTCAACATGAGTAGAATGTGTAAGACAAGCATCTTGATTTGCCCAGGTGGAAAGTTTTTAAGGGAAACATTTTGGAGGGCGCATGTGGTAGTTTATGGTAATCATCATGTATTTATTTTGGGAGATAAACTATTTATACTTGGTATGTTTGGCTTGGATTGTGGAGGCAGACATAGAATGGCTGTCCACAGCTTGACCTTGACACAAGGAACGGACCTTTTGTAGAGTACCACTGATAAATACTGCAGGAAGAAAAGAATTAAGGCTGTGCGAAGCTTCAGTTGCTGACTCAATTCAATCTCCAAATCCAAATCGAATCAGGAGATCCTTTAATCTCTCTGAATCGCATTGGAACCCTCCAGAAGTAGCTTTAGGCAACAGACTGGTTCTGCAAAACTGCTGCTTGGAAGTGGTTAAGGGGATAGGGAAATAAACATGCACGGTGTGTAGAGCCGGGAGGTGAGGGCTGGGCTAGGGTATGGCAACCTTCTGTTGATATAATTTGATTTGGAATGACAATGTTTGTACTGAACTGAACTTCAGGACAGGAAAAGACAGACAATGGTACAAAGCTGTTTCATTGTTAGTCTAATGTGCTCTTTTCTTCCCCCTTGGCTTACTCAGCTGATTATTATGTAACTGATCAACTGGGCTAAATTTCAACCTGTCCAGGATATTCTCAATTATGTATTTTTATAGAATGGAATATTTTGAAAAGCCTACAATATTTCCTGTTATTAATATCTGTATTAATATTTGTTTTACATGCTGCATACTTGGTTAACAAAATTTAATCCTAAATGAAATGGTAATTTAACATAAGCAGGCTTCTAAATTAAGGATCTAAACAAAGGAGTTATATAGTCTTCCGTCTCCTTACATATTTTTCATAGGAAAACACAGCGATGGCAGATGAAGTGGGGTATGAAGCAGACATTGTTTTTTTTTTCTGCTTAGAAGGTCTGCTTAGAAACAGAGCAGATTTCAAAATGACAAAACAATTTTTCCTGGCAAGTTTGGTATCAGGCTTTGTTTTGCTAAACCTGATTATGTACTTTGGCTGCATACAGCTAGCATATGTTCCAAACCAATTTAGTCCCTGTTCAGAATGATTCTCCTTATTTGTCCAACAGCTTCGGAAATCATTTTTTCATGCTTACTTTGAGAGACTGTTTAGTGCATATGTATTCCAGGGACAACAGAGCTCAGAGGCAATGAGGGTCCAATTCATGACTGTTCACTTCCACTTCAGGCCATATTTTAATAATGCTTCCTTTGTTTTTAAACCTGCTATTTGGGGTATAGATGTTCCAAGAATGAAACGTTACATGTACTCTACCAGGGGCCATATGAATAAATATCACAGAACTAGGAATCCCCTGGCCCTTTATTAAAATGTCATGGAAGGGCCGGCTATGGTCAGCATTATAAGTGCAATTTAAAAGAAGTAGTGATACATAGAAATCTTTTAAATTTAATTTAAAAAGCAGTGACACACAGAAATCTTCATACTTACAACTCATGCAAATTAGACAGAAGAAATGTTTGCCCATCCTATTGGGCTGCCCCATTCAGGACATTCTAGTACTTCATTCACTTCAGCTTTTAAGATCCCAAATGATAAGCCTTCCATCATTCCCCTTTGGGGATAATACATTTCTCACCTTAAGCAATCCCACAAGTAAAAGTTTTTCCCAATAATTAGTAGACTTAGTTTTATCCTATAACTTTATGTAGCACTAGAGACATGTTTCCAAAAGTTTTCCAGTACCCAAGATAAAGTGCCAGAAAATACTGAGGCCTCTAATAATCATACCCCAGACAGCATCTCAAATCAGTTTTTTAAAAATGCTATCATTTTGAAAATATTGACTTGCTTCATAATACTCAAAATCCAAGACAGCCAACCTGCAGCATGCATGCCAGGCAGCCTGTGTGTGTGGCACACAGCAGGAAACAGGAAGCATAGTGATAGGGCAAGGAGCAGAAAGCTGAGAAGTAGATTATGCAAGGAGCAGAAAGCAAACCAGCAGATTAAGCAGAAAACATAGAGAAGAGAGATGAAAACACAGCAGCAGATTTGGCAAAAAGAAAGGATCAGTGGCCCTTGGGGAGGGTGCAGGCCTAATTTGTGGTGCATCTGCCAAAAAGGTTGACCACTGCTCTAAACAGACCCTCTCCTTCACTGGTGGGTACATGTTTCCCCATAGTATAAGTGGTTATCACATCCCTTCCATTCTTCTTGAGGACAGATATGGAGAAGAATTACATACCAGTGGTTTTAGAATAGGATACCAATTATGTGCACACCAATTCTGTCTAACTCCTTGGGGAGACAGACTGGATTGGACTTTATAGCATGAGAGAGATTAGCATCTTCCTGCTTCAGTTATCCCTTATGCAAATACAGATAAGAATATCTACCCAAAATAGAATGTTGAGGATTAGTTAGTGTCTGCATATTGGAAAAATGAAGTAGTACGAGCTTCTTTCTTACCTACATAGGAATAGCCAGTTCTGGAAAGCTTCCTTTTCACTTTTCTATCATGAAATAGGGCTGCCAATACTGCAAGAAAAAAAGCTGTTACTTGAAGATTGGGTTACCTTGGGTTATCTTGATAAATACATAGATCAGTTTCTGGAGGAAACCACCAATTCTTTCCAGCACCACCAATTCTTACTAGGCCCTGAGTAGCTTGGCTCCTCTAAGGGCACAGACAGAAAAGCAGCTTCCTTTGCAATTCACAGCACTTTGCAGGAAGTGCTATGAGTTGCAGTGATCCTCCAGACCCAAGAGAAGTTCATTATTGGGTCTTGGAGTTGAGGATTCTAGCTGCTTGCTCCCACCTTGCAGCCCAGTCTCTATAGCAATGCTACTCTGCTACTCCTCCCTCCCAGCCACAACGCTGTTTTCAGAATGGGAGGGAGGGAAAGGGAGCACAGAAAATTTGTTTTGGGGGTTCCCCAGCCAGCACTGGACAATGGGATGGGTAGATTGGAGCCTCCCCACCTCGAGGTGATGGGGGGCCTCCAATCCACCTGCCCCACACTCCAGCACTGGCTGAAAAAAACCCGAATCAAATTCCCTCCTCTCCCTTTCCTCCCTCTCATTCTGAAAACAACAACAGGCGGGAGGTCCACAGACAGAAGTTACAGAATGTGGTCTATTTTGGAGCATGTTCATCTGAATCCTCATGCAGAATGGGATCAGGCCTTTCTAAAGTGGTCTTGAGCCATGCACTTCTGTTTGGTCACAGTTGTAGACTGTTTTCTGGGGCCAGATCATGTGAAAACTATTACTTCTGTCTTTGCCCTAAGTCTTTTTTTCATGGATGCCCATGA
The DNA here is from genome assembly GCF_001723895.1 of Crocodylus porosus. NCBI lineage: Eukaryota > Metazoa > Chordata > Crocodylia > Crocodylidae > Crocodylus > Crocodylus porosus. The sequence continues at coordinate 7,948,014 of NW_017728912.1, read as the reverse complement.
CTCAAAAGGTCCCAAACTCTTATTATGGCAAAGGAAGATACTGCAGTGTAGAGTGTGACGTAGCCAAACTTAATACACCCTCAAGCCCTCCCAATGTGTACCATCTACCCTGTGGATTTAGGAAGGAGGGGTTTCATAGAAGCTCCTGCAGCTTCTGAGCCCTATCTTGCAGAGAGACTTCCAGAGATTTGGGGACAGGGGGCAGACCCCACATTCATGGATCTAACACAAACCTAAGAATTCTTATTTGTAGTCATATGAAAGCTGTTTGCTGAGATGGCTAGCCATATTTTTCCCCTTACAGAACAATACAAGACAAAAGGGCATATCACCAAAATAAGGTGTCTAGAATAACTATCCTCAGCAGCAATGCATCTTTGCAGAGGCCTACATCTTTGAGAATTTCAGAGAATCCCCACTTAACACTCCACTTCCACCCCAAATAGCAAGACAAGGAGAACCAACCACTTACTCTGACAACCTGCTTTTAATGCAACGGGTTTCTACTACTGTTGGATGAATACATTTCAGGTTCTTCTTTTGATGTAATCATGTTGAAATAAACCCTTCCAGTGCACAGCTTATGTTTCTGTAGGCTCAGAAAGGAGAAGGTAGGAAGAGACTCTTTTGCTGTGATCATGGTATTTCCCACTCAGGGGAGGGTGCAGCCAGGCCCAACAAGGTTCTGGAACTAAACTCTGGGCAGTAGCATAACTAGGAGAGAGGCAGGGGAAGAGGCAAATGGGACACCATCTTTGTAGAGGGGAACAAAAATAGCCATGACTGCAGTGACGGCTGATCATGCTACTGCAATTGGCACCGCAGAGCCAGCACTGCCCTTGCCACAGAGCTGTCCAGCTATGCCTCTGAGCCTGGTTCATTTTTCTGGTGTCATCTGCCACTAGCATAGGTCCCCCAGAGTAAGATTACACTTCAAACTTCAGTACAGCATGGAGATACCTCAGCTAGGTTATATACCAGAGTAGTCTAGCCAAAGTAGCACAGAGTTCTATGTGGGCTAATTCAGCTTCAAAACTTCATACTGCCACAGTTAGACTATTGCTGGTACCTGAGCTAGCTCAGATATCTCCACACTGCCTTGCTGTCTCTAGTGTAGACAGTTTCAGTTTCTGGGATATTACATATGTCCTGGGCTTCGTATAGATATTTCTCCTCTGAAAGCACTGTCTGGTTATGCCTCTGTTACGTCCAGGTGAGATGTGACTGCTTTCACCTGAGCAAAACCTTGAGTTCAGTTTTAACTCACAAACCATGTACTGGCAGGGAAACCGAAAAAAAGAAGACAGCCCTCTGCTCAGGTGGCCACTGAGCTAATTTAATCTCTTACTGAAACAGAAAAAAAAACCTCCAGGTCATCATCTGGGCCCATTTTCCCAAGGTTCAAGGGCAAAGTTACTGGCTGAGGCCAGGTCTACAGTCCCTGAAATAAAGTCCCACCAAGTCACTAAGACTGCATAGGGACACCACTTGAAGTAAATTTTGTTGCTTTCTTGTTTTAAACCCCCATAATTGATGGGCTGCTATCTGCTGCAGAAACCAGCTCTCCTTCTCCATCATCCATTTTAGCAGGCATTCCAGACAAATGCTGAGCTGAAATCACATGCTCATATTTTTAGCCTCAACATGTTTATGGGCTTGGATAATTCAGTCCTCTCCTTCTTTAGGGTCTGAGACAGACGTTACATAAACTTGTTTGATCCAAATCAGTTAAAGCTGATACTACATTCAACCAGGTTTAACTCAAATTGGTTTCAGCCATTTTCAAACTGATTTATGTGCACTGAACATCTGTTCTGTTGCAGGTGTAAACCAATTTCTAATCACTTAAGCCAGTTTGTGTATAATGTCTATCCCTAACCTAGAGGAAGCATGTTGCCCACCTTCCTCACCAACTTCTCAAATAATTTCTAATGCAAGACATACCCCTAAAGGGATATGAGTACCTTGTATGGGGAAATCCAGATTCTCTGGACATTTCTTAGCCGCAGAGGAAGAGGCAGGTTCGTGAACTGGCCAGAGGTCACATACAGCCACAGCAAACAGCTGAGCAAGACTGCTGCTGTGCTCCAGCAGAGTGGAGAAGCAGTGCCCTTTGAAATAAAAGCCACAGCAAATAGCTGCACAGCTTGTCTTCTACTCAGTAACCCTTTATGAATAACCACCCAAACACGAATGATGTGCATGCTACTATATTTACCCAGACCCTGATCTGTGAAATCCAAACAGTGAACAAAATGCAGCTATCCAGCTGAGGGCACAGAAGTCCACCTTACCAGGGTTATCACAATCAAAAAAAAATCAAAGGCATGCTAACACCAGATCACTGTAGGACGGCATTCCTTTGAGAAACTCTTACAGACTATGGCCAGATTCAGATTTACAGGCAAATCTGCAGCAACAAAGTACTGGTTTACCATTCAGGCCAGCCTTAGGAAACGGAAAATGGGCAGCAGTCACTAGAAAAGCTGCTATCTTCAACCAGTCCTTCTCTGTGAGCAGAAACTCTTTGTCTTTTAAGCTCATCTCTCTATGCCTGACATCTTATATGGGTGTGGTGTGTGACACTTTAAAGTGAGCTAAATGCTTTTACACTGCTTTAATACTGTTGGTGTTTGCATGCCTTGGCGGCATATTGCACATTAACTCTAGCTGCTGTAGGAAATTTGGCAGTGTAAAAATGATTTGTGGTGCAGCAAACTAAAACTCCTTTGACTTTTGCCCCCTACAGCCATGGAGCAAAGGACCAGACTCCGTGCAGCTCCATGGCTGTGCAGGAAGCCCTGCTGGCAGCCTGGCAGTAGCCTGGGAGAGCAGACTCCACCCAAGAAAAGCAGTGAACCTGATCTTTTTTTCTTTCCACCCCCTGGAGCCTGCCTGAGCTGCACAGGGGCCCAGTGCTTCCCTCCACAGCTTTGGTGCCCCCATGGGTGACACCTGTGGGGGGCCACCACTGCTGCAGAGGGAAGCACCAGTCCCTTGCCACAGCCCAGAGACCACTCCACCTGGCAGCAACTCGCCCTCCCCTCCCAGCCAGAGAGGCAGGTAAGTCAGCAGGGTGTATGCATGACACAGGGATTTATCAGTCCTAAATTTAAGTCGAGTTTTTTAAAACCCACCGCTTCAATTTAGGGGCACTGTTTCGTCTACACACACCCACAAGGCCTAAATTGTGCCTTGTTAATACAGGCAGTCCTTGGATTTACAACACAATTGGTTCCTGAAAACCACGTCTTAGGTTGAAATGTTGTAACTCAGAACCAATTTTCTCATAAGAAACAATGTTATAAATGGGGAATTGGTTCCTGAACCAAGGCCCAATACCCTATTTACACTAAAAATACCCCAGAATTTTGTACTCAATCAATTATAGACGAGTAATATAGCGACATTAATGTATTTATATTGTAAATGGCAATCATATTGATTTGGAAGGACTACTTTGAGGTGACTGCTGGACTTTTTGAAGGGTTTTTGGCTGGAGTCTTCTCCAGAGTCCTGGCTGCAGGTTTTTCTGGAGTCTTCTCTGCTTTGTTAAAGAAAGTGTCCAAGGAAGTTTGGACAGATGTTCTCCAGGGAGATGAGCGATGCAGCGAACTTGTTCGCTGGCATGGCGTCACATCGGATCAAGCATTGTAAAGTCAAAACTGACATCAGAAAGTTGAAACAGGGTGTCAATTTATAAACGTTGTAAGTGCAAAACATTGTAACTTGAAATGTAGTAAGTCGAGGACTGCCTGTACCAAGGTTCTGCTTCTGACACCTGAGCCCTGCAACCTTAGTTATGTAATTTCAACTCTCCTGTCAAACCTCTTCTCACCTCCAAATTGCAAATCAAGAAAAATGGCAGGATAATGTGTTTGCTGCTTAAAACGGTAAATGGAAGCTGGCAGTGCAACTATGTGAAGGATTGAGAGATCTCACCAAATCTCCAACAGTCCCAAATAATGCAAGCATCATAGTCTTAGCTAAAGTTCAAAACTGTATCAGGCAGTGAAATCTGGTTCATTAGTCACTAGGATAATTCATTGCTATGGTCTTATTAGCTGACGCACTGACACCCTGCCAGTGCCCCAGTGAGATGTACACAATAGACTTTGGCAAATGTGTCATCTGTTAAGATATAGTTAGTCATTTCCAGATGTATATGCATACTAATTCACAACGGAATTTGCAATTCACAATTATTCCTTTTAAAAGGTGTCCTCCATAGCACTTCTGAAGCAAGCTGACTCTCATAAAGTATTAAATACTCCTCAGCTTTTCTTGATTCAAGAAGAAACAGGCAATAAGCTGTTCCATTCACCACATTATCTTCTACCCTGGCAGTGAATATATGTAAGAATACAAGGAAAAACTTTACCTAGTATACACCTGCATATTCAGATAATTCTTATGTAGGAAGAACTGACTTTTCATAGTATAAAACTGAACACTAAGCATGTACCTGTATAATCATACACTTCTCATATAGTGAGACAGAACATGTACAATTTGCAATAAAAATTTGTAATACATTACTTTCTTCATTATAAATGCCAAATATAACTCTTTCAGGTGCTTTGATATGGCAGGTAACAACTCCATTATGAAAAGCTAAAAATGATTACCTACTGATAAAAAAAAACTGCTAAGCTATTATATAAATGAGTGGTGGTGGCAATGCTGTTAATTAGGCACCATTACCAGTCCCCTTGGAATGGCAAATTAACCAGACTTTACTGCAATATATTCCCCTCCAATGCAGTCACTAAATAGAAGTTAAATTCCAAGTTGGACAGTTCATGCATTTTATCAAATTTATATTATGATCTAATCTTTCTCCTTTCTCCTTCTTCTCCATATTTTTTCAATGCAGATTATGACAGATTCAGTGCAGATTTCGTTCTTCTATTCCTCAAATAACAGAGAGAAAAAATAGTTGAGACAAGTTTTCACAACAGTATCCCCTAACGCTGTCTTTTATCTTGTAGACATGCTTCTAGTTTCTCTGTTTCAGTTTCCCCACTTGTAAAACTGGGATAACAGAACCATCACCACCCCATAGGAATATTACCTAAAGAAATATGATAAAGCCTGGAGCATGCTCCAGCATCTAGCATGGTGTATACAGGCTATAAATCCTACACCAACAAATGCAGTCAGGTGCCTAACTCCAACAGTGACACCCACAAACCACATCAACACTACTTCTTAAGTGCATGAAACTATGTAAGTGCTTTAATGCGGCTTCCAGGCACATACAAAACTGCTGGTTTGACTTAGCTGAGCAATTCAACACCATAAAGCCCATGGGCCTGATGCAGTCCCTGGGGTCCCATAGTCCAGTTCCTCTTGCTGTCCCCTTTGCTGCATCAAACCATCCCTGTATGCTGTGCCTGGGACATGCGCCATCTGAGGCACTCAGTGGGGCCAGGTCCTGTACTAGCCTAGGCAGTTGCCACCTATGCTGCATCAGACATGCAGGTGGGGCATGGCGGGGGAGTTCATGAGCCTGATCCAGCCTGTGGACCAACACACCCAGCCCAAAGAACCAGATGAGTTTGAAACCCCTGGCCTAGTGGTTAGATCCCAGGAAGTGGAAGACCTGAGTTCTAAATGCTCTCCTGAAGGGACCTACTTCACCTGCATCTCTTAAAGATTAGGCTAGAGAGTAAGCTGAGCTAGAGACACCCCATTGTCACATCACACAAGTCTGAACTGCTCTCTGGAGGCACCACTGACTGCACAGAGGATCCTAGCTGCCTAAACTGAGCTATATTTAATTGCCTTCCTGGATCAAGGTAGCAAAGTTTTAGGCATTCCAATGCACCTACCAAGTCATTTAGATTCCTAAGCTATTTAGGTGCTTTTGAAAATATTAAACTGAAATTAGAATAGTGAGATTTCTATCAAGCCAAGTTGCGTTGAAAAATGCATTCTCAGTGTGCTGATTCTCATTGCCCATTACACTGGAAAAGCAATTCATATAAAGATACACAGTAAACAAAAGGAGTGAGCCTGCAGCAGAACCAGGAAAAGGACTTAAAAAGTTCTTAATCCCTAATTTAACCACAATCCTTCTTCCCTTGTTGTACTACTAACGATCTTTTAGGTAGAATAAATAGTTCTGGCAAAACCTACTGATATAGAAAGTGTTCAGCCACAGCCTGATATACATAACACAATATAACCAGGATGCATAACCTTCTTTTTTTTCTAAATACCTGTCATGATATTATTTACCAATTACACTGTACACAAGGTACCTTGAAGTGCTAAATTAATTTCCTGAGGAATCTAATTATGTTATAAGGTTCTACATTCTTACAGAACATAACAACAGACTGTTAAGGCTACCAATGATGACACAATACTCTACTGAGAATAAAAGGCTTGTTTAATTGTAATATTCAAATTGTTCCAATATCTCAGACCCACTTCTTTTTCCATTGAAGGAATGGGTATTTTGTCCTTGACTTCAAAAGGAGGAGGACCAGGATCACCGTTTCTCATCTTTAAAAGTGTATATATACCTACACATTTAGAAAAAGTTTGAGACACATAAATATTGAACAACTTCTTATTCAAAGGAGAAATGAGGTAGAAGATGCAAAATGATCTCATGTCTCCAATTTAGAGGAGTTTATTTCCTGAAATGTTTTCATTTGACTGTGATATCTCCATTTGGCATTTCCACGCAAAATACTGTTACAATATTCATATACTGTATGTTTTTAACATGTATAAAATAAAATTTCAGGCTCTGTAGCTGTCATCATTAGTTGATTCTTTCTTTGGTACGTTTCATACGTTTGATTACATAAGACACACAAGTTATCCTAATACATAGCATTTCACCATCATTAAATGTTGTCAACCTGCTGATATAATTCTGTGCCAACATTGTTCATGACTATGGGCAACTGGTGCCTCCTGAGTCTGTGGGAGCACCAGATCACCCATGGGGGGAAGGGAGGTGTCCCCCAGTGGCTAATCGCCGACCATGTAATCACCAGCGGCAAAACTGGTGAAACTGTAGTTTCTGCCAGAGGCTGAGGCTGGTGCTTCCAGGGGGTGCATGGCCAAACTCAGGGAGTGCACGTGCACCCCCTATGTGTTGCCAATGTTAATGACTGACAAACTGGTAATAGTGGGCAGGCACATGCTGAGAGGCTACAACACATCAAAGCAGACTCAATCAAATCTGCTGGAGCTTAGTAATTACTGTGCTCCAGAAGACTCCAGCAGTATATGTATCAGCCTCCCCGCACTGAAAAATGGTGGTGGGGGCACTTTAAACTAAAGCTAGTTCAACAAGCTTTAGTTAAAGAACCTCCCACTGCCATTTTCCAGTGCAGGGATGCTGATACACGTGATGCTTCAGGTGCTTTAATCAGAGCAGCTCTCAGAACCTCTCTAATTAAATCAGCCCCTGCCTCCCCTCTTCCCCCCCAGAGCACATCTATAAATGCCCGGTGTTCTAGCATAAATGCACAGTTCATGTGATCTGGTTACATGATCCTGATCCTCCTCCTCTTGAAGTCAAGGACAAAATACCCATTCCTTCAATGGAGAAAGAAGCAGGCCTGAGATTCTGGAACAGTTGCAATATTAGAACTCCAAACAAGCTTCTTATTCTCGGTAGTGTATTCATGAAAAATATCATGATGAGTCAGATATCACAGAAAAGTAAGAGTGGAAGGGACCTCCAGAGGTCATCTAGTCCAAAAACCTGTCTGAAGCAGGATCACCCTATCCAAAACATCCTATACATATTCATTGTCTAACCTTTTAGCAAAACTACACAATCAACATGATGTAACACAAGACATAAAACCCTAACCTGCCACAGGTAAGACAGGAGAACTATGGTGGCCAACATCTTGCTGCTGTTAAGGCTGTTAATATATGCTCAAGAGATCCCACAAAGAGAGCTATGCCCCCTGCTACAGAAGAAGGCAAAAACCCTCACAGTCCATACCAATCTTACCATGGGGCAAAATTCCTTCCTGACCCCTAATGTGGTGATCAATCTGACCTTGAATGGAGGAGAAAGAACCTCTAGCCAGGAGCCCTTGAGTTTAAATCCCAGAAGGAGCTTTGGCACACACTTGTCAAATCTTTCAGCCTCGGCCTGAGCCAAAAACCTATGCCTGAGGAAAGTTTATAAAAGCCTGATCCATGTAGCAGCAAGAGAAGTACTGGTGGTAGGCCTCCCTCCTAGCCCCATGCAGCAACTAGGAAAGCTCAGACTGAGTGAGCATTTCAAGTGGTCTGATTGCAATTACTTGCAGACAATGTTACTTCTGGATATATCTACACTGCCACCTTGGCATGTTTGAACTGGGCTTGTCACCCACTGAGTCCTGTTTGCATATGCCAAACCCAGAAATGTAGCAAGTGCGTATCCCTCTGACTGTATGAACATTTTCAGGACTTCAGCTTGTAGCATGCACCTCCAAAGTGACTTCACTACAACTTACCTATGTTTGGTATACCTGAGCAAGTAGATGGGGCACACTTGAGAGGTGCATCCAGATGAGCAGGGGCGCACACATGTAGCAGCACAAATAATAGCAGCATAAATTTGTGTCACTACTTTGTGCTGCAGTACATGCCCCTGCACACACCCTTTGTTGTGGGCTGTGCCCAGATACTCCTGGCTATGTGCCAGGCTCCATGTGCTGCAGGGGGTGCTGGCTGGGGTACAAGATGCCCCTGCACTGAGGCACCCTGCACCCTAACCAACCAGGAAGCAGCACATGGAGATGGAGGATCAGGCAACCCAGAGCTACCTGCTCACCCATCTCAGTGCACTGTGGAGCCCCCAAGCTGAGGCACACAGAGATAGGGGAGCATTAGCCTACAGCTGCCTGTTTCTCCCATCACAAGGCACACTGTGCCCCAACCAGCCACTCTGAGGCTCTGGGCCTGACTGTGGCACACTGTGCCAGAATGTGGAGGTCCTGGGCTGCCTGCTCCCCCATCTTCATGTTTGTCCTGACATATGCCATTTTCACATACTTTGTGCCCCTTTATTTTCTGTGGGGAGGGGTTTGCTACCAGAAAATCCCAGTAGCAAATTTTGCTCCTCCCTCCCCCAATGCAAATTAGCAGCACCACGCACAGTTTAACGTGCAACATGTGCCACAACACGCATGTGCCTGCACATATGGACATGCCCAAGAGCTTGCTGTGTTTATACCCTCTCTGGCCATGTCTGCCAGTAGGTTACCAGCATGGTTAGCAAAAGTGATTTCACTAATTTTCTTAGATAGAATGCCAGCTTTTTGTTTTTTTGTGATCCTGTCTAGAGGCCCCAATGTCACCTGAGGAAAGGGGAGCCAAGATATTGAAGCAAAAGAGTAGCAGGGCACTGGTCCAACACTGCAAATACATTAGGTGCAGACAGGGAAGCAAGTCCTGCAAATGTAAATTTTATCAGAATTGTTCAGTGGAAGGGAACTGCATGGAACCAGAGGCCTGCATGAGATATCTGAGTTAACAGAATTAATGGAGGTCAAGCATTCATAATGAGAGAATGAAATTCTCAGCTAGCATAAACTGTCAGAGCCCCTTGGCTTTAGTGGAGTTACTTCAATGTACAACCCATGAAGACTTGCCCTGCAACTTTTCAGATCTCAGTCTTCTTTGTAAGCAGTTTTGCTATGGTAACAGTATGCTTTTACATAACATTTTGTTATGGTAAACTGAGTTTGGAGTCTGCTCACTCAGAGTGTGTGTGTATGCATGTGTGTACACACACATACTTGTCCTGTTCCCTACAGCCATAGAAAATAATCTTATCACCTCACTTCAGGTATTTGAAAACTTATTGGACCCCCTCAGTCATCACTTCTTCAAACAGTTTTTTCCAGCTTTTTCTTGTGAATCATCTTTCCCAGACCTGAAGAGGTGCCCAAAACTGAAGACACTGCTCTAAGGCTAGGCCTCACTAGTACCAAACAGAATGGTAGAATCACTCCCTCTGACTTGCAAGTGAAACTCTTTTTAATACAACTCAGTATACTTTTGGCTTTTTTTTCTGCAGCAAGAGCACATTGTTGACTCGTATTCCATTTATGGTCTACTATAACCCTCAGGTTCTTTTCTGCAGTACTGCAGCCTAGCTAGTCATTACCTAACCTGTATTTGTACATATCCTTATTCTATACAACGTGCAGGACTTTGCATTTGTTCTTACTGAATTTCATGTGATTTATTTCAGAGCATTTCTCCAGTTGATGACGGTCATTCTGAATCCTAATCCTGCCTTCCAAAGTATCGTCAGCTCTACCCAAGTGGATGCCATATGCAAATTTGCTAAATATGTACTCTTTCCCACTTTCCAAATCATTAATAAAGATATTAAACAATACTGGAAGGCCCAATCTCAGAATCAATACCAATCTGTATACAGATTAAATCTGCTGATGAAGTAGACCAGACATTGGAAGCCCTCAATCTAGAGCACATAGGAAAATCCATTAGCAAAACTACATGGGAATGCATTATCATCAGGGATCTGGGTTTTCTGTTTGCCATGGAAAAATGTGGATTTTCCCCTTTAAAAGAGAAAAACACAGGAAACTGTGAGTTTCCCATTGTAGGCTGGCAGAGTTCCAATGGGGCTGGGAGGAGCAGGACACGGGGAAGGGGGCACTATGTGCATGTGTGGAAGCACATATGCACATAGCAGCCAGGCAGGGAGGTGAAGAGGGAGCTTCCATGCTCCCCTCCAGGTAGATCCATGGGGGTGGGGGCACAAGCAACTCATAGGGATGGAGGCAAAGGAGATGCAACAGGGGGGGTGGAGGGTACATGCCCCCACCCCCCCACCTCCATTTCTGTGCCCACAGCAGGGGATGGAGCTACAGCCAGGCTGGACCAGCTCCTAGCAGAGTTGCCTCTGAGGCCCAGCATGCAAGATGCAATGTGGGAGGGAATGCCATGCAGCCATGGCCGCCAAGGTGAGGCAACCTCTGCCCACCTGGCAGCAGTGGGGGGCACAAGTCTGCACCACTGCTGCACCTCACCTTGGCAGTCACGGTAGTGTGGTGCATCCTCCCACACTGGGTACCGCCCACTGAGTTGAGGAGGCAGCTGCTGCTGGAGCTAGTCCAACCCTGCTACAGCCCCACATCCTGCTGTGGGCACAAATCTCAGGGTGGTCCTTTCCCTCCCCCCCACCCCACCGTTGTGTCACTGGTCCTCCCCCCTGCCACCCCCAGGTGTTGTTTCTGCACACACACCCACTCCCTTTCTCACACACTAGGAAGTGAGGGGCTATGGGCTGGGAGTAAGGGGCACCAGCAGGGCCAGGAAGCTGTGTGCTGGGACTGAGGGGCACCGGCAGGGCTGGGAGGGCTGTGGGTTGGGAGTGAGGGGCATCAGCAAGGCCAGGAAGCTGTAGGTTACAAGTGGGGGGCACTGGCAGGGCTGGACAGCTGTAGGCTGGGACGGAAGGATACCAGCGGGGCTAAGGGGGCTATGGGTCAGGAGTGAGGAGCACTGGCAGGGGAAGGAGTGGGGCTGTGGCTTGGGAGTGAGGGGAAATGGCATGGGCAGGGCAGCAGCACATCAGGGCTTCTCAGCGCCACAAAGCAGCAGGTGTGAGGGGTAAGGGGGTATAGCCACAACTGGACCCATTTCCTGGTGAGCAAAGGGGGCAGAGGAGCTCTGATTTTCTACAGTAAAAAAAAAAAAAAAAAAAATCAAATGCCACAATATATAGGTACTCAGAATTTATTTTATTAATGATTGAGGCACTGGTAGGCTTCCAAATTGCTTTAAAACTGTAAATATAGCAATAAAACATTGTGTTCAACTGATACCTATATATATAGTAGTATTTCATTTTAGTCATGGAAAAACACAGATTTGGGGGGGGTTATCAGAGAATTTGGGATTGTTAAACAGAGAAAACCAAAATCCCTGATGATCATACACATGAGGCAGGGTTGTGCAATCTAGCCCACCTATTGGTAGGAACATTTTCCCATGGTGGCCCCTAATTAATTCAAGCCACTTCCACTCTCTAGCAAATAAATACATTTTTGTTTCTTTCTAAATATTTGGTTTTAAGCACGTCCAGGAAATGAACTCTGTTTCCCGTTCCTTCTCCCCAACCAGACCCCTTTAATTTTGACTTGTCACATATCTCCAGGCTAATCCATGTACAACCTGCTTAGGGAAAAAGTATAACAGCTCTGCTTGGGGCCCAGCAAGGTGTGTTTTGAAGGGGTGCTTTTGTTTTGGTTTTTGGTTTTTCCTCTCCCCCAGGTAAGATGTTTAGCTCCTGATCAATGCAGCCTGAATTCCTTTCTCACCACACCCAAGGTCATTTTAATGAAAATTCCAAAGCCCATGCCAAGAGGATAGAATTGCTCTTAATCCTTCAGCAGCACGTCATTTGATCCCTAGGCCCACTGGGGTTATTATTGTGTGTCTACAGTGCACAGCAATGCAGACAGAGCTACCTCTGGAATGGCAACCACTGCAGGAGACCAGTTTCCTTCCCCCAACCTTTCTTTCAGGGGGTTTTTTCTTCTTTTTGACCTAATCAGAGTACATTCACTCCCTGCCAATTTTCATTGGCTAATACCATGCTATAAGTTGTCCGCCTCCTTTCATAGAGGTTGCACAAGTTATTTTTAAGAAAAATTAATGAGGAAGCTCAATTTAAAAAGCAGATTGTTCCCTCTGTTTTGCATTTTGAAGGGGCATTGCGTGTCTGTGTGGTCTATGCTTGAGTGTATTGTCCTGATGTTTCACATCTGTGCCTTGGCAGCCCCTAAGAATAATGAAAAACAATGCAGAAAAAATGAAATTAGAACCAAAATAGTATTTTTGGCAGGGTGACAGAAAGAAAATGGTGAGTCCAATACAACATGCCCCATTTTTTCTGATAGAGATTCCAGTGGTATAGTTTTATACAGTGTATTTTTACTTGTCAAGATACAGCTTAATTCTCACTTTCCAGGTTTGTTTCCTCCCCGTGTCTGATCTGAGCAATTACTTCTATTTCCTGTCATGCTGAGATGTGGCAATACTAATTCTGTTGCTTAGAATACCACAGGTCTCAAGCAAACTCAGTAAAACTGCCTGCTTCTGCGCTATGTTAATTCCTATCATTCAGACTTCTGCCTGCTGCCAAGACAAAAGAAACGCAACCCCCATAAACGTTCTCATCGTCGGTACCTATTTAGTGTTCAAGCCTGAAAAGGCCTCATCACACAAGTCATTTCACTCAGATGCATAAAGTGAGACTGTTTAAAGACATATGCTTAAGTATTTGCAGAATTGGGTCCTTAATGCCTTCCCTGCCTCTTCAGACATGAACATGTCTAATGCATGTGCCACTGTTGCCCTGTGGGATTAGGCCAAGGCTCAGCATCTCAATATCATGCTGTTACACAGGAGGGTGTGCTGTATAATTGCACATGCACATATATCACCAATTCAAGCACATATACAGTATACACACCGAAAATTAGACAAAAATTGGGTGTCAATACCCACATACACAATACACATATACGGATCACTAATTTGTTTATCACACACACAGTGAGCTATATATATATTTGCCAGTTCACACACACACGACCCACCTACACATACTCACAGGTGAGTTCCTAACTTGGGTGGTATGGTGTGTATGTGGGTGCTTGGGATACTTGGTAATTAAGAGCAAGTGGCAGAGATCGGGGAAAAGGCAGTGGGGATAAGGCAATAGCAAAGAAACAGGTTTGCAGGCAGAGAGGAGCTCAGGACGGCTGGAGCCACAGGAGCATGGGACAGGTGTTGGAGGTGGTGGTGAGCCAGAAGCAGGAGAGGAAGAAATGAGACAAAAGTTAGAGGGGCAAGGAGCAGAGACTGGAGCAGGGTCAAACTGTAGTAAAGCAAAACCCAACTCAGGGGTCCAAATAACAGCTTGATTAAATGAACACTGTGCTGTACAGCTTGGTTCCTACACACACTCACACAAGCACTCCCACACATGCTCACACAATGGCAGCAGCAGAAAAAGACTCAGTGGAACAGCTGGAGTCCAAGTAGGGAGGAGAAACAGAGTCCAAGTCTGTGGTTGAAGAGAGGGTGGGGGCAATAGCTAGCTATCCAGGCTGGGAGGGGGTCTTTGATGGCCAGTCCGGATCTTTCTCCAGCAGGTGTTGTCCAGATGGGGGTCACCTGCAGGGCCTCTGGGTTGATAGGCAGCGTGATATGCAGCAGGTCTGGTCCAGGTGAAGATGGCGTCCCCAGGAGTCAGTCTTCACTACCCCTCTTTATGTGGCAGATCTTCTATGGGGACGGCCTGTCCAGGCAGTGCCAGTCATGTTCTAGAGGGCTCCAGATGTTTTTACCGAGCATGTGCAGCCTTGCCACAATGGTGGGCTGCCTCATCTTTTGTTTCTTGAATGTGGAGGGTGGTTCCAATGGCTAGGTCGTTGGTCCAGGTACCGGTTTTGATGGTGGGGTGATTTAGTAGGGGGTCCTGCTATCATTGTGGTTCACTCATCCATTCACTCTTTTTTTCAGGCATTTTAGGAAAACCAATTTACATGGGAGAGGTTGCAGACTTAAACGTGAGTCATAATTGCAACATACTTACACAACAGGGCATGGGGACAGGATGGGAACCTGACACACAAAATGGATACTTGACATCACTCATGCCAACCCACACTGCAGGCCTAAATTATACAATGTTAACATAGAGACACTTAAGACACAATAACCATACATTAATATATTACAGTAATCCAACACACACAGCAAAGCACTATTACAATAGCTCATGGTTACTATAAAAGGGGATTCATGTACACAGGGTTTCAACTTAACTTATAATTACTTATATATATATATATACCCACAGGGAATAGAGAAGGGGAGAGAAAAAGGCAGAAATGATGGGGAAAAGGGGATGTCATATTTCTAAATAAAAAAAAGAAAAACTGGGGGTTTTGCTACACCACCGCTATATGGTAAATGGTTAGTTTTTGTAGGAGGAAATTCAAGCTGTAGTAATCTTTCTTAAAGGGCCAGAATTTAGCAAAATTGACAAAGTTCCCTGTTCCAGAAAAAAAATGATTGACTTTTTAGGCAAGATTTTACAATTATAATAACATACTTTATCAGTAGATCTCATAGCACTAAACAAAGGAAACCAGTGTCATTATCTCCATTATACAGATGGGAAAACTAAGGCAAAGAGGTAGAATATGATTTGCCCTGGCTGCCCAGCAGTGCAGAAGCAGAGCCAGGAATAAAGCCTATCCTAGGTCCCAGTCCAGTACTGTATCCTCCAGGTCTACCTTCTGGAAATGATACAAAGCATGAGCAGCCTCCCACCCCTTTCCACCCTGGGCTCCCTCCTGCCGCCTGGGAAGTCCAGCATGACCCCCTACCCTGCCACACACAGGACAGGCAACCTAGCTCACCCTGTGTCCCCCCACCACATGCCATGTAAGCAGCTCATCTCCACTCCCTGCAGCACGGGCAGTCCAACCCTACTACACATGCAGCAACTCTCCCCAAGCCATGTGCACCACCCACCTGCAATGCAGGCAGCCTGGCTCCTTCGTTTGTCATACACAGCATGAGCAACCTGGCCCCCTCCCCTGTTGTGCATGAAGCAAAAGCACCCCGGCCTCTCTTCCATGCATACTGCTTGGGAACCCCAACCATTCTCTCTGTGCAGGAAGTAGAACTAGAGAACAAAAGAAGGATCTGGAGGATCTAGCTGGTGCAGCAGGAGCAACAGCAGGACTTGGGGAGTGGTGACCAGGAAGGAGTACGCAGGCCACATGTTAACCCTCTGGGTTTAGCATGGTGTTCACAGACTGCCAGTTAGGTAGTCCTGCTCTAGGTCTCATTATCTCCCTACAGGCCTAGCAAGATTTATAAAAGGTTAGGAGCCTAATTTCCACTGTTAGTCAATAGGCACTGAACCCAGGTGTTTTTGTAAATCCTATTAAGCAGGGATGCTCAATCTCTGCTTGTAAGCCAGATCCAGTCCACAGAGCCATGTCACCTGGACCGCTAGGCTGCCCACAGGTCCAAACATTTGGTGACAGGGGAGAAGTGGCAGCATTAATTACTGCTGCTCTGGTACCAAATTGCCAGATCCATTGGGAGCCAGATAGCGTGGCCCAGTGTGCAAAAAATCTGAAGGCCTATAACTTCCTTAAATATGGGCAAAATTAGATTACTCAGTTAGGTAAAATACTGGCATCTTATGGAAGACTGAAATTATTACATACATTAGAACAAGGGTAGCCAACTCATCTGGCACTGTAGGCAGGATGAGGGGTGCAGGGCTGGTCCACAGGCTGAATGGGTCCCAGAGACCCACCACACACACAGTGGATCCAGTGCATAGGGTCAGTTCAAGGCAGTACATTCTTCAACCTATCCCCATATACACTGCATATGGTACACAGAGCTGGAGCCAGCATGTGTTCTGCATGCACACAAAGCCAACCGAGGACATGTGCCATATGCGATGCGCTGAGCCAGAACAATGTGAGTGCCACATGTGGCACATGCCCCAGACCAGCCCTGTGTACACACTGACTCCAGCTTTGCATATCCCATGCAGTGCACACCAGAACGTCTCTGTGCACCAGATGTGATGCCCAGGTTTTGGGCCAGTACATGCTTCTCATGGCATGTGGAGTTTCTCCAAAACACACAGGCAGCACAGCAGGCTAGATTGTAGGGCTCTGTAGGCTAGATCTTTGTCATCCTTGCACCAGAGTACCAGAGAGATTATTACATTGCTATAAAAGGCAGGGAACAGTAGGGAAGAAACTATTTTAAAATGCTTCGTAAAATCTGAAAAAGTGAGATCGCTTCACATTTTCTCAATTGCAAAGTTTTGCCCACAAAAGCACTCTGAAAGGAAAAGTAATGTCATCAATACAATTCACTTTGCCATTAGCCATAAGAAAACGGTAAACAGGGCAAATCTGGTGATAATCCTAAATTGAGCCAGGTATGACATAAACCCACTTGCTCTGCCAGTCCACCTTATTTTATCCTGACCTGCAATATTTTGATTATCCCAAAGCTGGACCTGATCAGAGACAGGTATTTGTGCCAAACTGTTAGATAATCAAAACAAAATTCAGCAACTAAAAATATTTGTCAGTTTTTAGATTTTAAAAAAGGGGGGGGGCATTGCCAGAAAAAGAGGGAACAGTAAAAAAAAAAAAGGGAAAATGTCATTTTTTAATATGCAGTACTGACTGTGAGTGATATATAGATACATATATATGAACATGCAGAGTTATGATCAATCAATCCTATCACATTCCATAACTGCAGTGTGTGTGTGTGTGTGTGTGTGTGTGTGTGTGTGTGTGTTGTGTGGGGGACTCATGTTACCTTACAGCAGTTATGCAGTATGATAGGACTGACTGACTGATCACAACTCAGTTCGTCAATGACCAGCAGTATAAAAGTTGATGCACCCCCTACAGAGGAGTTGTTCAGACAGACTTGACTGATTGATTGAGTATAACAGAGTCCCACACTAGTTTGAATTGTAAAGGTTAATGCCATACTGTGCAGGGGTCCTACTGACTGACAGCATGTTTGACTGATTGTAGCCGAGTCTCACAAGGATCAGGATTCTCAAAGTTTATGCCTTACTGAATTCCACAGCCTGACACAAAGCTGGTCTGAAATTCACACGGTTCTCTTACATGCTAATCACGAAGGTTAATTCATGACAGGTGAGGGTTGCTTGGCTTTTTTTTTTTTTTTTTCTAAAGTAGAACAAGGAAATTGAATTAGCCGGAACACTAAACATGTTAATAGAGGGTCTGATTTTTCCGCAAAGAAGGATCCTACATTCAGAATATCATTTTTCTTATAGATGCTATGCTATTTTTGCAGAACATCTTTTCAAACATGGTTCTAGACCATCATTTCTCTGTTCACTGGTACACTGAGTAAACGCTTATAGTCAGGTCAGTCAACTGCAGCTGCACTGGTCCAGACCTGCAGGGAGCAAACCAGGAAAGCCAAGACTGCAACAGAACTTCAATGGGCTACAAGTATCAAGGACAATAAAAAGTCCTTTTTTAGATATGTGGGGAGCTGGAGGAAAAGCAAGGGTACCATTGGACGCCTGCTAAACCAGATGGGACAACTGACAACCGACGCCCAGGAAAAAGCCAACTTGCTAAATGGGTACTTTGTATGGTCTTTCACCAGTCCCATGGGACGCCCCTGCCCCTTACAGGACAGGGAGGCCCGAATGAGGGAGATTCCTCGCCTTCCATCAATGCTGACCTTGTGAAGGAACACCCTGAGCGGCTGGACACCATCAGTTCAGCCGGCCCTGACAGTCTACACCCCTGGGCTCAATGAGCTGGCTAGCATCATAGCTCAGCCCCTGACATGAATCTTTGAGAATCTCTGGTGAAATGCCCAGAGATTGGAAGAAGCCCTTTGTGGTGCCTGTCTTCAAGAAAGGGAGGCTGTTTCAGGCTGGACGAAAAGAAAAACTTCTTTACTGTCCGAGCCCCCGAGGTCTGGAATAGCCTACCACTGGAGATGGTTCAAGCACCTACTTTGAACACCTTCAAGAAAAGGTTGGATGTTTATCTTGCTATGACCCCAGCTGACTTCCTGCCCCTTGGGACTCGATGATCTTCCGAGGTCCCTTCCAGCCCTAATGTCTATGAAATCTATGAAAATGGGCCAGTCCTGACATCTTAAAAATCATCCACAGAATTTTTGTGATTGGTTTCTTCCACTCAAGAGCACCCAAGGATTATGTGTTCTGATGCCACAGTAATAAATTAGAAAATTAGTGCCTCTCTACCCTGCCTTCTGTTAGGAATAAATGCCCAGAAAGATAGAGAGACTGGGGGCTCTCATTCTGCATAGCCCCCACAATGGTTTTCCTAAGCAGATTTACTCTTTCCCATGAAAAGGAACAGCATACAGTATCTATCTTGGAAAGAGAAGACTGGGAGATAAAAGACCTGTAGTCAGCAGAACAGGCAATC
Source organism: Crocodylus porosus (assembly GCF_001723895.1). Taxonomy (NCBI): domain Eukaryota; kingdom Metazoa; phylum Chordata; order Crocodylia; family Crocodylidae; genus Crocodylus; species Crocodylus porosus. Next base: position 7,928,986 of record NW_017728912.1, on the reverse strand, counting down.
AGGCAGGGCCAGGAACTAAATTATTAAGACTAATCAGGTGCTTAAAACTAATTCAGGAAGTTCTGCCTGAGACAGGAAGAGCTGTGTTCGCATCACCTTCACTGTGCCTGCATTCCCCATGCAGGAGCACAGTGCAATTGATTGCCACATCATATACATTCCAGCTGGTGTTCAACCTACAATTTCCTTTCCACTTATTACCTTAATAACAAAACACATTGATTCCTTTTGTTCATTAATGGCAAGGGCAAAACTGATTAAAAGGCCCAAAAAAAAGGAGTCAAAATATGCTCTTGATGCAACTGACACAGTCTCCTGCTGTGGGACAACGCATTAAAGTAAAGCCACAAGAACTTGGCAGGTGAGAGCACATATGAGAAAATTTGGCAGAATTATATATTTCTCCATGATGATGGGGGCTAACTCACTCTATTTTTCCCCAGAAAGTCAAATCTATCATCAGTATCACTTCCTGTGTCCTAACACTCTGAATTTTAAAGGCAACAGAGAAAACAATAGTAGTTCTTCACTTTTGCTTCAGGTTCCTTCTACTATCAAAAAGTGATTAAGGGCAATATACAGTTTCTAACTGCTCCTGAAAGTGTAAGAAGCCTCTTCCAAAACACATTACTACACCCAAGAACTTTTCAAGCCAAGCCCTCAATCTTGCTCATATGCACAATCTTAACTTTAAGGATGTGAGTAGTCCCATATCATTATGGCTCTTCTAGTATTATGCCCCAATTCTGCAACTGCATCTATGTGTATGAGCCAGTTTGGCACCACAGTGAACTCACAGTGGATCTGCCACATGAACCCAACCCAATCACAAGATCTGGGTACTACATTATGGTGCTGCATAAGAAATGGGTGGTATCCCTTTAAGCTATAAATTGCAGACTGTCTACTGACCCATATTATCTCTTATGTTTCAGAAGCCACCAATACCTTGCTAGAGCACCAGGGCTTATATATGAAGCTCAACCTTGCATATTATATATATTTAAGTAGACATGAATATTTGTATACCATCAAGCTTAAGTGCTTTCTGCATATTATGTGTCCTTTGCTAGTCACACAGCAATGATATAACAAGGAAGTAAAAAACTGACTGAGCTGCAAGTTGATAGTGTCCTTTTAAGACTGAAACCCTAGTTCACTCCCTTGAAAACTGTGCATGAGAATTTTTTAATGAAAACTTAAGAGGATATTAAAATCAATTTAATATTTTCCAAATAATTCTAGTTTTAGATGCTTAGACCTTCAACATTTTACTCTGTTTAGTTCCTCATAAAAAATATAAAATTACTACTATTCTTAAAAATGGCAGTTTGAAAAATGTTTTCAGACAAAATGCATTTTGGGGGTTCCTATTGTCTGTTAATACTGTCCTTTAGAATTAGATAAATTTGGTTTGGTTTTGTTTATTTAGGAACAATCTTAAGCAGATAAACAGAGGAAGGAGCAACAAAACAACAGATAATGATAAATTGGTTAAGCACTATGAAATGTTATTTTTTCTAAATAGCTACAAATCATATGAGTCTGAAAGCTCAAATATAAAAGTTTTCTAGTAATGGCATAAAATCCAGAAAACAAATTCTGACCAGTCTAGCTTCACAGTCTCCACTAAGTAAACCATGAAGATCAAACGGTTTCACCTGTTTTTTTGGCTTTTAAAATCCGATGCATTTTTATTGAAATATGCAGTTACTCAGCTATGGATGTTTGGTTTTAAAGTGGTTCCTTTTCATTTCACAACATCCCTACAAAACAGCAGTTACTATCACTGGAAAGCATGATTCACCTAAACAGAGAGCTGCTGTTAATTTTTGCACAATAGTAAATACATGCTGTCTTCAGAAGCTGTTGCCATTGTATATCAACATCAGACAACAGATTTTTATTCTGCAAAGCAAGTTATTCTTGTATCAGTTCGTACTACTACAGTTTATAGGAAAAGTCACGCAATATCCTCATTTTAGTAAAGCACTTTCTGTCAAGTCTCTGTGTCATGCAGAAGTCTTTGTAGGCATGGAAAGATACAGTAGGAAAAATCATATACAATGGAATTCATTGGTACTGAATTCACCATATATTCAGAGAAAATGGCTCAGAATCGATTATACTAGTGAAGGAGTAGTTCACCATGAGTCAGACCCCTTTTGCCACCTTGCCACTTAAACAAACACATTTGTGTTCTTGATTAACATATGGAGTATGTAAATATAGTTCCATTCTTGAGTCATAGTTCATGTTCATATCGCTTTCTAGCAGACCTGTCTGAAGGTGAGCTCACACTAAATACAATGGTGAATTGGAACGGGAAAAAGATGTGGTTTCCCTAAGAGCTTTAGCCCAAGATATTTTCTAAAATTACTTTTCAGGTTACACCATCATCAAATCCACTCCTCTTCCTTCCTACACAATTCATTTTCCTCCAACAAGCTTTGCTACTTTTGCCGTAGTAACTTTTTAATGAAGCATGTGACAGCCTACAAAACTCTTTCACACACCATGTGATCTCCTGGAACAACTAGACTCTTCTTTCTCATTCTCAGGGACACTGGGAAATATTAGGTGGAGGCCTGAATGAGTCATTCCCGTTGCCAAGAGTTTTCATTGTTAGGGGAGGAATAGCGGTTGCTGGGCTAAGTCCATTCAATGCTGTCTATCGTATGTCCTACTTCTGCTTAACTGCAATGTAACTCATTCTTGGTATAAGTTACTGCAGAACACACCACATACACAAATAACTCTGAGATTCAAATTAAACAGCAGTCAAGAGAGTGGATGGGCGCAAAGTGCACCCAACAAGTTTGGGAGAGAGAACATTTTCAAATTCCTACAGTGCCCGTTTCAGAACTAAGATATAGGAACTATAGGAACACCCTAACAACCAGGCTGCAGCATCATCTCTTTTGATCACTTTCTCTTACTTTAGTCCCACCCGTTTTCCTCAGTTTTTCCTACTGACTTGTTTGGGCAGCTGCCTACTCAGCTTGCTGGCTTCCATAACTTCCATTCTGAAGCATCTGACTTCACCCATTTATTTCATAGAAAATATAGCCACCTAATGAGAAGGGGAAATTCTCCTGGGCTTGGGACATCTAAAATGTCAGGCATTGCAATGTATAAATCTCTTTGTGGATTTAGAATTGTGTGCCTCCGTTTTCTCATTTGTAAAATGGGATGCTAATACAAGTCTCTCTCACAAGAAGTGCAAAGGTGCAACTGATTATTGGAAGTGTTCTAAAATCTTTAAAATTTCATATAAATGCAAAAAGTACTTCCATCATTTTTATTTTAAAAAAAACTCCATAAGTACTGCAAGGTTGCATCTTAGCAAGCATCACACTTAGCTTTATCTTTGTGCAAAACAACATAAAAATATAATTATTTTTAAAAAATCTGTCTTTCTATAGGCTCTGACATTTAGCGAAAATACGTTTATGAATCATTGGTGAAGGAAGTTTATCTTAATGGTATTTGGAAGGAATTTAACAAAGAAATGGGTGGTTCACAGGTGGGCTGTTTTGCTGAAGATATTTTTCTTCTCCGTTTACTTCCTTCCTGTAGTTTAATAATTAAATTTGGAATGGACACTTTAATGTCCAACGAGGGGCAACGAGAGGCAAAGCGCTGCTTGACCTGGTACTGGCTACGGGGGATGACCTAATCGGTGACCTAGTGATTGATGGGAAGTTGGGTGACAGCGACCACGAGCTGATCACCTTCACCATCCGCCGTAAAGCTGGCAAGTCAGTCAGCA
>NW_017728912.1:7906377-7925114 GCF_001723895.1 Crocodylus porosus | reverse complement strand
TGACTTCCTGCCCTTTGGGCAGGGGGCTGGACTCGATGATCTCCCGAGGTCCCTTCCAGCCCTAATGTCTATGAAATCTATGAAATGTGTCACCAGGTTGCCTCTTTGAAAAGATGTTACCACCAAGTTATATTTTTCCTCTTTATGTTTCTTTCAGGTACAGGTAAGGTGTTGGGTTGCGGGGAAGGCGGTGAATCTGCACTTAAACTGGCAAATGTTGGCTTTTGGTCAAAGGAGTTTTATAAATCGTTGCTAGAAGGGTTTCACAATGTTTTTTTTGCAAAGGAAATGCTTTAGGGAGGGAGATTAAAGAAAGTTCTATACAGTGATCCAAATCCAATAAGGAAAAAAAATGACAGAGTGTAGGAAAACCAGAGAAACTGCAATTTGAAGGTAAGAACCTTTCATTCAGCTGCTTTACTTTAAATGCAGCCAGGCTGGGAGTGACCAAAAGTTGTGACAGTCTGATGATTCCTCAGCAACCTTTATGCGAAAACATTTGCCTTTCGGGTGCTACTTGCAAAACGTTCCATCTTAGACCCTTACCTTTACTAAGCAACCATCCTTAAACACAACCATAACGTAATGGCTCCCATGCAACTGAATTGTTTCCACTGCCCTAACACCATACCTATTATATATTCTGCAGTTTAAATCCACTTACCATTGGACAGGTATCTATGACAGAAACAATCTCTATAATTAGCAATTATGTCAATCTTGTCAGCAGTTTCATCAGAGAGGTCAAGGACTGAATGGCCCTGCAGACTGAATTACCTTATTATCTGCTAGATACAGTCCTTCTACGTACACTGGTATAGGAAATCTGCATTATTACTGTTTCTTCTGTAACTGTTCCCAGGATAAATATGAAACACAGAATATAAGCCCAAGTTTAGCGCTGCCTATCTGCTTTCTCTGCTATTTTTCTTGGCTTCCTCCACACATTGCTCCATATCTATTATACTGTACTTTCTTCATGTTAACCACATTCCCTAAACTGTGTTATGCTGTAGATAGGGAAAGTCTTACGTTCATGAGGAAGGTAACTGGCCAAAGAACCTGCTCATCTTTCACTGTAAATATACAGAGGCCCACAGCAGCATAACATAATCAGAGGCACACTCACTAGTGCTGTGCGAAGCTTCAGTCCCTTATTCAATTTGGCAGAGATTTAGCCGGATTCAGTGGCCGAATCTCCAAATCTGAATTGAATCAGAGGACCCTTTAATCTCTCTGAATTGAATTGGAACCCCCTAAAAGCACTGAGGCGCCGGCTGGCCCTTCTGCACACGCGCGCAGTTTAAAAAGGTCCCGGCAATGGCATAAGCCCCATTAGAGTCCTGGCTCCGGTGTGAGACGCATGGGTGTGTGCCCGCTGCACCCCTGTGAGCCCAGGGACCCCAGCAGCGACCCCAGGACCCCTGATGAGCCCTGGCCTGCTGGCAGGTAAGCAGGGACCCATGGAGGGGGAGACCTAGCCAGCTGGGAGGGGGCTAAGTGGGCCAAGGAGGGACACACCCCCCAGCTCCTACTTCGCCCAGCCCCCCAGGGAGCCATGTGACTGGAGCCTCGTGAACAGGCTGCACAAACAGGCATGCTCCTGGGCCCAGCATGCGAGTTAGTGCAAGAGTTCGCACAGGAGGGCGAGCGGGAGGGCCCGAGGCCCTGACTGTGCACCCCCCAGAGTAAGCAGTCCCAGCTGTAGCCAGCCTACTAGAGGCATGACACGGATGGGCACAGATGGGCTCTGCGGCCCCCCCGGGGCACCTCAGAGACAGCCACCCAGATGGAGCCCATGGTTCCAGGCTTCACGCAGACAGAGCCTTTGGCTCATGGCTGCGGGGGCTGCCTGTCCCTTTTTCAGACTCTGGGGCCCAGGAGCATGGCCACCTCCCTGTGTGGGGTTTGCTCCCTACTGGGGTCTCTGGTGCGCCAGCTGGTAGAGCTCCAGACCACAGTCCAGAGACTGCATGCCATCAGGGACTGTGAGCAGGAGATAGACTCCTACTGCAAGACCCTTCTCCCCTGGGAGGCAGAGGGTCTCCCTCCAGGACAAGGGAGGACCCGGGGACCTCCCCTTCTGTCCAGCCATGGGGTTGGACCAAGGTGGTCAAGGGCCCCAGGGCCCACCACACCAAAGCCCTTGCCCCACTGGAGCTTTGCAACAGGTATGAGCCTCTTGCAGCCCCAGCAGAGTGTGCCAACTTGCCAGCTCCCACAGGCAACACAGAGGACACTGTAGCTACCGTCCCCACTCTCCCCAAGACCAAGCGTAAAGTGTTTGTCGTGGGAGACTCCATCCGGAGGGCTACTGAGGGAGTAATCTGCCATCCCAATCCCTTAGCCCAGGAAGTATGCTGCTTCCCAGGGGCCCACATCCATGACATTGCGGAGAAGATCCCTAAACTCCTCCAGCCCACAGACCACTATCCCATGCTCCTCATCCAATAACACGGCTCGGAGCGCTCCTAGCCGGGTCATGAGGCGATACAGGGATTTGGGTGCGGGGCTAAAGGGCACAGGTGGTGTTGTCTTTGATCCTCCCAGTCTCGGGCTATGGGCTGAGGAGGGCGAGGAGGATTCAGGTAGTCAACCAAAGACTGCAGCACTGGTGTCATTGAGAAGGCTTTGGCTTCCATGACCACAGTCTGCTCTTTGGAGAGAGAGGCAGCGAGCTGTTGGGAAGGGATGGCCTCCACCTCTCTCCGCTGTGGAGGAGGCTCTTCTCAGCTAGACTGGCTGACCTGCTCCACCGGGCTTTAAACTAAGCCCACCGGGGGATGGGGGGACTACTGCCACTGCTGGCCCACTGAGTGTCCCTTGCAAAGCCAGCAGGCCAAGATACATAAGGGATCCCAGCCCAGCCCCTGCCCTGGAACAAAATGTAGGCAAGGCAATGGTCCCTAAGGGGACACTTGCGTGTCTATACACAAATGCCAGGAGCCTGGGGAATAAACAGGAGGAACTTGTTCTCCTGCTAAATGCAAATAACTACGATGTCATTGGGATAATGGAGACCTGGTGGGACTCCACCCATGACTGGACCATGGGTATAGACGGCTATACCCTGTACAGGAGGGATCGAGTGGACAAAAGGAGCAGGGGCGTACCTCTGTCAAGGAAAGCTACACGTCCCTGCAAGCTGACATTGGCACCCATGGTGGATGACTGAGACCCTCTGGGTTAAAATCTGTGGGGAACATGATGCAGGGGATACTATGGTGGGGGGTCTACTACAGACACCCTACCCAGAGTCAAGACCTTGACCAGGAGTTCACCAGGGAATTGGCTGAAGCCGCACAATCCTGGTGTATGGCTGTCATGCGAGACTTTAACTACCCAGACATCTCGTGGGAGGAGCGCTCAGCCAAATCCAAGCGGTCACAAAGCTTTCTGTCATGTGTGGATGAACTCTATCTGATGCAGGAAGTCCACAGGCTGACAAGAGATAAAGCACTGCTTGATCTCATACTGGCAACCAGGGATGACCTAATTAGCAACCTAACAATCAAAGGGGAGTTGGGTGACAGTGATCATGAACTGATCACCTTCACCATCTGCTGTAAAGCTGGCAAGTCAGTCAGTAATACAGAAGTCCTTGACTTCAGGAAAGCTGACTTTGACAAGCTAAGGAGGCTTGTCAGAGACGCCCTAAAAGGCCACAACCCAATGGAGAGGGGAGTTCAGGACAAAGGTTGCTCCTCAAGGGAGCAATCCTGGATGCGCAAGCAAAGTCCATCCCGTCTCAGAGGAAAGGCAGCAAAAGGGCACACAGCCCCCTTGGCTCTCTAGGGAACTGGCAGGCCTCCTGCATCTTAAAAGGAAGACCTACAAAGGATGGAGGACTGGAACCGCCACCAAGGAAGAATACTCTGCTTTAGTCCGGACCTGCAGAGAGACAATCAGGAAAGCCAAGGCTGTGATGGAACTCCAGCTAGCTACAAATATCAAGGAAAATAAAAAGTCCTTTTTTAGATATGTGGAGAGCCGGAGGAAAAGCAAAGGTAACATTGGACCCCTGCTAAACCAGATGGGACAACGGATGCCCAGGAAAAAGCAAACTTGCTAAATGGGTACTTTACATCAGTTTTTCACCAGTTTCATGGGATGGCCCTGCCCACTATGGGTCAGGGAGGCCAGGGCGAGGGAGATTCCTTGCTCTCCATCAAAGCTGACCTCATGAAGGAACACCTCAAGAGGCTGGATACCGTCAAGTGAGCCGGCCCTGATGGGTTACACCCAAGGGTCCTCAGGGAGCTGGCGAGCATCATCGCTCAGCCCCTGGAATGGATCTTTGAGAGCTCTTGGTGCACTGAAGTGTCCAAAGTGTCCGAGGATTGGAAGAGAGCCAATGTTATGCCTATCTTCAAGAAAGGGAGGAAAGTAGATCCGGCAAACTACAGGCCTATCAGCCTAACCTCTATCCTGGGGAAGGTCTTGGAAAAGATTATCAAGGAGGCCATCCTTAACAGACTAACTCAAGGCAGTATCCTGAGGGATACCTAACATGGTTTTGTTGCGGGTAGGTCCTGCTTGACCAATTTCATTTCCTTTTATGACCAGGTGACTTATCACCTGGACAAGGGATAAGAAATTGACGTTGTATACCTTGACTTTAAAAAAGCCTTTGATCTGGTATCCCACAATCACCTCTTGGCGAAAGTGGCTAATTGCGGCCTTGACATCACCACAATCTGCTGGCTGGGGAACTAGCTCCGTGGTAGGACCCAGAGGGCAGTGGTCGATGGGAGCCAATCGTCTTGGTGCACTGTGACCAGTGGGGTCCCACAAGTCTCTGTCTTAGGGCCTATACTGTTTAACATCTTCATCAATAATGTGGACATTGGTGTCAGAAGCGGACTGGCCAAGTTCACCGACAACACCAAACTCTGAGGTAAAGCATCCACACCAGAGGATAGGACGGTGATCCAGGTGGATCTGGACAGACTCATGAAATGGGCAGATGTGAACCTGATGGTGTTCAATACCAAAAAGTGCAAGGTTCTCCACCTTGGGATGAAAAACCATGCTTATAGGTTGGGTAGTGCCACGCTGGCTAGTACCACAGATGAAAGGGACTTGGGGGTTATGGTTGACCACAAGTTGAACATGAGCCTTCAGTGTGATGCTGCGGCTAGTAAAGTGAGCAAAACACTCGCTTGCATCTATAGATGCTTCTCAAGCAGATCCCGGGACGTCATTCTCCCACTGTACTCAGCCTTGGTGATGCCGCAGCTAGAGTACTGCATACAGTTTTGGACTCCACAGTTCAAAAAGGATGTGGAGAAGCTTGAGAGGGTGCAGGGGAGAGCCACATGCATGATCAGAGGTCAGGAAAACAGACCTTATGATGAGAAGCTGAGAGCAATGGGGTTATTCAGCCTGGAAAAGCACAGGCTCAGGGGTGATCTGGTGGCCACCTATAAGTTTATAAGGGGTGCTCATCAGGATCTGGGGGAACAACTGTTCACCAGAGCCCCCCAAGGGATGACAAGATCAAACGGTCACAAATTTCACTGTGACCAATTCAGGCTAGACTTAAGAAAGAACTTCTTCACTGTCCGAGCCCCCAAGGTTTGGAACCAGAGGTGGTTCAAGCACCCATTTTGAACGACTTCAAGACACATTTGGATGCTTATCTTGCTGGGATCCTATGATCCCTACTGGGGCAGGGGGCTGGACTCAATGATCCCCCAGTGTTCCTTCCGGCCCAAAAAATTTAAAAAAAAAAAATAGAATCAATTCAGACAGATTCAGAAAGATTTGGAGATTCAGACATAGAGACAGCTTAAAATGTTTTTTCTACATGCACATTGGGATGCTGGGGCAATCCACTTCTAGAAGCACTTCTGATCCACTTCTGGGTCCACCAGGGAGCATGCTGGGGGGGGGCCTGCATCCTCCCAGCCTCTTGGTGCCTCCTGGGTCTGGGGGGGCACCTGTGGTCCCCCTGTGGCCAATTGCCAAGCCAAGGGAAGGTGCAGGGGGTCCCTTGTGCACTCCCTAGTGGGACCAGAAGTACTTCCAGTCATTTCTGGTTTCACCGCCAAGCATGTAGAGCCCCCCCGCAACACACACACACATCCACGCTCCTGTGGGATGCTCCATGTGCTCCAGCATCTACAAGCCATGCCTGGTACCTCAAGGTATGTAGAAAAAACTTTTAAAGCTGTGTCTATGTCCAAATCACTGATTCTCTGAATCAGCATCAAATCTTCAGATTCGGATTCAGCCGGCTTGAATCATGGACAGTGATCCAAATCAATTAATCAAATTGCTGTCTCTGATTCAGGCAAAATCTGAATCAAATAGGGCCCACTTCACACACCCCTAACATTTGCATACTCTAGCCAAGATATTTTGCCACTACCTTCTGCTCAACTTCCCTGCCAACTTCTTCCAATTCCTGTTTCACCTGTAACAATATTCCCTTGGAAATCTCAATTATTGGATGTGTGCTTTCAGCTCAGCTAAGTAACACATTCCAAAAATATCTACAAGAAGTTGGTGGAATAACTATAGAAATAGGCTGAAAATCCTACTGGGTGTAGGGCTCCAAACAGTACATTAGTGTCAAGATTTAGATGGCAGAACCTTAGATTACATTTAGATCAAATCTAACTAATTTAGATGCCTGGAGTGCCCCTGTGTCTGGCAGGCCAGATCAGCTCATAGGGCTCCCTGATGCAGGAGCTCATGATGCATCTCCATGACGGGAAGCCCCCTCAGGTTCTAGGGTGCCCCGCTGCAGGAGGTTGCAACTTGCTGGTATAGGGGGACCCCAAGATTGGGATCCTGGGCTTCCCCTGCACCAGTAATAATGCATGATGGGATCCAGTTCTTGATCCCACAGTCATGCCTCCTGCTATACATCTGTGTGGCAAATGACTGTACATACTGTTAGGTGCTCAAGATCTCCAGGTGCCTCTATTTTCAGTGGCTGTTGAGCAGGTGTTTTAAGGATCTCAGTTTAAATATTAGAGTTGCATCCATAAAGACCTGATCAGGTACCTACTAACCTGCATGGATGCAGACCAAAAAGATAAGTGACTAGGTTTCATAATCATGCGTTGACAAAAACAGAAAAAGAACCCCAAAGTCCCAGTTTCTACTCCTGCTTTTAATTTTAACCTTGCAATATTCTATGATTCCTCAGGCCCTAAATGAATAATTATTGTGACAGTCAAATAAAACATGATTATTATGATAACTGGTGATCAGGAACAAACTAAAAGGCTAGCAAATAGGTTTTGTGTTCGTGCTGGCATATTTTCAAAGTTATATTTTTCTGCTGCTCTAAAGAGTATCGCCTTCCTGAGATCCATATTACTAATAGGGAATCCAAGGATTATCATTTCATTTCTGAGATTTAAATTGCCAGGTTTGCTGGCAGTTAATTAAATAAAACTGGATATCTGCACTTCAATAATGTTGGGATGTTAATTTTAATATCTGTGTCAAAGATGCTTAGAGAACAGATATGAATAAATAACATTTTAATGCATGCATATTCAAGCAAACATCCTTTATTACTTACCTAAGATAATATATATTAAAGGGAGGAAAGAATGCAGGAGCACATGGTTAATCCCCATGGCTGGAAGCCCCTCAGGTTCAAGGGTTCCCTACCACAGGAGGTTGCAACTTGTTGGTGTAGGGAGACCCCAACATTGTGATCCTGGGCTTCCCCTGCACCAGCAATAATGCCTGATGGGATCCAATTCTTGATCCCACAGGGGTTCTTTCCCACCTTTACTATAGCTGATGTAAAACCCAAAGGACTATCAATAGTGCAGAGAATGTTGTACCTTGGGCTCATGTTAGAAGCCTGGGATAGCACATGGTTTCAGAAGACTTTGAGTAATTTTTTAAAAATTATTCTGAATACCTCATGTCCTGATGTTATTAAACAAAAGCAATGACTTTCCTACACAATATTTCATAACTTTGAAGTTACATTGCTGTGTGCCAGTTCTTTAACTGTAAGCAGACTTAGTACTTTTATAAAACTCAACCCCGTAAGGTTGTAAATGCCTTGAACTCTTAAATGGAGTGGAGCTTGCTTAGCATCTCTCGGAAGTACTCACAGCACCTTGCAGGATCAGAGAAATTGTGCTTTATATGTAATCTTTACTGCTTCTCTGTCACAAAGGAATTGCCATTCTGCAGAAGGCAAAGTATGAGCTTAAACAATGAGCTCACGGTTCTATATCTAGTTAGTGAAAGAACCAGGAACAGAACTAAACAGTGCCTAGTATGCTTAACTATTCTGTGGATCACTGTCCTTGAAAGAGTAACCTATTTCACTGCCTCTCCGTCCGTTTGTTTCTTTGCCTTCTTGGAACTATAGTTAAGGTAGCTATTGAAAACATCTCATGCAGAATGTACCTATAAAGATATTTACTACGTTGCTCTAACAGTATAAGAGTACACATTTGCCTTAGTATGTCTGCATGAATATGGCTAAGTGGACTCAGACTCGCAAATTCCTTCTTAAAATGCAACATATAGAACTAGCATAGTGCTGTATGCAGTATTGCCCACAGTTTCCAAACCTAGAAAGAGTGGTCCAACTTTGCTACTGGCACATGTGGGTGCAACTCCATTGGCACAAAGCCCTTAAGGAATTTGGCCAGCTTTGGTGGTGATTTTTTTTTCCTTAGACAGCTCTCTTACTCCTTCCAGAGAAAAGATGGCTCTTCACTGAAACTAAATAAGGAAATGAGAGGGGAAAAGAGAGCCAAGTAAAGGTAGAACTGTACACAATTGGGGGGAGGGGTTATTTCTTTGTTAGATTTATATCCACCTCTGTGATTATCCAAAGCACTTAACCAGAGGATATTCGGGGGGGGGGCGGGAATCAACCCATCCTATTCAACCTGCTCCCCTTCATATGAATTTTTAAAATGTTCAGTAGGAGAAAGACCTTTTAGCTCACTGGGAGGGAAGGGGGGTGTTAGACAGGCACCTGGTTTTCAGTCCTTGCTCCTGTAACCCGGGCAGTACTCCAAACGGTGCCCCCTCTTCATTTGAAGGGATCAGAGCAGGTGCACAAGCGCTGTGGGAGGTGTAGGGACTCTCCTCCCCCTATAGAGCAGAGCCAGACCACCAATGGGGACTTAACCATATACCTTTTCATGAGGGAACAATAGTGGGAACATAACAGGCATAAATCAGAGGGTATAGTGGACACTACAGTGCCCCAAGGGGGCAGGATTCAACAAAGGTTAGACACTTACAATCATTGACAAAAGACAGAGTTAACAAAATATAAAACACAAACAGAAGAACAAACAATACGGGTTGGTGAAATATAAAAAGGCACAAAATACAAAATGACAAGGAAATATAGGGCCTAGGTACCTGGAGGGGGGAAAACACAATGGCCCCTTTCCACTGCAAGAAGATTTGCTTCTTGTTAGCTCACTCACTCCAGCTAGGACTTGAGCCCAGATCTCCCACATGGTAGGCAGGAATGCTGCCACACAGCCACCACTGGTGGCACTACTCCAGCATGCTAAGGGTCTTGACCTTCCCAGAGCCCCAGCGTCATGTCAAGCTGCCTGGCCTCTGACTGGAGGAGCTGGGAGCAGAGCTGGGAACCTCTTAGATCCTCGCTGGAGCAGGAGGAGCCTCTCCTGCTGGCTGTAGCCTCTCCTCAGGGATCCTGGAGCCCAGCAGGGAGCCTCTCCTGCCGGCCGCACTGCTGAGGGTCCCACTGCTGCCTGCAGGTCCCACTCCTTCAGGTTCTTCTGGGGCAACTGCTTCTGCCCTGCTGGCCCAGCTCTTGCCAGCTCTTTGAAGCTCCTTCCTCGTGGTCCCTCGCTGGTCTCCTCTGAGTCAGCTGCGCTGCCCCTTTTATCCCCCTCCAGATGACCCAAGGGGCAATCAGGGGACATGGAGGGTGAGTCTCTGGGACCTGATTGGTGAGGAAAGGGAACCCCAAGCCCTTTAATCATCTTTTACCTTTTCAAAACCCCTGGGCTAGGTCACTGCCAGCTAGCCTGTCACACTCCACTAAATGATTAATTTGAAATTAAACCCCTACATATCATAATTGTTTATTGAAGAGAATTCTGGAAAAATAACTGGTTTCAATCAAAATTTTCATTTGTGCTTTCACACCAATATATAATTAAAGAATTCAAAACAAAAAACCTTCTGAAAGGAAAAATATAATTCCCACTCCTGAACAATGTCAGGAAGGGAAATTGCAAAATGGAATTTTGGTGAAGACATGACTTCAGGAACTGTTTTAGTTTCACTGGGACTGAATTTTCCACTAGAAAAAACTGTCCCACTGAAGTTTTTCTAAATAGTCTTCATGGTTCTTAGACTTCATAGACATTAGGGCTGGAAGAGACCTTGGAAGATCATCAAGCCCAGCCCCCTGCCCCAGGGGCAGGAAGTCAGCTGAGGTCAAAGGATCCCAGCAAGATAAACACTCAGCTGACTCTTAAAGGAGTCCAGAGTAGGCACTTGCACCCTCTGGTGGCAGTCTGTTCCAGACCTTGGGGTCTCAGACAGTAAAGAAGTTCTTCCTTATGTCCAGCCTGAAACAGTCTTGGAAGAGTTTGTGACCGTTTGACCTTGTCATCCCTTGGGGCGCCCCCAGATCCTGATGTGCACCTCTTATATACTTAAAGGCAGCCACCAGGTCCTCCCTGAGCCTGAGCTTTTCCAGGCTGAAGAGTCCCATAGTTCTCAGCCTCTCATCGTAAGGCCTGTTCTCCTGCCCTCTGATCATGCACATTCTCTTCTCTGGACTCTCTCAAGCTTCTCCACATCCTTTGTAAATTATGGATCCCAGAATTGGATGCAGTACTCCAGGTGCAGCCTCACCAAGGCCAAGTACAGCAAGAGGATGGCATCCTGGGATTTCCTAGAGAGACATCTATGGATGCAAGCCAGCATTTTGCCTGCTTTGCTGGCTGCAACATCAAATTGGTGACTTATATTCATCTTGTGGTCAATCATGACCCCCAAGTCCCTTTCAACCATGATGCTAGCAAGTGTAGCACTGCCAAGACTATAAGCATGCTGCAGATTTTTGTTCCCAAGGTGGAATACCTTGCATTTTTCAGTGTTGAAGGCCATCAGATTTTTGTCCACCCATTTTCCAAGCCTGTCAAGGTCAGCGTGGATCACCATCCTGTCCTCAGGTGTGGACGCTTTACCCCAAAGTTTGGTGTCATTGGCAAACTTGGCCAGTTTGTTTCTGATACCAATGTCCATATCATTAATGAAGATGTTGAAAAGAATAGGATGGATTATTCAGACTGTTTTTAATGTCAGTGAAATTTCCTCAGTTCTCTGAATGGTCTGTCAATTCAAAACAGTTGGTAAGTTATTTGAATAAAAATTTAAAAAGCCAGTCAAGTCTTACCATCAGATTTGTCTGTGGTTTAGTGGGGAAAACTTATCTCACCTGCCATTTGTATTGCCACACGTTATGTTGCCGTAGGGATTTCTGTCTCTGCAGTTCTGTCTTCCATTTTATTTTCTTATTTCTTTTTTCACTGGAGTTACAAACGTGAGTGAAATCTTGGCGCCATTGAAGGAAGTAGCAAAATCCTCATTAACTTAAAGGAGATCAGGATTTCACTCTTGGTCTCTGCCTACGGTGAAGGTTTTTTTGGTACAAAAAATGTAGCTAAGGTAACTTGCAACAGAGTGCCAGGAATATAAGGCATGCTGAGCAGCAGTTATATGTTTGAAAACATAGCATCAGTGAAGGCAGGCAGCTTCCAATGCCCATACAGATCTGTTTATAGAGGCCCATGAAATTTAGCTCATCAGAGCTCAGCTAAGGGAATTTTAGCCTGCAGGGTAAAACTGCAGAAGATGCCAAAGACAGTCAAGTAATAAAGTGGTACAAAGAAACTGCCAGTTTTATTAGGAGCCTCAACACTATATTATATTTGAAAATGGCTGCGTAGTTTGAATTTGCAACTTCAAAACTTACATTTGTTTGAAAAATAAAAATACTCTTCTAATTGAACTCTGTGGATGAACCTGCACATGCAATTAATGTGAAGCAATAAACTCCAACACTCATTTACATTTCAATGTGCATCTGGGAATCGCAGCATGTTGAGCCGGGTAAGAGTGCCCCCAGCTAGCAGGTGTCAGGGGCCAGCCTAGGGCTGCTCCAGCCCAGCTCAATGTGCAGTGGAGGGGTTAGCTGGGGCACAAGGGTGCTTCAGTGTGGGGCTAGCCAGCAGCTAGTCCCTGCACTGAAGCACCCTTGTGCCCCAGCCAGCCAAGGCAGCATCTACATATGCACTGCTGTGTTGTTTTTTACTCTGCAGCAAGACAATACTTGTATTTACAAGTACTGATCTGCTGTGGAGTAAATTAGTTTACTCCAATTTAACAGGTGCATATGTGGAGACACTGAGACATTTACTGTGAGGCTAATTAGTCTACTACAGAGTAAACATCTCTCATAGACACTCCCTATATGTGCAACCTTAAAAGCACAGTTTCTATGAACATATAGGTATCATAGCACTCCTAATGACAGCCACTCCACAAGGATAATCCTTGCCAACACTACATATGTGGTAACATTGTAAGTAGCTTTTTTTCTGGACCTCCACAAAAAGTGGGTGGAGAAGATTGCTCAAAGGGAAAAAAATTCCCTTAGTTTGAACTTGTGCTCTCTACGCAAGCATTTTCCATTAATATTATAGCAAAAAATCTATTGATAGGAATTGTAGTAGTAACAGCAATCTTTTTTTTATCAGCTATCAGTTTATATTAGCCAAAACTGAACTCATAAACATTAACAATGGAACCTTGATTCTATGCATAATTATACTCTGCTGACCAGGAAACAGAAATACTACTATATGGAGTAGAGCTATAAGTTTCAGAGTAGCAATGTTTTGGCAGTTATACATGGAAAATGTTAGCCTAACTTATCAAGATCAGATGAAATTTCAGCTTGTGAATACAATTATTTTAATGTGCAACTCTGAGTAACATATATACCAAGAATTCTTCACCAAGATTATCTGCTGAATTGTTTTGAGCAGGAAATGCATTCAAGAGTTTTGAATTGCCTGAGGACCATTCAGGGAGATAGGCTTTCACTATGCTGAATAAATAATTTTACCATATATCATTCTCTCAGGTCTCATAATATAGCAACATATGAGAAAGACAGCAGAAGCAACAGGAAAAGTGGAGACAATGACAGGCACCAAACTAGAAAACTGCAAAGATACAAAAGCACACTACCTCTCATTACCCACCTCTACAAGTGACCTAGGAATTGAGCTATTACTCTGAATAATTCCACCCACTAGCCCTCTCTACAGACAGCATCAGTGTCTGTGTGGGAAGCAAGTCTCTTCATAAAAATAGGAGAAAAGGGTTTTGAAAGATCTTTATTTTAATTGTGGGAGTTTTTAAAAACCATGGGGTTTTCTCTTTTCAGAACAATCACTTTATATTTACATTTTCTAGGTTGAAACAATTACTTTTTTCCAGGTATCACCCCCAGAAGGAATTTTATCAGAGATATACACTGAAAAACATTATTTTTCATGGAAAGACCAGCTTAAAGGTAGCAAATGAAAAAAGAGAATACTTAAAAAAAATAACACTTCATTATGATTTATTTGGTCTCTCTACTCACTTGTTTCCCCCACACAATCAGAACAATCCAGTTACTAGAATGAAAACTTGACCTGCTATTTTACACCAAAATCTTTTCACAAATGAAAAAAAAAGTCCGGTATTAAAAAGTCAATAGTTCTTAGTGCAGAAGCCCTCAAATAATTGTAAAATATTTAAGTTGTCAGCAGCACAGAACACATGGTTGAATCCTCTCACCTCTTCCCATGATAAACAGGCAAATGGAAAAATGAAGGTGAGAAGTTATTTAAAATACCTTCCTATTAATGGAAATGCTGACATTGTCATTTACAGCCAGATTTTATTCCACCAGTTAAAGGCTTAAATTGAGCTAGATGCAAAAGCATATATCAGATTTGAATAAGACTAAGAGTCTAAGATAAGAATAAGAGCAACCTACTCTTTCTTTGTGTAAGAAGAGAGCCACCTGCCTTCTTCAGCACCCCTAGAACTCCAACCTGGAGTCACTGAGGCTTACTTAAGGAAGGGGGGCTAGAATTACATACATCAGCTCTCCCACAGGCCAAGTACAGACAGTCAGAAAGCCTGAAGCTGAATTGATTCAGTCTTTGTAGATTAGTCTAAACTGGAGAGATTGAACTGAGAAACAGCTGAACAGACACTCACTTTTGATTTAGGAAATACAGCCACATGGCTGCATTGGCTCAGGCCAGAAGCTGGGGAGCACTACAGCACAGCTCTCTGGCACATAGCCAGCATGGCCTGTATGCTCACTTCCTCTTCCTGCTGTCCCCAAGACCTCTGGGATTTGCAGTCCAGAATCACAACAGCAGGACTCAGCAAGATTGCTCATCGCTTCCTTATCCTGCTTCTAGGTGCTTCTGGGATTTGTAGTTCACAGTCAAAGCCAGCAGTAACTTTCAGTAAGTTTAGCAGAGTAGGGCAGCTCTGTATTTAGGGGAGGGGAGATTTAACGCCCGTCCCCTGGCCCCTGGCCCACCCCCACCCCCAACACTTCTCTGCTGGAGCAGACAGCCCAGCCCAGAGCTGGAAAGCATGCTGAGATCCCGGAGGACTCTGATTTAACTTAAACCAAGGAAGGGTCTGGGACAGAAGTTTTATAAACCAGTTTGACCCAAATCAGTTAAGTCTGATGCCACATTCAACCAGGTTTACCTTAAACCAGTTCCAGCCATTTTGAAACTGGTTTATGTTCACAGAACTTCTGTTCCATTACAATTTTAAACCAGTTTCTGATCATTTAAACTGGTTTGTGTAACTTCTGTCCCTAGCCACAAAGTCCAAATAAGAATCTTCCTCACAGTAGGTTTTAAGAGGAACTGCATGTGAAATCTACTTGCCTATGCAGCTCTTACAGGGCTTTGCCACCCAACAGTTGGCAATGGAGGGCACAGAGCTGGTGTAGAGGTGCAAGACCTCTGTTCAAACACCTGTGGGCCTTAGGATCTGGGAATTCTGCAGTACAGCCTTCCCTTATTTTTTGAGCAGGACTGCAAATTCTCACCAGACTCCTCAGAACAGTTCAATAGCGGAACCATTGTTTCCTACTTGCTTCCACCTGCAAGATTTGCCCTGGGAGAGGAAAAATTCAGGCCCAGGACTCTTCACTTCCTGTTGCAGTGGCCACAGCACCTGCACAAATCATACTTATGGCATGGTGGCAGCCATAAATCACTGCTGCCCCAATGTGTGGTAGCGTACCCAGATGCATCGTTACACCTCTACTCTAAAGTAGTTGCTGTGTTTCATCCTAGAAATAGCTGCACTGCTATGGGGAACAAAGAGATTACACTACACTGGCTGCACAAACCCTATAAAATCTATCAAACATTTTTCGTGTTTATTGGCGTTCCAGTCACTACAGAAACCTAAAATCATTATGTGTCATAGTTTCAGTGACCAGGGAAAAGAAAGCTCTAAGGTTTTCAAGAATCTTTAGTCCATATCTAAAAACTTACAAAAGTATAAGAGAGTGGAATTTGGCCCTTTCTATGCCTCCTAGTTGATATAACATTGTCAAGCTTTGTTTTAAATTTCCTTGTACCTGCCAGTTTTTGTCACAATCGTATATATCAATATGGGGCTGTTGTGGACATTTCTCACTGTGTTACAGAATTTCTCCTGAAAATTTCTACTGTTGTCCTAGACTTTAAGGCTGAGATACTCCAGGGGATCCTGCCCCACCTGTAGTGGGATTGAGACATCCACTAATTACCAGTAGATGCCTTTGCCTACTACATATAACCAATTTCTACACATACATGAAAAATATTTAGAGAAAGAAGAGAGTGCAGCCTTGCAATGTAGGTTAGTTATAAAGTTTGCAAATCCAAATAGCATCTTTTATCTGTTATAGAGGGGTAGTCTGTATTCAGAGTAAATAGGCTTGTTGCTACTCCTAGCAAAGTCAATAGTAGTCTTTCCACCAAATTCTATGGGAGGATCAACTCCCATGGGATAAGATGACAGACCACGTTGCCTTTCTCTTTAATGGTTTTCATAATAAGATCATACAAAAAAAAGGAAATGACATCCCATCCTTATTTCTTTCTCAGAGGAGGTCACCTTTGCTTGTCATTAATGTGCCAATTCTTAGAGATGATGGACATGTTAGCCTCAGTGAAGTCAATGGAAATTACAGATGCTCAGCATCGTTCTGGATTAGACTCATTGAGCATCAATGGATGAGTATGTTTTAGTTAAATTACATGGGTCTGACTTTGTTCATGCTTATGCAGGGGTAACTCTACTGAAGCAAAGCAGTTTACACACTTACATAAAACTGATCAGAAAGAATATTTTCAGCCCCTAGTGAATACAGGCCTCTGGAAAGGTTAGTCTATGTCATGCAAAACCTACTCTTGCAGGTGAGGCCCAAAGATTGTTTCTATCTCAAAAGTATGCAAAGACTGGAAGGTTTGATTTAAGATAACTGATATTGATGACATGAAGATTAGGGACTGGATACAAAGTAGTGCTATCACTCATGTTAAAATATAGTTTGTTTTTCATACCCAACCTGAACTGATGAATTTCAGCATAAACTATGCAATAAATCATTCCTATCTCAGCTCCTATCTCCTGCCTGATATTTATCAAGCGGGTTTTTTTTGCCAAAGTGGACATTTACTATCTGCCACTTCCTCTCTATCATCTTTATGGTGCTTCTGCTCTTTTATATTTATTAAAGAAAAAGAATCTTTTTCTTCCTACCTACTTGGAACTTCTCTCCATTGTTCCTGCTTCTCCTACCTTTTACTCTCTGGTTGTTTGTTCCCAAAGACACCAGGACATGAATCATCTGTAAATAAAATAAATCTATAGTTAGATTCCAAACATAGGATGGGATATTTTACCTAAAAAGCTAAAACTGCTACAGAACTAATGTGTATCAAAAACATTCATCCTGATTTTCAGCGAGCT
Source organism: Crocodylus porosus (assembly GCF_001723895.1). Lineage (NCBI taxonomy): Eukaryota > Metazoa > Chordata > Crocodylia > Crocodylidae > Crocodylus > Crocodylus porosus. Next base: position 7,908,062 of record NW_017728912.1, on the reverse strand, counting down.
TTTTCTTCTTGCAAGTTGCAGCCTACAGTAAAAACAAAGGTATGTCTCATTCTGCAGGCCTTCCTCAGTGTTGCTTAAATAAGGACTGCAAGATCATGTGTACACAAGTTCAGTGCACTTTATGTGGGATAAAATTAACAAGTTGGCCAGATCCTCAACTGGGAATAAACTTTGAAGTTAGTGGTGATTCACACTGATGTGAATGGGACTAAGTCAGTTTACACTAGCTGAGTTTCTGGCCCAATAGGTTTATCTGCATCAGCATTTCTTTCTGTATAGCTAATAAATGAAAGCCTTGTTCAGGTAACTTTGTAACAGTCCTTTATAATGTAAGTCATCTTCTCCATAGAGAATACATCCAAAACCTTAATGAACTATTTTTCTATTGAAAAAATAGTATTGAGTTTAACTGTGTAGCGATAGTGTGAGTCATTTCAAGTACTAGTATCTGCAGCAGATTCTGGGCTTATGTTGCCTGGTTTGGCTATCAGTACCAAATGCAACTGCTAGTCTAAGAGATAACATTTTTGAAATTCCAGTAATGGATGAACAGCTTGTTGTAACTTGTTACCAAACAGACTTTGCCACTAAGCAAATATTAAAAGTGATTTGATAGATTCCTGTTCATATTGGCCCATTTTTACTTCCTGGACGTAGCGGTTAAAGTAGGGTGGCCATCAAAGAGGACAGTCAGGTTGTCCTCAACTGATATGAAACTGGATGGCTTTATGTTATGCCCTGGCAGATCTCCTCTGGTGGGCTTTAAACTAGGCTCATCGGGGAAGGGGACAACAAGGGAGGAAGAAGCCTTGGACTGCTAAACCAAGCAGCACCTACAAATACAGCCCAGCCTAGACCAACGAGTGGAATATATACACAGGTAAGCAACAGGGGCCAGGGCAATGCTGAGATTAGGGGGCCAGTGCACACATCCACAGAAGGCCTCAAATGCCTCTACACAAATGCTCGTAGTTTGGGAAACAAGCAGGAAGAACTTACCCTCCTGCTAGCTGTCACCAACCCAGACATAGTGGGGAATCACTGAAACGTGGTGGGGCCCAACACATGACTGGGCAGTGAATATCAAGGGCTATAGGCTGTACAGGAGGGACAGGACAGGGAGGAAAGACAGGGGTGTGGCGCTCTACATTAAGGAGGAATACACATCTTCATCAAGTAGCACAGAGTCAGAGAAGGGGCACACTGAAGTGCTCTGGGTTAGAATACAAGGTAGTTGAGAAGAAAGAGACTTAACAGTGGGAGTCTACTACAGACCACCCAACCACGGGGAAGAGCTAGACCAGGAATTCTTTAGTCAGCTCACAGAAGTAGTTAAGTCAAAGGACATGGTCATCATGGGTGACCTGAATTTTCCAGACATCTGCTAGGGAGAGCAGTCAGCCAGGTCTGACCACTCATGTAGGTTCCTAGCCAACCGCACCTTGTCATGCATCCACAGATGCATCTGGAGCAGGTCCAAGGAGGTGATACTCCCCCTCTATGCAGCACTGGTCAGGCCGCAGCTGGAGTACTGCATCCAGTTCTGGTCGCCGCACTTCAAGAGGGAAGTGGACAACATGGAGAGGGTCCAGAGGAGGCCACTTGCATGATCAGGGGACAGCAGGGCAGGCCCTATGAGGAGAGGCTATGGGACCTGAACCTGTTCAACTTCCACAAGAGAAGGC
>NW_017728912.1:7859146-7906232 GCF_001723895.1 Crocodylus porosus | reverse complement strand
CTGGAACCAACTTCCAAGTGAAGTGGTGCTGGCTGCTACCCTGGGGGTCTTTAAGAGGAGGTTAGACGAACACCTTGCTGGGGTCGTTTGACCCCAATACTCTTTCCTGCCAGAGCAGGGGGTCGGACTTGATGATCTGCTCAGGTCCCTTCCCACCCTACGAATTATGAAACTATGTTCTCTATTTTTCTCTTCAAAAAACGTTTCATAAAAACATTGGGTTTCATATCAATAGAGGAACGTTGGGTTTCATATCACAGAGGACCTCAACATCGGGTTTCGTATCACAGAGGACCTCAATGTCCTCTATGATGGCCACCATAAGTTAAGGTCTATAATTTTTTTATATGAAGCAATAATCAGCCCAAAAAAAAAAAACCCCAGAAAGCCTTACCTTCACATTTTTGCATCAAGGCAAATTACATTAAGTAATTAACCCAGTATCTTCAGGATTTCCCAAACTACCTCACGTGACCCATTTTAATGAGGCACTGCAGTCACAGAGCTTGGGGGGGTATTCATTTAATTTGAGGGAGACATTTGTGGTGCCTGTATCCAGTTTTTACTCCCTTCCCTTAATCCAGACTACAGTTCTATAATTACCACAGTAGGCTTTCAAGTCATTTTCCCTGTACTGATTTTCGATGAGGATTTTGCAGAACGCTGCAAACAGATTGCCAATGATGCCCATGAAGGAACACGTCTGCAGTAGTCCTCACCACTCGAGCCAAGCCCCTTTAAAATAAATAAAATGTGAGGGAATGACAGTAGGGGCTGGGGGAGGGAGTAGCCTGAAGGGGAAGAGAGAACAAAAACACACTGGATTATGCAGGCTAGCCATCTGCAAAGCTGAAGGTTTCACAAAGAAAAAAGCTTCTACTGTTCCTGAATCAATTACTTCCCATTCACAGGCTGGCTGTATAGAGAGAGAATCAAAATGGCTCTCAGGGAATTCATGCCAATCGTGTGGTCTGTTTTCTCGGCTGTATTTTCCCCTCTTTCTTTTTCTGTCACAAGGATGTAAGTATTTATCAGTCCTGTACCCCTGCCAGCATACACTGGAATGAGTCAAAGGGACCTGGCATTGAATCACAGGGATTTGTGTGGCTAATAAATACAGCAGGCCCCATCCATTGTTGATTAATTTTGACTGAAATCTAAACACCAAACAACAAACACTCTTCTGAACAGCTTTGGTCCCCATTAGTTTGATGTGTTTATTAGACAGGACTGTGTTCTTTCAAGTTTATTAACAACAGATTAGAGAAACTGCAAACAAATCTAGCTTTATATTTAAAAAAAAAAAGGTGGGCACCGTTCGCTGATGTTTTTAGCATTTGACAGTAAGTCAAAACAAAGTTAAAAAAAATACCAATGTGTCAAATTGCAATTGTGATGCAAAAAAAGTATAAATAGTTAGTGTTAAAAGACCAAGATGCCAACTTTTCAGGAACTAATCCTCTGTAAATTTCCACTATTTCACATCTTCAGATGTTTTTGTTCCAGAAAAAGAAAAAAAAAACCCAGCAACCTCTGAATCCCCAGGAAACTTAAGTGTCATGAAGATTAAAAAACAAAACTTGGAAGGAATTGCCAGTTGCTTAATTGCATAACTTATTCAAGTGGCTGACCTCACTGACTTATTTTATCCAGATCAGATATTATTTAAAGTATTTACAGTATGATGACATTAATAAATTGACCTCTTCAATATGCAGCGTTAAGCTGCAGAGTGTTGGTGTTATTGATATGCTGCAAAAACAGGTATTCCAAAGGGTTAAAAAAGTCTCCATGTTTGTTCATTTCTGATATTTTTGCCAGTGACTGTAGTGATGCCCAAGGTGTTACCAAGTCAAAGTGGCAGGTAAATGGTAAGGTTGGTCAAATTATTAGCAAATCATTTGTACTACAAATTTAACCCTGGCTATTTTTTTGGATTCAAACTCATTATTCGATGCAATTGTGTGAAGTGATCACAATCTTCAGCATCAACAATATATTCATATCAAACGCTCCCTCGTGGAAGAATATTCATTGAATTGCACTTGGCTCAGTCCAAGATGAGATTTTCTGCGTGCCAAAATAAGCCAGACTGAAAAAGAACAAAGAGCAGATCCTCAGCTGGTGGAAACTGTTATAGTTTAATTAAGGTCAAATAGAGACAAGAACTTGGAATTGCAGTGGATTGGTCATTCTGAAAGAAATCCAGGTAAACAGTCAATGAGTCTCCAGTTAGGCAGGCTATCCATTCAAGAGTCTAAGCAGAAGAAGAGAAAAACTCCAAAAAACTACTTTGGGTTTTTGCCTATTCTATGTTGTTTAGTTCACAGACTAGTAAAATACTTTAAAGGGCCTTTTGATTTTGGCGTAGTTTGTTTTGTTTTGAGAGAAATTAAGACAATCATTCATACGTCTCTGAGTTTAAGGGGGCAATAAATTGAAGTTCAACATTTATTTAAGGTTATGACAGTAAGTTATCTTACCTCTCTGATATTTTCCTATGGTATTTTAAAGCGGTCACGGATCAAACCAAGGCCAGTCAAAAAAAGAACATAACACTAACATCAATGCATCAGGCAAAAAAGGCCAAAAATAAAGGGATTTCTTCCACCAAGAAAGAACAATAAATATTTTAAAAGATATATGATTAGAGTTTGTATTGTACATCTTGCAATAGAAGCAGTATTCTGTTCTCTTTTAGCACCAGGACAATATCTATTAGTGATGTCCACACTAAAATCTGAAGGCATAATTACAATGCATATAGACACACTTGAGCTGACTTTAAACTACCTAAGCCAGGTATTGATAACAAAACCCCAGAAGCTGGCACTCTGGATAAATAACCAGGCATTTAGTATATAGGGTGGAGCTATGCCCAGAGAAGCTTTTGGACTGAAGCATAGATAAACCTATAATGGACAATAAGGTACTGACATTTCTCTCTAGGAAAAGTCTGCCTAATCCTAAATAACAAAAGGATGATTTATGTCCTAACCAGAGGCATAACTGGGTGGTGGTGGCACACGCAGCAGTGGCTGCTATTTTTATTCCCTTGGAACATGCACCCAGAGGTGGTGCTTCAGTTCCTCTTCCCAGTTACACTACTGGTCCCAGCACGTGCATTTGGGTATCACTTAGACATTTCTAACTTACTATAAATTGGGCTTACATTCACAAGGCTGGGTGGCAGCAGTCAGCTACTGCGATTCTGGTCACAGGTTTCTCAGCCAGTTTCATCCTTGGGCAGCTAAGAACTTCAGTCCCCAAAGCCAGTAACGCCCAAGCTCCTTCTTGACCCAGGATGAGGGCAAACCCTAAGCCTTATACTATCCTAGTTCCCTTCAACAACCAAACTATGCCTTCACAGCTTGCTTTCTGGCAGCTCTTGCTGGAACCACACATGAATCATCATGATCCATCACACCTGCCAGCCAGCCTGGCTCAGAAACAGTGCTGGTTTCTCCCTGGTGTTCTCAAATCCTTAAAGGGGAAGACTACCCTCTTACACTGACCTTGTGGAGGTGCGGATGACATTCAGCTAGAGAAAGTTATAATCATTTTCCCAATCCTACTTCTCTTTTCAAAGAACCAAATTCTCTTCTGGTGTAAAGTCAGAAGATTCCACTGAAATGCAGCTGCATGCATTTTCTTCAGCAGCGATTTGACCCATTTATTTCAACAGCCTGTGACACTCAAAATGTATATTGCTTTGCACAAAATAAAGCTTTATCTATTTTATTTTGGTTATCTTAAATTCACCAGGTTACCCCTTGTTCTTCTAATCTGAGTTCTGACTAAACAAGAGCATCTGATTGATCCTATGCTCAATGCTATTTATTATTTTATTCACCTCTATTGTGTCATTTTTATCAGTCTCTACTCTATTCTTCTCTCTATTCTTTACTCTATTCCTTTTCTTATGAACCTAATCCAAAGCTTGCTGAAATCAATGGAAAGAACTTGTGCACTTCAGGTGGCTTTGACTCAGACCTGTAGAAAAATGTCCCTATCTCTAATTACTTTTATTACTTTACTCTGGAACCTCTCAATTTTTGACACAGCTATTTTTGACAGAATACCCAAACTTAAAATAGGATTAATGTTATAAGTATATCAATTGTTTACACAATGGCATCATATTATCCTCTATCCCTTTCTTAATCCAGCCCTACACCATTTTGTGTTAACCATTCTGATAAGTATCATATCCCACTTGATTGGGCATTAGAAACATTGCTTCCGAGTTGCAGTGTTGCAAAGTACTATATATGCCTATGAACTAACCATGCAGCCAACCAAGTGAAAAAATCATGTGGATGTTACCAATAGTTATTGGTTTTAGGTTTGTATTCAAGCTTCATAATGTATAACCCTGGAGGTAGAGATTGTTTTATATGTGACTTTTAAAAAAATTCCAGCATATTTGGAGTCTCTTTTGGCAGATTATTTTCCTATTGTTCTCACCAAATTATCATCACAATCAAATGTGAATATCACACTAATAACAAAGATTCATAGGAGAGGTTTAGGGTTATTTGGGTGGGTGGGGGTGATTTCAAATCCCTGCTGTTTTTTACTTTATACAAATCATTTCATGTGTTTCCCATTTAGGAAGATTGAATATACTCACTCATCCAATTTTTCTAAAGTTCACATGCTATGTTTTAATGCCAAAGCCCATAATTGCCATAAAACAGGTTGATTTCAAACTGAATTTCACTGGAAAATAATCTTTTGCATTTTCACTGGAACACAGAAGAGACTCTAGCCATTCAAGCTGACCATTCAGTTAGACTTTCAGATAGTTTTTCCATAGTCTTTCATTCTTGTACTTCATTGTTACACTTTTCCAACAAGTTCAGTGTCAATCAATGATCTCAATCAACAGAATCACCTGCTACATCTCTGTATTTATCAGTACTAAGTTTATGACCTATAATCAAAACCATTGGCCACTTTTAAGTATCTTCTGCTTCTGCATGAAAACTGGCAGAAAATTCTCATCTAAGAGCAGCAACAAAAGCACACAGAAAGCATTCAGAAATCCTTCGTGCTAGATTTGCCAGTGACAGACCATTTCTCTGAAAGCTCAATTTTAATTGTTCTTATTTCTAAATGATAGAAATACAGAACGTAACATCAGGTTCCTATGCAGTATTCGATGGAAGTGACTTGGCCAGAGCTGAAAAGAAAAGGCTTCATGACACTTTTGTATTTTGTGTATCTGTTAACTTTTAAAGTATATATTGCATACCTAGTTAGTAAAGGGATCCCAGGACTTTCAAAGCTTTCAGAAAGATTCAAGTTACTATGCCAGAAGCACCTTATTCTTTTGATCCTTCTGAGTGTGCTCTGTCAGAGACTAGAAACAAAGCTTTTATCTATTTTTGAGTGAAATTCTATGTTTTTCCTATTTTTACACAAGCGTGTAAAAGCTGTAAGAACAGAGTCCTGTATATCAGCTGTTTAGGGGGAAACCTGTAGTTCTTCCCTTAGGAGCCTCTACTTAGCGATATGCAGTAGCCAGGAAGACTTTTTAAAACAAAAATATTGTTTAGGTTAGCAGTAGGAACAGAGTATTTTTCTGAAAATCTGTCTTCTTAAGGCAGTCAAGCTGTCAATAAGTAGGTCAACATATATGCTGTTTACATACATTATTAAAGAGCAGCTGCACAGCCATCACTTCAAAACTGGGAAAACGGAAGGCCAATAAATGATACATTTCAATCACTCTGAGGGAGAATTGCTGACCTTTTACTAACCCAAAGGTCAGTTAAATGTTGTAATCAGTGCTGTACTGCTTAGACTGACATAAAAACCCATGCAGTGGTAAATAAGAGCCAGGCACAGCCAGCTAAATCACAACATTTCTTAACTTGTTTCATTTCCCAGAGATTCAGGTGAACCTGGTTTTAATTTGTTCAAGTTCACATTCCCTGAGTTCTGCTTCCAGCTTTGGGAGGAAGAGAGCCCCCAAACTTAACGCAAATCCACTGAAGCAACTAATTTTTGCCTGGTGGAGGACTGACACTATGAAAATACATTTGTGGACACATTCCATCAAAGACTATATTTTGGCTTGAAATATGGCTCAAGTTTCATTTTGACAAAGCTCAGAGCATGAGAATTTGAAATAGTCCTGCTTCATTCCATGTGCCTGAATCCGACTGATCAATGCAGGCGAGAGTGAGCTTCTACACAGCACGACTTGTTCCAACTGGCTTATTTCAGGGCCTCTTAGAGGTTCAGTTCTCCACATCTTCCCTTCTTAGTCAAAGACAACAACAGCAATTGAACAACATTAGCATAACACAGAGTTTTAAATTCCTCTAAGCAATCTGTTGAGGATTGGTGGTCTGTAATGTTCAGTCAGACTCTGGCATGCCAGTGTTGTCGTATGGACCTGTGCATCTCTCCTGAGACATCAGCACCATTCATGTGAGAAAGCAATATATCTCTTAGCTGCAGCTGTGCCATGTTCTATGCCTAGTTATCTCAGCCTTCTATGATTGTTGACTGTCTGAGACCTCCTTTGACAAAACAGCAAACTTAGTGCCTCCTTATGGAGAAGTTGCCTAGTCCACTGAAATGCATCTGTCTGAGATGATAATCCAAATTATAGACAGTGTTTTGCTTTTCTTTATCTATCTCTTTCAGATCTACAAGTCCCCACTGACTTTAAAACTGATTTCTAAAGGTGCAGACATTTTTGGTTTTGTTCCATTAAACAAAAGGTTAGCAGGTGACAACCTACGCTTTAGTGGTTCCTATCCAAAATTTAGCAGTGCTAAGTACAGAACAGAGTTCATCTGACTTTGATACCTTATTTAACTGATGCTTGAAGATTTTGACAGGATTGTCCAAGCATTCACTGGACTAGAGATAACTGGGACTTATAGACTTTTTTTGCTGGGATGATCTACTTGGGGAAGGTCCTGCTTTGAGCAGGGAGCTGGACTAGATGACCTCCTGAGGTCCCTTCCAACCCTCACTTTCTATGATTCTATGGAAATAAACTCACCTTTCATTTTCAACTGCTTCACTGGCAGCTGTTAAGTAAAAATGGCCCTCTGTCAGACATAGCTATATCAAGTATGCCCAATTACTTAAAATAGACTTGATAGGCCCAGTTACCTGACTAGATAGTCTGTCTCAGAAGTGAGAATTATAGTTTAAGTGTCTTTTTCTCCACCCAATATGATCAAATCTAACCAAATTTCCTCAAGAGGACCCGTTTTTCTTGCATCACCAAGACAGTCCCTTTCACTTGACTTGCCAGTAATTTTGGCAAAGGCAAGCAGATTTAACAGCTTCCTCACTATCACTGTTCTTTTGAAGCCCACACAAAATATCTCTGGCTCTTCTTTGAGGTTGATGAATCCTTACATGGCCTTCATTTAAAAATGTATCTGTAACACTAGGAATCACCAACCTGGTACCTTTTAACAAAATCCCATTTCAAACTGAGTGGGGCTCCTTCTCAAATTGTTAATAGGGAAGGACTGAGAATATGAACTCTGCCACTTTATTCTAGTAGATCTCATCAGGTCTCATTTTACACAGCTTCTGAGACTGTACTGTTTCTGTTTGTTTTTTTTACCATCAGTGCGCCATGTACAAAATCTAACTCTGGGCTTTGCTCCATGACACATGCTATTTATACGTTAGCAATGCTCTCAAGCTTACTGCGGTCTGCCTGTGAACTCCCCTGTTTAAAGTTCTGTCTCATTACATGGGATATACACTGTTGTTTATGTACCCTTAGCACAACAGCTCTTGATCCTTCTAAAACTCTGACCTTCTGATCCTAGTATTTCATTGTTTTTCCCCAAGCCTGAAATGTCAACTATATGGATCTTAGTACATCACCAACATTTTTTACATTTTCCTGTGAAAGACTTCAGGCCTTAGTAGCTAAGAAAAATGGCAGTCTTAAGAAACAACATCTCCCATGTGTTCGTTAAACATAGGGCGTGTCTACATGAGACGCATTAATGCACATTAGCCTAATTTAATACTCATTATGGGCATGCACCTACATCTGTGCACCCTTAATGTGCATTAAAAAGGTGAAATTAACCTAATTGCACCTACATTTGATACCTACAAATGTAAGTATCAAAGTTAGGCGCAATTAGTTAAAATGTATTAACACACATGTAGACATGCCTACCCACTAGGGGCACATAACAAGGCTGCAGGTACTTGGCAGTGCCAAGTGCACTAACTGTAGTGCCAAGTCCCTGCACTTGTAGACACCTGCTAAAAATTGCTTAATGCACATTAAATTTAGTCGCGTTTAAATGCATATGTAGACATGCCCATAGTCAAATAAGCACCCTTCATTTCCAAGGTGACCAGCCAGAATCCTACTGACATATCAAGTACAGAAAAACAGTTGTCATTAATCATCTCTCCCAGAACTTCTCCCTTTGTAAGTAGTGGAAAATCTTCCCTTTTCACATATTTATTTAATTGTTTAAGACGGGTGGTCAACCTGCGGCTCTGGAGCCACATGCAGCTCTTCAGAAGTTACAATGCGTCTCCTTGAATCGTTGCACAAGCCCACAGCGACCAGTCTCCATCACGTTACATCACATATCATGACTGCTCGCAGCAAGCACATTACTCAGTTTGGACTCTGGGGTCGTGTGTTGGCCACCTGCTTTAAGATCTGTACGTAAGCAAAAAAGGCTCTATACTTTTTAAACCTAGAATGATTAGTAAGCATATCTGCTCTGTTAGTTCTTCCATTTGCTCTATGATTCCCAGAACAATATGCAATAAGGGTATAAGTAGTCTTATCCAAGGACTATTTAATGAAGCAGCTGAGCCCTAAAACACAGCATAGTGGGTCAAGGAACAGAACTCATGGAACCCTTTCTCCCAAGGGAGTGTGTGCCACGCTGGACTACAGAATTAGGCTCCCTCTTGCTTTCTCACATTCAGGCCCAATTACTCTATTATTCTTTTCCATCCAATGGCTCCAAGTCAAAAGAGGGCTAGGGATGGCCTCAGCCCTGCCTACCACCATGAGCTGGTGTCTAGGGCACTTTCTTAGGGAATAGGAGAGTTTGAGTATGGCCTAGAATCCAGTGGGAAAAAGGGAACATTGAGGACCTGACTTAAATCCACTGTAATCTAAACTATCTTTCTCAGATGCTATTACTCTGAATAACCCTAGTCACAACAATAAAAAACCAGATTCAAAAGTTAAAAATAAAAGTTCATACTGGAAAACTGATCTCTCTCATCCCCTCTCAAATTTCAGACTTCATATTTCAATTAATCACTATCCAACCTACTATATACTGAAAAAGAGATTCCAGATTTTAGATCACAGTTGACATAATTAATTTAGAGGAATAGACTGATGACAAGCAGTACATTTAAAACTCCAGGAAAAAAGGAGGGGCTTTTTTTCAATGTCATTCTCCAGTAACTTTCCTGTTTCATCCTATTCCATCTCAGCCTTAGAGGTTACAGACTTTGCTTCAAAGAATTTCTTGGCACCCTCATAGTCATAAAACAAACATTCTATAACTTCCAAGATCAAACACAGTTTGGCAGGATACAAAACAGCTATCTCTGCTCCAGTTTGGGCAAACGCCACTTGCAAAGTACTGAATTTTTGCCTCTGCACCTGAGCAGCACAAGATATGTCACGAAACATGCAAATGTTGTTTAAATTTGCTCTTCTAAAAAGTTGCCTTACCCTTTTCTGTATCTGATAAAATATCTATTTAAATATGCCCTTTAAAATAATATTCAGAAACATAATATTTGAAAACAGATTTTCTAGAATCAGGAGTGCCATCATGTATGCTTCCAAAACTACAAGATACATTTCTTATCTCACTTATTTCCCTGCTTTTCACTTATACACTGCTATAAACTCCAATCAAACCAAATTCAATGCACCTATTAGAAAGAAAACATTTATTTTTACAACAATAATTAGTATTGGGACCTCCACTATCAGGCCTGAAATTAGTCACAACACTTCACTGGTTTTGTCTCAAGCAAGTAGGTGTTCAAATTCAGGTCTATTAATCAATGGAGTACTCACACAATTAAAGTTCACCCTTCCTTATAGTGCATAAGACTGCCAGAATTATATTGGTATAAGAAGGCAGAACCCCCAACACTGAAGTTACTCAACACAGAGCCCACAGAGTGGTGCCAAGTTACTATGATGTCTCACAGTATCTTCTACCCAAAAGACAGTGGACATGTTCCCAAGGAAATTAAAAACTAAGTACCAGATCCTTTCTATTTATTAGGTACCTAAATGTGATCCTATTTCACCCTGCTCAAGTCTGAAAAAGTTGAAAGGTTCCTCCTCCTGCTTTCTGCTTCTGTGACTTAGTCTTAAGGTTAAGATGAAGGTTCGTTACATACGTAGGTACATTAACTTTTTTCAGAGATTTGAACAGGCTGAAATAGCCTCATACCTAAGTCCCTACGTCTAATTTGCTGCCTAATGAGTGTAGCAGAAGCTAGCTGTAAAAGTCTTGCTAATCTCTAACCGAGAAACTATGGAAAAATCCTTCGCTCTGGGGAGCTTCCTACCATCTTAAATGGCCTGCATTCTGTAAATAGTGCTTAAAAAATAAATAATGCTATGAGCACAAGAAAAATCAGCTACCCCCAACTCATGAATTGCCAATTTATTCAATTTTAACTGGGAAAAAAAGAGAATCTTGCAGCCATCCAGCTTTCCATCCCTTCTTAACTTAAGATCACTGCTTTAACAACAAAGAAAAGAGAAAGAAAGCAAAGTTCATGGGGGAATTTTGGCAACAGACACTGCTACACCCTCAGAGAAACTGGAGAGAGTAAAAACTGCCTCTTGCATGAGTGCTTCAATTTAAAAATAAACCCAAAAACACAAACCTCAAGATAAAGGAGTAAAAAGAAATTTATATCAGTTTCCAGAAGGGCTCAATCCTCAGCTGCACTAAGTAGAGGTGGGTGAGGGAAGAGGAAAATAAAGAGTCTCTACTCCTTCCCTCTTCTTGCCCCAACACTAGGCAAGTCAGAAGGCAAGAACAAGTCCTGGTACAACAGAGAAGCCTCAGGGCTGCACTCTGCATTGGCCTTGGATCAAACAGTGTTACATATTCCACTCTGCCCTCTCTTGCTACTTTCCTAATATGCTGCTTTGTGCACGTCCTTCAACCCACAAAAGTTTGTGCTATATATCTACTTTGCAAGGTGCACATCTACCCTGCCTTCTACTTCATTTCAGACTAACATGGCTAACTATATCTCTCTCCTACTGCTACCATGCCTCCTGCCCAGACCCAATATGTCCCCCCTGAACAACTAACCAGATGAAGTATTTACCACCCCTATGATTCCCTGGAATCAGAGAGACATCTTTCCAGCACCCAATAAAGCACTTAACATAATGCATGGCTATTGAAGCTAAGAGTGAGGACTGAGAGAATAGTTTAAATTATTTACACATACAAGATGCCTTTGCATTAATAATAATGGCAGCACGAATAGCTGTTGAATCTGCACGTGATCTTATCCCAGACAAAGGTCAAAGTTTTTATTATTAATGGGATATTGTGTCCTCCTGAAACATGGGTCCTAGGTAGCCAGATTGGGCACACAAAATTAGCTGAGCCTTTTCACCTTACGGCCTTGTTTGATGTTGTGCTTTGAGCTGCTTCTATGTTGATCAGTGTTGGTGCTAGGTTAGATTTAGACAGTCACACCTTCAGGGTAAAACTTCTTCTCTGAAAACTCCACCTGCACAGTTGTGATTTGCTGCTAGAAATTTGTCAAGCAGGGGCCCAACTAGGAGTGAGTTAGGCAGACAAGGTTCTTTGAATAAACGTGATATCTTTTATTAGACCAACTAAATAGTTGGAAAAAAGTTCTTTGCAAGCTTTCAGGCACAAACACCCTTCTTCAGGCATTGAGAGATTCTGCTGCTGTTATATGTTCTCCAAGGTCCCAGATTCCTGGAAAGGGAGTATTATTGTACCAATTTTCAAGAAAGGTTTGAAAAATAAGCCAGAATCTTATCATCCTATAAGTTTGATAGGTGTTTCAGTTAAAAGTTTTGGCTGCCATTTGTTATATCATCTCATAGCATGGGTAAAAGGGAAAAACATACTACATGAACATCAGGAGGGATTTAAGGATGGAAATTCCACTATTGATAACATATTTATTCTTCAATTTTTGAGACACAAGTATACACAGATGCGCAAACCAGCACTGTATATTGCATTTGTAGACTTGTCAGTAGCTTTTGACAGTATAGATAGAAGTAAACTTTTGGAGAAACTGATAAATGATGGGATTAACCCTTCCCTTTTGCATTTTTTGATAAAATATTATAAAGATACTTGGGCCCAAGTTAGGTGGCACTTGAAGGGTGAACTTACATCCTTATCTAACCCCTTTTTGTATGTGATTTTTTTGTGTATTTTGGCCCCTTTCTTATTTAATCTTTACATAAATGACATTACTGGAAATATGCAGGATGCTCATTTTCATCCCCCAAAACTATTGGCAACCCCAATTCCTATTTTAATGTATGCAGATGACACTTATACTGTCAAGAACTCCTATGGGATTACAGAGAGCAATTACAACTTTTGAGCATCTTTGTGGACAAAATAACTTAAAGATAAATTATGATGAATCCAAAATAGTGTATTGGGGAAGTCATTTGATGAAATAGCCATGGAATATGGAGGGAACCAAACTTGAAGTTGTCAAAACATAGATATTTGGGTGTCTTATTCACAGCTTCTTCATCATGGAAACATCATATTCAGTCAGTTAAACCTAAGGCAGCCGAATTGGCTGTGGCTATAAAGAAATGTTATGAAACCACAGCAAGACAATCAGTCCAAGCTTATATATCAGCATACAAAGCCAAAGTTACCTCTCTGATCTTATATGGCACTGAAGTATGGGGTTATGTCACTAATAATGATGTAGACATACTTCAGAACAAGTTTCTCAGGGGCCTTCTGGCTCTTCCTCCCTCAACTCCTGCATCTTTTCTAAGATTAGAGATGGGAATGGATTCTATTTTAATATTTATTATTAGAATGGCTGGATTTTGGTTTAAAATCCTGCCCGTTTTACCATCTCTCCTGCTTAAATTATGCTATATAGAAGATATTAATAATCCCCATCCTCTCCAATCACCCTGGTTAGCTTTTCTTTCCCACACTTTTGCACTTTCTGGGGTAGGATACTATCTCAAAGATAAAGAAAGATCTTTCTCCCCCATAGAAAAGGTTCTGGTTTTCCAGAGGATATGAGATACGATCATCAGCCAGGCAGAATAATTTTGCAGTGGCTAGGGCTACTTGCACTGCCCCTTTATATACCCTTTGGAAATTAGATTGAGGGGGAGAAAGGTATTTACAGTTGGATGTCAATAATAAATGGCAATCCACTTTGACTAGACTCAGAACCAAACAGATGCCCACAGCTGTTTTGGTTGGATGTTCTCCAAGGTAGAGAAACTATTATCTTGAGTTCTGTACTCTTGAGTTGTAATCTTACTCTTGTAGATATGTGAGGCAGGCTTGGATGCCATCCTGGTGTGGGATGTTGGTATATAAGCTGGTGACATTTGTGGTGGCTAGGAAAATATTACTGGGAAGGTAGTCTTTGTTTTTGAGTTTTCACAGAAAGTCTGTTGTGTCTTGGATAAAACTTGGTCTTTGGGTGACAAGAGGTTTTAGGATGGTGTCCCAGGGGTACAGGATCAGAAAAGGGGGAAGCCTCATTCAGAGGCAGACCCCAGACCAAGGCAAAAGAAGGGGAAAACCTGCCTGTTGCAGAGGTCTGGAGGAGCAAGGAAGCGTGCGTTGGAAAACCTCCCGTGCCCATATCCAGCTGGGAGAATTATTTAGATCTCAAACCCAGGGAAGGAGTATGGGACCGAGCCAGGAGCAGCCAAGGGAAGTAGGCCTGGTGGATAAGGGAATGGCAGGGGAAGGTGAACAGACTACCCCAAGGAGCGAGACTTCCCACTCAATCGACCCAGACAGTACACAGACAGTCCAGGGCCTTGGGTCAAAGACAGGCTCCACAAAAAGGAGAGCAATCCAGCCCAGGATGGAAGATAGAGCCAAGGCACATGAGATGAGGAGGAGGGAACAACCAACCAAAAAGGGGATTAAAGCCTGAGAAAGGGCCTCAGGTCTATGTAAATGACATCTCTAGGCAGGTCACATGGTGGAGGCTGAGAAACATCATTGAAGAGAAAGTTGGAGGAGTGGCATACGTTAAGATCTATTCAGTGAGTCTGGAGTTTAAGAGGGGAGGTGTGTCGCAGAACACTTTGGTGCTCTGCTCCTATAAAGAGGGGAGGTATGTAGCAAGGCACTGAGATGCCTGCTACTTGTGAAGCAGTAAGCAAGGAGACCAGCTGTGGGTTGCCAGGGTAACTGGTTGGAGTCAGCTGACCGCAAGGGGCAGGGCCTGGCTCCCATTTAAACCCAGGCTGAGGCCAGGCAGACAGTTCCCTGCCAGCAGCCATAGGGATAGAAACTCTGCTGGAGGGAGGAAAAGGAAGAGGCCAGAATGCACAGGCAGTTGTTATTGGTGAAAGATAGAGAAGCCCTGGAGTAGCTCAAATGTTGTTATAGCCAGATGGCTTAGATTTATGTTATAGCTTAGGGTCTTCAGTTTGCGGTTTACAACTGGTGGTTTGGGTGAGGCTATTAGGGGACCCACAGTAACATGAGGACCCTGGAGCCAGATAGAGCAAAGAGCAAAGGGGCCAGGCATGGCTATGACCACCTGAGCCCATCTGTGGGGGTTTGAGACCCTGAGGAGGAGAGTTGTGGGCCAGGCACGGCTACGGCCAACTGAGCCCCAAGGCTGTGGAAGCCCCAGAGCAAAGGGGGCAGTGAGAGAAGCCCCAACAGCGGCACCGATTGACGAGTGCCTGTGGGGCATGGTTGCAAGACAAGGCTGCGGAAAGCCAGAGCGCCTGTGGGGCACAGTTGCAAGAGAGACCAAACAATACCTGGCACATCTGTGAGGCTTGGGGTGTGGTACAGGGGCGGTTGGAGCCACACATAGCCCATAAGACTGGGCGGGTGCCCAGAACCCCATTAGAGAACCAAGATGGGGGGTAGCAAGAGCACCGTGACCAAGAAGATGAGAGGCAGCCTCCCTTTTATATATTTAAGATCAAGACGTGGTGGGTGAGAATGAGGGTGCTTTGAAGTAAACTTGGCACAGTAGGGGGCACTAGGGGAGATCATGGCCACCCCTAGGACCCTGCACCGTGACAGATAGATTCAATGAAACCTGATATTTCTTCAGTTAGGGTCCCATGGTTGGAAATTATAGGCCTGCCAGGGTCCCTTGTTTGTGAATTTTAGGGAGCATGTAAAATGTCCCCAAACTGGATAGTGGAGGGATCAGTGTCTGAAGTTTTTCTTGTGGTTCAGATGGAAATGAAGAGATGGAGGTTTTAAGGTAAAAAGGGGAGTTGGATTTTCCTCTAGTTTTTCGTAGTAGGTAATGTCAGAGTGTTGTCTGTTAGCTTCTTTTATGTAGTCTTCATGGTTAAGGATAACTATAGCTTCTCCTTTATCCGCTGGTTTTATTACTATTTGGTGGTTGGATCTTAGAGATTCTATGGCCCTTCTTTCTAAAAGGGACAAGTTGTTATAGTGGTGTTTGTTGTTGAGTATTTCACTGTTCATTCATTCTCTGAAGCAGTCAATATAACAGTTGAGGTATGAATTTCGTCCACTGTAAGGTGTCCATTCTGAGGCTTTTTTGGATCTTTTGGTGTTAATATTTTCATAATTGTTATCACAGAATGAACTCGTGTTGAAAATGGATTCATTTTGATTGTGGAAATGTTCCTTCAGATGGACCGATTGGGAGACCTGAACCACTTCAGCCTCCATAAGAGGAGGCTGAGAGGTGATCTCGTGGCCACCTACATGAGACTCACTGGGGGGGCCAGCAAGAAATAGGGGATACAATGTTTACCAGGGCGCCTGTTGGTATAACTAGAAATAATGGCCACAAACTGGAAGAGAGCAAATTCAGACTGGCCATCAGGAGAAAATTCTTTACAGTGAGGGTTGCCAAAATACAAAATACACTTCCAAGGGAGGTGGTGCTGTCCCTTTCCTTGGAGGTATTTAAAAGGAGATTGGACAGACACCTAGCTGGGGTCATCTGACCCCAGCACTTATTCCAGCCCAGGACAGGGGGTTGAACTCGATCTAATAGGTCCCTTCTGACCCTAACATCTATGAAACTATGAAACAATGGAGGCACTAGAAAAATTCTTCTAGTTGTCCACATTGTAGTAGATGTGGATTACAACTATAGGGCTGATGAATCAGGACAGGCTTCTATCCCTCCTGTAGGTGATGGGGGGAGTGAAAGAGAGACTGGTGGGAGACAGAGAGTTAGTGGAATGAGGCTGGGTAATGAAATGGGTGGTAGAAAAGAAATAGGGGTGAAGGGAAGGGTGATGGAATGAAGGAAGTAAGCAACTAAAAGATAAAATAGAAAGAAGCAAAAAAAAAAATGTAAAAAGAAATGAAGAGGAAGTAAATTAAAGAAGGGCTTATGTTTTATTCAACTGGAATTTGGGAATGGGGTATAAGAGGTGCTGGTCATGCTTCCCAGAGGGGCTAGGAGGTAGGAGCAGTGAGGGAAGGCCCTTTTGGGGGAGCTACTGTCCAGGCTCCTGGGGAAGGAAGCCCAAGCTCATGGGGATTTGGCCCCCTACTTTGTTTCTCCTCCACACATATTCCAGACCCCACTTCTGGATCCATCTATGCCCTGTGACTTGCTTAGGTCACTGCACCCTTGGAGGTGGGAAGGTGGCACCCCCAGGATCAGGTAGGGAAGTTGGCTTGGTGCCAGAACTACTCCCTGGGCAGTAGAGTTCAGGGGGTGGAAAGTTTATCTGCACAAAACAGGAAGGTGAGGGAGAGGACACAGCATCCTGTGATGCTGAAGGACTGTGACTTGAGCAGCTCATCTATAGGTAGTGACCATACATGAATGCAACATGGCCTAGGTACCATGGATCAGAGCTAAATCTGCCCTGGAGTGGACAATGCAGGTGTTAAGAGCTCCAGGAGCCACATAAAACTAATGGGTGTGTCTACATGTGCTATTAATGTGCTGTAAGCTTACTGCACAGAAAAATACTGAACAAGAAGCTTTCCCAGGAGCACCTCTACACATGCACCTGTCAGAAGCAAATTTGCTCCCAACCAGAGCAATTTAGTGCAGGGCTACTCCACCTCTGCTCTGCCCCTGTACAGCAGCCAGGCTGCCAATCCTGGACTGGCAGGAGGCATCAGGGTCAAGCCTGAGCTCTGGGGCATGGGAGGAGCTGTCATCCTGTTTCTCAGGCAACTGCCTTCCAGCTCTGTGCCCTGATCAGCAGATCAGGGCATGGGGCTGAGAAACTGTCCCCTCTCCCCAGCAGCTGTTTCCCAGCCCCATTCCTGATTGGGGTGAAACAGCTTCTGGGAGAGGGAACAGTTTCCCAGCCCCATGCCCTGATCTATTAATCTGAGTGTGGGGGTGAAAGGCAGCTGCCTGGGGGAGGGGACAGTTCCCCCACTCCCTGTTGCTGGGGCTGACTGGAAGCAATTTGCTGCTGGTCAGCTGTTTACATGTGTGCTACTGTATAGTAGTTAATCTACTACCTGTATCTACAGGTAATAGCCAACTGCACAGTAGACTATTTGACTGTGCAGTAAATACTGCAAACATGTAGATTGTGATGCTTTACAGCGCAGTAGATTAGTCTACTGCATAGTAAAGTGTCTTCTGCAGATGTGCCCAATGTGTAACAAGGCCCTTAGTCCCTTCATTCTTTACTTCTCCATCAATGAAGATCCTAATATCGATTCAACCTCATTAATACTCCAATACTTTTATGATTACCGATGATAGCTCTTCCATCAGAAAACAGTTGTTTCACCCCAATAAAAACATTCTTAAGCAACATGCCAATTCAATTGACTCTTTCTGCAGAAACTGGACAGGCTTGCCTCCCCTCCTTTTCTGCCAGCCTAATGGTAAGCAGGCCCACTGACTAGGTCCCTATATTACCCATACGTCTGTCTGGCAGGTTCCAAGGCTCTCTAAGATTAGCCAGCTAGCTTTATATCATGTCATTTTTTTTTAATTTCATATTATAACACTAAATTACTAATTACCCAAGCAAATTACCAATTTATAATAAACATTAATTAATCAAAACATGTAAATTATGTTGTCACAACAGGCAATATTGTATTTTGATAATATAATAGTCTAAACATTTTTTACTTTTGTAATGCAATGTCATGTCAAGTCAATAATACTGAACTGAAACATTCTGATAAACCTGAAGAAAATATAATTTCCTTTTCTGATGTATCATATTGGCATTTCATTCTATAGGAAGTGTTGATTTTTCATTCTGATTGTAAAAAAGTTTTTGAGTTTCAGAATTTTACCAGAATGTTAAATTCCAATAATCCTATAATAAGTATTATGGAAAAGTCATAAGGAAATTAAAAATTCTGCAGTCACTGCAAGGTTTACAAAGTATGCAATAAAAAAGGCCTTCATATGGAACAGGAAGGTGAAACACAACATCAGTTGGTACTTATTCAATAAGCACTTGTAAACTGGATGAGGCAGAGATTCCAGGACAGAAGTACACACACACTTAATTCTTGCATTTCCTTGGCTTTGCAACTTTACTGTTCTTTAAATATATTTTGTGTATAATTGGCATATAGGCCCACAAGGGGACAGATAAGACAGTTCAAGGGGCAGGCCAACGATTATGAAAACTACACACAACTGGAACATGCTGAGTAAAGATCACCATGAGTGTGTACTTCCCCTGGCCTAATAATTGCTTTTAAAGGCAACATTCAGTTACAAAACCATAGATCTACATTTTTTTTCAGTTCCCCAATTACCTGTGCATTTTGGAGAGCTGTTTATGCAGTAGGGGAGGGGAACTGCTTGGGAATACAAATATTTTCACTCTGCCCCATCTCTGACTTCCAATATTTTCCATATTATGGAAAAAAAATCTATATTGGATATGCTTTATATCTTGCATATCACAGAGTTCAATCCAACAATACATAATATTTTGTGTGTACACATGCAGAGCAAAGGAGCAATGGCAAAGAACTCTACAAAGATTAGTTACACTTCCCACGGAGTGGATTATTAACCCTACTTTACAAATAAGGTAACTGAGACACGGGGTAATGCAGGAACCTCATCAGACAAGTCAGGGACAGAAATCGGGTCTCTCAACTCATGGCTGGTTCTCGACTATTCCGCAATTATATCATCGTTTACATTGTGCAACATGGGGGCAC
Source organism: Crocodylus porosus (assembly GCF_001723895.1). Lineage (NCBI taxonomy): Eukaryota > Metazoa > Chordata > Crocodylia > Crocodylidae > Crocodylus > Crocodylus porosus. The sequence goes on along the minus strand of NW_017728912.1, from coordinate 7,886,853 downwards.
AATGCTCCCATTCAGACTCAGTAGACTCTTACAGCTACTCTGCAGAGAAATGCAAAAGATTGAAGGCAGCAGAGTCAGGTCTGATGACTGTGAAAGTTTGGTCGGACATACACATGAAATTTAAATGACCAAATTTAGATGACAGTGCATCTTGCACAAGAATGCAAGATTGTGAGTGGGACGATGCAAAATAGACCAGTCCCAACTGATTTCGTCTCCTGTGCTAGTTGTGAAAGTACCCAATGTTTTATTATGCTAAACCATTCATAAATATCTGCAAACCCCTATGTGACTATCTTGGTTGACATATTCCCCCTTAATTAAGGCCTATTTCTTAGAACAGACATTCAGTGTCTGTCTGAGGTTTTGCAAATGTCTCCATCATGCAGACTATTGTAAATGTAAATTCGGCCCCATTGTTAAAACAATTACCCGAAGTACAGTGTCCTGTAATCGATGTCCCAAAGTATTCCATTCAGTCAATCAAGACCCATCCCGTTAGACTGAAGTGTAACCTCTGGACTGATCAAAAGCTTGCAAAAACAAGTTTCACACCTGGACATCCAAAAACAGGATCTCGCAATTAGCAATTGTAATGTGATGGTCCTTCCTACCTGCTTTGTTTGGACTTTAAGCAACCAACTATCAACAAGAAATGCTTTGAAGCTATACAATTAAACTGTATAAGAACAAAACAAAGTTGCCAGCAAGGTGTGCACTCCAAAAGAGAGAGAAAGAAAGAAATCACTACAACATGGCACCTAGGTCATCATTACAAAGGATCCTGCTCAGTGAAAGCAGTAAAGACTGAAACTGTTTCCTTGCCTGCACTGGTGAGAAAATACTCTTGCAGCTACTGTATACCAGGATTATGTGATAGCTCATTTATGGAATATTGAAAAAGAGTTTTTTCTGTCATTTAGTTTTATAGTTCATGTATGGTTTTGTTATTAAAGCCTTTCTGCTATTAATCAAACAAGATGTAATGTCAATCCTTAACTGCACTAGGTTTTAATCCCACTTTTGACTGCAACAAATTCTTCTTTGCTAACTTTAATCACCTGACCATGCTTTGTGGGTGCTTCTCTGAAGTACCCCGGCACTCTGGTATTACCTTTCTATTGTCATTACCAAAAGCTCCTTTCTGAAAGATGGAATCTCAGCAATCATTGTACCACCACAGTTAGGCTATATTTTTCATACAACAGCTTCTTTCAATGAAAAATGACTTTTTTTAATAATGAAAATTATCGAGAAAAATTAACTTTTTTACATTTGAATGTTCTGATGATTCAATGAAAGACCCAGAATGTTCATCTTTTAGTAATGAACATTTTTTTTAAAAATCAGTGAAATTTCAGGAAAATTTTCACTGAAAAATTCGGGGGGGACATTTCAAGTTTCTTCATTTCCCACAGAAAATATTTACGATTTTCCAACCAGTTCTATGCATAACTAATGCCATAACTGTATTGTTTAGTTCACAAGTTCACAAACATTTATTTGTCTGAGTGTATTATTCCTTTTATGAAGTCTTTGCATTAGTTATTAAATTAAGCATTTGTCTCTTTGATACTTTTTTTTGTATTTTGGTTCTAGATGATTGTGTCCCGTGCAGTGTAGCTAGCATTCTCTCTTTTTATTTTCTCGGGTAAGTGTAATGGTCAGACCAAATAAGTTATTTACTTTGTTCTCATCAAAGCTGTAATCAGTGGACGCTAGACATTTTGCAACTAACCACCCAGCCATAGAATTTATTGTACCTGATAATTATAGGGATTTATGAAGAGTTAGGTGCCTAAGTAAATCTTCATGGTCTGAAACATTGTCTAGAAGTAAGTGTTTCATATAATAAGAAACTAAAGCTCTCATAAGTCTAAGGAGGTTCGCATCCACATCTTTTGATTTCTGAGAGCCCTAACCACCATACTTCAGGCCAGGCTGGGAGAGGGCACTCTCCACCTCTCTTCTTGAAACTGAGCCACTGGGAGAGAGAAATGAAAGAGTCATAGGGACAGATGACCAGTCAGCAAGATGAAGCCTGACTCTGTAACCTGGTGATGCATGCACTGGGAAGAAAGGAATAAGCCCTGGATTCTGGTCCCTGCTCTAGGAAGCGCTTACACATTTTGTATCAAGGTGTCATCGGGATGTAATATTAGCAATCCAACTAAGGAACGTTTGTCCTAAAGTCCATGTTAGGTGCCTATATTCCTTTGTTAATCTCACCTTAACTGCACAGACCCTTCTGTACACCTAGCATGCAAGTAGTAACTCAGCCATTGTATAGAGCATTGTGCCCCAGGAAATTTTACAGGTTGCATAGAGAATACAACCACCTTATAATGTGCAAACCTAATTGGTCAACAGGATATCAGGGGAGAGTTTGGGAGTGCTTGAGGAGCTTGTCAGTAAGCATCTGGAAATAAAAATTAAAGCAGGGTGCATGCAGAAAAAGAGAAAGGCATGATCTCTCTCTTACCACCTGCAGTACCAGAGATGTAGAAAGGCCCTTTATTTGTGTTGGGTTAAAGCTGCAAAGCAACTTTTCTTTTTTGTAGTATATCTCCAGTCAATCCAAGAAGTATTGAATGGGGAATTTGACTGGGGCTATATATATCTTTTGCCTTCCAGATACAAATAGTATCAGTGTTCATTATGTTTATCAAGGTTGTTGCCTCAGGCCTAACCAACACTGCAGACTGATGAGGCTATGCTTCCAAATAAAAGAGTAGCAACAGTCCCTACTTTGAAGAACTTGCAGTCTAATAGACCAGACAGACACAGAGAGGGAAAGGGACAGACAATATCAGCAGGTTCCAGACAGCTATACAGCAAGTAGTCTGCTAGTACCACTATTTTACTTGTTGGTAGGGGAAAGGTAAGAGGCACATTAAGCCCTATACATGGAAATCCATTTTCCTACTTATTATTTTGGCTGGCCATACCACCCTCTTTGGAAGTCTTGAAACACACAAGTGTACACTTGATTTTGGTTTCTTTCACCCCAAGCTCATTGGCTCCTCATCACTAGATTGAAATTTCAGAACAATACAGTCATATTTTGTGGTGTAGGACAGTGAATCATGCAGCTCTCTCTTCAATAGCCTGCATTTTCCTATAACCTTTTGCTTTCCAGAGTCTGTCGAGGCAATCAAGTAGGCGACCAGAATTCAAATGACAGAATATTGAAAAGGTCAGAGTTGTACTGCACAATGCTGCCATTCACATAACATATTCGCTACTGAAATTCCATTGCTTCATTCTTATGACAAAGGCCACGGAGCACACCAGGAAACAAACCAACATAGCAGCATGCTTTCACAAGCTCCAAGACTGCTATTTGCATCATAAATTGTGAGGCAAAGAGTGCCACCCAATAGTCAGATTCTTTCTAAAATGTCTCCTTCAGCTTCCACCACTCTACTCTCCTCCTAACATGGGCTGGATCAGGCCACTCCTCCCTGCTAATTCTGTATTCACCAGGTAGTTCCTGGCAACCTTTCTCATTGAACAATCTGCTTTGCTGCTCTCTTCCTCTGCTATGCTGGCCCCAGCATTTCCTAATACCACACAGTACAGATCGCCAATTAACAACTGATGTTACTTGCCAGCCAGCCCTTAATTAACAATTTGCACTATGGATATCCTTCCTACTAGAGCTCTTAGAAGAGGAAATGATACAAATGTAAATCAACACTGTAAATGCAATAGTCACCAGAAGAGCATAAATAATCTTGTCAGTTATATATGAGTGATCAGAGTCTTCAGTTAAAGCTCAACCCACGGACATCATATAGCAATCTTTTTTCTGTCCATTCAACTTCCTTTCTCGCTCCCCAGCTCCCTCCCCCACTCTACATCACCTCTTTTCCTCTCTTTTTAGCTTCAGTTGAGACCATAACAGAACTAAAGAACTCCCCATTCTTCCAAAAAAGTGTCATTTTTTAATCAACTGTTGTGATCAAGACTACGTCAACTCTTCTCATTATGCCATGCTAAGATTGGGTTGCAAAGTCCTTTCCTTCCAAGCCACAGCCGTATGGTAGCTCAGGGTATATTACTTATTTGCACAAGGACACACACTTCATACCTCTCCACTTAGCTGCTTTTTACAGAGAACATGGATAATATGAAGACCAGAAAGAAAAGAGCTAATGATAGCCTGATGGTAGAATTATTCCCAGATCTAATCATGGAAACAAACAACACACATTGCAACAATACTACAGCTGTTCCAGATCATGTAAGTTAGTCTTTGGTTGGTGCCATCTGTGATGTTCTGGTCCTTGTGAACATCCCTATAAAATTACCTACTATTTCCCTTTTTTTTCCCAGAATTACTTGGAGCGTTCCAAATCAAAAGAATAATGTTTGATAGTAAGGTACTTTATTAATCTTTTCCTGTTATTAATCCAGATATCTACACAGCTTTCAATAAACTCCCAGCATCGAATTCTCTGCCAGGTGTAAACTTATACACCTTCACTGGAACTGTAAGAGTTGAAACCCCCATGCTATCTGGTCCTTGAATTCCTACCCCACCATGCACTTGGCTCAGTGCAAGCCCAGGATGGATTCTCTGAAGGGACTTTACACTCAGTTATTTCAAAATCTAAGTAAATAAATCCTTTCTTCCCCAACTCCACTTCAAGGCATTACACCTCTCCTGGCTCATAAGTATAATCAGGGGTGTAACTAGTAGTGTTTGCACCTTGGGTCAGCAAGAAATAGCTGCTGCTGCAAGCGGACAGGTTGGTGCAGCCGGTAGTTCTCTTTTTCTTTGTCATGTACTCGGGACAAGGCATTTAGCAAAATTCACAGATTTGCTGGAATCTGAAAAGGCCACACCACAAGCACATTTACAATGGCTTTGAACTCATAACTTTTAGGGTATCAACCATATGCCTTAGCACCTGCGCCACCCCAGTGCCACCAGCACCTGTGTGGTTAATGAAGCAACTGCTAATGAACAAAACCTCTCACTCTTGTTCCCTCTCCCAGTAAGTGGAGCCTTTGCCACCATCAATTCCTATCCTGATAGAAGAAGTGAAGCACTGAATTCAGCAGCAAAAAAGCTGCAGGGATGTGAAAGGGTCTGTCTCAATGCTCAGTGGCATTAACCCCACTGCAGCAGTATCTCCCATGTAGGAGGAGACTGATGAGGCAACTCCTGCCCCACTCCCAACAGCCAGAGCCTCAAGCCCCACTACTTCCATTCCAAGGCCCTTGCCTGCATGTCCACCCCCTGCTCTTCATATGCACCTAGGGCTCGTGCCTACCTTGCTCACCCCTAATTATGCTACTGAATATAATACAAAATAAATTCAGGAATGAAAGGATTGTATCTATGGATCAAACAGTGGTAAGACAGTATACCATAAACCTTACCCAAGATCCCAGAAGCCTGAATTCCATGGTTTCAATATTAACATAACTCTCAGACTACAAATTCCTGTCTTGGCAACAATGATCTCTATGAAACCTCATCAGTGTGCCTCTTGCACCAAAGGGAGTGAAATAGATTATCACCAACCTACAAGAAACAGTGATCACAGAAATAGGATAAAGACTTCATTTCCCAAACAGCTTTGTGCTACCAGATGTAAGGATTCAGGACATTCTTTTGCATGCATTCATACTGCAGAGGGAAGGAAAATAAAGCAAGGTTACAAGTCCTTGCTGACTATGGAAGAATTAATTATTGCAGGGCCTTGAGGATTTTTTCTATTTAGTGCACATCTGGAAAAGAAAGAAAAGCGGGGGGAGGAGGGTTTTACAGAGGAATCCCCAGGAGTCAGTCTAGGACTTGTTTTCAGTTACACAAAGCAGGCCCCATATAAAGAAGTTGTTCTGGAAGGATTCAAGTTTCTAACTAACCTGTTTCTAGGTTGTGTGGTGTAGGTGCAGTGTAGTGTGGTGCAGATTGGGTGGGAGCTAGGTACAGGCTTAATATAGAGCTGCAACCTGTCACTCTAGCATCATAAAAGCTATAATCCAGGGGTCAGTAACCCCCGGCACGTGTGCCGAGCATGGCACGCGAGGCCATTTTGCTCGGCACAGCACCACCAGGCTGGGCTCTAGGCAGTTGCTGCCAGCCATGGAAGCTGGGCTGGTCCCAGCAGGCGGCTGGAAGGCTGCAAGTCCTGCTGTAAGCAGCCCAGGCACCATGGCTGGCAGCAGCTACCCCAGGCACACCCCAGCTGGGGACTGTTGTAATCTTTCATGTCTTTCTCCAGTATGTCTTGTATGGGGAGTCCTCTGTAGCCACGCCATTATGCTTAGGGATGAACAGATTGATTATGGCAACAACTTTGGGTTGGTTCACCAATGGGCCTCGTCTGCCATGTCTTTTATGATGATTGCTTCCAGATTGGGAGGATGATGTTTCGGTCCCATCTCCCCTCAGTGTTCCCCCTTGGTCGTTCCTGCTGCTCCACCTTTGTGGGCCTCCAACCTCCTACACCCTGCCTAACGCCAACCTTGATGTTGTCACCTGCATTGTTGAGGCTGATGTCCTGTGCCATCTTTGATGCTTGGGTTCCTGGAATATGATAGCTGCCTGGTATGAAAGATGTTATCCCGAGCGTTTCCCCCGGCCTTCCTCCTTCCCAATTACATGTTGTCTGGCTTCAGTACCAGTCCATTCATGTTGTGTTGCCTCTGCCCTGGGTTCAGTACTTGCCGTCCGTCTGACTTGCCTGTGTCCTGACTCCACCAATTTCTGCTGGGCTCCAGTCTCTGCTGCCGGCTTCTTCAGTCCACGTCAGCTCTGTGGACAACTTCTCAGGCACCTTCTGGCTCTGTGTAGTCATGGAGACCCTTTCTTGGGGTGTCCACCAGGTCCCCTCACTGGGACTGTTTACATTCTCTGGCCCCTCCGGGCTGGCTGGGGATGCCACTTCCGGTCCCCCCATTTGTCTTCCATCAGGTTTTTTATCCTGGATCCAAAGGTCTGGCTGCCCAGTCAGTCCCAGCATGCTGTTATAAAGTATGCCCACATGAATGGGGCTGCTGATCCTGGCTCTCTTGGGGTCAGACTTTTTTTTTCCTTTTTGAATTTTCCAGCAGTGGCTCTGCCCATCGTGGTTTCACTTTCACCAATTTGATCTCTCTGTGCAGTGTCCCGCTGCCTCTGCTCTGTCTCGGGTAAGTCTTTTCCACAACTGTTCAGGCCAAGGTGGGGGTTTAAACCCTAATCATAGTGTCCTGGCAGGGCCTGGCCATGCCCCCACACAACTCAGCACTGTTGGAGGGAAGGGAGGGCTGCCCAAGCCCCCCTTGACTTCTAGCCTGAGCCACTACAGGCATGTACCTGCATTTCTTGAATCAAAAGTGAATGTCTATTCACTTGCAAGTCAGTTCAGTCTTTGCAGGTTAGACTAACCTGCAAAGATTGAATCAATTCAGGTTTGAGCTTTTTGAATGCCTGTCCCTAGCCACAGAGAGCAGCAGCAGGGAGTATGATGTGCTGTAGGGAGGTGCTGGAAGCAGCAGGGCACCAACAGTGCACCAGTGGTGTGCCAGGGTGCTTGCCTGGTACAGCAACAGGGGCACCTGGGTACATGGTGAAGCAGCAAGGGGGCACCTGAACATTATGTGAGGGGATGGGGGGCATGTAGCCCCTGGGGTCATGGCCTCCATGGGAATAGCCCTGGCTAGCATGACGCAAGGGATATGCAGCCCCCAGCCACGTAGAAGTTTCATAGACATGGTTTATGGACAAAATGTATCATCATAAAGTCAAAGATAAATATTCTTTGCATCTCTAGATCATATATTCCCTGGTAATTGTCAATCTCTGATGACATCAATATGATACACACGCACATATACACACACAACTGTATACATCACTGTATTCAACAATGCTGAAACTACTTAGGTATACCTGGACTGCACATTCAGCTATACTGGCACCCTTCCCATTTAGGGGTGGGGCATGTGGGCGGTGTCTCTTAGGTCAGGCTAGAGTCACAGTGAACAAGAGCAGCTGTCTGTAGAGCCTGGGGCCTAAAACATCCTGGGGCCCTACTTACCATGGTAATTGTTCACTCCAGTTGCCAAAACCGATTCTGCCATCCCCATCTTAACAACAAAAACTCATCCTCCACATGCTGAAAATGCCTTGTGCAATCATTTTTGGAACTCTGGATTTTTACATCATTGATCACTGTGGTATCTAAATGAGTCACCAAAATATAAAAAATAATATTAATAAATAAAAACTAAATGCATGTAATGTTTGGTTTTCTAGTTCACTTTTTTAATACATAAAGATTTTGGATTGCTTTGGGCTTTTCCTAGCATGCCCTTTCCAATATCTCCTCTGCATATACTCTTTGGAGAAGAGATCAAATTTTCCTGAGTTTAGAACATGTTCAGACTATTTGGGGCACAAATACAATCTGAATAATCCTCCTCCTAAAGCTAACCATCCATCAACCATCCCCCAGACAGCTTTCAGTGCTAAGTCTCCACACATCTTTGCATGAGATTCTTCAAAGTCTAGGGCCAGCACCTTTTTAGGAGTTCTTTTCCTGTTTCTTATTCCTCCCCTGAAGTTACAATCCTCTGTTTACAACATCATTATTGATTGCTGAGGAAATGACTAACAGAAGATTATGACTTCAGGTAAAGAAGCTTCAGCAGAAGCAGATGAGGAAGCAAAGATCCTACTTTCAAGCACATGTTCTTTATTAACATGTGAGATGAAGAGAAAAACAGAAAATTATCCTCTAATGATTTCAGTCTAAACTGAATGTTTTCCTGGTGTTTTCAATAAACATCAGTATCTCTTCTGAACTATGCAAACATTGAGCCTTGTCTTTATCCATGACCAGTAAGAGCATGGAAGGACAACTTTATGTGGTCCAGTGGCATAACTAAGGTCAGGAGTTGCATATTGTATCATCAGGAAAATATAACATTGTTTGGACACAAGCCCTCCCCCTTTCTCCTCCTCCCCCCTCCACCGCAAAAAAAAATAACCCAAACAAACAGGTAGCTATATATGCAAGCTTTACAGCGGATCTATGGTGGGAGGTAAATATGCCAAATGAAGACTCAGGCCATACCCTAACTATTAACAATGATTTAAATAAGTGACTCATAAAGAGATATCATGAAACTGACTTGCAGCCTAAAAATGTTTATTTGTGGTCTGTCTTTTTTATTGTTTTGACTTGAATTAATTATGCCTCCTTCAACATGGATCACAGTATGAATTTTCTGAACCAGTTTGTCAAAGGATGCCATTTGATATAGGCAATTAGGGACCAACATTTTCAGGCTTGAGCATCTAAATGTCAGCATTTCAATCACTTTCTAGGTTCCTAACAATAAGAACTGCCCAATTTTTAAAGCTGCTGAGTTCCCACAGCTCTTGATTAACTCAGGGGCGGCTCCAGGTACACAGCACCTCAGGCCAATTTATTTAGGTGAGAAATAAACTTAGGAGACCAGTGGGAAAGTGTAGTTTATGTAGCCACCTGAACTCATAACACTGGGGGTGGGGGGTTATGTGCTGAGCTGGAGGCGTTTGGAAGCATGGTTTCTATGTCTAACAAGCTAGAGATTTAGTTCTTTAAAAAAAATTTTGAACAATTTTAAAGAACTAAAGAACTAAGTCAGGACTGGCCATTGATGTGTACAAATGGGTTCTGATACAAAAAGGTTGAGAACCACTGGTCTAGAATAGAATTTTAAACCTAGAATAATGTTTATCTATTCTTTTTCCCTGCATAATACCTTCATTTGAGCAACTTTGTGATACTTACCTGCTGAGTCCTCTTTTCACCCTTAATCTTCTGCTGATTGCAAGCTGGGGCATTAACATGCAAAAACATACCATGAGAGCTTTGGCTATTCAATCTCAGGTCTTGTTGCCTAAATTAAGATGCTTTTCACTTCTCTCTGCTTATGTGAATAATGAAATAAGAAAACAAATACTGCATATAACATAGTATGCTATGTAACTAACATAGCGTATAACATATGCTAGCATAACTAAGGATTATTATACTGCATATAACTTCACTATGTTAAAAGATAATCCTAGCATAGACAACTATTGTCTAGAAAGGCTGAACACCATATCAGGCAGCATTCCAGTAAGCATTCAGCAACTATAGTCACACTTATTTACAAAAAATTGACATAGCTTCAAGCTATTTAAAAATATTCCCATTCCCTAAGGCCTCAGCTATATTTATATGCAGCATCCCATATTATTTTTCCTGTTGTTATAGCAACAAGAAGTACAGTGTTTAGAGAGCTATCAAGTTCTGACAAGCCAGGCTGCAGATTTTACATCAGTGTGTCATACTAAAATGGAGAACAGGGCTTGTGGCGTGTGAGTATGTCTGTGTGTTTACTTTTGTCTGCACATGGATGCAACTCTGTGACATCCAAATAATCAATATTTCAAGACGAGAGAGGGAAAGGGGGTTAAAAGAAACATAGTAGTTCTTTTTGTAGAAATCACTTCTGGTTTAAGACACTTAATCAAAAAGATTAGCTTGTGCTGAATCTTTAAAAAGACAGAATCTAAAACTCAAATGACTAATTTCCTCTCCACCTCCTTTTTTAGTTTGAATATGGGGGGAGGGGTTTGGACAAAATTAAGCTAATTTAAAAGTCTCTCAATGTTTAGAGAAGGAACTTTTATTAAACACAGTAATTGAAAGCATCCTGCTCATCTTTACACCTAATTTAACTATTGTCCACAGTTCAGTGAGCACAGTAAACTTAATGCCTGTGCTGGTTGTCGTTGTAACACCTGCATTTCACTGGGAAAAAAAGCTCATTCTAAAATCTTACCTAGGCCAACTCCTGGTGGTAATTACTAATGGAGGACACTGAAAAGGCCCAAAGCTTCCATTCAGCACAGATACATACGTTACATTTTCCTGTACATATCAAATATCTGGAGTGAAGTAACTTAACAGGCAAAATTACCAGACTGGATTTCCTTGAAAGACTTATAATACTGCTTGAATATAGCTAAGTCAACAATACCATAAGAAGAGTATCAGTGACAACCACTGAATCAATTATGAACAAAAAGGGAGAGAGATTATACTGATTGTTTTTAAATGATTTTACTTACATAGAAACAAATAATGTAGCATTATAGAATATAGAAAATTAATTTCCACCAAAGTTTTAACTACCAGTGACTGCTAATACCATAGATCTTATTTTCTCTATACCTCCCTACCCTTAAGGATCAGGGTACAGACCTGAGGAAGAGTCCAATTGTACCCAAAAGTTTGTTGATGTTCCTCCCTACTCTACAGTTGTTCCAATAAAGGATATTATCCACAAAAGTTCTTGCCACTCCCTTTTCTTACTCATTTGAGCAGAGGAATAAGACTGTCTTCTGCTTGGCCAAGCAACACCTGGTCAGGTGATGGCTCTTGGTCTGACATGTGGCCTTTGCTTTCCAAATACTTGGCCCTTTGAGTGGCCAGTAATCAGTGCAATCAGAGTAGTAAATTGCAATCACACAAGGCGGTAATCCTTATCTCCTCCCCCAGTAAAAGGCAGCAAAGAGGTGTAATTTTACTTCAGTAGGGTTTCTATGAAATATAAAACATTTCAAGACCGCTCCTGGGGTGGGGAAGCATACAGGCTATTCCCCAAAGGGAAAATTTAGCCCAAATCAGGCTGGTATAAACCCTCCTGCACATACTGCTATATAAAGTTTAGAGAAAAAGAGGCAGAGAATCTCACACATTAAATTCCTGCACATTCCCTCAAATACTTCAAGAATGTTTCCTGGGCTAATGAGATGCAAGACTTCTGAATCTGTTTTCCAACTCTTTTCAAATGCATTGTCATATCTTAAAGAACAAGGAAGAAAACAAAAGAATAAGGGATAGTGGGTAAACCAATGGAAAGCAAAGACAGAATAAGTGACTTCCATTTGACTCTGAGTATATCCAGGTAGGCTCTGAATGGTAATTGCATGCTAAACCTGATAATAAATCTAGTGCAATGTAAAAACTACATGCAAGAACTGAAACTTCTTCCTTTTATTAATACATTGACTAGAAGCATTTATACAGCTTTTTGAAACTCCTAAGCAAATACTAACCACAGCACTGTTCATGAGCAAGTGTATAAAAGCCAACAATACGCATCTCAGGGTCATGTTGTTCTAGTTTTGCCAAACTATTTTACATTAAATCACTAACTACCATTGTCAGAAAGTATTAACTATTTGAAATCTCATTTTTATTTTATCCAGCTTATGTGAAAGACCAATTGCTCTCCTGTGGCGTGGTTATTTGTGAGCTGTCTTCATTCATGAGACACCATGGCAGCCTGTAACATAACATGTCTTTTTGTAACATTTAATATTTGCATCTAGAAAGTTAACTCTGACATAAGTCCACAGATTCATGACTTACTGTAACATTCCAATGGTACACGCACCATCTGTTAGTCCAATGTTTTGACCATGTCCAAAAATAGTATTATAATATACAAATAATTTTTATTTTTAAAATATCCAGGTAACAAGAAAAAGATATGTCTATTTGCTACTTTTACAGTCAATGCAATGAGACTGCATTTTCAGTTCAAATTTAAGATTTTCTTTTTTTAAAAAGCAAACATGTTGATGGTAGCTCCTTGCAATATCACAGGATAAATATTTTGTACTCAAAGGAAATCACTGGTCTTCTGTCAAATAAGAAATGCAATTACATAGCTTGATAATACATGTCTCCACTAACCCTTGCTAATATGTGCAAGCTACCTTTACCTTCTGTGGGCCCAAGCTTACATTCCTGATATACCCAAAACTCTAAAGGATATCTGATAGAAAACCAAAGAAAAATAAGGGGAAGTACCCACCAAAAAACTGCATACATTTCAAGGATGCCTAATAGGCAGCAACCTAAAAGTATAATGCTTAATTTTACTTTCAAGCTATATTTGGTCTTTGGCTACCCCCATCATTCTAAACACTGGGTGCATCTACACAAGATGCTTTACTGTGCAGTAAACCAAATTACTGCGCAGCAAGCATCACTGTCTACATGTGCGGACACTTACTGCACAGTTATTTGCTCTAATCATGAGTACATTTGGTACTTGGAAGTACAAGTAGCAAATTTACTTCTGATTAATTACTGTGCAGTAACGCCCATGTAGATGCTGACCAGGATCAAATGCTCAACTCAGCCCCATCACTAGGGGTCCACCTTCAGCCTAGCCCCAGGGCCCTGGAGCTGGAAGCTCTTTGCCTCACCCAGCCCCAGGCCCTTAAAAGCCTGTGGGGACACTGGCACCCTGGGACACCTACAGCCAGCCTCTAGCTACTGCGTGTCCCTACAGAGTTCCCAGGCCAGCCACAGCAGGCTGCTTGCAGCCCGATGCTAGTCCCCAACACTGCATCACCACATGGCTGCCTGTCCCATGTTGTCACACTGCACTGGGTGCTGCAAGCAGCTGCCAGGCCTGGCAGCACCCTGGGCCACCTGCAGCCAGCCTCTGGCCACCAGGTCCCACTCCAGCTGGCCCCAGGCCACCTGCAGAAGCCTGCCCAAACCCGCTGCTGTGCTGGCACACCATCGCCAAGTGCCTGCCTGTTCCATGCCATTTCCCTGTGCTGGGTGCTGCATGCACCTGCCCAGGCCTGCCAACACCAAGACTGCTACACAAAGGCCCAATGAGCCATTGAGGTAGCCACATTGGTGTCCCCTCCAACACCACATACCACCTCCCAGGGCCACAACTGCTTCCAGGAGACTGCAGACTTCATGGCACCATGGGGTGAGACTGAGGTCCTTATCCAGTTTGCATGGAGAGGGCACGCCAACGTGCACATATATAAGGGCCTGTCAGGACACATGCAGGAGCATGGGCATGACCAGTCAGCATGCTAGTGGGTCAAAACCTTGCAGGCACAGTGGGTTAGTATCACTGACCACAACCACTGGAAGGGGGCTGCCCACAAGTTGATGCCCTTTATATGGCCACTGGATGACATCCTCATACCCCAGGACCCTGGCCTGAGCCATGCTGTCTAATCAAGAACAGCCAGCTGTCCACTGAGGCCTGGCACCTGTAGTGACATGCCACTGGGTGAGGGCCCCTCAGCCTGCCAGGAGCCCATCCTGCCATGCTTCCCTGGCCTCCTCCAGCAGCTCTGGGAGCCCACCCAGCACCTGCTCTGCCAGTTCCAGGGCCACAGCCCCACCTAGAAGGTGGGGCCAGCCATGGTATCCCCAGCTTTCAGGAGCTCCAGCACCACCCCAGAGGAGGTCTCTACCCAGGCAGTCAGATACCAGACCTCTACACCCCAAGTCACCACTGGGAGCTGTATAGTGTCGCCGCCAGCAGAGACCAACTCAGACCACTGGACATGCCTGCCATGCCCACCTGGTAAGCCCCACACTGGGGGAAGGGCCCTCCCCACCCCTGCCCCTATCCTTGTCTTCCCCCCCTGCCTGGCCTTCCCATGCTCCCCCTTGGCCCCTGGAACCCCTCTGCCACAGCATACAGGGAGGTGGGAAACAGTGCAAAGCTTTATTGAGCAGCATGTACCCCCACAGCTACATGGGCATGGGCCTCTCACATGCTGAGGAATGTGTTGATGCCTGTGTAAAGGGCACTGTACACCTCCAGGATGGCCTCCCTGATGGTGGCCTTGCTCACACCAAAGAGGTGGCTGATATAACCAAGGCTAGAGAGCATAGCCAGCTTGAGCAGGGTGATGACCAGCTGGGTAACCGAAAGAGGGGCAACCAGTAGTCTGCCGCTCCAGGCATGGGCAGAGCTGCTTGAGCAGCTCCTAGAAGGTAGCCCGGGTCATGTGAAAGGACTCCAACCACTGCTCGTTGTCCTAAGTGGTGGCCAATGGTGGCCATTGATTCTGGCTGGCCCAGTAGAACCATAGGCAGTGGGGCTAGATGCCCAAGACCACATGGACAGCCCTGGTAGTAGCATCCAGGACCACATCTTCCTCATCCCTGCCAGGGTCCAGGAAGCAGCAGCTTGGAGGCAGGAGACCTGGGACAACACAGCGAGCCAGGCCAGGTGGCTGCACTACACAGGGGGGCTGCCAGGGCCAAGACTGATCTGGGCCAGGTGGCAGTCACCATGGCAGATCAGCACAGCAAGCAGCATGGCAACTGGGGCCTAGAACACTGGACATCACTGCCGGGGCCTGAGGGTGCAGGAGCCATGGCATGGTGGGCAGAGGCTGTGGTGATACAGCAGGGGCGGACAATTATTTTAGATGGGGGGCTGCTTATTTAGTTTTGGCAAGCCATTGAGGGCCTCATGACAGGCAGCCAAGGACAGATAAATATTAATTTCCAAATTTTTTAGGGGCCCCGCAAGCCAGATAGAATGGCTTGGCAGGCCGCATTTTGCCCACCCCTGCGATACAGCCACCATGTATTGCCACCATGGTGTGCATGCTGCTCCTGGCCAGGAAGGCAGGTGGCCAGGGAGCAGCATATGGGGCTGCCTTTTAAAGATGGCTGTAAGCTGCAGGAAGCTGCAGCCAGCACCTCCAGCTCCCCCTGGAGCATTCGCATGTGTAGATGTGCCCACTGTGCAGAATTCTGTGAATGGGCATAAATGAAATGAGTCATTAATCTCAGTTCAACTCCTGTTGTACTTTCCTACTCCTCCAAAGCATTATCACATTTTGCTTTTTCATTATCCATCGCTAGCTTCTCTGAGGTACTGAACTCAAATTCATCTCTAATGTAAATTTCTGTATGTTCAGAATGACTTCTATGCTATAGACATGACAACAGCCACATCTGATGTACTGGAATATAGCACTGCAAGTCATGTTTCTAAACCATTTATGAAGTAACTGTTGCAAAGAACAAAAGTCAAAGAGATTAAGGATGTAGCTGAAGGCAAAATGTGGACAGTTTGTTGTATACGGCCCAGATTTTTAAAATTTCATAAAAATAATGTAGAATAGGGAGTTTATCTGATTTGTAACTTAATTGCTCAGTTTGTTACTCAGGTCACAGAGCACTTCGTATTTAACCATTTTCATTTCCAGAGTTCAGAACAGATTCATCTGAGTGATTTTATTTTGGCTAGTTGACCACAACACAGACAATGTATTAAAACACCTTTGGAATGTCCTGATCAATTTAGGACTGAAAGTTAACCATATTCAACTTTTTCACTATGAAAACTGAATAATCTTTCAGGATTGAAACAAGGTTAGGATTTCATTGCCATAAAGGGTCCAAACAACCTTGGAATTATGTCCCTAAATTTGTCCCTTGTGCTTCCCTGGGTTCTGGAGATGTAAAACTTCAGCAGGTGGATAAATGAGTGCCCTCAGCCAGATTCAGCTCAAGAATGTGGAAAAAAGCCCAAAGCAATAAAATAAAGAATGAAAAAAGATTATGAAGAGATGAGTAATTGATGAACATACAAGTCATGCTTGGTTAACAAAGTACTTAGGATGCAGCCCTCTCTCTTGCTCTTTGTCATTTCAAACCCCAACATCTGGCTGTCAGAGTGAATACAAATTTGGTAGCAGATGTTTGGAAGAATCACTGGGGAGAGACCATGTTTATATAGTTACAAGTGTACTGGGCAATTTGAGATGGGTGGGTTTTTCATTTCATCATACTTAACATCCTCACGCTCTTAACTATCACTACCGTCCTTCCATCCATCAGTTCTGTGCAAAACAAGTTGCTTGGCAACTGATTGCTCCACTTTCAGCAAGTACCCCTAGAATCTAAGGTTTTTAAGGTAAATGATACCCCAAAAAACCTCCTTGTTGAAACTATACAAACCTACACATAGCAATTATGAGAAAAACCAAGATGTTTTCCTTCCATTGCCCAGTAGTCACACCAGACAGCAGAGCTGAGTGATAGAAAACCCTAAAGCCTGTCCATTGACAAAAATTGGTGTTAATACAATAATTCCACCATATGCTTTCCATGGGTTCATAGGATTGCAAATTCAAGCTTTAGTGGGTAGTTAGATACAAAGGACTCCATCTACTATCTCCCAAATATATACGCCTGACACAAGTAACTCCCACTGAATGGATGGCATGGGGGCACCTACATCCATTAGTTTGGGGTTCATTTCCTCTGAGGCCATGTGTAGACAAAACGAGGGGCATGTATACATGACACTTTAAAGTGGGTTAAATATTTTTGCACTGCTTTAATGGTGTTGGTGTTTGCATGTGTCAGCAGTATTTTGTGCAGTAATTCCAGCCACTGTAGCAAATTCAGTGGCATAATGTGCCTTAAATGACTTGGGGTGCAGAAAACTAAAACTCCAAGGAGGAGTTTTAGTTTGCTGTGCTACAGTCATGGAGCGATGCACTGGGCTCCATGCAGCTCAGGAGCTCTGCAGGAAGCCCTGCAGGTGGTCTGGCAGCAGCCTGGGAAGGCAGGCTCCACCCAAGAAAAAAAAAAAGCTGAAATCTTTTTTTTTTTTCCCCTGGAGCCTGCCTGCCTACCTACCTGAGCTGTGCGGGGGCCCAATGCTTCTCTCCGCAGCTGCGGTGCCCCCTGGGACTGCCCAAGCCAGGTGCCTGCGGGTGGGGGCTGCCACTGCTGCAGAGGGAAACACCAGCCCCCCCCTCCGCAGCCCAGGGACCACTCTGTCCACTCACAGCTCACCCTCCCCTCCTCACCGCTGGAGAGGCAGATAAGTGCAGGCATGTGCACGACACGGGGGTTTACTTGGCCCTAAATTGAAATGGTGTTTTTAAAAACCCACTATTTCAATTTAGGGCCCCCATTTCATTTACACATGCCCTGAGTTGTTATGGTTGTTTTCCACAACCAAGATGGCACTATACTATGAATCTTCTTCTGGACAAAACAGGCCCTTAAAAGAAGCGGCCAAAATTTACAATGACACATTTGTAACTTGCCAGAAGCCCAAGGGGCTATGTAATACTTAAATATACACAGTATTGATCTACACAACCATGTAGGTTTTTTACATTGTACATTTCCCTAAGAAAATATAAAATATAAAAGACTTGTGCAAATTCACCACCTATAAAAAACTGCAATAGATCAGCTTTTCTGTCAAATTCATTGCACATTGAGAGACTTGCCAACACCTATCGTTTAAGAAACCTTGTACTAGTGTCATAAGTAAATTTTGTTCCAAATTGCTGCAATTTTCTTTTTGCCCCAGAGATTCTTCTAGATGCATATTTTTCTGCTTTTTCTTTCGTTCTTTCTTTTTACTTGTTTTTTTGGGAGGAAGTAAGGGCTTTTTTATTTGTTGGCTTTTGTTTACATGGAACCACACTTGGCAAAGAAAGCCCAGATATATATCCTACTCATTTTCTGGATTACTATTATGAACTCATTTGAGATTCTGTTTACAGTTCATTCAAAATTATAGTGTACTTTCTGTTCTGGTTCTTATTCTCTAACTGTCACCTAGTTTCTACATGTCTGTGCTGGTAAATTCTATAATAGACAACCAAAAGTCTTACTGCTAGTATTTAAGGGCACCTGTATGTGCGACAGAGCTCTGCTCCAACGCATGTGTCAGAGCAGACTCAATTAATTGAGTCTGCTGCAAGTACTGGAGCATGCTAATTAACACAGTACAGCAGCCTTCAAAATGGCAGCAGGGGCGCTTTAACTAAAGCTCGTCAAATGAGCTTTAGTTTAAGGCCCCCACCACCATTTTGAAGTGTGGGATGCTGAATACACGTGATGCTATGAGTGCTTTAATTAAAGTGGCTCTCAGGGCCGCTCTAATTAAAGCGCCCCCCCCACACCCTACCCTCTGTTCCACTCTGGAGCACTTGTATAGGCACCCTAAGTTTCTTACCATTTTAAGTCCTCTTGCTTATGTTTATTTTTATGCATATTCCAAAGTACAGGTTTCCCTCGCTTTATGTGGGTTCTGTATGTGCAAATTTGCTCTTATGCAATGATGCTTTTTATACCAAAATTTGCTACATGCGAGGTAAATTCACTCTTATGCGATCAGTGTGGTGGAAGCCTGCAGTCTACAAATCTGCAAAACCCCTATTGCAACCCTACTGCTTTGTGCAGTGTATTGTGGGAGTGATGTGCACCCAAATATAGCCCCCTGTGTAGATCTGTGGTCCTCGCTCCTTGTCTGCGACAAGTTTCTGTAGTTGCCATCCCCATTATGATAGAGCCCTGTGCGTGTGTGTACCGCCTGCTGTTGGTGAGTACCAAAAGTCTCTTGTAAAAGTGGTAGAAATGAGTCTGGGGATCAGTACAGTTGAGGTCTTTGAACGTATCCCTATTTGTTACACTGTAAAGTGGGTTCCCTTTATGTGAATTTGAGTTATGTGCTGCTTTCCAGGAACGCATGTACAGCATAAAGTGAGGGAAACCTGTATATATTCAGTTCCTGTTCTCTCTCTAATTCTGGTTTCCATTCAATTTGGAGTAGGTAACAATCTACAGACTCAATATAACAAGTACTCATCACTATCAGGGTACATCCGGATGAGTGGGCACATGCATTTTGTGGCACCTCAAAGGCTTTTGCAGTTTTACAAAAAACATGCTGAGTATGTCAAAAGGTTTTCTACATGCATATTTGCAGCACAGACCCAAAATTAGCCACCAGGAAATCCCAATACCTAAAAAAGACACACCAAAAAAAAGGGGGCACCACATGTGGCTGCAGCATGCGCTGCCCAAAACCAGAGCCTGGCCAGCCAGAGCTACACTTCAGCTGCTGGCCAAGCTTCACATGCTGCAGCTCCAGAAGGACCCCAAGTAAGGCTACTAGGGTCAGCCCAGGCATTGGCCCAGCCTCCCCTACCCCACCCAGGGCAATTTGCCACATGGTCTGTGCCACTGCTATTTGTCACCATGGAACTTATGGGGATGCACTCACAATGTCCAACTGTGCCCAGTCCCAACACAGTTACTCAACAGCTATAAATGGGACCAGTTTTTAAGAGACCAGGTTCGATTTCAGCACCAAAATAATCTTCTTAATTTTTTAAAGAGCGTGACACATTTGGTGCTCTTTTCAAAATCTAGCTGCTAGTTTGAACTGTCACAGCCTATGTTTTTATGACATAGAGCTGCATTCTAGCACTTTGTAGTCCACTCTGCTTCCTCAACAGATAACCATGAATCCCACCACTACAAACATGAGCTGCATTTGAATTCATGACCTGGAGGCACATGGCTTCATATCACATTACCAATCCCCTCCCCCCACCACATTTGGCCCTGTCTTGTTGGAACTCCCTGCCCTGTGGCATTCATGCAGCTGTTGTCTTCATAGTTTTAAAAACTGAATTGCATTTTTACTTCATCTCTAATTACTCTTAGCTTTAAGTTCTTAGCTGACATGTCTTTTTACATTAACCAGACAGAAACCACAATACAGTATATGTAAACAATGTATATTAAAGTATATATATTGCAATATTTCAAAAAGCAATAAAGAGAACTCAGGTTTATAGACAATTCTACAAGATTTCATATAAGCTCAGTTCTAGAACATTTTGTAAAGGTTTACATCAGATTTGCTTATACTCTGAACATCAGCTTTGGTTATACTGTCCATGAATTTCCATATCAAAAACCCAAATCCAAAGACTTCAGTTTAGGGAACTCTAAATCCAGACCCAAACTTTATGTCTTAAGTCACCTGACTTGGGCCACTTGGCCAGTGGAAATGGACAGCGAGACCTCTGATGAGTTTAGGGTGACATTGCACATTACACTTAGACCATAATAAATTTATGGAACGTTAAGCAGCGTTAAAGTTAAAATGTGCTCAGAGCAGTTGCACATTAAGGGTTAATACAAATTCTGACCTGCACAGCTCTGGCTTGCCACTAAAGGACTGGCAAGCAGGGGAGTGACTAGCAGCCAAGAAACCTGGGCTCTACCCCTACTCTGGGGAGTAAGGGATGGGGAGACAGGGCTGGGAGAGGTGCATTCTGGAGTGCTGGAGGACTGCTAATGGCTCCTTTTATCTCCAGTGAGCAGACTGAAGCTAAGTAGCCTGTCCCAGTGTTAACCCCAACCGCAGGTGGCCACGGTGGTTTCAGAAGTGAGGACAGGGGGTGAGTAGTGACCACCTGCAGGCACCACCAACACTGTCGGCAACACTTCTTTCAGGGTGATGCACTGCCAATCTCAGGGGGTGCACATGCACCCACATGCACCATCTATGCATTGCCAATGCCTGAAGTGCTGCAACTTTGAGATGGTCAGCAAAGCACTTAGTATGAGTTAACAAGCTTTAACAAGTAGATGTTCCTAGTTTCAGTGCCCTTGGTATAGTCTAAGTGTCATGTCTAACTTCATCCTTAATCTATTAACGCCCATTAGCCCATCAGTGCTGTTTAAAGCTCAGTGAGAGAAAGAAAGAATGCTCACTTGAGTAGTGTGTGTGGGTAAACTGCCAAATTGCTTTAAAAAAACACTATGCTCTAAAATTCTTTAAGACAAAACAAGGTAGGAACACACCATTTTTTCCTCTTCATTCTAAAACTCCATTTTCTTTTTCCTCATGTTATTATACATAATATGAATAAATTACCCAGCTATCACTATGTTGCACACCATGGACATTCCAACATTCATGGTGACAGCAGTGACAGAACTCAGATTCTCCCCGTGCAAAAATTCTCGCTCCTGCCCCTTTTACAAAAGAGTATGTTCTGTCAATGAAAAGGCCCGGAGCAAATATTTAACATACAGGAGAAGACAGTGGTAAGTATACTCAGCAGTATTTAGAGAAAAGCCTTTGAGCATCTTGTTTCATCAAGGTTCAGATGTAGGGTGGCCATTATAGAGGACAGTCCAGTTGTCCTCTGTTGATACAAAAATGGAAGCCTTTATGTCCTCTATTTTTCTCTTCAAGAGAAAAATAGAGGGCATAAAGGCATCAGGTTTCATATCAATAGAGGACAGAGTAGCAGAAAACCAGAATGTCCTCTATGATGGCCCCCCTATTCAGATGGCATTAACAAGCACATGATAAAAGCCATGGTAACTCCATATCACTACACCGCGCACTATCATGGCTCAGAACTCAACGATGATAACACAAATGAAACCCAGAAATTCCTCCTGCAAAAGCAGAAGTCCCTACTTGCTACCTGAAATGAAAGGCAATTGATACAAACTATAAATGGAAACGGTTAACAGGTAAGCAGCATGGACAGTAATGATACCTGTACATGAATCAGCTTCCCACAAAGGGAACATTTTCAAACTTTGATTTAAAACAAGTTAGAAGATAGGAACAAAAGTTCCACTGAAAGCCAGTGCAACTTCCACTTGTAAATCACTTGAGAAACTTTGTTCCTAAATCCTTGCTTAGAGGTTACAGCATAAATAGCTACAGCATTTTCAGTAACATTTAGCAAAATACACCAATTTGATCAAAACTTCAATTGAATATTTGTTTTGCTTTTGGACTCAGAGAAGCACAAAGTAACACTATAAAAATCATATATAAAAATCATTATTAAATTATTTAAACTATTACTGATCTGTTAAATTGTCATAAGATTAGTAAATTAAGTTCTGTTTGCTGCTATTTTAGATATTGTGTGTATATTGTATCTTATTATATGTTGTACATTCTCTTATATTTATTGCTCTTGGACTAATTCCATTCATGTAGAGGCTACTCAAGAGACATCACTGACATGGAATGACAAACTGGGAAAGCATCTGGCACCACCACCACCAAAGATGGTCAGGGAAATGGCTTCTTCAGAGCTTTGAAAATGTGTCAAGAAGCAGAACGTACAACATCTCAAATGCAGGGCCCTTCTGATGTACACCTCTTCATACTGGGAAGCAGCAACTGAGAGCCCCTTTTGTCTTTAATATACAAAAAATGTCATGATTAAGGCTAGGTAGGAAACAGTTCCCCTTCCTGCAGAAGCTTCAGATTTCAAAACTTCCCATTCCATACTAGGATGAAACCAAGACTGTTTGAAGTTAAAATCACAAGTACACACATGCCACTGAAAATAAGCAAGCAGTTTAAGTCACTCACCTGGGAGAGACTGAGGTTCAAGTGTGCTCTAACTCAGAGTCAATGAGTGCTCTAAATACCAAACTAGGTCTATTGGCACTTCTGAGATAGACCTCTCCAAATCTCACCTTTTTTATGTATTCCATTTTGTATAAACAATTAAATATTCATTGAAACAAGGACTTGACCCTAATTCCCACCTTCCAGGTGAAAGGCCTAATTCCTGGTGTATGAAATCAGCCTCACGTGTTCTTACTGTCTAACTTACACTTGGGAAATATTCAACCCTGAAAGTAAAATTGGTTTGGCAAAGGTGCTGAAACATAAGTATGTTTATAAACATGCTTTGGGAGGCGGGGTAGGGAGAGCACTTTAATTAGTGAGCTGCACTAATTAGAAGTGCCCAAGCATCACATGTATGCACTGAAAAAATGGTGGCGGGGCATTTTGAACTAAAGCTCAATCAACGTTCTAGATTTACAGCACGCCGAAGCAACCTCCCTGCCTGTGTATAAGAGCCCTGGGCAACCAAGATTGCAAATGCTAATTTATAAAGGTCATATGTAATATGTGTGTATAGTAGGTACGTGCATTAAACAATATGCATGCAACTGTGTTGATATGTATCTAATCTAAGAAGCCCATTTCTTTAAGACTGGGAA
The DNA here is from genome assembly GCF_001723895.1 of Crocodylus porosus. NCBI lineage: Eukaryota > Metazoa > Chordata > Crocodylia > Crocodylidae > Crocodylus > Crocodylus porosus. Next base: position 7,863,199 of record NW_017728912.1, on the reverse strand, counting down.
AGAAAGAGATTATGATAACATAAAGGGGATATCCAGTAATCCCTACGAGCTTCAGTACCTAGAGTGCAATAACTAGAGCTATATCAACAGTTCCTCTTAGTGACTGTAATAATCTGCTACAAAAAAAAGGTTGACGACCAGGGTGAAAAATAAGGAAGAGCTAGACTGAAAAGAGAAAACGCTAGCATCCTAATTATATAACTCACAGGAAGCTGCTGATGTGGAGTGACTTCTTTGTATGCGTTGTGTTTTAAAGTAGATTTGAATAGACAAAAACACAATCCCTACTCCTGTGTGTGCCATATGGACATATTTTCCATAAAAACTGCTAGCATAATTTCACAAAACCTCAAAATTTCACACCAAATATGCTTTTAAAAATACCCAATGGAAAAAATTTCAAATACGGAGAATACAAGTATCAAACCAAGCCAAGCAAGAAAAGTCTGAGATGTACATATTAATGAACAAGAACCTCTTTTTTCCATCCCTAGCAAGTGACAAAGCTGGGAATTTCATAATTTTATAGATTTGAGATTTTTACTATATCATGCTTCATTTTGTAAGCTACCATTGTGAATGCTTGAGAGCTAAGCTGCTGCTGCTGCTGCTTCTCATGCCCTGTCACCATGTTCAAATTTGAATCAAAAAATGGGTACATACTACTGCTCAATCTGTATCCTTTGCCTTCTGCATGGTTCCCCCATATGTGGGCAGGCCACAGTATCAACTAAGCCAAGGGTGGGGCTAACACAGGGTAGTTTTGGTGAGCTGTTGCAGGCCAGGACCTGACTGGCATGGTATGGTATGACATGGAGATGGTGCTGATCCAGCATGGTGGAGGGGATTGCTAACCCTTCCCAGAGCAATGCAGGGCAGAGTGGGGAACAATTAATCTTAACTGGACCAGACTGGCCACCCTGCACCCATCACCATGCTACTGGACAGAGCAGGCGAGGGTGTTCTCCATGGAAACTAGCCTGGCACCCCTGTGGGCAAGATGTGCTCAGCTGGGCAGATGGGATGGGACTCCAGCCCCTTCCCCACCCATCCATCCCACTCTCGCCCACCCATGACCCTATCGCATTCACCTGGGGTCAGATGATCTGGGGTGCCCAGGCAACAGTCAAGGCTGGTGACGGCAGCAGGACTGGCAGTGGCAGCCAGAAGGAACCACCACCACTATGGCTGCTGAGAAGTCCAGCTGCTGCATTGCCCCTGCCTCACTATGTACCTAGGATGGCAGGACCAGCTGCACATGCCATGACCTCAGCTGTCCCCCATGCCTGGGCCAGGTGAAGCCAAGCAAAATGCCACAAGCCATAAAAAGTCCCTTGGCAGCCTGGACCCAGCCCATGGGCTGTATTTTACCCACCCCTGAGCTAAGCTATCAACTTTTAGAAAACAGTTGGACAAGAACATGATTTAGCTAAAGAACCTCTTAGTTTCCCTGCACAGGGCCTTGTTATTTGTGACTCCTGAGACATATGGCACTGTTTCCAGAGTAACTGACCATAGTAGAGGTGCACAGCTCACTTTTATCATGGGCCACTTGCTAGGTACCTTTTCTTCCAATGGCAGGTGATCCCTGGTGAGAATGCATAACCCTCAGCAGGTTTGCAAGTAAGACACCAGACTGCACATGCGAGTACATCCACAGACTAACGAGTCACTATGCAGTGAGGACACAATTCACAGTGACGAAGAGTAGTTTGACTCACTGTTTTCCTTTTAAACCCTTTTTCATTTTTTGATTCTCATGGAACAACAAGAAAGATGTAGTGAAATAAAGAATTACCCTGGTAGGCCATATGTTGAGGAGGGCTGTGCAAAGCTTCGGTCACTGATTCAATTTGGTGGAGATTTGGCCTAATTCGGTGGCTGAATCTGTGAATCCGAATCAAATCAGGAGACCCTTTAATCTCTCTGAATCGAATCGGAAACCTCCAAATTGATTAGGAGAGATTTGAAAACATTCAACAATTCAGACATAGACACAGCTTTAAATGTTTTCTCTACATACCTCTAGGTACCAGGCGGCTTGTGAATGCTGAGATGGTGGGGCGGATGGAGCATCTCACAGAAGTGCCGTGGCAGGGGGGAGGAGGTCCCCCATGTGCTTGGCAGCAGACCCAGAAGTAGACCAGAAGCACAGGAGGCTTGGCAATTGGTGCCTCCTGGGTCTGGGGGGGCACCTGGGGTCCCCCAGTGGCCGATCCCTGAGCCAGAGGAGCCCCCCAGTGTGCTTAGTGGTGGAACCAGAAGTACTTCCAGTCAATGCCAAGCACATAGGGCCCACCCTCCTACCCCCCTCACTTCTATGGGACACTTGATCCACCCCAACACAGCATTCATGAGCCACCTGGTACCTCAAGGTATGTAGAAAAAATATTTAAAGCTGTGTCTATGGCCGAATCGCTGTTTCTCCAAATCAATATCAAATCTTCAGATTTGGATTCAGCCAAATCAAATCAGGGACAGTGATCTGAATCAACAAATCAAATTACTGTCACTCTTCGGGCTAAAGTCAACACCTGGTAGGACTCACTGGTAGCAAAATTATTAACTTTTTTAGCAAATATAGCCATTCATTGTATTGGACTTCACATTCACCCTCAAAATTCCAGTCTCAGCATACAGGGATTTACACATGTAAATACTTGAGGAAGACAAAAGAATATATGGCCTTACACTGTCTTCCATGTCAGCCTCATAACCTCTAAAGAAATGAAAGGCAGAATTTATCTCATAACCTTACTCTAAAATTAGTCATTTTTGAATTCTCAGGTTCATAGGGAGGTGACACAAAGGACCAGGGTGGAAAGAAAACATTACATGGCTAGTGTTTTTATGATTAGTTCACAATATTTAATAAAAAAAAATAGATTGTTTTTTATGAAAAGGAACATTGTGTTTGGTATCCAGGAGCTTTTTTATTTTGAATGCCAATTCTCAACCTATCACTTAATGACTAGCTTGAGTGTTAAGTTCCTTTTGACTCTACCTCATGCCTGTAAATCTTTCAGCCAGTCATTAACTGCCTGGTAAAGGACCGGCACCTCATATATTGTCACTTAATTATGCTATGCTACATTGGACTTCCTAGGAGGCACTAATACAGCACAAAAACACCTATAAAGAGAGCCATGCAGACAGACTGCCTGAGCCAGAGATGACAAAGAATGCTGATGACAAGGGAACAGAAATGACAACTAAAACAGCTTTCCGAATCAAGGGAGAAAATGTAACGAAGGAAAAGAGAAACCAAGTCAGGACGTTTGAAACATCGGATAAACTACAGTTGGCGGGATATTTTAGATCTGGAAGGAGGTGGAGGAAGAGACAGAATGGTGCACCAAAGTGTAAATAGCAAATTACCATTGCAAATGAGCTACATGTGTTCAGAGGGAGTCACCGACAGGAAAGGCCAACACAAACAGCAGCAGGGTAGGAAGGTGACAGAACTACACCTTGCTTCTGGGCCCAGTCTTCAGCCTTAAAAACTGGCTGAATTAATGCAACAGACTACTTTGAGCTTTGACCTCTGCAAGACTGAAATAAAATACTTTTAGGAAAATATATTGCACAGAGCCTGATCCTATAAATTGCAGAAGATCATCCTTTCACATTTCAACTCTAGTTGAGGACACTCAGCTCCTCCCACAACTGCTCCCACCTTTCCTCCTCCAAGGGAGAGAAAAACAGAGATGAGTTTTTGGCTGTCTTCTTCTCTGAAGGGAAAGTCATTATTATCCAACTCTGCTGTTGCCAGGGAGTACAACACACATTTCTTAGACTTTAGTGTTCCTATTTCAGGCCTAAAGCCAATAAGTCCAGCAACAAAGCAGGATGACTGTCCTTGGCATCCAAATGTTAGAAATGGAGTATTGTTAGAAATGCACAGCTTGCATCTTGCGCCTGATAAGAAAGAAACACTGCCAAGGACTTTTCTCCTTGCCCAGCCTTGCCACAGCTCTTCTTATACTAAATCGCAGACTCTCCCCCAGCTTCTCCCTAGCCTTTCTCATGCAGCTTACAGAAGCTGGAATTCAA
>NW_017728912.1:7852671-7859026 GCF_001723895.1 Crocodylus porosus | reverse complement strand
TAAATACAGCCTGCAAAAATTCCTTGGTGGATTCAGAGTAATCTGAGTCTTTGACTCTGCTCTGACCCTATTTGCAAATACACCTTTTCTGCCATCTAATGAGTGTGTGTCTGTGATTTTAGTGGCCTCCAAGAAACGGACCGCAATCTTTTGCATCACAAAGATTTACAGATTTACTCTGGATTTCTACTGATGCAACTAAGATTTGATTCTGGCTATCATTGACTAGTCTCCATCTTATACATGCTCCCTTCCTCCTCTTAAAACCATATTTAGAACAAAAGAAGTAGGTTTATAAGGATTTCTGAGAAAGAAAAAGAATAGCTGGATGCACCCTTATAAGGGCAGAGGAAATGAATTAAATGAATTCTGTCCCTTTCCTTCTCCTTTATCTTCATAGCATAGCCACTTAACATTTAGTTAAGGTGCTCTTCAAAGACTTCCACCCTACATGGCTCAGTAACAGAGAATCCTTAAAGTTATCTGTTGTGGCTATATGTACGGATACAGAGAAAGTTCTTAGGCCTTTAAAAGTTGGGATATTATTTCTGTTTCCAGTGAAAAAAATTGAGGAAAAGAAATATTTTCCATTTAAATTAAAATGCCATATTTTCATAACATTATAAGGATATTTTTGTATTTGGAGAAAAAGCCTTTTTTTTTTCTTTTCAACAAGTTTCCATTTTTCAAGATCCACCCCCCAAATGACTTAAGTTGAATTTTTTCCATGAAAATCTGCATTTTGCCAAAGAAAGTTTTTGTCCAAAACACTGACTAAAGTTGTTCAATAGTGTCACAGGGCACTGGAATGTAGGCAAGTGCAAAAAAGGCCCTACTCGATTCAGATTCGGCCTGAATCAGGGACAGTGCATCGATTCATTGATTTGGATCACTGCCACCAATTTGATTCAGCCAAATCCAAATCTGAAGATTCAATGCTGATTTGGAGAATCACCAATTCAGCCATAGACACAGCTTTAAATGTTTTTTCTACATACCTCAAGGTACCACATGTGGCTCATGAACACTGCAATGCTGGGCCAGATGGAGCATCCCACAGAAGCACTGGGGGGCACCCTGCATGCTCAGCGGCAAACCCAGAAGTGGACTGGAAGTACACTCCATGCGCTCCAGCACTGCAGCATTCACAAGTCACCTGCTACCTAGAGGTATGTAGAAAAAACATTTAAAGCTGCATCTATGTCCGAATTGCTGAATCTCTCCGAATCAATTCAGAGGGTTCCAATTTGATTCGGAGAGATTAAAGTGTTTCCTGATTCTATTTGGATTTGGAGATTCAGCCGCCAAATCGGGCCAAATCTCTGCCAAATGCAATCAGGGAACGAAGCTTCACACAGCTCTACTGGAATGTGCCTACTCCTTTAAGAGAACAAGCAGCCTGAGAGCCTGCTTCCAGGTGTCAGGGACAGGGTTCAAATTACAGGGGACCTCAGGGGGCCGAGCCCCACATAAGAGATGAGAGCCCCCAGCCTTCCCTGCACCTTTCTAAGCAGCACAAGTGGTGGCAGCAGTGGCAGCTTCTTCCAGCTTCCAACTGCCACCATCGCAGACCCCTCCCCACACACACACACACACAACCAAGATTCAGAGTGTAGTTCAAACCCTGCTCGGGGGGATTAATGAGGGACTCACCTGACCAAAGGGGGCTCAGGTTGGAGCTATATAAGCCCTGAGCCTGCACTGGTCAGTTAGTCCCTCCCCAGAAACATGAAGGGAGGAGATCTTGGCTGCAGGGCTCCTGAAAGGACTTGGATGTTGCTGTCACACTCTGCAAGCCTAGGAACAGAGGCAAGTTCCCTGGGCTGAGAAAGACTGAGTTTACAGGCAAATGGCCTTTGTTTTCTGTTAACCCCTTGAGGGTCTGAGAGCCCAAGCTGAGGGAGTGTATAGGCTAGGGCAGTGTTTCCCAACCCATGGGGCACAACCCAAAAGTGGGTTGCAAGAATATGTGAAAGGGTGGTGAACAAGCTTTTAAAATGATTCAGTAAACTGGAAAAATGGATTCTCCTTTAAATGAGAAAAACATGGGAGACCATGGGTTTTCCACTTCCAGCCTGCAAGGGAATGTTCTGGCCTCCCCATGCACCACACACCCATCCACTGCCCCATGCACTGGGGGGGCTGCGGACGGGGGGCAGTGGGTTGGGGATGAGGGGCACTGGGTCAGGACTGCCCATCAATGTTTACAAATGGGTCCTGGTACAAAAAAGGTTAATAACCACTGGGCTAGGGTATAGCCCGGGCTGAAAGGTAGGTTCATTGGGGCATGATGAAAGTTTGCCCTTCTAAAGGGGCAGAGGGCCACTTCTGCTGTTGTTTGTGTTTCTGTTATAACCCAGGGGCTTACAGTTTATGTTAATGTTTATACTGGTGGTTTGGGTTGGGCTATAAGGAGAAGTTTATAGAGGTCCCATTAGTGCCTGTGAGGCACATGATAGCCTTGAACCCTGCTAGGGGCAGGCTCAAAGCCTGAGCTATTGTTAAGCCCAGAGAGAGGTGCAGTGCAAGGCTATGGACCAGACGGGAGCCAGGGGTTTGGTGTTCACAAGCAGCACAGCCACACAAGGGCCAGGGCCCCAGTGCCAGAGGGGCGCAGCCACACAGTGGCCTGGGGCCCACCAGATAGGGGCCAGGGGCCCAGTGACCGAGAAGGACAAGTGAGAGCTAGTGCCTCAGAGCCAGGTCCAATACAGTGGGCCCAGGCTAGAAGACCTAACTAGATTCAAGGAGCAGAGGCCAAGGGGCCCAAAGCCTCAACAGAGAGAACAACATCATAGTAACATCTGCAAGGCTCAGGGCATGGTGTAGGGAAGGAAATGGAACCATGCACCAAGTGCTTATGGTTGTGGGTACCCAGGACAGGCTCAGATACACATTGTAGCCCTCCAAGCTACAGGAACCCTGCAGGGGCAAAAGCCATTTATGGGGGTCCATTGAATTTAAGGGTCAAATCAAAATGGTTGGGGTGCAGAAGAGACCCAGTGGTACCCCAAGTGTACTAAGACTCACTCTAAGCCCCATGGGCAGCCTCCACTGATGCGCCCCCAGTAAGAACTAGGCATGGCCCATGAGCAAGTAAAGGAGGGCTGTCATAGAGTCTGAGCTGGGCAGGAGTCACATGGCCACCAGGGGGCTTCACAGCTGCTCTTGTGGCAAGACTCTGTCACACATAAGCTTTCTTTTTGAAAGACTGCTACCTTTTTATGTAATCATTTCATATATAATACCATTCTACACTGTGTGACCGAAAAAAAAGGGAAGAAAAAAAGAAAAATCTTCATCAGTAGTTGGAAAATCTGAAAGCCTTAAATCTATTTTTTAAAACTTATTCAAAACTAGTACAAATTTGTTTAATACATCATTGTAAATGTCATCAGAGGACAGCAGTGTCAATGTTTTGGCCCTGTTTGGACAGCTTCTGTGCAAACGCAAACACTCAGTGCATGAAATCTGATGAGATTAACAACCCACTGCAAAATTAGAAGGCAGACAACAAGGCTTCAAAGAAATTACTGGCAGTGCAAATCCTTTCCTCTTTTTTGGTTGATTTCAACATATTAAGACGAAGAATGTTCAGCCTTCCTTCATCCATACTTTTATAAATAGCTCAAACTGCATTCTTAGTTTTCCAAACATTAGAAAAATTTTACTTTAGTATACGCAACATTAAATGAAATTCTATAAATCAGGAAGAAGATAGCTGGAAACAAGAAAAGATGTGGTGAGCAAGAGCTGCAATTTTTCATCTGAAAATTCAATTACATTTTTCATTTGAAATTAAGTGGTCAGACTTGAAAAAAGGCATAACATGTTGTTTGCTTTTTGGTTAAATATTTATTCATTATTCTGCTTGGATTACAAGCTAAATTTACAAATATATAGTAATTGCCAATATTGCTCTTTCTTCTGGCTGAAGATTAGTATTGCATCTGCTTTTCTTCAGTAGTCAAAAATACTCCTTGTTGTTCACCATTTTTTCAAACACAATTGTAAATAGCTATACTTACTTAGAAGCTGTTCTTTTTAATAGTGTAAGATGCAAGTAATCTATTCAGCCTGATTTATGTTGGCCCACATTTTCCTAGCCTGCCCCTACGCCTGCTAAAAGCTATTGCAAATCATAACCAAGGGGAAGAGAAAAAGGAAATGAGGGGGAAAAATTCTAAGTAAAGATTATGTAACCAACATGATGCCTCTTCTTCACATCAGCATTCAAACAACCTTCTTGTTGGCTTATACTGTCTTTTTGTGTATTTAGTGCCTGATTCAGCCCCTGCGGAAGACAGCAGAAAGATTCATTAACTGTAATAAGAATTGGATGGGGCCTTTAGATAAACACTTTGGGCAGAGACTTCCAGTTAGTGGGCCAACTGAATCTCTTGTCAGAGGTCATGGACTTCAGTGGAGTGAAGACATAGACTATTTGACCCATTACTGCCCATTTCATATCCATATCCCAATATTTGCCTTCTCACTATCTCTGCCTCCCTTGGCGAGTCCTGTTAAAAATAAGGAAAGGGTGCCAACAACAGCTACAATCCATGCTAAAACAAGTTTGCCTGGTAATCACGAGAATTGCCTTGTAATGTTTCTACAAGTACATAAAAAGTCAATTTCCCCCTAAATAATTTATTTTGGATTGGGAGGGCAAGACAAGAACGAACAAGAACAACAAGTCCCCTCCCCCCCGACCTCCCCATCTTGAAAACAAAGTAGAAATCATAACTTATTTTGTGTGTTACAAGATTAACCACACACTACAGATAGCAAATACTGGTAGTTAAAGTGAACTATAATACACATATTGTATATGCTATTTGTGGCATTATTACAAAGACTGATTAACAAATAATTCAGTCATCTTTAATACCCACATGCGTGCAAAGTAAAATAGTATGTTTAATATATGTGTTTGGTTATTAAAATGGGAAAAAAATAAAAGCTTTCCATCTTGATTTTTCTGGGAGGGACAGTTTTTCAGCTTAAACATCATACAATCCATCTTAAAACACACACACACACACACACACACACACACACACACACACCATGTATAGAAAGATGTATTCAGATCACATGTGTTGGTTTACTTCCTTCTAATAAATAAAGTACATACAAGGTGTAATGTTTTAATATAAACTGAAAATGATACACATGCATGTTTTACATAAAAACAAATCAGGTAGTCACTTAGCAGTAGATTGCTCCATATTTCAGAAAGATCCTACATCTTTGTATCTATAGATTTTTAAAGGATACATTACATTTAAATGTGATTTACTATGAGCCTATCTGCTTTTCAGAACCCATGCTCAGAACAATAGAAATGTTAGAAACAATAGACACTCAGAGAAGAACTGATGTATGGAAGGACTGATTAATACACACCAATTCAAAAACACATTAAATATATGTTACAACTCAGGAAATGTCAGTTCTTAGTCCACTAAAGTCTGGGCTCTTGTAAATGCAAAGAAAAGGTCTTACACCTTTCAAGATACGTGAGATAAATCTCATAATAATCAAGAAAAGTCCAGTTGTAAATAGGCCTTTGATAGAAATGATATTCCAGTACATACACTGCACACTTTGTTATAACAAGCAATTTATACACTCCAAAAGGCTATTATACAGCGGATAAGGATGATAATTAAGTACAGAAGACTATTAAACCCTGTCCTTAATATAGTCTAAAGAGCAGTGCACTTTAAGTGAAATGTAAACCAAGTGTATAATGGGGCTTATTGTAGTTATGTGCCAAGATATAGCAGTCTTAATTCAGTCATATAATCTTACAGCAGCAAATTGTTAGGAGAGAAGATGTATTTGAAACCTGAGGGATCAAAAGAACAGAAGTATTTTAGCTGCATGACCAATACTAGTTAAAAGACATTCACTCAGCCAGCTAGAGGCTTGTTTATACCCACTCAGCTAAATGCAAAGTGTTTTGCTTTATATATTAGACAAGATTAGTTTTTTATACAGGTCAGCACTTATCAAGGATGCAACAATAAACACAGCTACTGAATTCTATTCTGTTGTTGCAGTTGTTTGTTGTGGGGGTGGAGTTTCAGCAGGTAAAATAATCAAAAGGTGGGATATACCTAGTCATTCGCCCCTGTGGTTTTTGATTGCCAAGTAGTTTATTCATGAATGCAGAAGCTTATTCAAAGTAAATCCACATACAAGAGTGAAAATATTAGTACATTCAGATGCTACATTCAGGTCAAATGCTGTTCTAATTATGCTGGCACACGTCCAGGAGGGGCCAGCAGGGGACTGCATGCTTAGGGGCAACCAACACGGGTTCATCAGTGGCAGGTCCTGTCAGACC
>NW_017728912.1:7813183-7851748 GCF_001723895.1 Crocodylus porosus | reverse complement strand
CTAGATGATCTGCTCAGGTCCCTTCCGACCCTAGAAACTATGAAACTATGAAACTAATTTACCCCTTGTGATCTAAATTCTGCATTTCCCCACTTTTGCACCAACCCAAAACGTCTTTCGCTTAAGGACACCATTGTGCTTCGGTAGTGCTATGCCATTCCAGCTCCATTTTAAGACACAAAGAAGAAAAGTTTTACTAGTTTATGGGTCTTTCTGGACACCAATTACAGAAGGACAGTGAGACTGGAGCATGATGTAGTCTGGAAGCAGTCTCTTCTTCTCACAGGTCAGGAAATGAACCAGCAGAGCCCCATTAGATCAGCTGACAGCAACCATTTAAGCCACCCTTACACCAGCTGAGCATTTATTACTCAGAATAAATACAACAAAAATGCACAAAAGTACTGTGTTGCAGGAAATGATCTGGGCCTGCATTCTCAAAGAGCCAGGCTTGTATGAGCAGGTGGACATGTTTCTTCCTCTAGCCTTAGGCTGCTCCTTAGGGAGCACAGCCAGATCCTGCCCCAGCTCATGTCTCCAGGTACAGTTGCAGCCAAGGGCAGCTTGCAAGTGGGTTCATTTTTATCTTGAGGACAAATGACTGTTTCTAACTACATATTTGCCCAGTGTTTAGCATAATAAAGCCAAGATCTGATGTCAAGCTTCTGGGGTCTACTGAAAGGAATACTTACTCATAAAGGCCTACATAAAACAGAAGATTATTAAGGCTGAAAAAAGCAAATGTTGTAAAGGAAGGAAATGCCAGAACTAGGCTTGCCTGTGCACAGTGTCCGTGCATTATGATTAGAGCTGTTTGGAGAAAAGTTTATTCCATTTTGCAGATTATAATGATGTGATATATCAACGTGTTGAATCTGCACGTGACTCTAAAGTTACTTTCTATTGAATCTGCTAGTGCCATTGCACGTATGGTTTTATTTTATGTTTACAATGCATTCTGCACCTGCCATCCTAGCAGTACTATTTCCTACACTTGTGGTTGAAGTCATTTATGAATGCAGTGCATAAACATAACCAATATATTAAGTTTTATTAATTTGAAATAATACCACAAATTTACAAATAGTCTGTGAAGAGGCAAAGAGAAATGACACACTGGATTTCTGACTTAGGGCCTTGTTACGTGTTCCACTTTGAGCTGCTCAAATGTTCATTGGTATTAGTGCTAGCTCGAAAGTGGAGCAGTTACACCTTAAGTCTAAAAACTTTCTCTGACCTTCCCCAACCTGCAATGCTGTGACTTGCTACTAGAGGGCTGTCAAGCAGGGAACTGACTGGGATCTATAGCTCTGAGTTGTCACTACAGGGCTAGTGAGCCAGGACAGGCTTCTGTCACTGCTGTAGGTGGTGGGGCATGAGAGATGGGTTGTGGTGGGGGCTAGGAACATGAACCTGAGAGGCAGAAAGTTCATGGGATGGGGTGGATAATGAAATGGGAAGTGGAAAGGAAATGGGGGTGGGGGAAGTGTGATGAAATGAAGTCAGCCACTGAAGGATAAAATAGAAAGAAGCAGGATAGATAGATAGATATAAAATATGAGGACAAATTAAAGAGCTCATGTTTGAATCAACTGGGATTTTGGATTGGGGTGTATGGGTGCTGGTCATGCTTCTAGGGAGGCTGGGAGATGGGAGCATTGAGGGAAGGCACTTTTGCAGGACCTACTATTCCTACCCTGGAAAGGAAGCCCCAGCTCATGGGGACCCAATTCAGCCCCCTACCTTGTTCCCCTCACCCCCTCTAGACCCCACTCTTGGACCCATCTGTGCCCTGCAACCATGCTAGCTGGCATGTGCCCTGCAGGCTGTTTGCACAGGACAGAACCCCTAAGGGTGGGAAGGCCAGGGGCAGGAGTGGGAGTTGTCTTGGTGCCAGAACTGCCCCCAAGCCAGTAGAGTTCAGGGGGTAGAAAGTCTGTCCACACAGAACAGGAGGATGGGGGAGGGAACACTGCATCCTGGGATGCTGGAGTACTGCAACTTGGCCAGCTCATCTATGGGGACTGGCCATGCGTTAATGGAATGCAAGTTGGGTAAGATAGATCAGAGAGAAACTTGCCCTCTAGTGGCATAACTTTAACCTACCTGAAGTGTGCTTAAAACTAGTTTCAGGTGTTGATGTGATGCTTAAAGCGGTTCATTTCTCTGGAGGCCACAAAAATCACAGACACACACTCATTAGATGGCACAAAAGGTGTATTTGCAAATAGGGTCATAGCAGAGTCAAGAACTCAGATTACTCTGAACCCACAAAGGAATTTTGCAGGGTGTATTTATCTTTTCCCTCCTGGGCACGTGTGCAGAAACAGGAACTCTTACAGCTCACTTCTGTTTCATACAAGCATACATCACTACATACATCGCATGTATAGTATAATTAACTACTTAAGTATGCAGGGCGGAGAGGTAAATATGCATCAGCTAATCAAGCATGCTCAGAGACTACTATAGGTCACCAAGAGTTCAAACCCACACAGTCAGTTGAATTCCAGCTTCTGTAATCTGTATGAGAAAGGCTAGGGAGAAGCTGGGGGAGAGTCTGCGATTTAGCATAAGAAAAGCTGTGGCAAGGCTGGGAAAGGAAAAAAGTCCTTGGCAGTGTTTCTTTCTTATCGGGTGCAAGATGCAAGCTATGCATTTCTAACAATACTCCATTTCTAACAATATTCCATTTCTAACAGATGTGTGGACAATCCAGGGGTTAAGAGCTCCAGGAGCCACCTGAAATTAATGTGTACCAAGGCGCTTATACAAACCACCAGGTAGACAGTCCAAGTATTCAGGCAGGTTAGCCAGCAGGAAAGCATGTGTGTTTCTAAGGGAAATGTACTTAGCAGGCAGTTTTCCAAACCTGCTCTCCAAATATGGCTCTATCAAACCCCTTCCTGGGTTCCATCAGAGCTTTATCAAAATGGAACTATTTTCACAGAACATTCAAAAAACAGTCACAGGAAATGTTGGGATTTTTCTCACCAACTCTAATGGTGAAGCAGCCCTTAATTATATGATCCAATACTATGTTTTTCCCAGGTTCATTTGCTGTATGGAATAGACAGTACTTACTTACTGAGTATCTATTCAATATTGTTGCATTGTTCAACATATAGGCTGTATTTTACTTACTGCAAACCAAGCAGCTCCTGTTCTGCAGACAGAATGATTTCCTCCTTTCATGGGCTTTTCAATAGCCATACTATGTAGCACTAGAGCACTGCACAAATATCAGTGAGTTGATTGCCCAGTAGAAGTACCATTACTCCCATTTTACAGAAAGGAAACTGAAGCACAGGGAGAATAAGGTAAAAAATATCCTTTAATTTTGAGTACCCAATCTAAGATGCCTAAGAATTAATCCTTTAGGAAATTTAGCACTCTATGGCATTTCATATATAACAAGCAGAAGGCAGGGTAGTTTGGCACCTTAAAGCACGCATGTCAAACACACCCTGAAACCCTGGGCTAGATCTGGACAGCAGGGGTTCATCCCAGGCCAGATCTATGGGGCCAGTGGCAGCTTCAGAGGTTAGAGTCTGCATTTGGGCAGTCATGGAGGCCCTGGTTCAGGGCCCGTTCTTGCCCACAGCCCTCCTGCTAACAGCAACATCCAGTGGGACCAAAAAACCTAGTTGGCCTGATAGAATGATTCCTCAGGCCACATCTGGCCTGTAGGCCATATATTTGACACTCCTACTTTGCCTTCTGCCTGATTTCAAACTAATACAGCTACCTCTCTCCACTGGCAATGCGTAGGGGGTGCACACCCCCTGAGATTAGCAGTGCACCCCGTGACAGAAGCACTGCCAACATTGTTGGCAGCACCAGTGGGTGGTCACCGCTGGCCATGCCCCCCCTCACTGCCAACACCATTGGTGGCATCCGCAGGCAGTCACCAATTGCTGCTGGTCAGCACCAACACTGCCAGTGGCATCTGCGGGTGGTCACCGATTGCTGGTTGGCACTCACCACCCTTCCTCCCCCCACCACCATCACTGCCATGGCCCCCTGCAGGAGCTCCCCACTCACCGTCACCACCACTGCCATCACCTGCAGGCAGTCACCGTGCCACCCCCAGCCTCTGGAGGCATGCATTGTTCATGCCTCTCTCTACACTTTTCAACCACAGTTCCCACTGACATCAGTGCAGCCTGGGAGAGCTTAGCACTGCTGCGGTCACATCTTAGGATTTTACAGCAGGCACCTACAACTTGAGGAACCTACAGTCATGGCCTCCTGTGAAGAGTTTGGTTAAAGTGGCTTGCCCAGCTTCCCATAGTAACTCTATGGCAGATGCAGACACAGAATCCTATTCTTCTAGAAAGCATTCAACTGCCTTAAGCAGTACATCACACTTTCTCTTCTTGATGAAACCTCTTGCCTCATTCACTGCACACCTTCCAACTAGGGTAGGTCAAAAATGTTTCACCAAAGCTAAGTTTTGTTAGAAAATGCCTACTCATTGAGGGTAAAATGTTTCAGCCAAAATATTGGGTTCAGTAACTTTCACCAAATCTGGGGCAAAGCTCCTCTTGGGACTCTGCCTCAGTTCCTGGTGGACGGTGACTTGGCAAAGGACAGAGTACCATTCAGGTCCCAGCCACTCATTCTAGAGCATCCAGGACCTCTGCTATGTTGCCAGGAGCCAGAAAGCCCTGAGATCAGAGCTCGAAGTGGAATAGACTCTGGGGTGCCAGGCACCAGCTTAGCAAAATCATCGAGCAGGTTTTGAGCCTGTTTTGGAAATGCAGTGAGTCAGTGTTTGCAAAATAAAATGTCTTTCAAATTCCTGGTTTTAAATTTTGTTTTTTAGTCCAATCTGGAACACAGAGTTTAAAGGGACCTCCTGGGTTAGGGGGTCCAGTCCCCCAGTATTGCTAACCAAATTCTGTCTTAAAACCAGTTCGATTTTTGGCCCCAACTTCTGTGTCAGGATCTTACCACTTTCTTTGTTAGTAACCTTGTTCTAATCTCCAGAGTACATCTAGTCATGGCCATTTGTTCTTGAACAAATATTGTCTTTTAGCTTAAATAGTTCTTTTCCCTCCCTGGTGTTTACTTCCACTGATATATTTATAGAGAGGAATCATATCACCGCTCAGCCTTTGTTTTTCATAGACTAAAGTCATCAACTTTTAGTCTCCACTCAGGTGATAGGGTTTCCACTTGCCTTGCCTTCTTAACAGCCCTTTGCTGCACCTGTTCCAGTTTAAACGAATCTTTCTTGAACACGGTTGACCAGAATTGTACAAGGCATCCGAAGGTCTGACCAGTGCCTTGTACAATGTAATTAATATTTCCCAGCTCTACTGGAAATATCTTGCCTGATACAGCCTGAGATTGCATTTGCCTTTTCCACAGCTACATGACATGGTTCTCTCAGACATCCTGTGACTAGCTGATATACCCAGAATTTTCCCTTCCTTAGTCACTGCCAGATGAGGGACTCGCAGCTTCTAAGTCCTAAGTATTAACTGCCCTGAGCTGAAGGAAACATGCTAAATACATCTATCCACTGACTAAATGCATCAATCCACTGACACTGTCACATGTGCCTCCGCCACCCAGGGCACCAGGCATCCAGTTACACTTCTGCTCTGTAATGACAAAACGTCTGGGGACTTCACCTGGTTAAACAGATGCAAAGAGATTTTTAAAGGGGTTCACTATTCATGGGAACAGAAAAAGGTACAGCCGTGACAAAAAGCACTTCCCTAAAGCAAAAGGAATATTGGAGTTTTTGAAAGAAAACATGGCCAGAACTTTTAATTACATAAAAATGTACTTTTCCTTATCCTAGTTCTGAAAAATGACTGAAGGATTTTGACTGGAATTTTCCAAAAAATGTTCAAGCTGAGGCTGATGCCTGGTATAGGAAATTTCATTCCAATGGACTTAATTCTGGGAAGTTATAAACATCTGAGAACAAGAGTCCAGTAAAGGGAAGTGTCATGCAGCTTTCATAATACCTCCTGTAACAACTACACTAATCAGAAATTTTACTGAAGTTATGATTACTTACATGAGTGAGGATTATGCTCACAGATACCCTGAAGGCACTGTGATGGCTTGAGATAAAACGTTGAATAAAAGTCCTGTTAGGTTAGTGCATCTTTGTCCAATCATTTGCCACATCTACCAACGTTCATGTTAAAACCACATTTGAAACATATATTTAGATATAGGAAGTCAAAAGAAAATCTTTTTTTTTGTTTTAACCACTGAAGATTGAACTGAATTCATTTGCCTGGTGGATACTAGCATGATTTAGAACACATGAACGGCCGTTAATGAGCTTACATAAATATGAAATCATATTGTAAATGGAGGTGCTTGGCACGTTCACATTAAAATTCAACTCCAAAAGCCAAGTTTCTCTGGTTTCCATAAATGTTCTATGCTCAAAACTCAAAACACAGACCTGTTATACAAATCTGGGTCCAGTTTTGGATGAACTTGGTCTAGTTTATGGCTTTACACTGAAAATGTGTAGGAAGTGTGGCTTTTGACATGAAACAAAAGCAGTTTACTCAACCCCCTGGAGAATCAAAATCACCTGACTTTGCACAATTGTAGTTTCCGTAATTTGAATGATTGCCCAGACCAGAGACTAAAACCAGAGGGGAGATGGTTGTCCTTTTGTCCTCAAGAGCTTCTGCTTTGAGCACCCTTTCCAAGAGCAATACTAGTATACTATGTCATCTTTCAAGTGAGTCTTTTCAAATTGGGGAGCAGAACCTGGAAAAAAGGAAGAGTGGCAGGGAAGAGACTTGAAGAGGAACTTGTGTATATTTTTAAAGTAGAGATTTATAAGAAGGACACACTGCTCTGTTTTGTTTTGTGGGCATGTGCATGTATTTTAATTTAAAAGGAAGTTTCACTTTCAGGCAAAACCACTAATGGTGTTAATAATATGGGTCGAACTTCCTCCAGTTTGGCAGAGTGGTGAGAGTTTTGCAGAAGCCAGCCACTGTGGTTAGAGTCTCTCAGTGATAATGACAGACCCTCCCTCCACCCCTTTGGAAACTCAGCACTCTAAAAATAAGAAGGGAGAAAGGGAAAGCCATTTCCTTGCCAGCACCAGTAGCTGGGAAGCCTGGAATGGTGCCATTAGATACCCTACTATTTTCCGCCCATTTGCACCCCATAGGAAGCTTGGAGACATGTTTGCCAAAGAATGAAGGAGGGGAAAAAACCCTCCATACTTCCTGTTCAGCTTCACAGTTGTCAGAACAAAGGCAGATAATTCCAGCTCTATGTTTTGTACTTTCTCTCCCTCCATTGTTTTCATCCCTGTCTATAAGTAACCAGGATTTGTTCGTGCCTCAAGGCTTTCAAAGCAGACACAAAAAATGTCCTCTCCATCATTCTCCACCTACCATTCAGATTGCCACTGCGTTCTCCCCTACTCAGCATTTTCACTTCGGAGAACATAATGGTTAAAAAATACTCAGTTAAGTTCTCTGTTGTCATTAGAAAATGACATTTCAGTTTTGATTAAACATGTTGTTAAAATAATAAATATGTTTCTCAGATCTAAAGTAGAACTGATAGAGACCCTGGGATAGACCAACTGATTTCCTGGTCTTCCATACAGAGGCGTAAACAACAATTTCGGCACCCTGGCCAGAGATCCCATAGAGTACTGGAGAATGGGGGAGGGTGGTGCTAGGTAAGGGGAAGTGCATGCCCTAAAGCAGTGGCTCTCAATCTTTTTTGTACCAGGACCCATTTGTAAGCATCAACGCAGTAAACAGTTTAAGGAGAAAACACACAAATATTTTGGCCCCCAAATACTTATTACATACTACAAGTTAAAGCAGCTCAACAGTCTTAATTTTAAAGACAGAAATCAGTATCAACAGGAAAACATTAACAGCAATATCAACATGTGGCCTTGCATTACTGCCAAGTGACATTCACATTTTTCCATATTTTTTTGTGATCGTTCACAACCTTTTCATATATTCTTGTGACCCACTTTTGGGTCACGACCCACAGGTTGAGATACACTGTCCTAAAGGATGCTGCTAGAGCCATCTCTTAATTGGCACCCAGGGCTGGTGCCCTGCTTCCATATCCCATGTTTCTACACTAAACACCAGTTTACCAGCTATTCTGGGCTGGGTAGATTTCATTCTTTCTCATTTTTTTCAATTTGAAGTGGTCTGTTTTTACTCCACGTTAGAAAAACACATATTTGGCATCTCTCTTTACTTTATGAAATAGGATTGTCATTTTCCTGATTGGCCTATGTCAGCGATCACCATTTTCCTGATTGGCCTGTCAGTCAATCTGTCTGTCAGAGGCTCCACAATCGGGAGTGGCAGGATGCATGTGGCTGGGCTGAGCCACAGACCCTGCCTCCCAGGCCAGGCTGGGTGAGTGGGCTCAGAGCCTGGGCAGCTTGTCTGGGAGGTGGGTGGCAGGCAGGCCAGGGACAGTAGATCCTGGAGTACCAAAAAGTGATCTGAACCATTAAAAGGTTGGAGACCACTGGCCTATGTAATGAAGGATATCTGAGATTAAAAAAACTTCTTCCTTAGATGTTCTTTGATTCAGTGAGTGACAAGTTTCAACATCCTTTTATTTTGCCTTATGGTAAGCTAATTTGGGAGAAATGAAATTAAATCATGACAATCTATCACCCAAGTTTAGCCTCTGCAATAACAAATATTTCATGAAAAACATAGCAAACATTTTAAAGTGAATTCTAATAAAATTGCCAGTTATCCTGAAACCACCAAGAAAATCTACCGTCTTTAAACTAGGTAGACAAAACCGCAGCAATATTCTACTCCAAAAAATGTAAGTCCAGAAGATCTAAGAGAATACTACCAGATACCATTTTGATAACTGAAGATCATGCAAAATCTAAGCATGATAGCATAAGTTTGCAGAAAGGCTCTGCCCAGTCGACAAAAGGATAAAGATGCAATGGCTGTGACAAGGAGGCAAGTGACAGTGGCAACCAGGGCTTTCATAATATTCAAAAGAGTAGCTGCCTGAATGATAGATATGACATCATAGCATCATGGTGTGAAGCATCCCACATTTTTTATGAAATATCACTTCTTCCTGGCAGTATTCTTATGCAATGAGTGTGCTTACCTTCCTCTATTCACTGGCCCTGAGGAGGCTAAAGTTGTGTAAATAACTGATTTTTCTTGGATCAGCAGCTGAACTAGGAAAACATTTTAACATGATGTAGAATGATCTATTTGCAGGCAACATTTTAAGTAAAAGCAACGGACTCTATTTGCCAGATTATTTAAACTCCATTGACAAAATCAAGGAGGAAGTGGTATGGATAATTTGCTCTTACCCAGTAATTCAGGGGTGAAACTGCTTCTCAAGTTTTTTTTTGTTTTTTAATCCAGTAAAATTATTTGCTGAATTCAGCTGTAATTCATGAACATTTTCAGGTCGTCTAAAACTCCATTTTTAGTGAATTGATTACTGTGGGACAAAACTAGTTCGGTATGAAGGTAGGTTAGTATACACCCTTCACAACCTCCTCCCTTGCAGCTCTGAAGCAATTCTGACACTGGTGTAAATTAGAAGTGACTGCATGACTACTTTAACTTCCTTGGCTTTTAATAGCCCCACAGGAGTCACTGTGGGCAGGGAGAGGTATTTATTTGTAGTACCACAAAGTGCCTTATCTATGGGGACATATCAGCACTCAGGCTGGAAAGATACAAAGATACAAGATAGAAAATTGCTCCTTGGATCCCCATGCCCCCAGGGGAGCCTAATCACTGACTACCTGCTCTCTCATGCTGGGGAAAGGGGCAGATTGTCAATGATCTCCTGCACCAGTGGCGAAGGCAAGAGCTGCTCTTCTTACCCCCACCACTCCCCGTAGGGCTGCTCTCACTACCAGAGCTCCAGCTCATGCCAGCAACAGCAGGAATTCCCAACTATCCTAACCCTAAGCCTCACCCACTGCCTTCCCATTCCACCAAATACTCTGCCAAAAAGCTGATTAGCTGCAGAACCACTGTTTGGTAGCCCCAGACAGCCTTGTACCACCACAGCCAGCAAAACTGCAGCCAGCTCTTGCAAGGACTCCTGAAGGAGCAGCAGAGGTACTTGGATCTTAGCAGGGATGCACGACAGCTCACTCCCTGAGTAGGCTGTCAAGGAGATAGCCACTCTCCCCAGCTTTGGAGGGGAGAAAGGAGAGCAAAGGACTGTGAGATGCTGGGGGTCCTAGAGAGCACTGTAGTGTTATGTGTAGGCATTACCTGGAACACTACAAAAGGTAGTCCTAATGAAAAGTTCTCCCTCTTCGTAGCCCTACAAGCAGGCTGTATGTAGTGAGTGCTTGTTGTACAGCTACAAGGATGTATATATAGCATTACAAATGTAATATCCATTCATGACCTAATTTGGTCAAAACTTTGTCCCCCACACACCCCTTTCACAGGAACATACCACATCTGTTAAATGAAATCTGAGAAAGACCCACTTTGAGAAGTCAGAATCACATCAGCTGATGTGTGTGTGACTGAGAACCAAGTTCCTCCTCTGAACCAAGCAGAGCAGGGACTTGCGGCTGAAGCTCCCACATTTTAGTAGCTCCTAACATACTGGCAGCTGTGGGGAATCTTCCTCTGGTTTTGAACACAAATGCCATCCTTGACCAGAGAAGATTCTCCTGATGAGAGTTTCATCCAACCTGACATGTTGCTATATGAAATGTTTCAATTTGCATGAACTGGCATTTTCAGATGAAAAACCATATTGTTGGAAAGTTCCTGAGCTGCTCTAATCATCATGCTCACTTAGGACCACAAATTTACAGCATTTTGCTGCACACATGCTGGCTACAGCCTAGCATTGTATTGAGCTCTTTTTCTTCCCTACCTCTCCTTTGGGGCCTGTAATTTTTTTACATCCTTAGGGTCTAATATAACCTCCTGGTCAAAAATGCCATATATATTTTTCTGTGAATCAAACTGCTATTAGTTCGTTGAAGGACAGCAGCGGAAACATCCAGGCAAGAACATTAGAACTCTTACTTTTGTGTGCCCCCAAGTCAACAAAACTTATTTCACTGCGTGGTCTGTCTCAGATCTTCTCCAAAAGGTGTCTCAAAGAGCCTGCAAGTGTAAAAGGTTTCTATTCCTCATGAAGCAACAGTCCCAAAGGCCTCAAAAGACCAGCAGCCACAGGTATCTTCTAAAGAAGCAATGAATTAATGAAGACTCCCATGCAATATAATCTAATAAACACATCAATGAAATTCCTTCTGCAGTTTCAAATGTCTGAAAAAGCATAATTCCCAATGCTTCTAGGTTTTCTGTCTGCATAGCAAAGGAGTCATTTTGTCTCAGCTGATTTTGGTATCAAATGTAAATGATTCTTTTCTTACATTGGCATGGGAGAATGCAAAAGTAGCATATCTAGTTTTATTTTGTACCAGCATGTTTTTGGACAATGAATGTCACCCAGTACAACTTGGGGACATTTGCCTTCCTCAAGGTAGGGATCCAGAAGCAGGCAGACATCTGACCTTTACCCGTATACGCTTTTATCCAAGTCTTGGATCAAAACCTGACATACAGATGAAACTAGTCAAGCAAACTGGTGGTTGATCTCTGCCTGGCAATGGACAGGAGCCAGCTATCATGCATGTAGTATTCGCTCTGACATCAGTATTCATCACAATCAATCAGGAGATGAGGTTGTTTTGCCTCATTGATCTGGCAGAGGTGAGCAGTAAGGCAAGCTGATTCTGGCCCTTAAATCGCATAGCAATCTCAGAGGATTGCTCTAATTATCATCCATTTCTCTAGATTTTTCCCAGCTGGAGATCTACAAGCTTCTATGTACAGCTACCCACAACTCATGAAAAAGTACAATCTCACTGTCCAACATCACATAGACAACACCCAACTGTACTTCCCTTTTACACCTCATACCTCAGGAATAAAAGTAGGTGTCTGAAGCTTAAACCAAACTGGCAGAAATGATGAAGGGAAAAGTTCATTAAAAAGGATTTTACCATCATTATTAAATACGGTTGCCTGCCTTATATATATCAAGAGGTCTGAAGTGCCAAGTTTTTCTTGCAGTATCAAATGTTACTGAACACAAAAATAAACACCTAAATCTGCCAGAAATGCCTTCTTTCAGGAAACTGCCCCATTCTATTGGGCATTGCATTTATCACACACAAATCTTTCAGCTCAGCTTAATAATGAGAAAGACAACCTTGAAAATATACATCTTGCGCTTAACTCCTGTGTCCCAGACAGCACACACCTGGTCACCTGTCACACACACACACACACACACACACACACACACACACACACACACACACACACACACACACACACACACACGCACACACACACAGATACATCAATGAAAGGCGCTGGCCCAAGGCTCTGCCTTCAGCTGGCATGATATATGGACTGCCACTCTGGAAGCATGACTTCTCACTGCACAAAACTTGCATATTTAAATGCCTATCGTTCCCTCCCAAAGAAAGAGGGGAGAACAAACCAAATTAACCCACATAGACCCACCTGACAATTTCAATTTTCCTCTGACTCACTAGCACTGAAGTGGAGGTTAATGTATACACAGAGACTTGTGACAGCAGAGTATCAGATGCTTTGATATTCTTATTTTTTATTATTCAGTTTAAAAATAGACCCCCAACCACATGATGAACATGTAAAACAATGCCCTCTTCCAGATGGGAACAGAACTGTTCAAGTATGCTAACCAGCTAGTTGTGCTAGGTCCATAATGAAGTTTTCCATTCTCTTAAACTGCAGAGGCTTGTGGAGCAAAGAGCATTAAGCTCTAATGCCAGCTGCTACTATATTCTGAGTATCACTGTTATCAACAGAAAGACAGACACTGCAGCATATGTGGCCGCAGATTTGTTACAGGTCTTCTCCTTTCTCCTGAATAGATACGTGCACACATGCACTTTCCCTTTACCCCTGCACTGTCAAAGTATCAAAATCCTCTGCCATCTGATCCTGCCAGATTGACAGTGCTCTGCGATATCACAGTATTTGTACTCGAACTTCTTAGAATTAAATTTCCTCTGGTGATCTGCATGCAGAAAAATATTGCCCATGGCACTAATGTATATTTGTTCTTCTTGAATTGCACACAGAAATATTGTTGCTATGCGGCAAGCACAAAACAATCCAGATGTCACCTGACATCCTCCATCAAACATTTAGAAGTCATCAAACTTAATTTCCCCTTTGTGCAATAAAACACCAAGAGGAAGCTTTAATAGATTGTATTATGTAACGGTTCTATAAAAATAGCAGGCCAGCATTGGAGCACTTCCTTCCTGAGGCCCAATAACCTATGCTGAAAGGATACACACTGGTTTCCTTGACAACCATGAGAGATGACACTAGGGGGAAAAAACAGCAACAAAAGGACCATTTTTTGCTCAGTAAAATAAGGTCTGGCTTCAAGCTTGTGATACAGTGAATACAGAGTGCCTGACAGAGAGAGGGGGAACCAGTTAGTAATTCTGCTCAGGTTCCAGTGACCTTGCAAAGCTGTTAATCCTTTTCATTTATTTTTGTTCTCAGCCTCTTAAAAGGAAAACCCTCAGCGAGCCTTACATTTTTAATAATTAAAAAAGAAATTGAAAAGGTGATGCATGACCCTACACAAGGTTTATCTCTTTCGTTAGCATGTCCACAAGACTTTCTCATTCTTGCCTGGATCGCAGGATTTTTCACATTTTGTTTCAAAAGGCTTCTTTTTGTTTCCAAGCCTGTCATTCTCTGTGCTCAATTGTCCAGTAGGCAGCTGTTTTCAAGACACGGCCTTCCTAAATAAGAAGAAAACAAAACCCAAGAAAGGCCCCTGAAGATACAGTAGTACACTAGAGGCTCAACACAGTGGGCCAAAATACTTTAAAAACAAGTCATTTCCCTCGCCTTATTCAAATCGTCCATGACTACCATGCCGCTTACAAGAAGTGATGGAGAAGAAAGGTGACAAAAAAAAAATGTTTGCTTGTTTCATATGGTTATGGCATAACCATAGGAGCTGATTCTTGTCACAATCAGCCTTCCTGCACCTTCCATCCCCTGCTTGTTTTTAACCCTCACTTGGGTGAGTTCAACTTTAGATCGTGTGCTCCTTGACGTAGGAACTTTCTGCTTGCCTTCATGAAATATCCAGCACATTTTGAGGCACTAGTAAAAAGAATAGCCACTTAGCAAACAGTAGTATTAAGCAAGCATGCAGGGTTTTTTAGAGAAAGATGCTTCCTGTTAAATTGGAAAACATACAACCTCATTCCAATCTCTCCTAATAACTCACTTCTGACTTCCTGCCAGGGAATAGGAATTAGAGAGGAAGCACAAACAAAAAACAAAATGGTACATACCTGTTTTGTAATGTTATTTTGGTCCAAATAATCCTTTTACTCTCCCTATGCAAGATAGTTAAGCATTGATCTACTTCACAGATGAGTAAACTGAGGCACAAAGATGTTAAATCATTTGTCCAGAATTAGCCAATGAATCAGTTGCAGAAAAGAAAGTAATGCAGTGCCAGAGCCTTGACTAATCCCACCTAGAGCAGACCTTCTTCCCAAAGAAAGGTGAGTTATCAGCCGAATAAACACATCATTTCCCAAAGTCCAGACGTAAACACATCATTTCCCCAAGTCCCAGAAACAGACATGAAGATCTAAGTTGGGACATAGGCAGACCATTCAAAATGTTCTTCAAAACCTTAGTTTTTATTTAAATAAGGAAAAAAGTTTTTAGCTGTTACAGTTGCAAAAACCTCTTGAAGTCATGAAGTTTTACTGATGCAGTGACTTCTGCCTGAGACATTAAACAACAGGTCTGAGGTGTAAACTGTACTATTGATTTCAATAGGTGTTTACTCCAATGTCAAGCAACTGTTTCATGTAAGAAAGACAATGATGTGTTTAAAGAGGATCTATACATTATACTGAAATGGATCACATCACAGGTATGGAGAAGACAAGCTCCCTGATATATGGCTTTCAGAAGTTTGGGATGCATTTGTCTGAATCGAGCTAGAAACAAGACGTTGCGTTTGTCGTGGGACAAGCTGTGCCAATGTTTGTTGGAAAAGAAAATCCCAGGATTGGTGCGTACACACTTTGCCTTCCAGTCAGCGTTTCATGAGCAGCAGAATGCACTGACACTTCTCTGCTATTGATTCAATGATACAATCCCCGGACAACTATTCAGACACACTCTGCAACGTCCCAGGACAAATTGCCTGCACTTCTTATCCCATAAACCTTTTTAGGACTTCTTCCTGGACAATGGATATGGATGTCTGAATGACTGCACTTTATCCTAGAATAAAATGGTTTCTCCTGAGACAAATGTAATGTTTGTAGCCTCACTCCAGGACCATACTTTGGTTCACTGGGTATAACAGACCATGGTAGAAAGACTTTTAAAAATGTTTTTAAATAAATTAAAAAGCACCCCCCATACACACTTATACATACTACACCTCTAAAACTGTACTTTTAGAAAAGCACTCTTATTGAAAGAAAACCTAAATCCCTGTATAAATCTGGATTTATTTTGGGATTAGACACTGGCTATCAAGTTTTGACATGTATTATACTCTGCAAGAAGGAAAGTGGGGGGGGAAGAAAGATTTCAAGAACTCTCTGTTCTTTTGAAAGAAGATCCCTCTTCAACACCTAAACCCTTTGTGGCCTCTGCTTTTGACATAGTGCAATAGATTATGTTTTAGAAGTTTTTGATTCTAGGCATATGTTAAATATAGCACATGCCTCCTCCTTTTACAACACCAAAAAAAAAAAATATGACATTCAATTCACTTCAAACAACTTCACATAGATATGGAGAGAAGTATCCTTTCAGGCACAACGTCATCCCTGCTACAGCACATACGCAAGACATAATCTTTGCTTATTGTACCCTAGAAACTATTTATTTCCTACATGTGTCAACACAGGGCCAAACGCAAAATAAAATTCACCAAAGCCAAATACTGGTGTAGCAGTAAAATCTGGCCTCCAGTGTTTCAAACAAGATGTAAAACCAGGGTCCTGATCACTTGTGATCATTAAGACCCTCTGGCATTTTTTGTTAAAAATACAAGCTGTTAAATTCAAGTATCCTGACAGAAATTCCACCCTGTGTTATTCTATTAGGCCTGTTCACATTATGCCTTCAGTTTCAAGGGAATAGTCTTCTTCATTTCCTTTTGGAAGTGAAGAGCTGTTTGTTGTGGCTATGTTTCATGGGGGGGTAAGTCAGCTTTATATATCACCTAAGTCACTGGAGTATTGTGAAGGCAGATTCTATAACACCTATTCCCACTGGATGATACTCTGAAGGCAGAGGGGTAGCCCAAGGCTTGTATCAATCATGCAAGATAAACAAGGTCATTTTGAGGGGATTTGAGAGACCTGGGAAGGCACTGTGGCTGCCTTTTATCCATCCACCTACACTAGGGCCAGAAATTACACATAAACCTGTAAAAGCGATCAGAAACCAGTTTAAGCCTGTAACAGAACAGATGTCCAGTGCTCATAATGGTTTCAAA
Source organism: Crocodylus porosus (assembly GCF_001723895.1). NCBI lineage: Eukaryota > Metazoa > Chordata > Crocodylia > Crocodylidae > Crocodylus > Crocodylus porosus. Next base: position 7,835,158 of record NW_017728912.1, on the reverse strand, counting down.
ATGGCTGAACCCAGCTTAAGAGAGACCTGGATGGATGTAGTATCAGACTTCACTGATTTAGGTTAAACCGGTCTATGAAATTTCTGTCCCAGATCCCCTCCCAACTCGAGTAAGTCGCAGTCCCCAAGCATCCGGGGTTACCTTGTGCCCTCCCTCCAACCCCCTTCACCAGGCAGGCAAGCTAGCCTCAGCTGTGCCATCTGCTCCAGTCGAGCCGTGCTGGCCCTGTCCCCAGGCTGTCACAGAGCTGAGCCAGCAACGCCTCTGCTCCTGAATCTGCGTCCTGCCTGCACCTCACCCGGTGGGGCAATGGGGGGAGGAAGGGGGAACAGAGCACCCCCTGCCCCCAAGCCCCAGTCTGGCCAGCTGCCCACCCCCTCCTCCACGCTCAGCCCTCCCCTCCAGGTGGGAGCTGTGGGCAGCCCCCCAGCACTGGCATGGGGACTGTTGTCCCCCCAAAACCTTTGGGTCCTAGCAGTGGCTGGACCATGTGGGGTAGAGGGTTGGGGAGGAAATCCCCCAGGTTCCTGCAGCAGGGGAAGCTACCCCAGGTGGGCCAGGGGAAACCCCCTGAGGTGACCCCCCCCATGTGGGTAGCCCCCCAGCACCGGGACAGGGGCTCCTTCCCCCACCCTGTAGGGGGAGAGCAGGGGGAAAAGGGGTGTGCTCAGCATCTGACCAGGGGGATGGCCCCAGCTTGGCTGAGCTACGCCTGGCTCAGCAATGGCTGGCAGACAGGGAGGCGTGCTGTAGCACCCTCCGCCTTCTGGCCTGGTCAGTGGAGGCACCTGGCTACCTTTCCCAACCGAAAATTGAACCTGAGTTCAGTTCATTATCAGTTCAATCTGTGCAGGCCAGAGACACCTGTGAAGCTTGAATCAATTCCTGCTTGGGTTTTTTGGCTATCTGTACTTAAGCTTTATTTCTGGAATTCTGGCAGAATCAAGCCACACACATTTTAGTATTTGCAGGATTACCTGCTATATGGATTGAGATGGGCTCTGCTGATTCACCTGCATAATTAACACATCCCATGGCAACTGCGTCACCTGTTTGCATGTTTAATAGATCCTGTACTAGCTGCAATAACTCATCTCAGTTCTGTCTGGTAGCTGTGTTGCACAAAGTATTGCCAGTTAAGCAGCCAGATTTGTTGCCTGCTGCAAGCTTCCAGAGTCAAAGCTTGCTATCAGAAATGTTATGCACTCTTCTAATCAAACACCATGCCTCATTCTCCAAGCTACAATTTGAGTTTTTGTATACTTTGCTGCTCAAATGCACATTTCTTATGGACAAGATGTTACGCCATATAAACTTGACAGGATTTAAAATGACAGTATACACCTGTCAGGCATTTCTACTTTCCGGTCACAGCAGACAGAGGAGGCAGAGCTGAATTAAACCAACTGTAAATGTTGAGCACAAGATCTGGAGAACTTGTTTGCCATGTTGCAAACACAGATGAGTTTTAAGTTCCATTACAGACAATATAGGAGATTTTAATGTTCAAAAACAACACAGATGTTATACTATCAGCTAATTTTATAAAAGTAATTGTATGTGCATGAAGGATACAAATCTAAGCAAATATTTTGGCGGCAGGATAAAATATATTATAACTTGGATGAATATATATTTTCTTGAGCAGTATCAAGCCATTTTAAGGTTACAAATCAGATTTTGCTTCCTAGGAAATATATCGATCCTGGCCATCATATAACTGCCCCAAAATAATACTTATTAATAAGCCCTGTATAAAGTTCTTTCAGATAAGTAGGTCTCAGGATCTCGTCTCGGTTACATCAGTGTGAATGTGTAATAACCCCAATAGTCTCAAGGCCTCTGTACTCAGTGACCAGGTACAGACATTATACTTTTACCAGTAGAAGTGATCAGAAACCACTCTGTACCAGTAACAGAACAGAGTTTGGCAGACAGAACCAGTCTATACCCATAACAAAACAGAAGTCTCACACACAGACTGGTTTGAAAATGGCAGGACTCAGTCTAAGATTTGTGCCCCCACTCCCCCTCGCAGGCAAAAGTGTGTTCTGTTCACTACCAATCTAAACTACACTGCTTATAGAAACCTGAATAACTTAAATCAGTACTACCTTGAGCTTTTTTGAATGTCTGTACCTAGCCAAAGGATGTGCAAGATGAGTGTAACTTATACTGATTCAGCAAGATGTGGAAGATAAATTTAGCCCATCCAAGTGGGAATTGCAACCATGTAGAATCCAATGGGGCTGTGCCCAAATACAATTCTGCTGAATCTGTTCCTGGAAAAGAGCTGGTGGGGAATTAACTATAGCAACAAGGAAGACAACTATTTCATGTTATACTTTCTGGTTAGTCATTTTCCAGAACTCCTTTTGCCATATTATGCAAGTTACAGCCGTTTTGCCCAACTTTGAAATCTCACATCAGTGCTAGCAATACTTATTTACCACCTGCTCTCCCCAGCGGAGCTACAACAGATCCACTGCTACCACATGTCTACAGTGCACTTCATTTACAAATTCCCCTTTCCACTGCCTGGTGAATGAAATTGTCTATGACTTCAAGGGCCCTGCACCAAACCTACTTAGTTTGATTTTTGAGGATACCAGTCTGTACACTATTCATGTCAAGAGTAACCTACCAAATGCAAGAACCACCCATAGGCCATGTACATCCACAGGGGGAAACATTCCCTATAAACACTGCAGAACAGCGTGTGCAGCTGACATCTTCATTTGGCTTCATTGCTATTGCTGGCCCAGAAACTGCTGCTCCCCGTTAACAGACAGTGGTGTTTGTCCAAATTAGACCCTATGTGTTTGTAGCATTAACAGTGTAAACAAGCAGAGAAGCAATCCATTCAATTTGGTGTCAAGAGGGTAATATTTTCCATTTTGGAAAAGGGGATTATTCATGAGGTACCCTGTTTAGTCCCTTAAAGTAACCAGACAAATAAAAGGCTGTCTATTGCTAGTTTATTGCCTAGTATGTATGCCAACAACATGGTATTGCAATTTCAAGGAAAGAAACTGCAAACCAGATGTAAGTCTTTGCTACGAAGTCCAAATACCACTTCATGCTGAATAATTTATAAACTCATCCACTCCAAAAAGAGGGTGTATCAATGAAACTGAAGATAATTAGCAAAAAGGTGATAGCTGAGCCAACTCAAAACCCCATATCTGAATACCACCAATTTTGTGGGGAATGGTGGGTTAGAGTCTGAAACCAGTTCCGAATATAACATTTCCAGCTGGTCCCTGTATCTAGATGGCCCAATGAAAACTATGCCCCTGAACAACCTCAAATCCTTGAGGTTGAGGCAGAAGAGGTGGAGAATCAGGGGGAGCCGTTTAGAAAGGCAGATCTCAACATTTTCTTATTCAGATTGAATTTAACACTTTAAAAGTAAAGCTGTAAAATCGGGGGGGGGGAATGGAAAGCAGCAGGCCAAGCTCAAAATACTGCAATCTCACTGTAGGAATTCTGGTGACTGAAATTCTAGAAAACTGACTGACATTACTAGTTCTGCTTAAGAACTTGACTGTAGCCCCATAAACACAATACCAAAACATGATGAGAAAAGAAACCTTTCAGTGAAGCATCAAAGTGGCCTACGCCCCATCAGCTCCATCCCCTTAGGCCAGTATTTCTCAACCAGGGTGCTGCAGCACCCTAGAAGGCTGTGATAATCTTTTAAGGGTGCCACACCCTCAGAACTGTTAGATGTTCAAACATTCGTGTTACACTTACATTAAAATTACTACCTATGATTATCAATTTTTCCATTAAGGGTGCTGTTTCATGATATCAAGTAACTGCTTACCAAACTGTTTGTTCCCATTATCATCATTTACTGCAGTTAATGTATAAGCACTGAAGATGTTAACACTGTATGCTGTTTTTCCCCACAACGGTAGTCAGACAGCTATTGTGCACACAAGCAAAACCCATAAGCATATTAGTCACCTTTGAAGCTACTCTGCAAGTCAACAAGATTTCTGGCCACTCCTCTTTGGTCATGATCTGAATACTGCTTTGCTTCTAGTGCTAGAGTCTTACTATTCCCCAAAACCTTCAGGCAGGGATTATTATTTTTCCTTTTTCACTTTTTTTTTTTTTTAACCAAGTACTTCATGCAAGAGGTTGGACTAAATGACCTTATGAGGTCCCTTCCAGTCCTACTTACCTATGCTCCTATATTTTTCAATGCAATTTAGACTGTAAAGTAGGAAAAACCCTATCCAGAAGGTGAAGCTTTAACACACTAAGGCCATGATTCTCAACCAGAGTGCCACAGCACCTTGGGATGCTGTGAGAGTCTTTAAGGGGTACCATGGGGTGCCACACAATATTAGCACCATTGGATGTGCTAATACCTTCATAAGATAAAGCCAAAGATTTCAAACTGGAATCCATAGCATCAAATATATTCTCAGTTGCTGTGGTCTTCTGGAATTCTTTACAGCAGTAAAATGGCTCTATTGTTGCTCAAAAAAGAGTGACAACAAAGAGTTGGCATTTTCCGAGGGGTGCCTGGAGTCTAAAGAGGTTGAAAAGCCTCAACTGCCTTAGGCCATGTGCAGCCGTCTTAGCACAGCACTTGAGGCACTCCAAGAAACTCTGCCTCATAGGAGTCATATCAGTGTAGGCATGCCGTTAGACATATGCTTCAAAACAGCGTGTTTTTGAAAATACCACTAACTTGCTTTAGGAACCTGTGTCCCACTGGAGATGAATGAATATGCAAGGAAGGAAAATTAAATCTTGCACAAGCACTGAAGGGAAAGATGACATCGGTTAGCACTACTACCCATAGTCTTTCTTTGCCCCTGTGCAAAGAACCAGACAGAGCTGCACCATTTACATTCTGCTTAAACCTTCAAAGTAGGATCATAGGAAAGTAGGTCTAGAAAGGACCTCATAAAATCATCTAGTTCAGCCCCTTGCTTAGGGCAGGATTCTCCCCATCTAAAATGTTCCATCCATATACCTGTCCAACCTGATCTTGAAAACTTCCAGGATGGAAATTCCACAAATACAGGTAACCTGGTCCAATACTTGATCAGCCTTATATTCAGAAAGTTTCTCCTAATCTCCAGTCTAAATTTCCTGTACTGCAGTTTGAAGGCATTGCTCATAGTCCTGTCCCCTAAGACTACAGAGAAAACGCCATCTCCATTCTATCTGCAATCACCTTTCAGTTATTTAAAGACTGTTATCAAAGCACGTCAGTCTTCTCTTCTCCAGACTGTATACCCCTAGTTCTTTTAGCCTTTCTTCCTAAGTCAGGGATGGGCAATTATTTGGGCCCACAGGCCAGATAGGGAGTTTTGCTGAGCTCTCACAGGCTAGGTAAGAACCCCTCTCACGCCCCCCGTGCAACACCAAAACTCCCTATGTGGGATGGGACAACAGGTGGGTAGGAAGTGGTGTTCAGGAACAGGAGAGGTGGACAAGGCCAGGATCATGGGGCAGGGTCAAGAGGTGGTGACAGCATAGGGCTGGGGCCCGGAGCAGAGCTGTGATTCACTGGCCGCGTGCCCCTGTGATTGACACAGGTTCCACGGGCAGGGGCATGCAGGGGGTGGATCACAGCTCTGCCCCAGCCCTGGCCCTGCACTGCCACTGCCCCAAGATCCCGGACTTGGCCCAAACACAGATCCTCATCCACCTGGCCACGCGGCTCCTGGCTAGTCTCCATGGAGACCCCAGAATCATGAGGCAGTGACAGTGTGGGGCCAGGGCTGGGGCAGAGGCGCAATGCACTCCCTGCACACCCCTGCCCACAGAACCCACGTCCATTGCAGAGCCATGCAGGCAGCACATCAAGGCTCTGCCCTGGGCCCTGGCCCCACCCTATCACGAGCCCAAGATCCTGGGGTCTGTCTAGCCCTTCCTGTCCATCTTGCTCCTGGACACCACTCTCCACCTGCCTGTGGCCTCATCCCAGCCACACAAATGAGCTCTCTCCTTATACAGGTCCTGCCCCAAGTGGTGAGAACAGAGCAGATGGGCCAGGGTGCCCGAGCAGTGGGGCTGGGCCTAGCAGCAATGGAAACCAAAAGGAGCTGCTACTGCCAAGGCTGCTGAGAAATGGAATCCAGCCAGCACACCCGAGCCCTGCTGCATGCCCGGGGTGGCAGGGCCATGGCCTGAGCCGCCCCCTGCACCTGGGGCAGGCAGGACTGAGGAACCTACTGTGAGCCCTCAGCAGGCTGGAGCCAACCCATGAGCTGTATTTTGCCCACCCCTGTCCTAAGTCATGCTTTCCAGCCCTCTAATCCTTTTTGTTGATCTCTGCTGGACTTCTTCAATCTGTCTACATCCTTCTTGAAGTGTGAGAGCCAAAACTGGACTCCAGGTGAGGCCTTACCAGGGCTAAAAAGAGCAGAAGAATCATTTCCATTGATTTGCAAGTGATACTGCTGTTAAGACACTCCATCCAGTATAGTGTTAACCTTCTTTGTTGACTCATATTCAGCTTATGAGCTACTGTAAACCTCAGGTCCAGTTCTGCAATACTAAAGCCTAGCTAGTGATTTCCCAGTCTGTATTTGTGAATGCAGTTATTTTATACCAAGTGCAGGACTTTGTACTTGTCCTTACTGAATTTTATCTGGTTGAATGAGGACCATTTTTTCAGTCTATCCAGGTTATTTTGGATCCTAGCCCTAACTTTCAGAGTGTCTGCAATTCCATCCACAGATTTGCTAAGCATTCACTCAATACTATTGTCCAAATCATTAATGAAGACACTGAGCAATACTGGACCCAGGACAGAACCCTGGGAAGCCCCACTTGATATCTCCTCCCAAGTAGATATGGAGCCATTGATGACTACTTCTTGAGTACAATGATCCAACCAGTTATGTATCCACCTTACAGTACTTTCATTTGGTCTGTATTTCCTTAGCTTGTTACTGAGAAGAATGTGGAATGTGTCAAAAGCCTTGAAAAAGCCAAGGTATATCACTTCCACTACTCTCCTCCCATCCACCAAGCCTGTCACCTTATCATACAAGAAAATAAGGTTTGTCGGGCATGACTTGCTCTTGGTGAATCCCTGATTACTGTGTTCTCCTCTAAGTGTTTCACAATAGATTCCTTGAGGAACTGGTTCATGATCTGTCCAGGTATTCATCAGTCTGTAATCCCCCAGATCCTCCTTCCCTTTCTTAAATGTGAGTACTATATTTGCTCTTTTCCAGTTATCCAGGACTTTACCCAACCTCCATGAGTTCTCATGGAGGATATCTAATGTCTCTGAAACTACCTCAGACAATTCCTCCAGAACCTTCAAGTGCATCCCATCCACCTCTACCAACTTGAAAGTACCTAGCTTTTCTAAATAATCACTAATTTGTTCTGCCATTACTCTGGTCTGGTTGAATCCTTCCCTATCTTGCTGCCAATTGCACTTGTTATCCGGTAGCTGCCACTATTTGTGAAGACTAAAGTAAAAAAGGCATTAAATACTTCACCTTTCTCTGCATCACCTGTATCTAGATTGTCTTCTGTATTCCATAAGGGACCTATGGGTTTTTTTGGTCTTCCTCGTACTCTTGACATACTTGTAGAACCCCTTTTTATTGTCTTTTATGTCCTCTGCCAGTTGTATTGCAAAAGTTGTCTTGGCCTTCCTAATTTTCTCCTTGCATGTCTGTGTGATACTCTTATACTCTTCCCTAGCAATAAGACCAAGGTTCCACTTTTTATAGGATTCCTAAATAAGTTTTAAGTGGGATTTAAATGAGACAAAACATTTGTGTAGGATCTCCTCACTGAACAGTTTTAACATCTGTGCACAAGACAGACAACAGTTGGGGGGGGGCAGCTGTTCAATGTATCATCATTCTTTTCTGTGCACAGTCCCAAACCAATTCAATACTGTTTTTTTCTCTGAAGAATTCTCTACTGCTCATCAGTGCAGTGGCTGAACACCCATATGTGGTCATGATGCCCTTTTGGTATCAGAAAAGATTACCATCCCCATTTTACAACTTCAGAACGAAGACAGAGAGATCACGAATTAAAGGCATGTCTGCACTGCTTCAAACAGGACTAGAAAGTGCCACTGTGAAGCACAGTATACCCACTCTGCCATGCTACATGGCAAAGCTCTCTGTTTCAGGCACTTTTATAAGTGTAGACCCAGTACAGCCCTAACAGCAGTTACCCTGAAGTTTCTCAGGGCATAAGACATGCAAAACAGCCGTCCAATGCTTCACTGACACACTTCATACTACAGTCCAGAAAACAGAGTTATATAAAATGAAACAGAAGAAAAACCCACAAAATCCCAGGGTCCCAGACCAGTCTCAACTACATAAGTAATCTTTCACTAGGCCTCTTCCTTACTAACTACAACTGTTGCCATAAATCACAAAGTGGTAATCTCAGACCTACACCAAGTAGCTACACAACCTGCCTGAATAATGTAGGAATCCTCAAGAGAGAGAGAAAAAAATAAGGGTGATATTTTATTCTTTTCCAGTCAGCTTAATGTCAGATTTGGTCATCTAAATGGTCATCTAAGCCCCAGAAATCCTGCTTACACACTGTCAAAATTCTATTCCTGTGTGCACGGCGTTGTACATGCGGAGTACTACATACACACCCAGACTGGGCATATGCACTGGCAAAAAAAATGAGACAGAGAGATTTATCATCTTTTCTCCCAGTAACTCAGTGGCTATGGCACTCACATAGGAAGCTGGAGGTCCTGGACCCTTGTTACTTTATCCTGAGTTTACTTTATCTAACACCCCAGCACAGCACTCTTTCCACTACAGCACAGGTCAGCCATTATCCAGGGTTTTCTTTGGTACTTCCTGTAAGGCTGTCCTGCCATGAAAAAAATGTGTGGGACCAGAAGGGAGGGAACAAGCTAGAAGATGTGTGGCTCATGTTGTGGCTGCCCATCTCTCTGTATGAGGCATGTGCTTCCCCACTGCACTGCCCTGCAATTTTTACAATGACTATGCTAGTGGCTCAGCCTCAAAAGGGACCAATAGAACTAGTGTTCTTAGCCTGAACTGTGAGTCCTGAAGTTAAGCCCAGTAGTCATGAGTTTTGGCCTACTCCATTTCCAGGCATTTAAGGCCACTATATCAAGTCCACAGAATGACTTGTGTCCTGGCCAGTACTGCACATGCCCAGTCTGCATAACTGGAGTCTTGCATAAATCATCTTCACACAGAAGGCTACATACCCAGGAATAGAACGCCATTCTATGCGTAAGGGGCATTTGCCACTTAGACAACCAGAAATTCCATGAAGATGACCAAATCTGGATGCTTAGATGACCAGGAAAGGAATAAAACATCACTCTAATTGCTCATACGATACGTTTTGTATCATATATACATGTAAGACAAAAACCCTGAGAATAGTGAGGGACAGACACCTAGTCTCAGACCCGCCCTACACCAGCCAAAGCAGCTAGAGAAAAGCAGGTACCTCCCTCTCTCCAGCAAAGGCAATGCTGCTCCTCTGATGTATCCTCTTAAGCGATCCCTGGAAGGAGTTTTGGCTCAGCCAGGCAGAGTACTCAGAGAACTCCAATGAAGACCAGTCCTTCGGCGCACATGCCAACATACTTCTCCCTCAAACAATCTAGCCAACAGCATGCAAACAGATAGAATCACTTTGGGATTCATATGTTCTAGAAATGGAAATCCTCATGCCTTCAAGCATATCTGATTACCAGTAACAGATAGAAACTTGTGTAACTTATCATCTATACAGCACACCATTATAAGTTCAGTATTTTTACTGCGAATTGCACAAAGGAGATAAAAAGAGGAAAGAAAAAGAATGCAGCATCTCAGTTCAGAGGAGGTTTCTAGTAAATAAAGAAAGCTATCGCTTGATTGATAGTAATTATTATTTTAGGTTTTGCAGGTGTGCTGGGTACTTCACAGAACAGGTAACAGACAGGTCCTCTGCCCCAAGGAGCTTGTACAGCTCTTATTAAAGTCCTCTCACCCAAACATGCTCAGACAAGAGCAGCATTTTCAGGTAGGGACTTCATCCTGAAGGATCCTTGGGACTGTTTATTTACTATTGTTAAACATTTATATTACATTGGTACCCAGAGGCACCAGGGGCCCATTATGCTAAGCACTCCCCAAAACATGTAAAGACATATTCCCCGCCCTGAAGGGTGTTGTAACATAAGCTTTATTCATTTCATCAGCTTGAACCCAAAATTCCTGTTGTCTTCCAGGACAATATGAGGGTATGGCCTTGTGCCCATTTACAGAGCTAGTTAAAAATAAACTTCCTATGCAAAAAAAAAAAAAAAAAATCAGATAAAATGTTTTTGAGATTTGACAGCTAAAATTATTTGGAAAAAAACCCCAAAAAACAAAAACCATAAGCAAAGGTTGGTCATGTTTCAAATTGCAAGTTTCATTTCAATTCAGTTTTCAGAAACTGACAGTTGTAGGGTTTTTCCAGCCTCCAACTTCTGTCTTTCAACAAGGAAGGGGAGGGCGGGTGGAGAAGAAAAGAAAAAGTTGAGGGAAAACTGAAATCCAATAATTGTTTTTAGCAACATTTTCAAAAACAAAAAGGACTTTACAATTTAGGGAAAAAAATATTAGTTTTTTCTTAGTTTGAGTTTTGATAATTTTTTAAACCTTTCATCAAACTGTTTTTATTAAATATAGTGATAATACAGGTTTCCCCCACCAACCACTGGGGTTACGTTCCTGAATGTTCCCATGGTTGGCAAAAACATGGTTGGCAAGACAAAAGGCTTATGCGAAATATGGCACGTGGCAAGCTGATGTGTGGCCACGGAAAACTGTGGTTACTCAAAACTGTATACCTATACCGTGGTAGCCAAAATGATATATAGAATATTAAGTCTGGTTATCCAAAACCGTGATTGGCAAAACTGTGGCTGGTGAAGAAAAACTGTATTCATAGATTCATAGATGCTAGGGTCAAAAGGGACCTCAACAGATCATCAAGTCCGACCCCCTGCCTAGGCAGGAAAGAGGGCTGGGGTCAGATAACCCCAGCCAGATGCCTATCCAGCCTTCTCTTACAGACCCCCAAGGTAGGGGAGAGCATCACCTCCCTTGGAAGCCCACTCCAAATTTTGGCCACCCTTACCATGAAGAAATTTTTCCTGATATCTAACCTAAATCTGCTCACTGTCAGTTTATGACCATTGTTCCTTGTGACTATTGTATTTTTGTGTGAATGTTTTTTCAGTCCAAAACATTTGACCAGTTCTACCCATTGTCAACAACTGTAAGTAATGAATTCTGGAATTCCTTCACACACTGCTGAAGCAAAATCACCTCTGGTAGCTACTTAACAGGATATCACTACACTGCATAATTTAGGAAAAGAAATAAAGAAAAAACTGTGAAATTGAAACCACTGTAGGTAGGCAGAATGTAATTACCTAGAGCATAAACTGAGTAGAACTAATTCCACATACTTTGGGGAAAAACAGAGCCATGCAATTTATGAGATTTGTTTTTTAATATTCTTAACTGCTTAGCACTTCAGGTAGTTTATGTTTTCCAAAGAAAGTAGTTCTACAGCAACGTGTGGTGCACACGTTCAGGAGGAGGTAATAATAATGACTGTCACTCATATTCAAGTATAACTCCTGAATGGTTAGTGGATGAAAATTGGGGGTCCTGGTTTTCTGTGTTTTAAAATGACAAATTCTCTGATTAAAAATCTCTCATTTTCCCACCCCTGCTGGTGCCCTTCACTCACCACCCACAGCCCCCTGGCCCCGCTGATGCTCCCCACCTACACTGCCCACGCCCCTGCTGGTGCCCCTCACTCCCCATCCACAGCCCCCTGTCCCCCCAGCCCCACTGGAGGGGGCCCCCAGCCACCAGGGCTATGAGGCCAGGGACCTGGGTCTGCAGCCCCCCACTGCAGTGCCAGAGCCCTGGCTGCCAATCACAGGTAGCAACCACTGCGGTAAAGTGGAGAATGGAACCCAGCTCCCCCCTCCTTCATGGGTGACATAGCCAGAGCCCATGGAGCCCATGGTGGGGAGAAGGTGTGGGTTGCCCACTGCAGGCTCAGGGCTCCCCCCTCTCTTGCTTTCCCTCAGGTGCTCCCACAGCCCAGCGGGTGAGACCCAGTGCAGCAGGGTAGAGTGGGGTGGAAAAGCTTGATGCCACCACCATGAGCCAATTGCCGCCCTAGCGAAGTGCCCCCTGCCCGCCCAGCAGCAATGGGAGTGATAGCACCAAGTTGTGCCCCTTGCTGCTGCTGGGTGGGCAGGGGGCACAATGCCATGGCAACGCAGGGCTCATGGTGGTGTCATCAAACTTCCCCACCTGGTCCCGCTCTGCTCTGCCCTGCCACGCTGGGTCCCACCCACTGGGATCTGGAAGCCCACACCCACCCCATGCACAAATCTTGGGTGCACATGGCCCCCATGCCCTCTCCAGAGTACACACAGTGGCAGGAAACCAGCCCCCAACACAAGCCACCCATGGCTCCATCCCACTCTCTGACTGGCCCTGCAGCTGTGCATTCTGGCCCTGGGCCCCATGCACCACACAACCCTCTCCCTAGGGCCTCAATCTCCCCTGCCAGATTTACTTGTGGGAGCTAATTTCCATTCTGCCTGGCAGCCATTTGTATGTGTAAGCACGCACATGCACATAGTGTCCCCTGCCTGACTGCCATCCTTCCACTCCCCCAGCCCCTTGCAGGCTGGAGCTCTGCCAGTCTGCAAGGGGAAGCCCACCATTTCTCGCACTGTTCTCCTTTAAAGGAGGAAATCCAAGCTTTTCTCCTTAAAATAAGAAAATCCAGGTAGTATTACTATGTTTTTCTGTGGTGAACAGAAAGTCCAAATCCCTAATGAAGGTGGTGGAGTACTGGGAAGATGGAAACTATTGGAACCAGTAAATTGTCCATGCAAAATAGTTTAACGTGCAACCTGCAGTGCATAGCAGCAGGCTTCATGCTCTGGGATATTACAACCTTACTGTACAATAACACTAACATTAGTCCCAAGTCAGTCCACACACAAAATTAATGCACTTTAACACCTGCACATATAGACACTGACCTATCCCACTTACTGTGCAGTAACTTATATATTCAATATTTCTGTCACAGTTGCAATAGAAAAGAGTAGACTTTTTTGTCAAAGTAATCTATGACCTGAATGAACTCTGTATTGCAAGAATGTACTTATCTCCTGACAATAACTTCCACTGGTTTGGATTATTCCTTTGTTAGTTCCACACTTGGGCTTTGGGTTCCACCTTTATGGAGGCCTTGAGGGTGAAAAGCTGTGGACATGTCTACATGTGAGCTTTAATGCACATTAGCTTATTTAATATGCATTAAAGTGTCACATAAAAAACAGTGCTATTTAGTTAATACACATTAAAATAGGCTAATGTGCATTAAGCTTCACTTTAAAACCATGCTCTTTAGTTAATGCTCATTAACCCAGGATAATGCACGTTTTCCTAGTACCTTCAAGGCACCTATACATGTGCCAGACGTCTGCACCAACGTGCACTAATTAGCATGCACTAGAGGACATCTATTAAGCCTCCATCTCATATCTATTCAGCATCTCCTTGCTTCAAATGGCAACAGGGATACTCATCAAACGAGCTTTAGTTCAAGTGCCATGCCACCATTTTGAAGTCCAGGATACTGACTACATGAGACGTTTCAAGTTGCTCTGAGAACCATTCTAATTAAAGTACCCCCCTTCACTCTGGAGAACATGTATAGAAGCCGTCACAGTGGAGGCATTAGATCTAATATGTATTAACTAAAGTGCATTAATGCACATGTAGACGCATCTTGTAAGTAGCTATTTTCCATCAAAAACGTGCTCAAAGGAAGCTATTTACATAATATGTGTGAAATCATCCATCCTGTGCAGTAAGTTGGAATTATTCTAGGCACTTGTGAAATCCTCAAAATAAAGCTTCAACAGGATAGCACACAAGGTGGTCCTACAAATTACTGTACTAGGGAGTAAAAGAAGCAAACCAGCAATGCAGACCAGGTAAGCGATGGGCAAATACGCAAGTAGCAAAAGCCCCCTCTCTTTCTTTTACAGCAGAACCAAAGAGAGTGTGTGCTACACTGGTGCAATTTGTTCCTAATTTCACATTTCAGAATGCAGTGTGTCCCAGGGACAACAAGTGAAACGATCCGGGAACCACACCCATAGGACCCAGCAAGGACAGATACAAAAGGAAAAATAAAAATGGTTACTTACCTGTAGGGGAGATAACACTGGAGGGGCAGAGGAGAGAGCCCACACAGTTCACAAGCCATGCCTTTATTCAATTAAGGCCGGCAGGTGACATCAGAGGGAATCACCAGCCAGTGGGAATAAAGGCAGGCACCGGCAAAGAAGCCAGAGGAGCGAGAGAGGTGGTGGAGGCTCCTCACGTTAGTAGTACGTTGCGCCGGCGTGACCAAAGGCAACCCAGGGAGGGAGTAGCAGCAGAGACTGCAGGAGCTCCCTGAACTGGTAGAAATAAAATCAAACCCCAGACAAGGGAGAGAGCTCAGGGCAATGAGCTCCAAACACCGTTGAGGAAACACAGCATTGGAAGTTCTGGTCAGCGGAGAGACAAGGACAGAGATCCGGGGAGATAGGCTGTGTCTGACCCTGGGGATACGGAAGCTCATCAGCCCGGTCACGCCCAGATATTGGACCGTGGAGAAGGGCTGGGGATAAAGAAGGAAGGGAAACATCAGGGGAGCGATGTTGAGAAGAACCTTGCCAGGTACAGGCATGAGAGTTCAGTGGATCGGCTCCTATGACCATGGAGTTGCGGGTCTTCTTTTCTTTTCCCTTTTTTTTTCCCCTTTCATTGGCACAAGAGCACCTGAACAGAACCTGCCAGTAGCAGGGGACTCTGGACACAGAGGCGAAGCTAATTCACCGTCACACTCACTGGGACAATAGCCTAGAGCCTCCAAGAGTCGATGAAGCTTGGAAACACCCACATTGGCAGAATGGCTGCCTTAAGACCTGGCATCCCGTCGGAGGTTGGCATGAGGTTTGGGGTGTAGGGAGGGTGGAGCCCCATAAACATCTGGCTGGCAATGTGATCACTCCTGAGGATCCTCCAGAGGCTACTCCCTACACTGGTGTAATATTCAAAGTCATGGCAGGAAAGTTTGGGGGTAGTCCTCAAGGCAACGACACCCACCTCAGGGGTTTCACAAAGCTGTCAAACATGTACCCCTTAAGGCGTGGACTAAGGCAGCACATGAGCGGGCATTTGAAGCCAGATGGGCACACAGTACAAAACATTTTGTGACCTCTTATCCTCTGTAGGCAGCATGTCCCTGGCCACTACCTTTTAGACATCTCCTGCATGCAAGACAGCTCTCTCAAAACCAGCTTTTAGGTCTGCTGCTATGCTATTAGAATATCAGTGTAAATGGAGTTTTAGGCACTAACAGCATCTGTATTCATGTGACCTGTGCCATTAATATAACAAAAATCAAACATCATGCATCAAACATCCCTTCTCGTCAGCACACAGGCAGAAAGGGATCTTGGAGTCATTACTGATTCCAAGATGAACATAGGCCGGCAGTGTGACGATGTGGACAGTAGGGCCAACTGCACCTTGTCATGCATCACAAGCAGGTCCAAGGAGGTGATCCTCCCCCTCTATGCAACATTGTTCAGGCCACAGTCAGAGTACTGCATCCAGTTCTGGGCGCCGCACTTCAGGAGGGATGTGGACAGCATTGGGAGGGTCCTGAGAAGGGCCACTTGCATGGTCAGGGGGCAGCAGGACAGGCCCTACAAAGAGAGGTGATGGGACCTGAATCTGTTCAGCCTCCACAAGAAAAGGCTGAGAGGGGATCTGGTGGCCATCTATAAACTTACCAGGGGGGAGCTGTGGGGAACGGGAGAGTCCCTGTTCCCCAGGGCACTACCAGGAGTAATTAGGAATAACAGCCACAAGTTGATTGAGAGTAGGTTCAGGCTGGACAGCAGGAGGCACTACTTCACAATCATGGAGGCTAGGATCTGGAACCAACTTCCAAAGGAGGTGGTGCTCGCTCCTACCTTGGGGGTCTTCAAAAGGAGGGTGGATAATCACCCAGCCGGGGTCATTTGACCCCAGCATTCATCACTGCCCACGGCAGGTGGTTGGACTTGATAAGCTGCTCAGGTCCCTTCCGACCCTATCAACTATGAAACTATGCTTCAAGGTATACAGCAGTTATGGCTTTAGTCAAAGGAAAAAGAACACCCTTCCCCTCATTGTATTGTAGCATTGTACTCATGAGAGTTTTCATCGTTATCCAAAGTATGGATACAGGACATTTACAGATGAAAAATAGCAGACAAGATAGGACATTGGTCTGATCTAGCAAAATGTTTCCTTTGTTCCTTATATTTCCTAAAAATTTGAAAGAATGTGATTCTGATCTGTGTAAAGTGATTGCTTCAGACTTAGCAACACTAGGGAGAGGAGGCCCAGAGTAATAATGTTTTTAGAACAGTACAGTGAGTTGTAAAGAACAGCCCACACACTCAGACTGACAATAGCTCTACTGGTCCTTTGCATATTAGCCTAGTAAACATTTATTATTTCCTATAGCCCTATTTTTAATTAAACTAAAACAGTCAATACCATGCTGAAAAAGGCCAAGCCACAAGAGGAAAAGTTAGCTAATCCTTTAACATTTAAATACAACAAGTGCTTCATAATTTTTGGGTCTTGTATAAGAGCCTTTTAAGGTAACATGGAAAAACCCAGGGTATTTTCCACTTTTTGCAGCAAAAAGTTACAGCATTTAATAGGGGAAGAATGAAAAGCAGTCACAGAGGGCACAACTGTCTACCATATCAGTCTTAGGTTGGTATAACTCCATCAAAACGAGATGGGACTTCTGTTAGAGTAAGGAAATACTCAAAGTAAAGGTGGAACAAACAGATCCTAGCCTAGTTGAAACTAAGAAGAAAAGTTCACATTGTTTAAAGACAAACAGAAAAGCCCACAGTAAGATTTGTGGTTAAGACAAAAATAAACCCATCATTGAACCTCTCAGGGGACTGTACTGGCAGTTTACACTGTAAGATTAAAGTTAAATATTGTGGGTCTGGTTTTGCACCCTCTATGCTGCTGAGCACATGCTCAAGTGAACAGCACATTCTTCAGCTATTTGCATGAGAATGTGCTTATCAACTAGTGGGAAGATTGCCCAACTGGATGCTACAGTTACATATCATGCTACAGATGAGGATTGTACAACCTCTGAGCAGCCAGGGACCAAGCCGCAGGTCAAGGGCCGCATGCTATGTGGGATGTGCAGACTCCTGGCTCCCACCCCAATTGACTGAGTGGACTCCCTGGACCCTTCCACCATGAGAGCCACAGGCACAAGGCCCCCCTGCTGCGTGAATCCCAGCACAAGAACCCCAGCCCCCACCATGCTGGCTGTGCCACCCAATTCCTATGGGCAGAAGCAGGCAGCAGAAGCCAGAGAAGAAAGAGGGATCTCAGACCCCTAAGCAAGTAGCACAAGTGGTGGGGGAGTAGCAGCTAGGCAGAAGCCTGTGGGCTGCATTTTAACCCCTTGCAAGCTTCATGCAGCCCACAGGCCAGAAGTTGGACAGCTCTGCTGTAGATGAACCAAATGAGATATGGGTTCACACAATTCTTAGTCATATTAGTAACCCTTAGCCTTCTGTTTGGCCCCTTAGACTTCAGTGTGTTTTTTGCCTGAGTAAACACTGCAGAATCAAACCTATTCTGAACAATAAATTACATCCCTGCAACGTTTCACAGCATTTCTCAGTTTGGTGATGAATCATCTCTAGACTTTTTGGACCATTCTTCTGGCTGTGTGTTATGTTCATAACTCAGCTGCTGTTAACTTACCAGATTTATCAAATACTTATAACTATTCCTCTCTAGCAGCTTTAAAAGAGAAGTCCAAACAGGAAACAAAAACAAAAAGCAGAATCCACTGAGAAATTCTGCAGCATGAATATAAATCACCGTATATTTCCAAAGATTTTGGATAGAAATCCTTACTGTTATGGCCAGAATGTCCTGTTGGTTTGTACTACCCCCTTCCTAAAAGCATCAGAAAGAAACTAAAAGGACTTCAGTGCTAGCAATTAGAGAAGATCAAGACTGTAGCAGGTTTTTCCCCCTTTCCTTCTTAAAGACTCTACAAAAGCACTTTTTTCCAGAATGAAGGGCATCTCAAAATTCAGAAACATCCCCAAAGTAATCAAGAGAACAAGTATGTTTTTTAAAAAAGAATAGTGTCCCTAGAGAAGTGATTGCAACCCTACTTTGGAGACATTTGGAGCTATTGGGAGAAAGATGAACGTCAAATGTATTACCATAAAGACATTATTACAATGAAATGAAAAACCCACTTCATTTCAGGGTTTGTTCATTGAAAGGTTTGAAGTAGACCATTTCATACAAGTCTAGATTGTCAACAAAGTATTTGGCAGTCTTCTCCTAAAGGTATCAAGCAATGGGGTTTCCACCTCTAATTCTAAGAGTTTCTTTCTCTTCCCAGGTGTTTCTGCTGCTTTTAAGTTGGAGTGCATGTATAACTCTACTTAAGATTTGGGCAAATGAAATAAAAGCCTCAAGGCAACTCCCAGATCCAAATGATGACCTCCATCTGACCTTTACAGAAAAATGGCTAATTTCACATAGTTTCAACAATGAATTACATGCTCAGCCCAAAAAGATTTATGAAAATTTATCAAATGCTTTGGATAAACAAAACCTGTAAACATTTGGAAGAGTTTTGCTCCATATTGAAAACTAGCAAAAGACAAGGTTTTGTCCTAGCATAAATGGGGACCAATTTCCTTTGACCTAAAAGGAAACTTGACCTGCTCATGACAGGTCTAACTGTGGCCTACAAGCCTCCTCTACACATTACAGGTATTGCACAATTAACTGGTTAACTGCACAACTAACTTAGACCAGCTACATGTGCAAAGTATCTATCACGCCCTAAAAAGGTCCAGCCAGCTATAAAGTTAGACCTCAAAACAAGTGTACTAACTTTACAGCTGGTTGCTATCCAGCTTTAATTTGCACATGTAGCAGGGTCTTCCCTGTGGCTAGGAGCCCAGTCAACTGACCACGCTCCCAGTCACAGGGGTGCACCATACCCAACCAGGGCTGGGAGTCCTACAGCTGAGGGGACTCTCAGCCCCAGGGTCCTGGAAGCCACAGAGCACGGCTGCAATTTCCCAGCTGTGGGTTGCATGGAGCAACCCCGAGGCTAAGAGCTTGCAGCTGCTGTGATCGTGCTCCACTTTCACTAGCAATAAGGCTCAATGAGATCTAATGTGTGATCCCAAAGTCACACCTTCCACCATGCATGTTATGGTAAGAGGCTTGATTGTGTGGAATGTGCTTTACCCACATGTGTAGAGAGGCCACAGTGTCTACAACACTGGTCACCAACCAGCGGATCTCTATCCACCAGTAGATCTTGAAGTTGATCCAAACCTAGGTCAGGGGCCTGAGTGCCCGCATGCATGTACACGCATGCCCCAGCCCAGCAGGTCAGTCTGTGGGGGTGGGAAGGGGTGGGGGGTAGATTGAGGCCCCTGCAGTGAGGGACAGTACCACAGAGGCAGGAGCAGGGGTAAGTTGAGTGGGGTCCCAGCCGGGTGGGACCTACCTGCTGGGGAGGCACCCCCAAATAATTTTTTCTCCTTGTGTCTCAATCTGCGCCCCCAGAGGTGGCACGTGGTAGATCTTGGGTTGCTTTTAAATGCCAAAAGTGATCTCCTACTTTAAAAGGTTGGAGACTACTGGTCTACAGGTACTCTATAAAGAGAGAATCTGATTCTCCACTGTTACTATAATTGATTTCAAGGAAGTTACACTAGTATTACAAAATGTGCTTTAGCTTGTTTGGATATGTTCAATACACAGTATTACCACAGCTTTTAGTACACTGTTAAGATCCTTATATAAACTCTCATATATAACTATGGAACAGGCACAGCTGCATGCCAAATGACTTAAGCTAGTGTCTACAGGTTTGCCTGGATGCTTAACTATCCTAGAAAGTTGCGATGAGTCTGAGAAGAAGGATACTTTTTCCCCGGTTGACAGCTAGCAAGGAAACTTCTGCAGGAAAAATTTATGCTGCAGTGAATCATATGCATGTTTTGACGGAGGGAAGTTTTGCCAGACTAAGGAAAGAAAGATTAATTTAGCTGGTTTATCCTTTCTCTTGACTTCCACACAGTATAAAACAGTACCTTGTTACAAAGGCTGACCACATCCTGGCTTGCCTCCAGGAAGACACTGGTGTATGAAGTCTGTATATCAGAAAGCACTTTGTCTTAGCCAGGATGTGGTCTGTCTTTGTAACAAGGAATATGTAAATGAGTTTCCCATGAAACCTTGCAAGAGACTGTAGCAAATACCACTTGTCCCTCCAGGAGACATAAAAGAACTGTAACTACCTCAAAGCAGAACAAACAACATAAGAAAGGAAGGGAAAACATCCAGATTTAACCAGATTAACACTAACAGCTCTCCTGAGGAAAGACTCCCTGAAGAGTAGAGTTCAGGGAATTATTAGTAGTCATTAACCAACTTCCTAGTTTGTGATATACATCACAGTGAAAAATGCAACTCTATAACTTTTACCACAAGAGTATTTTGGAGGAATGTCTTTTAAAAAGGGTAATAAATCAGTTACAGTGCAAACTGGACTTTTCATATTTATTTTGCCACTAAACATAAAAGCTAAGAAAGAAGCTATAGTGAATAACCACAAAGAGGTAAGTTTTCAGAAGGATGGTCTCTTTTCTGCTAGCATAAATGACTATTTCTTATTCCATAGTTTTTTTGTCCTTAAAATCAGTGGTGGACACCAAAATGCAAGGAACCTTTTGCTAACACGAGTGTACAGTACTTGTAAAGTTTACATTAAAGGAGAGAAACAAGGTGTAGGGGATTATAATAGAAAACTAAGTTCTGTGGACACCTATACACATGCCCACTGCCTGCTCTGATGTCTTCTAATTCTCTTCTAGAACACATCAGAGCAGACTCAATTAATCAAGTCTGCTGAAGCATGCTAATTAGCACACTGAATACACATGATGCTGAATACACAGGCTGGACTAACTTGAATACACAGGTTGGGCTAGCTGAAACCTGGTGGGACCCTACTCATGACTGGGCCTTGAGGGCTACAGGTTGCACAGATGGCATAGAGTGAGGGGAAAAGTGGGGGCTGTTGCTCTCTATGTTAAGGAACAATATACGTCTTCTATAATCAAGATGGGATCAGAGGAGGGCCAAACCAATGTACTGTGGGTCAGGATACAAAGGAATTGGGGGGAAAGGGACTTGGTAGTGGGGGTCTGCTATAGACTGCCACACCAGGAGGATGAGCTAGACCTGGAATTCTCCAGACAGCTCCCAGAGGCCATACGGTTGAGAGGTATGGTTGTCATGGATGACATAAACTACCCTGACATCTGCTGGGAGGAACAGTCAGCCAAATCTAACTGCTAACATAGGTTCTTAACCTGCATACAGAACCTCCACCTAACGCAGCAGGTATACAATCTCACTAGGGGAAATGCCTTGTTGGACTTGGTGCTGGCTACAGGGGATGACTTGGTGGGGAATCTACAGGTACAAGGTCACCTAGGGGATAGTGAATTCATTATCCAGCAAAGGATGGGTAAACTAACCAGCAGGGATGAAGTGTAGACAGTGACACTTTACTGGCGAGCTAATTAGTTAACTGCAGTAAAGTGCACATGTAGATGCACCCAGTGAGCTGTAGAAATCTAAAGAAAGAAATTCCCAGGCAATATTATGAGGTATTAATATAATATAGCCGAGGTGTACACAAGTTTGTACTTCCCTCTCCAACTGAGGGAATTATTGGCAGGGCAGTTTGCTGTGGAGAAACACAACAGCCCAGTGACCACCTCTGTCCCCT
>NW_017728912.1:7746555-7813083 GCF_001723895.1 Crocodylus porosus | reverse complement strand
TGTGTGTGTGTGTGTGTGTGTGTGTGTGTGTGTGTGTGTGTGTGTGTGTGTGTACACATACAGTTCTGTTATACTTCAGAAAGGCTTTCTTCAGTGTGCTCAGGAGATTAGCTAGTGAAGCATTAAAGCTCAAGAGCATTGGCAAAATGGGGGTCCAGAAAGGGTGGTCGTTCCTCAATGGTCATTCCTACAAGGGCAGGAGACAATCCCATTGCACATAAAAGGGAGCAAAGGGTCCAAGAAGCCCTCTTGGCTGAACAGGGAAGTCCAGGAAAGCCTAAGGGCAAAGAAAGAGATATACAGGTTGTGAAAACAGGGGGTAGCTACCAAGGAGGAGTATACCTCCCTGGCTTGCACTTGCTGGGAATCAATTAGGAAGGCCAAAGCAGGATTAGAATTTAGGCTGGCGACAAAAATTAAGGACAACAAAAAGTCCTTCTTCAGGTATATAAGGAGCAAAAGGAAGGTTCAGGGTAGCATAGGACCCCTACAGGACAAATTAGGGCAACTGGTGACAGAGAGGGGAGACTCTGGAAAAAATCAGAATCACACTTGTAGGAGCCCAGCAGGGGAAATAATGCTGAAAGAAAATCAGCATGGATTCATAGCAGGTAGATCCTGCCAAACTAACCTTGTTTCTTTTTATGACCAGATCACAAAATGCTTAGACACAGGAGTCAAGGTAGATGTCATCTACCTAGACTTTAAGAAGGCCTTATATATGGTATCTCATCCTGTTCTCATAAATAAACTGACAGGCTGTGATGTAGATGATTACATGGGCAGGTGGGTAGCAAGTTGGCTTAGGCACTCAGAGAGTGGTGGTGGATAGGTAGCTATTGACCTGGAAAGATGTGGGCAGTGGTGTCCTGCAAGGCTCGGTCCTTGGACCGGTGCAATTCAACTTCTTCATCGGTGACTTGGTCAAGGGCGTGGAGAGCATCCTGTCCAAGTTTGCAGATGATACCAAATTATGGGGTGAAGTTAACACAGAAGAGGGTAGGGAATGGATCCAGGTGGATCTGGACAGGTTGGAAAAACGGGCAGAACAAAATAGGATGCAGTTCAACGAAGTCAAGTGCAAAGTGCTGCACCTGGGCAAAAAGAACCACCAACACACTTACAGGCTGGGGGATGACCTTCTCAGCAGCACAGCAGTGGAAAGGGATCTTGGATTCATAATTGACTCCAAGATAACCATGAGTCGTCAAAGTGACAAAGTGATCAACAAGGCTTACCAAACTTTATCATGCATTAGCAGATGCATGATGAACAGGTCCAGAGAGGTGGTACTTCCCCTCTGTGTGGCACTGGTCAGGCCACAGTCAGAGTACTGCACCCAGTTTTGGGTCCTGCACTTCAAGAGAGATGCAGAGAATCTTGAGAGGGTTCAGAGGAGGGCCACTCGTATGGTCAGAGGCCTGCAGGCAAGGCCCTACGAGGACAAACTGAGGGTCTTAGATTTTTTCAGCCTTTGCAAGAGAAGGCTGAGAGATGATCTTGTGGCTGCCTATAAATTCATCAGGGGAGGGCAACAGGGAATAAGAGATGCTCCATTTACTAGGGCACCCCCTGGAGTAACTAGGAACAATGGCCACAAATTGACGGCGAGCAGATTTAGGTTGGACATTAGGAAGAACCTCTTCACTGTAAGGGTTGCCAAAATCTGGAATGGACTTCCAAGGGAACTGGTGATCTCCCCTACCTGGAAGGTCTTCAAGAGAAGACTGGACAAGCACCTAGCTGAGGTCATTTGACCCCAGCACTCCTTCCTGCCCAAGGCAGGGAGGGGATTGGACTCGGTGACCTACTGAGCTCCCTTCTCACCCTAACAACTATGAAACTATGCCAAAGCTGCTGGAGCATGCTAATTAGTAAATGCTAATTAGCATACTCTGACAGCCTCAGCATCATGTGTACTCAGCATCCCCACACTTCAAAATGGTAGCAGAGGCATTTTAAGTAGAGCTCGTTGAACAAGCTTTAGATAAATTGCCCCCGGCCACCATTATGAAGCATGGAACGCTGAATAAACAAGACACTCATGCACTTTATTTACAGTGGTTCCTGAGAGTTGCTCTAATTCAGTGGTTCTCAACCTGTGGTATGGGTACCACCAGTGGTACAGAGACAACCTGTCAGTGTTATGCGTTAACAGGTTTATTATAATTACGTTATATAACAAAAATTTGCTGGCAGTACTTAAAGTTGAGCTGAAAAATGTGCTGGTGGTATTTAAGGTTGTATCATTTTAAATTGGTGGTGTGCAATCTGTCAGAGTTTAAGAACCATCCCCACCACATCCAAGCATGTGTAAAGATGCCCTTTGTTTCCAAAGTTCATATTCTAATTCTGCCAATGACCTGCTATGTGACCCTGTGCAAGTTACACCCTGATATCAACTCAAATCAACAAAGTTTTGTACAATTAATGAAATTTTCAGTGTAACTAATAAATTTTGAAGTAGCATAACCCTATCTTGGAAAGAAGAGATGTTATGGTAACTGAACTTTTAATAACTGATACTGCACTTAAATAATGCCAGTACCTATCTGCAGGGGGCGTGTTGACAGTGTATTCAAAACTCATCAGCACTTATATGCACTTTGGAAAACACCAAATAAAAATAAAAATATAGAATTATTTTCAAATTATGGTTTGTGGATCACTGATTGACAGCAGGAATACAAGGTGCTTGCTTTTCTTGTGTCTAACTGATTATACAGATGTCCATTTTTAAGTGGAAAGAAGAATCAAGAAGCCTGAGAATGCAGCTGAAAATAAGTAGCAACCATACTGGCTCCTTCTATGAGGAGTCAACATCAGTTATCTATTCATATCTATTCATCACAAACATCATTTGTTTAAACACAGGATTTTTTGTTACCCTTTATACAGAGCATTGAGCATGCATGTACAGAACATAATGCATGGCAGGCCTCTTTGTTAGGTAGAACTGAGGGCTGTTCATCGTCCACAAGCCACAAAAGAAAAGGCAACAGTGGGTGCAACTACATGTGCACTTGACTAGCTCTGCAGTAAAGTGTCACATTCTACACATGCACCCATATTACTGCATAGTAAACTAATTAACTTTACCATAGGATAGTACTGCCCGACACAAGTACTATCCTATGGTGGAGTAATTACATGTGCTTAAATGCACATGTAGACTGACAGGCTGGCTGGGGCATGAGGGTGCTACAGTGCAGGGGCTACCTGCTAGCTCAAACTGCTACACGTGCACGTGCAGGTGCACGTGAAGACACCATGCCCAGGAACAGCAGACTCTAGCACAAATTGCACCAGAGTTTATTCAGGTGCGTTAATATCAGGTAGATATGCCTAGTGTTACTTAAATTGATGCCCTCATGTGTGCAGCCTCCCAGAACAGTCCACATTTCTCCCTTTACACATTTCTAGTCATTGAAAGGGACTGCAGTTGCATTCTCTAGGGTTACCCTAGCTCAGAATATGTTGTTTTTAAATCAATGATAAGGCATTGCCTTCACACACGTGTCTAGAAATATAATTTACTAAATTAGGACCTGGTAGTTTTGCACAGATATGGAAAATTGTTAGTCTGAGCTAGTGCTACTTATCCAGGGCTCTTCTCATCAAGCATCTCTGGTAATGTTTGTAACATTAACAGACAGAAAACTCAAATTAGTGAATCTAATACCAATCACAAACCTGAAGAATGATCAGGAAAATTGCACTTCTGCTGGGTTAGCCTCTTTGTTAGGTAGAACTGAGGGCCGCTTATCGCCCACAAGCCTAAAACACAGTCTCATCGCTGATTAGATAGCAGGTAATCCAATGCAACACCTGCAGTCCTGACACTGATAACATCGTCTATCAGGGCAGATAGACAATCACTGAAACAATGGTATGATTAGGATCAAGGAATTTGTATGTCCTATCCCAAACTTCGTGTCTCCTGCAATGCCAGTCTGGTTCAACTGGGGGCTGTAGGGCAAGGCAGGAAAGGCTCCCCCACTGGAACACCTTGCAGCCCAGTACCTTGGGAGCCCATTTTGGCATCAGGACTAGGGCTGGTTTGCCACTTTATGGTGTCATAAATTGGCTAAACATTTAGCACTGTTACTATTTGTAGCAAGATTATCACATGTTCTGCATCACTTCTCTTACATTTTTCTTTACCTAAGCATCATCAGTTCCTTCATGTTCACAGCTGTCTTGGGTTACATTACCAAAGTGTTGTTTTACTAATTATGGCCCTCTCTACTAGTACGCTGGTCTTAGCCTCAGCAGGAAATAATAAGCAAAATATACTTGCATGCATCTGACAGTCCCTCAAACTACTAGTAATATAAATTCTGCCAATTTACTCTAATTAAAGCTAAGTAGTGTCGTGTGTGCTTAAACGGTCAATCTGTCTTGAGGTAATTATACCTGAAGGCAGAAATACATCAGGGTTTCCTTCTGGTAGAATTAAATTCAGATGGGCAACTGGGATGCAGTCAATGGACATTTGCTAATGATTAAACCCATTCACATCTTCCTTCGGTGTACTCATGGAGAACAAGCTGCTGGGTAGGTGCTGATGGACTTGGGGGGAGGGAGATGATTGTACAAGGCACTTGTCAACACTATTTTGGCTTCATACACCTTCTCCCTTGGACTAATTATGGCTAGGTTTATACTCTGAAGCAATGGGTTAGGGAGTCAAAATACTCTGCATCACATCAAAGGAATTTAGTCCAGTGGTCGTTTACTATATAGCAGCGTGCTCTCTAGGCTACGCGTAATTTTTATATTTTACTAGCTGAAACCCACAAAACATTTGCAACTAAATTTTTATTACAAAAGTATTTGTTTAAACACAGGATTTTTTGTTATCCTTTGACCAAATACTTTAACAGAACCAAAACCTCTCACCCTCAAAAAAGCTACATAAACACTGGCTTAAGAATATAAATATATATATTGTCAAAAGTCTGCCCTTGTGACTCTAGTCAAAGAATAAGAGGGCACTTGTACACATGAGGAAATTTCCCCTTTTAATGCTTTAATTGTCCCTTTTAATGATTTAATTGCATAGCAGTGTACATGTTCAGCAGCATGCTACAATTAAATTTTGTAACAGTGTACACGTTCGGCAGTGTGTTTTGATATAAATGACTTTATGCAGCCAACCCAAACTCATCCCATGTATTTTAGTTTGCTACGTAACAAATTACAGTGATATCCTTCACATGTACAAGGGCCCTATCTGAAGAAGGTGGCAGGGATGGTGCATGGGGCGCTGGAAACCCGGGCATGCTCAGGGAGGCTTGGGCTTGGTGGGCTTCTAGTGCTCTATGCATTGTCCCTGCTACCTTCTCCAACTGCCAGCACACCCAGACCCCCTCCTGGCACCTTCCCACGGCAGGTAGTCTCAGGTAGCAGGAAGGAGGCAGGGATGCTGTACAGAGTGCTGGAAAGCCTCCAACCCCGAGCTTCCCCAAGTATGCCCAGGCTTCCAACACCCTGTGCACTGTTGGATCTGGCGGATGCTGCCTTCAGCTGGGGCTGCACTCACACAGCTAGTACCCCACCTGGGTAGCCCCAGGGGGCACTGCCACCCCAGAGGGAAGCTCTGCCCCACCCCTGCAGCTCAGGGGCTGTGCAACCTGGTGGCAGCTCATGCAGGCTGGCTCCACTGAGGACAAAAAAAATAAGATCAGGCCCTGCACCACTTCATTTTTTACTCTGGTGGAGCTGGTGGGGGCCCTGGTGCTTCATTCTAGCTCTGACTTCCCTGCATATCTGTTTGAAATGCCTCAGGATCTATAATGATAGCATGCTTATTCAGTAAGCATTGTCATTGGCTGCCAAGACAACCAATCAAAGTGCTCCAGACAGACAGAATAAGCCTATTAGTATTATAGCTTTTTTTTTCCCATTCAAGGAATCAATCAGTAGACTACACAGAGATATGTTAATTAACTTTTTACTCTGCTGGTCAGGGTTGCAGAGTTTAAGTGTCAGATACAGAATATTCCTAGCACAAACTTTCAGCTCTGGTATATGTTTCCATTTATGTCCATAAAGAATCTCAGGGGACACTCTGAGCAGAGTCTTTTCCTGAGCATATGGTACTTAGACTAGGAACAAACAGTTTTGGAGGGAGTTTCTTTTTCAAAGATTTTGTTCATTAATTTTATTAATGAAAATGTAAAAAGGTTCATATTATTAAAGTTGTGGAGAGAAGAAATGAAAAGCCATATTCCAAAGACTGTGCTCTTAGGACTAGATCCAACCAAGGACTTAAGTGCCTACAGGTTAGGGACTGTAGTTCTTCATCATGTCTTGTATTCAAAAATTTTGTCTACCTCTACCCAACTCCACAGTTGGTCCAATAAAAGATATCACCCTAAGAAATCCTTGCCTCTCTCATAATTTTTGGACCATCACAGCTACAAGGTCCCTCTTACACCACCATTACTGTGATCTAAATCTACCTGATATCTTATTAAAAATATATTTGTATGTTAACAGGCTTCTCTCATATTTTTCTTCACTATTTAGAACATTGCTTTGGTGTTCCCAAAAAGACCTGTAGAC
Organism: Crocodylus porosus; assembly: GCF_001723895.1. Classification (NCBI taxonomy): domain Eukaryota; kingdom Metazoa; phylum Chordata; order Crocodylia; family Crocodylidae; genus Crocodylus; species Crocodylus porosus. Next base: position 7,806,513 of record NW_017728912.1, on the reverse strand, counting down.
TAAAAAGTCTCTGTTCATCCTTACAACAGGCAGCACAGAAGCTTTCTGAAGCAACTTTGTGTATATAAGGACTGCATCCAGGGGTGACTAAGAATGCATTCCCACTCAGCCTTTCTTCTGAGCCTGCCAACAAGAGTGCTAATTACTACTAATTGTCAGGACAGGTGTTCCTATCAGAAAATCTACCCATTATGAAGTCAAATGGAGCCAATAGCATCAGTTCACCTGGATCCCCTAAGATGTGCCAGATGTTACTGACTCCAGCTCATTACCAGCATTGGATGGATAGGTATCAGTCTGTGGCCTAGAGCAGAACAGACCTGAGTTTATCCCCTGACTCCCTTTCAGTTACCTCAGCTAAACCTGACAAAAGAGGTCATTTTAATCATTTTGTTTTGTCTCGTCAATATAATGCAAGCTTTGAACATAATATTTTCAGTTGTCTTGCCATTGTTTTCCTGGAGAAAAGGCACTGATTTACTTAGCAGAACAGTGAAGCAAATGTTCTTGGTTGAGACATTTAAGTCTCCCTTCCATTCTGCCAGCAGGGGTAATGTATGCATCTTCATCTTTTGGATGCTTTCCAAAGCATTTAACTGGATTTAAATGCTGTGCTTGCTACAACAAGTGTCTCCTCTGGGTAACTCTTTTTTCATGTATTGGTCTATAACCTGCCACTTCTCCTTTTTTCCTAGGCTACAAAGTACTGGGCAGACGACTTTGCAGTGGTTGCGGTCCATCATGAAAGCAAAGGAAAGGAAATGGATATCATTTGGATGCCTACCTAATTTTAATGTAACCATTCCATTTTTAGGTACACCGAGTCTAGAATAAAATGGGCACGTCCAAGTTTAGCACACAAAACCCCAAATAGGAATATTGCTTTACAAAACCACAGAGCAGAATAGCAATTGTTCCTCATGTGGTAACCACAGCGATTAAGAGATGCCCATGGTAACTTGTATTTAAAGGAGAAATTTCAGCACTTGGTGGCAAACTCTGAAACCACTGATATAAATGGATTAGGCCAAAAGCATAGCAAACAATTGTCCAATTGCTGTGGCTTTGCTCTGCTCTTACAAAGCCAGAGAGTACTTCAAAAACAGTGTTGTTCTCTTGAGTATCCATGTGTAGCATGGACAGGTAAAGGCCACCTTCCCCAAGAGGAGGTTTTAAAATGTTAGCAAGCCTTTTCCTTTGTTCCTAGAGCATTCTTACCTTTCCTTTTAATGCCATGGGAGTGCTTGACTGCTGTTTTCAGCCCACATAAGAGCTGTACTATTGGAGGTTCCAGTCTGTTGTTTTTCTTCGAAGCTAGGCTTCAGTCTTGGTTAATGTTTGCCCAGAAATATGTAATTGTGGACTTCCTCCTCATAAACCGTTCCAGAGTGCAGGCTGCCATCCTCCTATGCTATTATTATCTCTGTGCCTCTGGGCTAGTGCAGGGTGTGCTCTCACATTCAAAAGGAGAGATAACCCTTTCACTGCTGAGAACCAGAGCACTGAATGCCTCCTACTATTGCAGCTACAATGGAAGCTCATGATTCATGCCCTTAAGAAAATTCCTCATACACTAAGGTAGAGTCTAAAATAACTGACTTGTTGCTCAAATCACAGAGCAAATTGAAGCCGGTACACTTCCTGGTTATTGCATATGTAAAGAGACAGAATGCCATGCTTATGGATACACACAAAAGAATTACATAAATACATTAAAAGGGAATCTTTTCTATTACCTACACATGGAGAAATTCTAGAAATATAATGAATGCCAAATATATTTATATACTTGATGCATTAGTGTAGGTCTGGCAGGTGCCCTTAAAAAACAGCATATATTTGCACATATTCAGCACTCCTTTGAGTGACACTGTATCTACAGGGTTGTGTTCAACACCTACACTGTTTCACAGGAAAATATAAATTGTTGATGGTGTCCAAGTATTAATAACGTTTAAAAAAACAACATTTTGATTCAGAGACTAACAATACAAGAGCTTGCTGTGAGCAACTTTGGAAAGAGGCAGAGCACCTGGGCCAAAGCTTAACAAGCAGAAATGTAAATTCTGTATGACCAAAACAACATACATAAAAACTAACAGAGCAAGTTGTACAGATAAATCATAGTGAGGTGTACAGGTAGATCACTAGCATGCCTACTCCAAAATATAAGCATACAAAGATTCCTCAGAATAGTGAATTTGAAGTATGTCAGGAAATTTCTGTCAAATCCTGCTGCCTGACTCACTACCTGAGACTGTTACTACAGAAAAGTATACAGGATGCAAATCTTAATGGAGAGCTGGGGAAACTGACAAAAGTATTTAAATGAGGTCTCACTCTTCAACTATTAAGGCTCCTAAAGTAATTTTTCTGCAAATATTTCAAAAGAGGATTTTGGCACAACCCCTTTACAGCTGTCTGGTTTAAACTGAAAAATCAATTGTTTATGCATGATGGCTGCTAGCAAAACTTGAGTGTCAGTGCGTGCATCTATACATGCACTTTACTGCAGTTGATTAATTAGCTCCTCAGTAAAGTATCAGTAGGCACATATACAGATGCTGAGCCCAGGAGCAGTTGACTCCGATGCAAACTGTGCAAGAGTTTATCACATCACCTTAATGGCATATGTAGATACAGCCAGGGGAGGATGCTTTGAACTTAGTTCATGGTATCCGTAGGTTTTAGTGCCTTTATTTTCCTCTGTTCACTGCAATGGATCATGAAACATTTATTGGGATTGTCAACAACTTCTTGATTCCAGTCCTTACTCAGATAAAGTATTTGTCCTTTGCTTGCCCAGAGCTACTGCTAAGGATGAGACCTCATAGGCTAGGGACAGACATTCAAAAACCTGAGCTTGAATTGATTCAATCTTTGCAGGTTAGTCTAACCTGACTATGCTAAATCACTTTGTTACTGCAAAGACATCCCAGAAAGTCAGGCACATGTCTGCAGGGGCTTAGGCTAGAAGCCAGGGGGTGCTAGAGCAGTCCTCCCATCCCTTCCATAGTGCTGAGCTGAGGAGGGGTATGGCCAGGCCCCAGCAGTATGCTCTGATTAGGGAGGGGTTCCCTCCCTTCTGACCAGCCAAGCAAGGAATTGATAACACAGTGTTTATCACCCCTAATTCAGGTTTTATCACCACATTAAGAAAACAACTGAGGGACATTACCAGCTACCTGTTGATTCTGCCTTTGTCCCATCTGCTACATCACATAGCCAGGATGTGATCTGCTAGCTAATGCTGAGAGGTGTCTGTGTAAGGAAGAGGGAGGGGAGAGGGGAACTGTGGGAAGAAGGGGGGAGCAGGGAGAAGCCAGGCAAATGCCTGCAATCTCTGCTGAGCTCCAGCCAGGGAGCAGAGGGGAGGAGCCAGCTCTGCTGTGGAGCAGAGAACCCAGGCCAGAAAGCATGCCAGGATTCTGGGGGACTCTGGTTTAACTTAAATCAGGAAGGGGTCTGGGACAGACATTGCATAAACCAGTTTGACCCAAATCAGTTAAGTCTGATACTACATTCAACCAGGTTTATCTCAAACTAGTTTCAGCCATTTTTAAACTAGCTTATGTGCACTGAACATCTGTTCTGTTACAGGTCTAAACCCATTTCTGATCACAGTTTATGTGTTATGTCTGTCCCCAACCATAGAAACCAATTCAGGATACCAGGATAGAATTCCCAGCCCCTATTAAATTCATTTAAGGGGGGAAGTCTCAGTGGTAGAGAGGATTTTGTTTGATTTCTAAGGTGACAGAGAAAAAGGTGTCTTAGAAAAATATGAAGATTAATAAGATTAATAATAAATTGGCCAATCTAAGGGAATGGATAGAAATGTTTTGTAGTGACTTCTTATGAACAAATGACATAAGGGAAGCTGTTATGATTTCTCACATACACCAAAACTATGAGCCAAGTCAATCAAAACAGGACACTGTGATGGCACAGGAAGAATACCCCCTCCCCAGAGCAAAATAGACACAGATTTGTATGCATATTATTTATATTTACCCTAAACTGCTTTTCTTACTTTCCTGAAATAGCCTTATTAAACGGCATCACACTAAAACAAGTGATCATGCATATAAAATCTATTTTTGGTAAGCATTGTATACCTGACAGTGATATTTGGCAATAAGCCCCCATTTCTTGGGCTTGAGTTTGAGCAGTTTGCACTAAATCACATGCTTAAAAATCTGACTGCCAGCCTGTGTTATCCCCATTATCTAACAAGCTGGCAGAAAACCATGTAAAAAATTGCAGCACCTACCAGAAACGGCTTTGGACTCAGTTTCTGATCCATATTTAGCATCATTATGGTAAATTACAAAACAGGATCCATGAAGCATGGGTTTTCACCTGTTCACATTTTATTCAATGGAAAATGGAAAACAAGAACCTCTGTAACATTAGAAATTGGTGCCAGAGTCACTGGATACTTGTAATTATATGAGCAAACAGACAACAAAAAAAGACAAAGGACAATATAACAATTCAATTCTGGGGCTCTGGATACTGCCAATACTTTGTAACAATTATACTGAAATGATCTGTAGCAGTAAAAAGCAGTCCTAAACAACTGTCTTGTCCCAAAATGTAGACCAACTGTCACAGGAGTCTGCCACCTCAGCCACACACACTACAGAGAAAGAAGCATCACCTTCTCCAAATCCCAGATAAAAATGAAGACAAGGAGCACTGAGACCAATATTTTTCCCCAAAAGATCTTCAATGTACAACAATCACAGCAAGAGCCCCAAGAGATGGTATATCCAGAACTATTGGACTGCCACCGGACAAAAAATGGGTGCTGATGTCACAGAAGATACAGCAGGTTTACACAATAAAGGCACATCAAGGTCTAACTTAACATGGTGGCATGTTTAGGTAATAGATGTAGTATAAGTATTTTAAATGTTGGGTAATGTTAATATTGATTGTTAATCATTCTTTTAAATTGTGTTTGGCTAGGGAAGGAAGACGCAGGTAACAGAACCCTGAGGAAGCTGGGACATGAGCCAATTAGAACCAGTCACTATATTATGGAGGGCCACCTATTGCAGAATACTAATTGTTTATACCTCCAATATTAAATACAGTATAACCTCCTAAATCCGGCATCCTTGGGATCTTGCACGTGCCAGAAATTTGAAAATTCCCCCCCACACTCTGCAACCACCCACCACTACCCCCCCCCGACATGAGGGGGTAAGCTTGCACACAGTGGCTGCCACTGCCATCCACCACCCCGCACCGCAGCTCCATTTGTGGCTGCTGCTCTGGGACCAGCTGCCACTATTCCCCGATGTAGTGTATTTTTTCAAAGTTTTTTCAGAATTCCAAAATTTTGAAAACCAGATTTATGAGGTTATACTGTACAGCACACACTAGCTGACAAGTTACAAAACAACATGTTATTGAAAGTATGGGTTTCCTTCAGCAACCACAGTTTGGCCAACCACAGTTTGAAGTATCCACACTTCAGAGAAGGTGAGGGAGTACAGTCAAAAAATACCCCCTGAGGCCCCCTGGCCCTGCTCATATCCCTCACTCCCCCCACCCCCACAAAGCCTTGCTGGTGCCTCTCAACCCCACCCACAGCCCCTGCTCCCCCAGCCCTGCTGGCTTTTCCAACCACAGGGACTTTTAGGAACCTAACCCCCATGGCTGGCAAGGGAAACCTGTACATACTAATGAGCAGAAACATCAACCAATAGCAGTATAAGCTACGTCATATATATGCATTTTGACATGAAGATTTGGCTTTCTGTACCTGTGGTCTTAGTCCCTTACTTTGAAATGAATGTTTATCATTGATTTTTAGCAAATGCAGAAAAACAAATAATTGCAAAAGAGGAAAAATATACAACCAGCATTAAAATTATGTTTAATCTAAAAAGATGAAGCTATGCATCTTAAAAATTATAAAAGGACAAAAAAGCGGTTTCCCTAAAATGTTTAATAATATAATTATGCACTTATCTAAAACAATAGAGTAATATGTCTACTTTGCAAAACATCCCAAATCACTTTAACATCTGATAAAAGTTTTCATCTGATTCTGGAATTCAAATGGCTGGAGAGAGACGTGGCGACTTTTTAATAGCGTCCATCTACACTACAAAATAATATACGCCAAGTAAAGAGAAATGGAGTACTAGTTTGCAACTGCCATAGGAAATGAGATGGCTAAGACATAATTAACTGGCTAACTAGGAGAGAGAGGCTAACACCACAGATATTATGAAAAGTGTTGTGAAATATTGATTAGCTGCAAAGGATCAGACTATCACTTCAGTTCTTACCTGAAAGAGATGTTCTCTTAAAATTTAGGAGAAATTTATTATTCCTCCTAGATTTTTTGATGGGGATCTTAATAGTTAAGCTACACAGATCAAAGTGCAGGGCTACAAATAGAAAGTGTTAGTCATCTGCCTAAGAACTTTGAATGTCAATTTATGAAGCCACTTCTTTAAATATTTATTCTGGCTAAACACTCATTAAGGGAGTTTGCTTAAGTAAAGTGTAATAAAATTGAGTAAGGGCTACAAGATTTGGCCCGTGACACATAGCAGCCACAAAATGAAAAGGAATTAGAATGAGGTCATCTTTGAACACGGATCCCAACAAAGTAAGAGTCTATCCAGCAAGCTGTTCTGCTATTGACAACTTGCCTCTGTGTTCCTGTTGAAATCAGTCCATAAAAATCATATTAAAGGATTAGGCATCAAACATTTGTCTGTCAATGTGCATAAGAAATTCTTCACTCAGAGGATTGTTGACCTTACATTCCTAAGAGGATCTTTTGCCCTATAATAAAGTGTTCAACTGTCAACAGTAATTCTGTGCTTCATGTGTCTGTTGACAAAGTCTGTAAGTAGGATTTTGCAGGTAAAACTTTCTCATTCGCTCTACATGTGCAGGCTTCTCACACAAAGTATGGAGTGGAATTCAGATGCCTTGAATGGCTTTGCATTGATGTATATATTTAAGATATATTTGCTATAAATGATACAAATGTGAAGGGCTAAACATCCACCTCAATTAATACAGATATATCAGTCCACTTCACTGAATGGCTAACCCTATATACTGGTGCATAGGTTAATTTGTATGACAAGTATGTATGTATAGTATACATATACATAATTTAATACTCCTTTCTGTGAAGATTCATAAAGCATTCATTGGGAAACAATCACAAAAAATGCATTATTTTTAAGGGCCTGATCTGCAACACAGATTTCAGTGGGTCTCTCACATGAAATTTTTCACATGAAGTTTCTCACGTGTTTGCAAAGGAACAATAGCCCCATGCCCTTCTTGCAGGTCTGGGAACTCCAGATGCTCCACCACCCTGATGCAGAACTCCCACCTGAACTCTTGCAGAGGCAGTGTCGCTCAGCACATGGGGCAGAGCTATGCTTAATTCATTTAGGCCTTCACTTGTAAGAAAATGCTTTACTCTCACATTCACTTTACTAGGGAACCTGAAACTGTAGGTCTGAAAAAAGGCTCACTGTCTACCCACTCAGATACCAAGCAGCCCCACAAGTGTTCCATAGTCTTTGTTGTACAGAATCAATGAGAAAGGGGGAAAAACCTAAGGCAGATTGTCTTGTTTCAAACTCTGCCAGCATCCTGCTTCTCTACCTGCCACGTAAAATAGAAATGTTGGGGTGAGGAAAATGCTCCCACTCCCATCACCACCACCACCACGACCAAGAACTGCCATGAAGAAGAGAAAGGAGGAACCTAAAGTGATACATGGAGGTCCCTAGAATAATTAGTATTTCTGCTGGAGACAGGGTGTCTTGTAGAATCTTCCCCGCTTTCTGATCACCTACAGTAATCTTTATCCTGATTTCTCATGTGTAACAGGGAACACTAGCCCTGTTATGGAGAAAAGATGGCAAAGTGAAGAAAAGCACCAGGGTCTTTTTAAGGCTAAAACTTTTGTAGCATGAGAGAGAGGGATGGCTGCCTGCAGAGAGGGAAGAACTGACAACCCAACCAGAGGAGCAGAGACAGACCTGGACACAGGTATGGACAAACCAGGCAGCCACCCAGGACCTGGATAGAAAGGGGGCCCAAAAATGGTAATTTTTTTCCCATTGTCCGATTATTATTACCATTTTCTCTGGCAAAGTGGGGACCAATACTAAAAGTTCATCCAGGGCTGCCAGGAGTCTAGGTACATCACTGGGCAGAGACATCAGCAGTCAGGAGAAACACCAAGTGGTGAGCAGTGGAGGGCAAGCTGCCAGCTGCAGGTAAGGTCAGGAACCCCACAAAAAGGCACAATAGACTTAGAGTGGAGCTCACTACCCCCACCCCCCGTGCCCCTCTTTGTTTCACAAAGCACAGCTTGCAGCTAGCTGGCTACAGAAAACAATAAAAGAAAGGGAAGGCAGGGGACTGGTAGCACTTGCACCGAGTAAGCAGGAGGCCTGGTCAGCTGACTGAGGAGGAAGGTTTAGCTGGGATATAAATCCTTCCTCGAGGTAAAAGCAGGGCGAATGATCCCAGTGGTGGAGAAGAATGGAGCCACCCTGGGCCAGGGCAAGCCCTGCAAGAAAAGCTGATGATGAGGAGAAGAAACCTCTGTTGATGGAGTGAGTGAGAATCCAGATGATGCAGAAGATTGAGAACTTAGCTATTGTGTTGACTCAGGAAGGATCCTGGGAGAAGGGAAGTTTCCCTTTTTCCTTTTCATCTGCTCAGGTGTTGGTAACACCCAGTGGAAAGGGACCGCTATGGTATGGAGGTATGGAGGCCACAGAGTGCTCAGCACCCTGCACATTTTTCTCCTCTTTTTTTATCTATTTGGGTTAACCCTTTCCTAATTTTTTTGGTGGTCTTGTAGAGGGAGGTAGGCAGGAAGGGGTTAAAGCCCCAGGGGGACCAGAGGTCCTGACTCAAATCAAGTGTAGTGACAATGCATAGTGGGTGCACGGGGGTGCACGTGCACCTTCTGAGAGTGGGTGGTGCACCCCCTGACAGTAGCATTCCCGGGCAGGGGGGGCAGGCAAGAGTGCTGGTGCCCACCCCCCCCAGAGCAGGGGCTCCCGCCATGGCCCATCCCGCCAACCCGGAAGTGCTAGTGGCATATCCAGAAGTGCCAGCAGCATACTGCTGTCAGTTGCAAATTGGCAGGATGGGCCATGGGGGGGACCCTACCCTGGGACCCCCCCCAACCTGCGGCCATCCCCCCTTGGTCACAGGGGGCCCCCCCGGTCACTGACTTGGATGGCCCATGGGGGGGACCCCACCCTGCGGCCACCCCCCCTTGGTCACAGGGGGCCCCCCCAGTCACTGACTGTCCAGCTGGGGGGGCACTAGTCTCCCATGGTCAGGTGGATTGGAACCCAACACCAACCAAAGATAGAGGGAGAGAGTGAGGGAGAGAAGGGCATCCCCAAGCTACCCAGATGGGTCAGTAGCCCATAAAAGAGGGGAGGCAAGAAACCCCCAGCTAGACCCTGGTTACCTGAAGGCAGCTTGTTAAACACAACATACTAACTATAACATCAAGGCATGGCAGACGGGAGAAAGGAGACAGATTAGTGGGGTTTGGTAGGCAGATAGGTGCCGCACGGTCACCAGGGCATGCCACAACCACCCCTGGAGTGCAGCCTATTACACCATGCCTTATATTTCTATTTCTAAGTAGAAAATGTTCTACTTTCATTTAAAATAGTGTAAAAAAAACCCAGTTCCATGATAAGAAGGGAAAACTCTGTGTGACTGCAACCATAACATTTAAAAAGATAATTTGAACAGTTTTGCTTATCCTCATAATTTTAAACCAGTGTAAGCATTCTCACACAAACATTGAACCAGTTTCACTACACTGCCCTGAAAATATAACTTAAGTTAGTTAAATCAGTGCAACTCTTTGTATATCCCAGACCCAAGCTGTCACAGGTAGGTGCTCCATCTTTAGTCATTCCCAAGTCCTTTTGTGAAGGAATCATCTGCTAGGACATAAGCTCTGGTGACCCTGATGGTAGTTATTCTCTCTATCTTGGGAAGCTGGAAACACCACCCAGAAGAGATGAATAATGATTTACGTGTACAAAGGAGGACTAGGCCATGGAGCTGCAATGAAAGCAAGAGAGAAGTTCCTAAATGCAGATAAAATTTTACTTGTCAGGTGAAAATATGAAATTCAGTATTTATGCACTCTGGAAATCATGAAAAGTTTAATTTATTCAATGTGGAAATTATTTGAAATAATACAGGCAGAAAGAAGAGATACATTCCATTTGATTTTTATGGCACACTATGGTATAAAATAGATTTTTTTTTATGCCAGACATCCACTGTATTCTGAACACTTGCTATAATGATCCAATGTGTCTCAAACTCAGGCCTCTGAAATTAATAGCTGCATATTCTTCCAATGCAATTAAATGGTCTGGAAAAAGGCAATGTACCATCATAAATACTCCTTTATTAACACAATTCCTTTACTAACATTAACTACCTGTATATCCTAGGACAGGGACAGCCAACCTGTGACACATGGCACAGGCAGTCTGTGTGTGTGGTGCACAGCAGATCAGGGAGGAGGTTGGCAGCACTGTGGCAGTTACGGCAGAGAGCGGAAAGCAGAGCAGCAGATCCAATGGGGAATAATCAGAGTGGCATTCAGGGAGTGCGTGGGGCTTAATTTGTGGCCTGCCTGCTAAAAAGTTGGTCCCTGCTGTCCTCAGAAGCACATTTCCCAGATAAGCTGCTGAATACCCAAAGTTACTGGGCCAGATCCTTATATGGTGTAAATCAGCACATGCCAGTTTATATCAGCTGAAAAGAGAGATCACTTTTTTACATCACAAAAACACCCCTTGGTAAAAATTGTTACCTCTGCTATTAAAGTGAAAGAGAAAATGACTTTTATACTAGGCTTTTACATGCCTACTTTTAATACCATTTTTTAAACCCATAGACAGTATTTTCTAACTAATACCAAAACGAAGTATAGTTTATGCATTTGCAAGTGATCACTTGTCTGACATATACCTTGAAGTCAACAACATTCACAGAGCTGTGTAAAAGATACTAGTTTAAGTACCTTGCTGACATTAAGTGCAAACTCCTTATAAGTAAATTACAACTACTCCAATGACTAAGTAGCTGTTTTGGAGGTATTTTGGCACAATTGTTCATGGAGTTTCCAGTAATGTCACCTTCAAAACAAAAAGTACGTATTTTCCTCCACCTTCCCCCACCCCCCTTTCACTTGTTTTTCAGGAAACCACATTTTTAGCTTTCCTATAGCTGATACAGACTGTGTAAATGAGGTTGCGTTATGTCGCAACCCGCAGTGTAATATAATAGGAGTGAGGCAACACATTATGTATTACTATGCATGAAGTGAGAAAAATCAAAACAGAACAGAAAGAGGGTTCCCCTTGCCTTGATATAATCCACAGTTAAACAAACTAGTACTCAAGGGAAACGGATAATCATAACTTAACTCCTGAAGTATCACCACACAACCAGTTAGCACCACTACCCAGATAAGAGAGCTACATCACTGTGAGAGTTAAAATTAGACACAGGTCTAAATCCAAAATGGGACTTTGCACCTATCTCCAGCATTTCAGTGTCACTGAGATCCTCAGAAACCCCACTTAAGTGCTACCTAACCCTCTTGGCACCTTGATTTCCACTGATACTCATGCCCAAAGTCAGAGGAATCCTGCTGACACTCGGCAAGATTCTGGGACTCAGGATGCCTGTACACCAGCACATCGAGTCAGACTGATTACCATTCTCCAGCAGCCTTCTGCATTTGATGTATCAGCATCCACACACTTCAAAATGGCAGGGGCACTTGAAATAAAGCTCATCAAACGAGCTTTAGTTCAACCACCCCTGCCACCATTTTAAAGAGCAGTGACACTGATATGCAAGATGCTGTGATGCTTCTTGCATATCACCACCCTCCTCACCGCCAGAGCACTGTTGCCCCTAGAGATTACCTTTGCCCACTGGCTATATTTCCCAACTTGATACTGTCAATCTGTCTCTGGCTCCTGCCTGGCTCACCAATTCTTGCCCCTAGGATTCCTTTTACCAGAGACCGCCAAGGATTGACACGAACCCCCATCTGATTTGGTATCAAGTGAACTTTTAATAGTAACCCCTAAGCTTATTACTAGTATTCTTCCTTGCAATACGACCTGGCAAGCAGTGCCTCCAGGCGTTACAACAGCGACCTTCAGTAGTACCGGCCTCAGATCCTCTGCTGGGTGTGCGAGATGTTGGTTTCTGGATTCCTCGTTGTTCAAACAAGAAGTCTCCCTGGGGTGGCAACACAGAACATACATGGTCCTTTGTTTGTCCATCACTTCTGTAACTTCTCTCATCCCAAATTGTCTAATCCTCTGGCTCTGTGCCAAGCATGCTTTACATGGGGCACCCATCCCCTGGCACTGTGCCAGCCATGTTCCTTATAGAGAAACTGCTGTCCCTTGCTTGCCCAGTGCCAAATCACAGTACTTACATCTCCCAGCGCCACAGAAGGCACTCGGTTCAATTTTGTTGCTTAGTTCTGGAAAGGCCTGGACTATAGCTAAAAGCCGTCGCATAATTCAGTTTGCCCTCTACAAGCATGTGTAAAAGTGTCCTAGATGTTTTCCTGTCTGTGAGGCCTGACCATGTAGTTAGGATAGATCATGCCTTTCACAAAAGGCAGCTTGAGGATGAAGCTTTTGGGGGCTGGGAGGGTGATTATGTGCTTCAATGAACCCAACAGCCCAGCAGTTAGAATACTTGCTCAGGACATATATGACCTATTTTCAAATCCCCGTTAATTTGAAAGCAATGAATGAACCCAGTCCCCCCTAATTCCATGACAGTACCAGAGCCAGTAGACTACTGGGTAGGAAAATCTTTTTTTTTTCAATACCTCCCATTGGAGCTGTTCCACTCTGTATAAATAATAAAATATTCATAGGAGCAGGGACTTGGACCTGATTCTCCCACATCACAGGGGTTCATCCTAATGAATGAGTTACAGAGTTAAACTCTATTCTTTTTCTCTGGCCCAAATAATATTTAATTATGTGTCCACAAAAGGACAGATCCACTGGGAAAGAAAAGACGGACTCACCCCAGAGCACCCAGGGTCCATGCCACTAACTTCCTACCTGTGTCCTAAATATAAATGTGGTGGCCCTGTCAATCACAAGCAGAAAGATAGCTCTAAATCATTCCCATACTCTAACGTAAACCCTAGCTCTGCCTGCTCCAGCGGGTCCAGGCAGAAGACCCCAAGCAGCCTGACTCAAGGAATTGGTGGGGAATGATGCCAACCGCATTGCTAAGCCCAGCCAGGAGACCCCCTAGCTACCAAAAGTTCCCTGGATAAAAGGAATCCTCCCACCCTACTGCTGGGAGCCCCTCCAGCTCTAACCCTAGGTGGAAAGCCCCAGGGTCCACCCCGCCCTACTTATTCTTAGCACAGACTGCCCTGCAGGAGTTAGCCACTCTTGGGGGAGAATTTTCACCCCATCATTTGCTGCTGAAGTCCATGTCAAGAGAATAAAAATGCTGATTCCAGCAGGAAAAAATGGGGTCAATTCTCACCCCAGCAACAGCAAACTCCACTACTGCTCTACAAAACTATGATGCCTTGCATGACCCATTGCCTGCACTTGCTGCTTCCTGCAGCTTGAAAGTGGAGGCCAGTGGAGGGACAGGAGGGCAAAGTATGCCTTCCCTGTCCTTCTGGTGTCCCTCCCAAGAGGTGGCACCTGGTTCATGTGCCCCACTCATCCACCCCATGTTATGCTACTGCCAAGCAGAGTAAGGCAACTAGGCCCAGATTCATAAAGGTCAAGGCACCTAACTGCCAGTGATTTCACACACAAAAAAAGATTAAAATTTGAAAGACAACGTGTTAGCCTTTACATACTGCCACAATTATTTTTGCAAGTAGAGCTTGTTTTTGAAGCAAGTGTGAATTTTGTCAACTTGTCCACATACATCCCCCTTGCAGCTTCAAGAACTTTGTCTAATACATGTCCCTTCTAAATGGGAGTTAAATCCCTAATTAACCTTTGTTAATTGGCCACCTGGTTGCAATTCAAGAGTCAGCCTAGGCCCACTCTCTTCCTCAGCATTCCCTTTTGCCTAACTTATGCAGCTCCCTGCCCAGCATGCTTACTTCAGTAAATCCAATTTTATGGTTCCCAGCTCTCCCAGTAAATTAGGAGATGCCAAACTGAGGATTCTCCTAAGTAAAACAGTGCTTGAAAGCTACACACTGTAAATCCTAAATCCCTTTGTGGATTAAGGCCTAAACATTGTTGCAGTTCTTGTACTTGGTTTACTCCTGTGTGCAATTTCTTGAAACTTTTATTGTGTACTGCATGGTCAGAGCCACCCCCCACTCTCCATATTCTCTTAGCCTCTGGCCACTACAGAATTTACTCTAATATCCAAGAAACTGGGGGGGGAAAAAAATTTCCAGTCCACCACATTGTAAAGAAATGCACAAATGAAGCACTGAAAGTAAATAGTCTTGCAAATAAAACTAATGCAATGTCATCTACTGGAAAGGGCAGATTGACAACCCTGGTGCAATAGCTGTTAAACATGAGATTACCTGTTCATACTATGCTTTCTTAAATCCAATGCCTCCAGATCATGGTCCCTGGGTCATTTTTATTTCCCACTGTAGGAGCTGTTAACAGAAATAGCTAGCTAGTGCTCTTATATGACACTGCTAGTGCAGTGGAAGTGTGAATACATCATTAATAAGAGATGTTGCTGCAGTAGGGCTCTGTGAGAATAAGAAAATCATAAATCTGCAGAATTTCACACCTGGGACTGCCACACAATTAAAAACTTTAAGACTCAACCTCTAATAGTCACTTCTCTACCTTTCACGTAACTGTATTCCGAGTCATGCTCCTAGGGTATATGCTTTCTCTGTTTCTCTATATGTTTATTTACTATGAAACACTTTGTTGGAATAGCACCAGATATACTGAAAAATGAAGGAGAAATGATGCAGATCCCTTTTAAACTTGCATTTTGATGACCATTCCATTATATATTAACGAATGCCTCCAGTCAGATAATCAATGGGATTGTGACATATCATGTACAACTGCTAGTCATCATAATTGTCTTCCAGTAATTTTCATTTTGCATTCTCATGAATAAAAATGCTATAAGAATTGCCTCCAGCAGTTCTCATTTAAGGTCATTTCAATAGTAGGGTGGTATACCTTGGGTATCAACTTCTCCTTATGGTTGTAAACTGCCATCCCCATTGGTCATTAGTGTTATTTAATCAGTTCTCATCTTCCAACAGACCTTTTAAGGCTGTTCTACTTCTCTTTGTAGTTGTTCATCTGCCAAAAAGCCACCGGTGATCATTGAAAATTTCATTGCACCCGTGTACTAAATAGCTTAATAACACTTAAATGGGATACACCCATGCCTCTTCATTTTTCCCTGGTACAGTAGTTATGAAACAAATAATTTACCTTCTCTTTCATCCAGGAATCCCCTGGTCAAAGTAAAACCAAACACACTTTCTATGCAAAAGAAATAAAGCATAAAGGACAGGCAGTATTGGAAAAGTGAGTCCCCTCATCTTGTGGGTACAGCCAGCTGCAATGCTGTCTCTCTGTTGGGCAAAGTCAGGACATTCAACCCGAGCTGGAGGAAAACACTATCAAGGCATACAGAGTAATTTACCTTCCAAACTAGTTCAGTCCTGCTTGGGTTGTACAAAACTGCGTTTATGGACTTCTGTAAAGCGAGTGCATCAAAGCTGCTCCATGTAGGTCCTCAGGCTGGACTGGCACCATGAGAGAGGAAAGATAAATGTTATAATCTATCTCTTAATTCAGACAACCACTCTTTTTTCCTCTCTTACCACACTCCACCCATACCCACAAGCTTCTCCAGTATAACTACTATTACCATATTTACTTGAATATCAGATGACTTCCCCAATAGATTCTAATTATATATGGAAAACATATAAATTGGTTATAATGTTCCAGTTATAGAATCTAATTAGTGGAGGTTTGCCTTGAATGTGTTCCCCTCCCACCACTACAGCAGGGAAAATAAATCTGGGAGGTTCAGGTGGCCCCCTTGACCTCTGTCCTTTCAAATTCAACTTCTACCCCTGAAGCCCTGTATCCCCCTCTTTACTATCAGACCCTGCTCTCCCTGAGCATGTGGAAGGAAGGCAAATTTGAAAACATTTAACTTTGTATTACAAGTACCCAAAGACTTAATTCATCCAGAATTGATGCATTTTACCTTTTCTGAAATTACTGCAAGTTTTAACACAAGTATTCCACAAACACACTTTTAAGCAGCACTTTTATTCCTACTTATATATAATCTATTTTTTTTGTAAAAATATACGTCTATATATAAGGTTATATATATCTACAATCCAAGTATCACTCCACAAAGAAAACCTTCACTCATTACAAAAACTGCATCCATGAACCTGTACAAAGGCTCACTGGCCACCCAAACCCGTTACAATATCCGCATCACATGCAACACACAAAAGCAACTCCTGGTCCCTCAGACCATGCAACCTTTCCTTTCATCCCCACCCCGCTTGTGGGGTCACGTAGTCAGCTTATCTGTCCTCTATGTCACTGTTACTCCAGCTACCGCTGGAGGACCTGCTGCTGCTGTTGCTGCCCTCAGTCCCCCATGTTTCTTCCTCTTCCTTGCTGTCTCTACCCCCTTCTCTGCTCGGAGAGAGGGGTTGGAAGGTCCTGTGCCACATGTCTCTATGCCAGGTGGCTTTGGCTGCATCCTCTCCATCCTCCACTACTGATTTCTAGTAGTAGGTCTGGAGGTCGCTTAGAGCCACTGTCATACAGCATACTACCTCTACGACCATGTACAATAGGAGGAACCTGGTTTTCCACAGGGCATTCCTGATGCAGGATGCAAACTGGTCAAAACGAGGTGACAGATTCCCCTGGTGTTTGGCAAGGTGGCCATACAGCGCCCCTTGTCTAGTTAGCCAGTTGACATCCGTCACTACTTCACAGAGCTGCTTCACCCTTTTCCATACCTCTTTGGTGCAGGTGCAGAGCCAGAGGAGGTAGTCAATCATATTGATGGCTCTGTGGCACTTTGGCCATGGGCAGCTGGGTCTCCCCAACTTCCCATCACTGGTAGGGCTCAGTGGGCTATAAGCCAGTTCAGGTCCTTCCAGTCTTTGCGCAGGTCCTTGTGGTTGATGCCCTCCAACACGGTTGGCATTTGTCACCTGGGAGCAGGTCCATGGGTGATGTGGTGTCCCTCAGCCTCACCATCTCCTGGATCTTCTTGTGGCTGCTTATGGTCACAGGCCGTGCGCTCTGCAGGCCATACAAGCTGCAGCACTGGTTCAGGATCTTGTAGAACCATGGTGACAAGTATGCATGAATGATATTAATCCAAAGCCAAAAGGCTCATCATTTACCATATAGTTCATTGGTGTGGACTCCACCAGAGTCAACAGCATTTAAAGCCATGGTGATGCAACAGCTCAGCTTTGCTCAGTATATGTGTGTAGACTTTAGATACCTCCTCCCCCAAAAATGCTTCATATGCTAATTAGCCCCTCATGACTGGAACTGAGGTTCCTTGTCACAGTCCTGGGATCCTCCAAAATTTATATGAGATGCAAGGCAACATGGCCCAGCTCTACCTCATGGAGGGTGGGGCCACACTAATCATATGCAATGGGCTGAGAGAGGAGGTGACAGAGGGATTCTGGGTGAACTGTTTGGGGCCCTGTTTGGTGATGTTTGCCAGACACGGCTGGTAAAGAAACAGGAATCATTGGAAATGGGAAAGAAAGGTGTAGCTCAGCTGTGGAAGTGAACAGCAAGTCAAAATGCAGTCAGTGTATTGGATCACCATGACTTGAAAAGAGCCAGTGTTGAGGAGGACTGAGCACAATGGGCAGTACCATATATCTTCTTCATATGGGCACTAACCTGTCCTTGTGTTAGGCTCCTACTTGGCAGGGAAAATACCATGGCCATGATGGTGATAGGAGAAATAAACTGATCAAGGTAATGAAATTAAAATGGCATCGTGTAGTGCAGGGTGCACCTTTGTCTGCTTGTGGACAAGACTCCCTATGAGAGCCTCATAGTTAGCTTCCCACTGGCTAGCTTCCAGTGGAAGGATCTCAGCTACCCGCCAACTTTATGAAAACAAGAGACTCCTTCCTAGCTTGCTCCTGCAGCCATATGGCTGAGAGCAAGCAAAACTCAGAGGCATCTGAACCCCCAAACTTCTGGACTTGGGCCTGCATGTAGGATGCCCGCCAAAGGATTTTGAAACATCTGAAGCCTCAGGCAGGGGTGGAGGATGCTTGCTGGTATTGTCGCCATATTTGGTTCTTGAATGACTCATAGATTTGGAATTGATTTCGCTGATTTGACTTGGAACATAACAATTTTTTCTTTAAAAAAAAAAAAAGGTTCCTATCAGTATGTTTCCCAATATAGGTCATGTGTCTTATAGCCATGTTAAGTGTTGATGGCATTTCATAGTTTCATAGTTTCATAGTTGTTAGGGGCTGGAAGGGACCTTACAGTTCATCGAATCCAGTCCCTTTGCACATGGGCAGGAAAGATTTAATCAATTCCATAGCTGGTTTCCATTATTGAGCACATGCTACTTTTGGCAGCAGTTTAATGATGGACAATGTATTTAATGATGTTTCCTTTTATGCAAGTATAAGACAAGAAGTTTTTTTCCCCATGCTGATTGGGGAAAAAAAACCTTGTCTTATATTTGAGTCAATATGGTATATAGCGCAGGGGTGCTCAACCCCCAGCCCATGAATCAGGTCTGGCCCCCAGCAAGATGTCATCCAGCCCATGGGGCTCCCCAGGGGTCCAGTTATTTGGCAGCAGGGGAGTGGTGGCACTTTGCACACTAGATCAGGCACCTGATCCCAATAATTACTCAATCCTAATACACAGGGCCAGGTGGAGCAGTACCAGGCACCAAGGTCCAATCCTGGCATATGAAAACTAGCCAAGGCCCTGTGGGGCCTGACCTAGCCCACAAACTGGCACTAAGCCATTCATCTGGCCTCCAGGGTCGAAAGCTTGAGAACCACTGATAAAGAAGGATTTTGTTGACACTTTTCTAATTTTGTGTTACTGTCATATGCAGTGAGGTAGTAAAGTTTAGCTGGTGTAGACTTAAAAGAGATTAACTATAATTTTTCTCTTACCTAAAACAGCTATCCTTATTTGAAGGATAACATATATGGGAACAAAGATATGTAATACTGTGTATTACATACAAAAGTATTTTTTAAGAAATGGCACAACATTTCACAAATTGTCCAAAAAACAATCCTTCTTGTTATTGTTTATCAGGGTAATAAACAAAGACCCAACCATATATGTCCTGTTATGCAGAGAAGTTCCATTGATGTCGAATTGGTAATTATTATGTATAAATCATTTTACTCTCACCAATTATCTTTTTCAACTCCAAACTACTTAAAACAGGAGTAGAGTGTTCCTTCTTTCAGAAAATAAAATGTTAATTGAAAACTCCAATTTCTGTAAGCCATCATATATTAAAATACACAAGGCTAGTGGAAAGACAATAGTATCGGATACTCCATTGATTACTGGCATGCATGTATAAATCCACTAATAGAAGGGGAGTTCTAATTTTGAAAGGAAGATTCTTTTTTCACAGGTGTAAAGGCTTAAATCTAAATTCAAAGTGATTATCCATACAGATCTTAGAGTGCCAATGGCTGCCAAATTATAGTCACTAGATTAAGCCTTAAGTGCAGCCCCTGGTAATTGGTGGAGCATAAGTACTGTATCTCAGAGAAACAAATCTGGGGTAGAATTTTCACATTTCCTCCCCCAACATTCCCAAGGGATGTGCAGACTTTGAAAGGCTAAAGCACAATTCCCTCCTTTCATCTGGTCAATTACTCAAAAGAAGTGTATCTAGAGAGTTAGAGCTGTACTCCACAAGTCTAGCCACCACCAAATTAGCCCAAGTCAGGCACTGGGGAAGATCCTCTTACGCTTCTCCTTGGTTAATCTGGCATGGGCACACTCCAGCCATAAATAATGCCTTTGCAAAAATGACTCTTTCGGTTTCTTTTCATATTTTTACCTTTCTGGGGTGATATCTTCTGAGGTTCAATTTATTTTTATGAGGTTCTGAGTACATGCAAATCTGAAGTCAGTGAAAGCAGAGAAAAATCATTAGTACCTCCACATCATTCATCACAAGTGACCTGCATTTCAAGTGGGTCAGGCACTTGGCATTCTCAGGCAAGAATCTATACCCATACCCAGGGACAACCTTAAGAGACCAATAAGTTTTAGAAAATGAACAGTCTTGTTACAGTGCACAAGTGAGTGCTTTGTCTGGAGAATACATTGCTAAGGGAAGATAATTAATGGTATTCATTGTCTTTTTTAGCACAGCTTCCTCACAAATGGCTGTTTTGGCATCACTGGGCATGTCTACACATTCATTAATGCACCTTTGCTACTGCACATTAAGTTTAGTACCTCTGATATGATGTACCAGATAAAGATGCAGTAGCTGTGCTAATGCATAGTAGCAAAGGTGAACTTTTGTGTGATGCTTAATGCACAGTAGACTAATTCTACTGCGTATTAGCACATAAGCACAGTTTTTGTTGTGATGCACTGATGCACAGTAAAACAGTTCACTGTGCATTAAGGCATCTCGTGTAGACATGCCCACTATCATAATATCAGAGCTGAAATGATGCAAGAACCATCACTCATGTATCTACAACTTGTTCTGGTACTCTACAGATGAAGTATAATACATTGTTATTTTTGTTTGCAGACTGTCAAGCTGTGACACCTTAACTCAGGTGCATGAGCTCTTGTTCATACAAGCAATCTCACTCACATTACTGAGGCCACAGCTGAGTAAAGGGCAACACCTCAAGGATCATTATCTGAATCTTTATCACTGACTTTGTTACTTGAGTAAATTTTCATTGTGACATTTTAATTTATCAAAGCTCAAATTCCACCTTGGTATAACAGGAGCAGGAATCCAAAATTTTAACATATGCATGAAAGAGCCAAGCTGTAAACATGGCAGCAATAAGGAACATGTAGTGCTCGCGACATTATACTGAATAAGGAGATTGTTGCTATCTTTCATTATTCCATTTTCTAGGAGTTATCTGATAAATATAGTTTACTACAGAAAATCACAGTGTAAAACCGGTCATAATTAATCCAATATTCAGTAAAACCAAAGGAGTGTAAAGCATCACCTATCAGCAATTAACACCACAATTAATATCAATATTAATACTTCTTAACACACCAGGAATGATGAAGCAAAATACTTTCATGATTTCATTTCATAACTTCCCAATGAACCTATCTAGCAAATCTAACAGAATCAGGTTACATGCTCAATACTATCATCTTATTAAAATGCTTCAATTAACAACTTTAGCTGCTCCAGTAGAGCAGGACTTCATTTTAGTAATCCAGCCAGTAACAGTTTCCTAGAAACCTCTGAATTTGTTAATCACTAGTTCATTTGGAAGATAGCACGCTTCTTTTATTTACCTGATATTTGGCCTCATGATATAACCCAACATTCTCCAATTGCAGTGGTTATCACATAGCAGGGGGTTTTGTTACCACAGGAGATTGTGGTTTTAACAAATTGTACAGTCAGCCTTTGCAGAATTCTCATATGCAATAAAAAATTCACGGACCAGGTTAGTTGTGGGTTTCTGTTCCCTCTGCTGCACACACTCATATCCTTCTGGCAAAAATTCAGAATGGAGGCCTCCCACCAAATGCAGTATGACTAGCTGGATCAACGTGCTGACAGTCTGCCCATGGAACACAGCTGTAAGCCACATGACAAACATCATGGTACTAAGGATGCCAAGGAAGAGTAAGATTAATTATTCTGGGCCTATTCAGTATTCACACTTTTTCCCAAGGGTATTGTTGACCAAATATAAACACTGGAAAAATAGCATTATTTGTGTCTAACACAAATATGATTAGAATATTTGAAACATATCTAATATCCAGCCCACAAAATCTGCTTTTCCTACTTTTTTCAGCCTGTTTGGACCTGTACATGCTCTTACAAAAAACATCCTGTACTGAATGTGAAGGGAATCAATGAAATCATAAAAAACAGAATTAACTCCAACTCTCTCTGCTTTCAGAAATCTATTTCTTTTCATCTTAAAAAATAATGAGTGATTGAAATGACTTGAGCACCTGTTCAGACATTCTGAAAACACCATGTTTATTTGCATATTTGAGTTCATTACATGTATATGCATTTCAAAGGGTTTTTATTAAGGTTTTTTTTTAGAGGACAGTGAAGAAGACCTGAACATGAGAAAAAAGAAAAGAGGAATTACAATGAATCAAAGAGTGCAATTGTGACACCAATCTAATTCAGTCACATATTCACATCCAGGCAAGCTACACTGTCGCTAAGTACAGGCGTTCAAGAAGCCTGTAGCAAAAGCGCTCAAACTTTTGAGTTTTACTCTTAAGCACCCCCGTTTGGGTTGGGAAGACCCAGAACCTATAAAGCCCTTTTGCAGCTGGGCAACCAGAAGGATCAGTTCAACTACAGACTGGGCTTGGCACCATGAGCACAAGTGGCACAGGGATGGGGGAGAAGGTGAGCCCCCACCAATGTATGTAGCCACAGCCCCACACTTCAACAGGCTGTCTGGATCCACAAAGCCCTATCTAACTGCCTCTCACCCACATGGACCAGGAGCCCTCCCTGGATGAGTAGGGCTAGCGAGCTTTAAGTGCCCAAGCCCTGGTACTGGGCCATAGGTCTCCTGCCACAGTCTCCTCTGACCCTGCATCATGGGCACCATTGCCCACACCCCAGGCTTCTCAGGCACCGTTCCACTTCCCTCTTCTCCCCCTCCCCTTCCCCAACTCTCCCCAAGGGGTACACACTGGGGTACAAGGAAATGCAGCACAGGGAAGAGACATGCCTCAGTTTAAAAATGCTGTGGTTGCCAAACTTTTCCTGTGTATAATAAAGAAAACCTGCTGAACATTGCCCATGTCCCAACTTGGTCCCTGTTCCCAATTAACACAAAACAGCAAACCTTTGGTGGTGGCAGGATAAGGGGGGGGTTGAGAATGAGGTGACAGAATCTGGAAGGGGGGACTGGGGTCAGGGGGGATGCTGCAGGGCATCAAACTCAACAAATATAAAACCTTGGAGGTTTTATACTCAACAAATATAAAAGCTTGGAGGAGAGGCACAGGCTTTAGACCTGGAACCCTACTCTCAGAGGTCCAGGATCAAGACTGGGGATTTCTCCATGTACCCGCTAGACAGCTGCAAGATCCCAGACCCCATGTCTGTATGACAGCTGCAGGCCAGGGGGTATCACCACAATGGGCACCAAAGACTCCTGGCTCTCCCACACAGGATCCCAACCCCTTGGCCCCCAAGGCCATGTCTCCCCATTCAAGGACCACGGACCCATGACCCTCACCAATCCTTGGGGCTCATGTCAGACAGCTGACCCAAGCCAGAGCGTTGCCTATCCCTGCCAAGGCTATGCCACTCCCCTGCAGCAGGACCTAGGCCATAAGTGGGGTGATAGGGAATGGAAAAGCTGCCCCACCTGGCCCCTGGGTCAGGGAGTGGACAACCTGGGGCCCTCAGACTCTGCTGCCAGAAGCTGCCCCAGCAACTACCTGGCCCAGCAGGCTGGTGGTCTGTTCTCTCCTGTCCATTCTGAGTACTCCTGTGCCCTTTCAGGATTGACCTGGATCCACTTGGGGACCCTGCAACTGCAGGACAGCTGGCAGCAGTCCAAGGTCCTTTGCATTAACTCCCTTTCCTGGGACTGGGACTCTCAGTTCTGCTCCAGCACGGAGTCTCCTCCAGAAAGCGGGTGGCCATCCCAAGCCCCCAGTCATGCAACTTGGCAGCCTGGGTGTAAGCATCCCCCAACCCGTCCATTTCCTCCATATATGGCCCAATTTGTTCCCCCTGTTGATCTCACAGCTCCTGGTGACAGGATCCACAGTGCACGGGCTGAGCTCAGAGGCTGTGACTGGAGCTTGTAATGTCTCTTCAGCATGTCATATACACATCTTTCATTTGCTCAGGAGGTGTTTGGCCACCCATCTTTGACCCACCATTGCTGCCACTGCAAGCTGGCCTTCTGCACACAGAGTGGAGCCCGCAGACAAGGAGAAGGGGTTGCTTAGCTTTCAGAGGTTAGGGTTGAAGGGGGCAGGTCCAGGGTTCGGATAGGCCAATGAATGGGGGAGGGAGGTTATGGGTTGCCCCAAGGGATTCATACAGTGAGTGTCTGCACTGGGAGAATTGGAATTAGCTGGCACCTGCTGGACCTCACCCATAGATCGGAGCAGAGGGAAGGGAAAAGGTGTTGTTGGGCTGTTTGCCAGCCTGTGCACGTGTGGAACCTGGGAGTCACCCTGGCAGCGAGAACAGGGTTGCTGAGATAAATGTTCCCATGTGGGAATCCTTCAATCACATGTCCCTTTCCTGGACTGGGAGGGAGGGATGGAGGAAGGGAGGGAAGTCTTTGGGTTTTTTGACAATGAGGGAATTTTTTCTCATTTCTGCAGTGGTTGACAGACATAGCTGTATGGTATCTCCTGTCCCTGACCTGGGGGTGCTCTCTGAAAAAAACTGCTCTTTACCCTTTTGCCTGCTGAGCACAATAAATACTATTGATGCCTTTCCAGGCATGCTTTGGGGGACGGGGAACTGTTTATGCTCAAGCACCAGAGGTATCTGTGCTTAGGGCCAAATCTCCCCATGGGGCCACAGCATGACCCTAAGAGAAATGTCAAGAACGTGTCTATTAGGCAGATTTTTTATCCCATTAAATAGGATGTGCTCTCTTACATGCCTGGGGGGGAGAGGGAGGGCGGGGCAGAATTGTGCCTTGGCTTCATCAGGGGAGGGCGGGCAGTGACAGTGGGTGATTCACCCTTCCCCTATGCCCAGGCATTCGCAGCCCTGACCCCTCCAGCCCCAACCCCTACATGGGCTTCTCAGCCATAATGGCCTGAGAGAGGACTATGACTGCAAGAGGTGGCCTAAAGTGGCCTTGGCTCCCCTGTTGTTCCTTCCTTCCCTGCCCACCTCCCAGATGCTCCGTGTTTCTCCTGGGACCTGAGTCCTTGTCATGGCTGTATAAAGCTGGGGCAAAGCTTACTATAACAGGGTGCATAGCACCCTTGCGCGCAGCCTGACTTGTTAAGAGAAGTGTTGGAAGAACTGGCCACATGTCCTGTGGATCAAGCCAGCACAGCAAGCACTGTGCTGGTACTGGGGAGACTGGTATACACTCTGTACCTCTGAGAGGGGCACAGAGACATTGGTCCAGAACAGCCATGGTCCCTGTGTGGGGAATGGTGTCACAGGGCCTGTCTCTCCCTTTTCTCCTCCAGCAGGGTCCCTGCGGGTGACTCCTCTTGGAACATCCCTTGTCTTGTGGGCTTGCAGGGTGATGTCTGCCCTATTATTGGTCAGGATATGAGACAGGGCTTTGGAAAATGGCATTCTCTGCCCCTGGCCCACTGATTGCTTTTTGCATCAAACATATGGTAATAATGCCTCCTCATCACTGTAGTTTTGGAGAGGTACTGTGCCCAGTCTCTGTTGTGACCCCTCACCTGCATCTGCTGGGCGATATGCCTGAAGACATCTCTGATTCAATGCTCTAGATGAAGCTGATGCTGGATGTGTTTCTCACCCCAGATGGTGATGAGATCCTTTATTCCACCATAATGCCAGTTCTGTACCCAGGTTTGGCTGGTGACAGCAGATGAGTCAGGTTCATTCATGCTCCATGGTAGTGCCCACTGGGGTCTCGGTGTCCATGGGTGGGTGGTGGTCTGGCTGCCAGGGGTGGGATAAAGCCTGGAAAGGTGAACAGATGGATGGAAGCAGCAGCGGGTGCACAAAGGTGCAGGTCCTGGTGCATGGTTTTCACTCTCACTTCAGAGGCTTGGGGCCCCTGCTCCCACTTTACCTGGGGTCCACTGCTCAGGTCACCTCCAAAATTTCAAACTGTCCAGGGGCTTTCAGCTGATGCCCTGTGATTCTGGCAATGCCACACTCTCAGCCTGAGCTGTAATATTCAAGGGTCCTCAGCCCACATGGTATCTTAGGATCACCAAGTTTTATCAGATTTTTTTTCACTTTTACTTCTTTTCCATTCCCTTAACTGGCACTGTATAGAGCCCCCGTTTTGAAGAGATGTCAATATAAATATAGATGTCACAAGTGAAGAGGCACAAGGCATCACACACTGTCAAGTGGTTGTTTTGAACTATTACAAATTTATTTCAATATTTGAAAAAGAAATAACTACATCTAGATATGTAGTTTATAAACCTGAGCAAGGTAGAAAGTTGAAATGACTTGTGGTAGCAGATGTGGTATGGAAAGGCATGAAATCTTAAAAGAAAGAAGATTACAGAGGAGATCTGAGACATACCTCAAACTCTGTAACGGACTGTCTGAACTAGCTTTCTATCACGTGCACATGCTTCCAAACCACTACTCGAGTGATCAGAATTAGGAGAAATTGGCTTTAAGACATGAGAACAGAGAAACACTGTCTGCTTCTTTATGGGCCACTGCAGGGGCGACGTGCAGGGGGTGCATGTGCACGTGCACCTGCTGAGAGTGCCGTTGCACCCCCTGTAGGGCTGTGCTCCCTGTTTAGGTGGTGGGCAGGGGGGCAGCAAGAGCACCAGTGCCCTGCCCTGCGAGCACCAGCCTGAGAGCGGGGCCGCCAGCAAAAGTGGTCACGTCGCTCCTGGAAGTGGCCACGGGAGCTCCAGAAGCGGCGCAGCTGCTTTTACAGTGAGTGAGATTGGCTGCAGGGGACACGCCCTCCCCCCCCAACTCAAGGCACCAGACACCCAAGGGCCATTGAATACATCCAAGACTTCATTTCAATGAGCTGGACTCTTGGGTTTCTGGTCCTGCATCCCCCATTGAGGACAGTCAGTGTAAGTGCTTCTTGCAGTCTACATTTTACACATGCATTCAGTTTCCCCAAACAAGTCAGAAAGTAGTGATGCTACATATTAATATGTGTAGGTATGCTGATGTACATTTTGGGCATGTTCAAGTACATTATTCACTTCCACGATTAGGGAACTTGCCATTGCCAGAAATCAGTGCAAATTAATCAGTTCTTAAGACAGGTTAACTGTGAGCAGCAGGAAAATAGCAGCAGCCCTACATTCAGCATTTGCTCACCTGCACCCAGGACAATATGCAATAAGAGAAATTAAACAATAAGCAGTTTTTTTGTGTGTGGATGGATTTATGCTACCCAGAGGGAGGCCACAGGCAGGGCCTGGGGACAGAGGCTTTGCTGACTCTTGTCAGTGACAGCCCAGGGGCAGAGGTGGGCCCAGCACTCAGGCAGAGGAGATCAGCTCTGACCTAGGCTACACCACTGTGCCACAAAGCAAGGTGCTGCAATGCCCCATGGGATGTCAGTGGAATACAACCTCCTAGTATAGATATTCGTTACAGCTCTCTAACCTACAGCACTGAAGTCTGTTATCACACCCATCCAGGGTTGAAGTCTGATACCACAGCCATCCAGGGTTATCTAAATAGTGGGAGTCACCATTTTTACAGCACTCTATGTGCCCTGAATGTCTGGTTACGGCTGGAGAGCACTTTCTGTGTGCCTACCACACACTAAAAGTAACTTCTGTACCTGGCCTGTATGTCCTCTGCTTCATTTTTATTGCAACTTCAAATTTCTAACAAGTCCACCCAAACAGGCAGCTGCCCTTCTGTTTTCAAAGTTGTTCGGACCTGTTACAGATACATACACGGCTTCAGTCATAGAGCCATAATTTTTGCCTCAAATCTGCACGATGCTTTATTTCTACAGATGTCTTTACACACACCCATGCAGAAGTGCAGATGTGTGTATTAAGACTGTACAGTTAGGAAATAAAACCTTTAAGTGCACTCATAACATTACGTCTACCCCCTACTGTGCCAACATTAGGGAGGTTTTTTCACAGTTGAACACTTTTACCTAAATTATGCAATGTAATAAGATTTTGCATTGCATAGAGGCATCTCTTAGGGAAATCAAAGTAAATTTTCATCAAAGTGCTCAACAGTTCTTGTTCTCTTTTAGGGCTACTTTGATGCCAAATTTCAATTTTGTAATCAAAGCCATTTTAAAGACCTGCTTAAAAAAAGGCAAGGTCCTGTTTAAAAAGCAGGGGAAAGCAGTCTGTACCCCTGCTTTTCATTCTCATAAATACCCAGAATATTTTTATTCCACCTTAAAAAAACACACTCATCATGTGGCAGAGACCAAGCCTGAAAAACAACAGATCCTAGGAGGCAACTTTCGGAAACCTGTAAGCAATGGAAAACAAAGGATAACAATGGAAACGCTTATGTCATCTTAATTGTAGAGAGTACTTCTACCACAACCACAACAGCATCCACATGCACAAAAATGTGTACATTACAGAGAACAGTAGCTGTTACGCATCTATCCATTTTTCAAGCAAAGTCTCCAAATTTAATGGGCTGAAGGAAAGGTAATAAAGTGTAAAGATTAATTATAATTCTGAGGGGCTTGAAGGACGTGTTACCACTACTATAGAACTTTATAAATCTAAATAATCCTCACACTCAGTAAATCAATGGGAATTTTGCTGGCTGCATATGAACAGGCGCACAGCGTTTGCACAGGGAAACAATCAATGTGAATTTCATCCAAGTACGGAACTGACAATGGCATTGGATATGATCGAAAGGAAGAGATGGGGCTCGGGCCGGAGGAGGAAAGGAACACATTGATGGCTTTGGAGTCAAGAAACTCTTTCAGAGTCTCAGCCCCTCAGCAACCTTCATTCACATTTTGAGAAATGACAGAAATCAGGAAATATTACTTCGGGTTGCATGCTTCTGTCCTGGCCTATCAAACGCACAGAGTAGTAACAGCAAATTACTGGAAACTGCACTTTGAACTTAGCCACTGGCAAGGATCCCAGTCAAACAGAAATGTAAAAGTTCCTTTCCTCCATGGGGCCTCTTGCATGGGGTGTCCCTATAGACATTTCTATAGCTGGTTGCAACAGGTTGGAATGAGGCCCCGAGCCAAAAAAACAAGCCCTGACCAGTATTATTTCCTACTGCCTGTGATGTTTATTAAAAAGATTTTTTGGCACATTGTGCCCTGCTTTGTTGGACTGTGTTATAGGCTCAGGACCCATCGAGGAAAAAACTGGCACCATTTTTCCCAAATGTTTACTCCTTGTTTTCTTCCAAAGATTTTGATAAATGGCTAGCACTTCCGTTCAGCATCACTGTAAGTGCAATATAAAACTATATTTAAAGAAGAATTAAAAACGGTTAACCTGGTTGCTGAGCAAAGACTCTGGATTTCCTGTGACTTTAACCATAATTAGCTTGTAAACCCTATCAATATTTCTATCACAGACAGAAGAAACAACATTTTTCTACATGCCAGACTTTACAACAGGGTATGTAAAAAACCAACAACAAAGCGTGCAGGAGCAGTAACTTAACGTTATTAGCAACCTGAAGAGTGCCCAGTGAGTGCAGAAAGGTACTGTAGTTTTCCCCCCTTCCGGAGGGGAAGTGATCAAAATATTGGCCTCTTTACAGGTCTGTTATATTCCTGTCTAAGAAAACCCAATTTGCACAAGCAAATAAACTGGCTCATTATAAAACTGAGGGGTCAACTTGAGTCAGATAAATCCAAAAGTCAGACAGCTGAAGAAACAATCTTTTATTTAAGCTGCAACACAGGTGATCCTAGAAGGAAGCAGTAAATCCCCATGGATCCACAGCTTCCTCATTGAGGGGGATGGGAGGCAAGGGGAGGAGGGGGGAAAGGAAAGAGAACAACGTCCACTCCTTAAGAGCATACAGCTCACCGTGCACCTTATCAGAAACAAGAATCCTGCCTTGCAGTTTAGCAAAACTAGTCAAATACAAAAAATAAAAGGCTGTGGCCGGATACATAATAAACTAGATTCCACAGCTGCTTTTGCTGCTATTTCATGAACCTTCTCAAATCACAGCAAAGGTAAACTAGGGAAAATCTTATCCACATGTTTTTGTTTTTGATTATGGGAATTTTCCAAAAGATTTCTATTTTCAGTGATGAAAAGGAACAAGGAAAGCAAGAAAGGAGATGAAAGCGAGAAAAGAGAGAGAGGTGTGAAGAAGAGAGAGGACAGACTTTCTTTTTTTTTCCTGCCTTCCTTAAGATTACTCCATTTATTTGACAATGATAGTCTGCAACATACACAGTTTATATCTAACTGTACTCCCTTGACATTTAAACTGGTAAGCAATATCATAGGTCAATGTTTTGGCTGGAATATGCAAGTTCAGTGACACTACAATAGAAATAAAAACAGTGTGCAGATGAGCAGCCTGGCAGGACAAGAGGGAAGGGATTGTAATGTTATTAACCAATAACACCTCAATATTTTAGCAGGCATTTTTTGTTTCACTCTCTAACAGGAATCAGTACCTGTATAAAATTAAGTGTTCAACTTTGTGTTTCAGACTTTGCACAGAACAGATATTAGAAAGAAAAGAAAGAGTTTTAAATTTGTGCAAGGAACTATCTAGCTAAAAGTGATCTTTTTTTCTGTGGAGACTCAAGATTAATAAATCACATCCCTAATAAATCTTCCCAAGGCACAAATCTGGAACTTATGGAAATAAAATGTTCACATAAGGATTTCAGTCCATTACTGTGTATTATAGTGACAGGAGGATTTCTTGTACCACGCCCTGAACCCTTCTGTTTGCACTGAGGTTGTAGTATAGGCTAGTAAAAGAGGTTTTTCTCCCCATGTGACTTAATATGGACCAGTGTTCTACATACCTTTGTTGAAAGTCCCATGGGGAAACACAACTTGCTTAAATGCATCTTACTGTGTATGATAACCCTAAGTCTTTCCTACTTCAACTATCCTTCTAAAACCACTGTTTCATCTGCTCTTGCATGTTCAGCAAATGGAAAGATCATTATCTGAAGCACCAATTACATCTGTGTAGACTACCCAGGGCCCCTGTATATATTGGCAGTATATAGTATTATTCTATGACAGATCCCCCCAAGGCAAAATGTGCTGCATATCGCAATAAGGCCAAATATTAAGTATGTCAGGATTAATGTATGTCATGTCATTACTAGTACGTAATGGTTAGATTTGTCAGGAAAGTGGTGAGGCTTGTGGCACGTGTTATAAGTACCATGGACCTGAAGTGAAGAGAAAGGAGTACTACTGTTGGAAATGGTATGCCACATCTTTAAAAATCTAAAAACATTAAAAGAGAAAAACAAAAATTTGTACTGCCTGCTAAGCCTTTGTGGCTCCTTTACAGAATATACTACAATATGTCATCGTATATCCCATTGGTCAGCTCATTTCAACTAACAGGAATTGAGATGTCAAGAGAAGTGCACTCTGGGCTATCTTCTACAAACTGGAAGATCCATTGAAATAAATGAGTAGAAGTTTTGGACTAGAAAGACTTGCAAGATTTGGCTCAAAGAGAGTGGAAGCCCAGCTTAATGCTTCCTCTCTGCAGTAGGTCATATCCAAAAATTGTAGTTAATTTATTATATGGTCATGTCACAGTCTAGTACGATGGCACAATTATGCAGTGTTCTGTATAAATACAAAACAAAGGTGTTTCTTCCTAATTTTCCCAAAAGAATATTTGAAAAAAAAAGTGTAAACATTTTAGGAAAGAGAAGTTAAAAGGAAATAAAATAAGTCAACAGAAAAAAAGAGATCAGTTTTAAATCAAAGGCTCAATCAGAAGTCTTCTAGTAGTGCTCACTCTTCTCCCTAGTTCAGACTTGCAGTGTGGCATTAATAAATGCCCTCCCCCCCTCCCACACACACACACACAGACTTTTTTCCTTTCCATTTAGAGCACTGATTGTTTGCCTTTGTGTATTTTAGAAGACGTAAGAGATGAGGATGCCATTGCCCATCACAACTACTCATTTCCTACAATCAAAGCTAGGACTGCCTACATGCAAAACGTGCCTACAGACTGCATACCTTTTTTTTTTTTTTGCATTCTGTTTAAACATGATGCATACATCTCACTTGTCCCCTAATTTCCTGAATATGATATATATTTCCCCATTGAAGTCACGTGGCAGTGCAAGCTACACTCCAGCTACAGCAGCCTGCTGTATCCTGTCAGGGGAATCAAGTTACCAGGAATGTCGATGCACTTCTAAAGGAGTAGTCGGGTGGGGAAGAAGGACAAATATGTTTTGTAAGACTTTTTCAGAGAGCGCAAGCAGCATTTAAACCCTGAAGTGCAGAGCAAATTAGGGTTGACTCTGTTTACATGGAATATACGAGTTTTTAAAAAACTAAAGAGAAAAACAACAGAAACTGTGTTTCTGCCTGCAGCCATCTGTGTCTTGAATTAAAGACCTGTCATTGCCAGTCCAGTTCAGGTTGACTGTGAGTCTCCCTTAATAAAGCAAAAAAAAATGAGAAAAGCCCTTTTCTTATGGTGCTGCTAGGGATACCAGACATTTTACAGACATAGAACAAGCCCCTCTGAACCATAATACCCTAACCTATTGGCTTCCCATCTATATGACTCTGGTATAAAGACAGTTGATTGACTTCGACTTTTATTTGCACCAGTGTGAAGTAGAGAGTACTCGAATCACAGAAAGATTAGTAGGGTTACCCCCGCCCTGCCACCATTTACTCAAGTTAATAGGGCAGGTTCGATCCCTGCTGAGAAGATGACACATGCATATGCAATGGTTCACAGTCTGGGGCTTCTTATGTGATATGGGATGTTTGGAAGACATGTGTCAGTAAGATAGTTGGGGGGGAGGTAAACCTGAAACAAGTACATAAAAAAGTCAGAGTGGATATTCTTTCACCTATACACTAATACTTTGAGGAGTTCAAAGGTTTTCCATGCCTATGGCATTTGGCAATTATAATCACACAGTAAAATACCTAAGGTTAATGAGTAACCTCTAAAGGAAGTTACTTCACATAATGACAGCAATTTCTCTCAACTAAATGTTAATAATAAGGCCTGTAATACGGTGAGAAGGAAATGGTGGCAATTGGCAAATGGAAGCCTGTTACCTAGTAACAAGTCCTTGAGGTATGAGCTTGAAAAAAAAATCCTGAAGCAGGCAAAACATTTCCAGCCGGAGCTGCTTGACAAATTTAAAACATTTTGTAAAACCAGCAACTGTCCATGACGTGGAAAGTAGAAGCATGTGTGGCAAATTATTTTGTAAACAGGCAATCCAAGGCGGAATTAGTTAACGGCAAGGTAAAGGAAACGGGTAGCACAATCAGCAAGAAGAGTCAGAACAACAACACTCACGTGACTTCATATAAGCCATCGAGCAAAAAACACAGCCTTCCGTGATGTCGGAAAAGAAACAAAAAGCCTTCAGGATAGTAATTTGTACCCGTCTCCTGCTGTTGCCCACATAAATCCCATACAATAGAAAGGGCTGTGTTACAGCTTTTAAGTCCTGGTACATGATAAACGCTACGCAAGCTGTGTCCAGCATGGCAAGTTACGTAAGGCAATCCTGCTGACTCAGCTCGAATGCACTCAGTGGCCATGATGGACTGCATGCACCAGCTTTTTAAACCATGCTATATGCGCTTTCACCCCTGCTAGCACTGGTGCGCTGTCGGATGAAGAAGAATGTGAGGGCCCTGGTCCCCACCTAACCCCATACCTGATAGTAGGGTTATTCTCACTTCTTTTGTACTGTCTCTTAGCTATCTTTTCTACTATTCGTGATCAAACAGAGCACCACTCCTCTCACTCTCCATGCCATAACATCCATCTGACAAGTGCAACAATTGTTGAGAGGGCCTATTTCTTGCAGTAGCTGTGACTGCCCCAAGAATGTCAGAGCTCTGGCCCCCACCTAACCCCATACCTTATAGTAGAGTTACCCTCATTTCTTGTTTATCATCTCTTAGATACCTCTTCTTCTATTCATTATCGAACAGTAGCTGTGACTGCCCCATGCACAGGAGAGAAGCCATACAGGAAGAAGTTAGCTGTAACATAAACCCAAGTCTTATATTCATATACTGCTCATTGCCCTTTGAACAATTGTTTATATTATTATAGCCAAATGGGTTGCTGAAAGACAATTCATTCTATCTGATTAATATTCAGGGCATTCATTTTCTGGACAACATCTGTGCAGAAGAATTGAAACCACATTAAGAAAAGAAACAAAAGCATAGCCTATAGGATATTTTCATTTCCAGTCATGACAGTCAACCTCAGTGAAGGATTTTTCCTGGGAATTAATGTCTACCTGCAGTTTGGGGCTCTCAGATATAGCTTTGCCCATCAGCTCTTCACAGCCAATTATTAGGCTGTGATGTCATTACCAAGTGCCTTTGACAAGGTTATTATTGCTGAAGTACCTGAAAAGGAATCTGGTTGACAGAAGACTTCTGATTTCTCTGATCATAGATAAAATTTGTTCTGGCCAAAATTGTTCACAGGTTTACAAACAAAGAGTATTTGTTTGTTTTCTTGTTTTAATGGCATTTAAATAAAATTAGCTCTTTTTTTTGGCAAAAGCAAATCCTGTTCCTGGTTTTCTTTCTATCTTTAAAACAAGCAAAAAAAAAATCAATTAAAAAATGTAAAGTTAATGTAAAGGTAAATATGATATTTTAAACCCACAGCAGCCAGGAAATTCATTGTTAACCTTAGTACTAGCCTCTAGGCAGAACAAGTATTTTCATTTCATGATCATACCAGTCTGGAGAAGGCAAGATGCTGTTCAATATTTGTATAAATTCAAGTTTGGAGAATGCTAATGGAAAATAGCTCTAGGAAAAGATTACAGGCACAGTGAAGCAACCTACAAACCTGGCAAATGCTGTACATCTCTGATTTAGTTGGTCACTCTAGAAGGTGCAAATCTATCCAGCATTTATAGAATCATAGAAAGTGAGGGTTGGAAGGGAACTCAGGGAGGTCATCAGTCCAACCCCCTGCTCATAGTGGGACCATCCCCAGTTAGATCATCCCAGCCTAAGCTTTGTCTAGCCGGGTTTTGAAAACCCCCAAGGATGGAGCAAACCTGGGTCAATCTGTGGGAAGACAGAGCTTGCATAAAACTTGTCCTAACCCACTGGCTATAAGCTCTCCCATTTCCTTGGCACCTTTGGATTCCTCTGATTTCAATAAGACTCCTTAGAAAGATCCTGCTCAGTAGGAGGGCAGGTGCTACAAAATCTCCAAATTAATAATATTGGGGATTTTATCCCTACAAATATGTCACACTGTGCAGCCTGAAAGTTTGGGGTCAGTGAGGATTTTCAGGCCTGTATAACAGACTACTTGCCAGCTCCTCGGCTTTTGAGTTGCATCCCTTGCCACACATGCTATTCATCAATTAAAACTAATTTCAGAATTGTAGTGTATTGTAGCCCATTTACCTGAAGACAATTGCATGGGAACAATTAATAATGACACTCTTAACACAGAGGTGTTCTTCTGTACCCAAGAAATCTTTGAAATCTTCTTTTTTCTTTTTCTTTTTTTATTTTTGGGGGTTGGGGAAGGGGCGGGAGGAGGAGGAAGTGGGGAAACAAAGGTTTGGTTTTGTCCTGTTGTAGCAAAAAGAAGCAGAAAGGAGAAAGAGAAAACCATAATGTATCAAACTTACATTGCCAACACTTATCAGGGCATTGAACTCTATGCACTAATTAGTTATCTGCCGTCCTCAGTTGCAGAGTTAATTTGTTTCTATAAATAAATGTGTATTCCAAGTTCACGAACTGGCATCACTTAAGTGAATGTGGTTTTAGTGTGGTGAACAAAGCATCGCACCTAGTGTTAAAAAAGTAAGTGTAAGATACCAGTTATAAAACCAGCAGCTAAAATATTCAAAGGTAACTAACAGTTTTGGAAATTGTCTTTTGTGGGTGGGCCCAACTCAAGAAACCTAATGAATGCCTGATTTTCAGAAAGTACTAAGAACTTTCTAAAACCCAGGCCACTTTAAGGTGTGTCTGAGGTTGGACACCAAAAAATAAAAGCATGCATTCCATTGCTTGAGTTTCTGGTAAACTTGTTAACTAGATTTTCCAGCATTTCAGAGGTGCTCAATTTAAAATATTTTTTCTTCAATAACCAAATAGCTTTGCAAAGATTAATAGCTTTAAATTATACGTATTCTAAACAAATTTTTGGCTGCATAAGTAAAGATAACTTGGATAACATCAACAGCAAGAGCCTCTTTGCATAGGCTTTGAGACTGATTCTGATCTTATTTAAAGTGTCTGCGGACTATGGGGGGCTCTACAGACTTCAATCAAGTTACCCCCTCTTTACACTTGTGTTACTGACATCAGAGAGACTTGTGTTTTGTAGTTAAAGACTACAAGAGAATAAAGACAGGTTATCTGACAAAATGTAAGTTTAGAAGAGTTAAATAAATACAGGTGCTTTGTGATTGCTACTTGCTGATCTGGCAGGAGTTGTTAGTCATTTCATCAGAAAGCCCATCTGCAAGGATCTAAGAGTTGAGAGCTTTGATTGTCTGCCCTTTATGTTGTCTGGCTCCTCTTCACTCAATCTCAAGAACCAATGAAGCCTCAAAGCAGTAATGGAAACTTATCCAAACCATGCTGTTTTGCAGATGTTTAAAAGACACATGCATAAACTGTGAAGGTGCTCTCACAATACATGGCTAACATTTTGATGAACTGTTCTGACTACGAGTCATAAACTCCAGACTCTGACAGAGTGCTCTGGGTTTTAAGAAAGGAAGTTTATAATGGTTTTTTTTTTTTTTGTGGTTCTCTCTATGAGGTTGTTTAGAGTCAAGCCTAGCATACTCCTCTGCAGCTGCAGAAGCCTGCAAAGATGTGGAACAGATACATTTCTGCTATACGGGGAAATGGGGAGAAGTTTTATGGAGGAGCAGCATAAGTTTACATTGAAATAAAGGATGCCTCTGAGGAGCAGCTCCAAAGGACCTCCACAACCCCAAACAGAGGAATCATCCTTCCTGTCCTGTTGAAAAGTCTACACGAGGCTCTGGATCTGGCCCTTAGGAAGTCATACTATTTCACTGTTGTTTCATATGTCAGTAGAAGAACAAGTGTGGAACAGGAAGAGGATATTAGGCTTAATGCAGGAAGTACTTGATAGAGTTATATGGACTGAGTTTTGCAGGTCAGATAGAGGATCCTAATGGTCTCTCTTGGCCTTAAAATCTTTCTGATCTTGCACGTGAAGACTGTGTTGTTAAAGGTTATTTTGTCAAAACACAGTGACTAAGGTTGTACCCTTAAACACAGTTTGCCCATGTACATTAGATGGTTTGCATGTGCCATGTAGCGGGTCACATTCACCCAGACAACACCAGCAGACTCTCCCTATGCCTGAAGAAAGGTGGTTGTGCCTAAAAGATTGCAAAGAACAATTTTCCAACTATTTAGCTGGTCTAATAAAAGATATCACATTTACTCAAAGACCCTTGTCTGTGTATGGCGTTAGACCAACACAGCTATAACCAACACCCCAGACAACTCATGTATTTTGAAATTTTGCCCCTAAGTCTTTCAGCATGTCATAATATAGAATGAGTATAGAGATAGTTTAAGCCTCACTAGAGCTGCGGCATGAAAAAAAAAGAAAAAGAAAGAAATTCAAATTCAAGGCTGAAACTCTTTCCTTAACTGATCCCATTGTACCTAGCTATTGTAGCACATAATTGTTAACATCCTTCAGTGATCTGAAACTCCTTTGGACACAATGAGGGCAACCAAGGATGGCTTCACTCAGAGTTTACCTGCTTTTGCTGTAGCCTTCACATTCCAGATACATAAAGTTTTTAAAATGGAAATGAACTAAATGCAATAAAAACAAAAGCCCTAAGCATGTATATAGGCCTGCCCACCTCCTACTACAAGTCCCCTGCCCCTTCCCACCCAGTGAATCCCCTCCCCAAGCCAGCTTCATTCTTCTTTCCTCTACTTGTGGTCATGCACCTAGTCCCTCCTTCCTCTGACTCCCCACTGAGCTATGACTAACTTCTACCATCCCGCTCACAGCCTCTTTGTGCAGTCCTTATTTGAAGAGTCTGTGTCAATACCTGATGATATACAGTGAGGTAGCATAAAGACATGATTGGCCTAAGCCTAGGATAGTTGCATGGCTCATGATTGGCATATAATTATTCAATTATATGTATAAGTGTATTACAAGTTAGTAGTAGTAGTAATAATTTGGGGCTAGGATGGTGTGGGAGCTAAGGTACATGGTTGACAGCCCAGAAATCACAAATCGCAGAAGCGCTCATGGCACAGTCTATCAGATTCCAATAAACCTGTGAATTCTCCTAAATACCTCGTCATAAGGACATGAATAAGGAAGGCTATAAATAATTGATACTATGAATGGCATTAAGAGCTTTATAGCACACCATGGCACTGTATACTTTCCTTATGCCACACTTCCAATAACCATCATAAAAAACAGCGTTGAATACAATGGAATTGCCAATATGTTATGGTCTTTCCAGCTGCAAAAACAAACTACCTTAATGTCAGGTGAGAGTAAAATAAACACAAGTATATTCCTAAAGCCTTTAAAACTGACCAAACTTAACTTTTTTGCATAACCATCACAATTTAAAAGGATGTTTCACTGCAAATGTTTAGAGCTAAATTCATTATTGGAAAGGCAGATTCTCCCAGGGGCATAAAACAGACATTTCTAGGTCTGATGGTTAAAAAAAAAACCCATAGGCTCACCTATATTTGGTATAGGACCAGAAATGCTCTATCCTGAGCTGGGTATCAGTTTGGCTTAAATTCATCATCAACTTTACAGTGAAAAAGGAAACATTTTTATAACTTTTTTTCTAAAGGATAGCTGTTTAAAAGCAGGCAGAAGGCAGAGTAGATTTGCACCTTGCACACTAACCTGTTTCAAAGCAGGTCAGACATTCTAATATTTGAAGTAGGCCTGTGTGAGGTTAAGTAATGGGTGGAGAAAAGATGAGAAAGGAAAAAGTACTGGGAAATGGATTTTATGATATCGTTCCTCAGTTTATTAAATAAACAACATGGCCCCTTACTTACTGCATGTAGTATGTGTGTGTTTTATTGATATATGAATCCATATTATATAATATATATTACAGGTTAATATCTAAGTAAAATAAAGACAGCCTCTAAACCGATGTGCTTTTCAGAACTGCTAGAAGATCCTGATTTAAACTGGGTGCTCAGCAGCTCTGAAAATCAGGCTAAACTATTTTAAGTATATCAAAACTTTGATGTCTAAAATATGTTTGAAGGAAAAAAAGAAAAAAACCCTGCTGTTTAAATGTAGGCTTGTCGAAATACTCATAAATATAAATCCAGAACAGAGAATAGTCTGGGAAGAAAGGCAGACATGGTGACTTATATCTTTTCCCAAAATCAATTTTTATGATTCTGTACTTACATTCAACTTAAGCTGTTTGGTTTTGAAATGTTATTCATTTGCCCCTCTCTTTTTCAGATCTGTCTCTGTATGATAAGGCTATAAGCTTGCCTGTTCACTAAATCCAGTCTCCTTTCAACTCCTATTTTTCTTTTCATTTGTTGA
Organism: Crocodylus porosus; assembly: GCF_001723895.1. Taxonomy (NCBI): domain Eukaryota; kingdom Metazoa; phylum Chordata; order Crocodylia; family Crocodylidae; genus Crocodylus; species Crocodylus porosus. The sequence continues at coordinate 7,766,763 of NW_017728912.1, read as the reverse complement.
AACTTCTTTTGACTAACGTAGTTAGAATCCAAGCTTGGTCATGGCTAAATGCATTCATCAACAGCTGGGAAAATGGGTCACTTGCTGACAGCTGACTGACCCCATTTCAGACTGAATGTAGGATGTATCCCAATGGTTCTACAATTAAAGAGGTTTTACTTGTTGGAAGGCAGGGAGGGGAGGGGAGGGGAGGGGAAGGGAAGAGACTGTCTGTCTAACTTAAACCCTGCTCTTTGGGGAAAGGGAATTTTTCAGTGCTCACATCAAAATGACCAAAATGTTCAATTCTGTGAAATTCTAAATATACTTAAGGATCCTGTGGTCCCTTCCAAACCTTTTTTCCTCCTGCGAAGATATTATAAGGCATGTGTAGAACATTTTTAACTTTCCACAAACTAATGTTGAACAAATCCTAAATTACATCTCTCAAATTGGAAACACATGTGAGAGATGCACGCGGATGCCATCCTTCCGAGCAAGGAAGCCGGGAGGGGGCTTCCCTTGGAGCTAGTCAATGCTGCTTCTTAATCACCCAAAGGGGTCACTAGGAAGCAATTGGAGACCTGCCCTTCCTCTCCCCCTCTTCTCCCCAGGGCTGAGCATGAAGCATCCCCCAGCCCTAAAAACATAAGTGCTTAATGTACAACAATGAAGGCTTAAGCAGGGTTTAAACACACACGCTCAGACTCCAGCCAGCAGAAAGGACATTATCCGTCTCTCTTGCCTTGTTAGATGATAAAAGGCAAAGACCATCTCCGGTGTTAGCCTAAGTCCCAGGGACACCAGCAATGTATATACTGTAAAGCATGTCTCGGGAGACAAAGCAGACCCACTGCAGCAATAAAGTGAGAGGAGCTTTTCAAGGATCAGCACGGCAACGAATTATCTTCTGATCTCTGGGACATGCAAGGGGAGACAGTTAAAAGAGCAGGCTACCTAACATAAATGGCAAAGACTATTTCCATATTTTAAACAAAGGGGGTTTGCACCATCTGTCCCTGTCTGGGACCCCTCTTGCTCCACACTGAGAGGATTTGTGAGGGATTCAAGTGCACCTTATAGACTAAATACTCATTTCGGCTGCTTAAACCCCGTTGCCCAGACAATGGCAATGCAGAGAATCCCCTTCTTCCTTCCTTCCTGTTGAGTGTTCTGCCTGACTAAACAAACTAAATGCGCCTAACTCCCCTGTTGCAGCAAGTGGACTTGACCGGAGCTAAAACCAACAAAGGCAGATTCTGGTGGGAGCTGCTGAAGCGCCGGGCACTGAGTCAACAAGCAGGTCTCATTGAAATGCAAATCAGGCCATGTACTCAACAGCACCTCCAGTGTCCTTAACTTTTCAACCCCCACCAACAGCAACCAGTTTGCAAGCTGCTCTAATGAGTCACCAGGCTAGCACAGTGTCCTTGCTTTACCAACCAGCTGCAGGGGCATTCATCAGGACTAAATGTATTATTAACGATCATCATCATCATCGCTAACATTAGTATTGTCAAGCACCGGGATCAGTTGAAAGCACCATTAGTCAAAAGCTAAAGTGGCCTTCAAAGAGTGTTGTGGTACACTGAAACAGAAAGAGAAAAGAAAATCAGTTCTTCCTCCTCCAGCCACCCCCAGCCTCCTCTTCAAACAAATCAAAGCTCCTTAAAATTTCATAACAGAAAATGCAGCTTGCAAAGTCTGACTACATCTATGCAATATATGTCCTATTAAAGACAAACTTTAAAAATTAAGCTGGACCAGTAGCATTAAATCTTATGAAATCTTTGCCCTCAATTTCTTTGCTCTCTCCCTGAAGAATAGGGCACGAGACACCAGTAAAAAACATTCTGACATCTCCTGACACCGCTTTTTCTTGCTGCTGTGGTGGTCATGTTTCTGCATGGCGCTTTGGGGGTTTTATTATTTTTATCACCTCTCTTTTGCACTACCAGAATGTCATTTTCTCAGAATTAACTTTGTTCTCGAAGAAAATAGACATTTGCTCATTCATAATACACATCTGCTTATATTTATTTCTATACATGTATGCACAGACACAAGCTCTGCAGTCTAAAATCATAAATAGGTATCCAGGTTTAAAAATGATGTGTGACTGGACCATCTTCTGAGTATCAATGGCATCCCTGCATATACTAAAATGGGTAATGCCAAAAAAGAACCAAGATATAGCATACTTTATTCCCAGTCTTGCCTCCCCTCCAATTTTATTAAGAAGTTATTCCTCAGGCCAGCAATGACAACTACGGAAAGGTAAAGGGGCTCTGAGTGCACCCCAAATGCACATATATGTATGTACACAGATTACTTCCATATCTGGAAAGATTAAGCCAAATTTGGATCTTCTTGTTCACTTTTGCCATGTCCACATGGGTGTGGACATTTGTTTCTCCTGGGGGCCTTAGGGAGCTGCGACGATCCTGCTTCTTGGTACCTGGCAAATATGGCTCCAGCGAGTAGCCAATCCTGCCGCTTGGAGCCTGGCCAGTACAGCTCTGGCTGGCCAGGCTCCAATGTTGAGTGGTGTGCACTGCCCCTGTGTGCACCACCCCACTTTTTTTGGTGTGGATTTTGTTGACCCTGGGATCTCCGCAGGGAACACCTGAATGTGCCGGGTGTGATCCCACATATTGCACAGCCATGATTGTTTGATTGTGGCCTTTGGGTGTATCTACACATGTGCTTTGCTGCAGAGTAGACTAATTAACTCCGCTGTAAAGCATAACCATCTACACACTGTGCAATAAATTAACTAACTCCACCGTGCTCTGGAGACGGTACCATCTTACACCATAGTTACTCTGCTGAAATACACACGGTGACAATGGCTGGCTGACACATGAGGGTGCTAAAATGCAAGGGCCTGCCTGCTACCTAGCCCCACACTTCAGCACCCTCATGCCCCAGCCAGCCCCAATACCACCCAGAGCCCAGGACTGACCCTCTGAGCCTGCTGCCAGTCTGTGGCTGTTCCTCCCTGGCTCAAACTGCTGTGGTCCCAGGTACACACGTAGATGCTGTGGCCAGGAGCAGCTGACTGGTGCAAACTGCACCAGAGATTATTTCTTTGCCTTAATAGCATGTGTCAGTGCACTGTTTGACTGACACCTCATTGCAAAAGTAGTCCCACTACTTAACAAATCTCTTGGACTGTAAGGACTGTAAGGATAACACTATATGAATGAGTCTATCAAAATCTGAACCTGTGTAGAGATGGGGGCTGTGCATAGAGCAGCAGCAGATCAGACACAATTAATCATTAAAATCCAAAAATGTTGCAAAATTCAACATTTTTCCTTGCTCGTTTTCTATATTTAAATTCAACCTTAGAACAGAAAATTCTAACAAAATCATTTCTTGAAACTCTTCAGTGGTGACATATAGGGGGTGCACAGGGGTGCACATGCTCCCCCTCCCCCCCGAGAGCACTGGTGCAGTCCCTGACCAGCTGTGCTCACCACTTAGGTGATGGGCTGGGGGGCAGGTGGGAGCACTGGCACCCCCCTGCAAGCAGCCGCAGCCCAGAAGCGGCTGCAGTGAGATCGGCCATCTCACGATCGGCACATGCCCCACAAACTGAGGCAGCACCAGTCACCCATGCAGCTGGCAAACCTAGACCTTTTCTTTTAGAAGTCCATTATACATACCTGTTCCTCCAGGCTCCGTTCAAAGGACCTGAAACAGTCTTTAAGTCCAAATTTGAATTTTCAGCCTTGCAAAAACTTAAGCTGAAATCAAAAGGACGGTACAATCATCCTGTGAGGAAATCACGTTATTAAGTGCTAAATGGGCCACTCCAAATTCAGTTGCAATGCAGCCAAAAGCTAAATTCCCATTGACTTAATTTGGACTGTTGCATGGACAAAACATGCAGGGTTGAACTCTAAGAATCACTCATTGATACATGGATTTGATGATGACACATAATTATACATTTAGAGGTCATGCCTTTATTTCAAAACCAACTTTACAAATTAAATGTATAGAGAATCACTGAAGTGTAGCCATCCCCAAAGAGAGAGTATGGAGGGATGGAGGAGAAAATTATTAAACTCTACAGGACGTATAGCTAAAGTGAAGCTAAGGAGCCAATGTATACATTTGTTCTGTGTGAGCTGAAACATAGCCCTCACTATTTTCTTTTGGAAATCTTTCTTTAAAAAAAGAGATTATGAACCCAGGATGAAATCCTTCCCTGTTGAAGTCACTGGGAGTTTTGCCATAGACTTTAATGAAGCCAGGATCTTGCCCCATATGTTCAAACACCAGTCCAAATGACTTTCCCTTGACTTGAGTGGACTTTGGCCTAGTCTTATATAGTACATAGGGCATGTGACCAGTTGTTTCTCAGAGCAGCTATCAAAAGCCAAACATAAGTCTCAATACTTAGCACAGAAGGCACTGTATACATTTTAAAGGGATTTTTTTCTTCCCCAACACACACACGAGAATTAAATTTCATATGAAAAACACTGTTTCAGGTTGCTTCTTGTTAGCTTTTGCTGAGCTCAAAAATCTGCTTTCTTGTTGATTGATTAATTTTCTTTCTTACAGATACTATATAAATCACAGCTAAGAAAATGATTTACAGCCATGGAAAGACACAATCTACCCAGTTACAATTAAAAGCACACAGTTTCTAGCAGGTTTCAAAAGGACACAAACAGAAGGCAGCTGGGTAAGAATATGAACCATATTGTGCTCAAACAGCTTTCTCATATTCATTCTGTGACTAAGACCCATCTGTTTATCATTGGGTGCAATACAGTCTGAGACAAAGTGGATTGTTAATCGATGTCTCTGAAAGAAATGCATGAGGAAGTAACTGAGTGTTTTGTGCTGGTGAGACTCAAAAACAAAAGGAAAAGAGATGATTAGGAACTTTCTTCAGCTGACAAATGCCAGTTCCTTGAAGAGTATTTCAGTGTTTGTAACATGCAAGACATGAAAATGGCAATGCAATAATAACAGCTTGTATTACTAGAAGCATTAGGAAGATGGAAAAGGACTTACAGAACACAATCTTTCTTTTTTTAGAGAGTAACACAGACTTTGGCACTATACCAGAACAACAAACCCCTCATTTAAAATCAATTAAGTGTTTTAACAAATGACTCTACAGTTTATATAATATTTACACACATACCTCTACATAGGTATAGATATATAGAGCTATAGATCTATATGTCTAGATAGATAGATAGATAGACAGCTAGATAGATAGATAGATACAATCAGTGTGTAACTACATCCAGATGCACACAGGCCTAAAAATCATGAGCCGTTTATACACATGCTGCAGGAGTGGGAACAGGGGGGACTATTTTAATTAGAATGGCTCTAATTAAAGTGCCCAGAGCATCTCATTTATCAGTGTCCACGCGCTGAAAAATGGTGGTGGAGATGCTTTAACTAAAGCTCATCAAATGAGCTTTAATTAAAGCGCCCCTCCCCCCGACCATTTTTCAGTGAGACACAAAACATGGAGTTTGCAGGAGCACGGTAATTACCGCACTCCAACAGACTCGATTCATCAAGTCTGCTCTAACATGCTGTAATTACAGCACATCAGAGCAGCCTTGCTGCACGTGTATAGACACCCATGAAGTCCTGATTTCTAATCCTGAGTGTTTCCTCTCCACTGAAACAGGAATTGCATCAGAACAACAGTCCATTTTGTCCAGCAGCCTGTCTCTCAGAGTATTCAATAGTAGATGCTTCAGACGAAGAATTAATCCTTCAAGTAATAGGCAATTAGAAAGAAAAATAGTTTTCTAATTTCAGGAAGTTACTGATTGCCTTGTGGTACTCCACAACCATTCTGGCATACGTTTCTCCATCTCTGAAATGATAACTGTTAATAATAATACTGCTCATCAGTCATCTATTACTGCATATTGTTTGTGTTGCTGGACGTGTACAAACATAATAAAAAGACAGCCCTTGCCCCAAGGAACTTACACGACTCTACTTCACAAACATGGTCAAAAATCAACCACATAGAGCAAAATTTTACAAACAGCCTCTGTCTCAGTGTGTTCCAAGTTTGGCTTGACTGTTTTGAGACGCTCAGTGTGACTGAGAGCAATGGATTTTCTCTGCAGCACTAAAAAATAGATATGGGGGCCTATATCAGGCAGCTAAAGTCAGGCAGCTAAAGTTCTTATAGTTCACTGCGGCAGGTGCATAACTCCACCAGGGGTATAGCGGCTTTCTGGGGTGTTTGGGGCAAAAGTAGTGGTGGCAGAAATGCTGGAATAGAACCTGAAGCATTTTTAAATACAATCTAGCCATGAGAAGGGAATATGTTCAGACCTCTTGGAGGCCTTTATAACACAATGTGAGGCAGGAGCACACCCTTTAGTAAATCAAAAGTTAAAAAGTTACTCTTTCTTATTGCCCTTGCTTCAGTTTCAGAAATTTTACAGGATTCAACAGTCTAAAAGCATTCATTCATCATTTTGATTTCTAGCCCCTTCCATTTTAAAAGACTGTTCTTTTTACCTTTTGCAGTCTTAAGTACTGCTCTTGTTCTCAGCAAGCTTGCAGAAGATTATCTGCATCAGATAGACTAGGCACCTGAGCAACATATTTCTTCTACTATTGTGGTCTTTATGTATTTATTTATTGTATAAGGGTTAGATGTTAGCATAGTAAAAAGAGGCAGTTCCTTTCTTAGAAGGGGAGAGATATGTATATGAGAGGAAGAGTTGTTATCTAACAAAGTTTTAATGTGCAGTTTTCAAGTCAGTCTAGAAATGAAAGAAGTTCAAGTTGGAACTTCTCCAACAGGACCTAAACACGGAAGAACTATTCTGGTCTTGTGATATAACGGCAAGTTATATAACAATTGCTGTTCTCTTTTAGTAATATTTGAAAATGGTTTCAAGATCTGTTCCAGGGCCTGTTCCAAGCATGAAATAACTTGCTGCTTAAACTCAATCCAGTATCCATTGGACAGATGTCCCTAGCATAAAATCATACTCCATCATAGATCATAGAGTTCAAGGCTAGAAGGAACCAGTAGATCCAGTCTTCTAGAGGCCATTAAACATCACACATTTATACCTCTACTGACTCCAGCAACTTGTGTTTTGCCAAAGTGTATCTTCCAGAAAGACATCCTGCCTTGGTCAAAAGACACTATGAGTTACAGAATCTACCTGCTTTGCCTTGATCATTTCTTCCAGCAATTAAAAACTCTGCTTGTTAAAAAAAATGGTCCTACTCCTAATTTGAATACACCTGGACTCAATTTAAAGCCATTGGCTCTTGCTATGCCTTTCTCTGCCAGATTAAGGAGCCCTGTAGTGCCCAGTATTTCTTCCCCATGAAAGTACTTAAATCGGGATGGGCAAAATACAGCCCACGGGCCAGATCTGGCCCATCGGATGATTCTATCCAGCCTGTGGCTGCTCCTCAGAAGGAGAGCTGTATCTAGCCCATGGCTGCCCTGGATTTCAGTAGCTCTCACCCTTCTCCCTTCCCCATGCCACAGCTAACTTCAGCAACAGCAGCTCCAGTGGCCAAGTACCCACTCCTCTCCTCGGCCCGACCCAGCCCCCCCCCCGCCCCCCCCAGTGTATGCTCCAAGGCAAGGGGTGCTGAGCTCCTGGCCAGGCTTCTGCCCAGCGCGGCTGTTTATGCACAGATCTGACCCTGCAGCCATTCGTAAACCACACAGACCAGCCCCTAGCAAGAACTGAAGCTCAGGTATGGTTCTCCCTGTTGCTGGGGGAGAGGGTGCAGAGGAAGAAGGCCAAGAGCCATAGGTTATCCAGGGCTTTGTGGAGGTGCTGCACTGTGTTCTTGCACATCGCTTTAGGCTCTGGCACAGCTCCTGTCCACCCCCAAGTCCCTGGCACATGGCTGGGTTGGGCAGGAGTCACGCCAGCCACTCCAGCTGTGCCCATATGGCCTGAAGTGGTGCATGGGAACACAGTGTGGCACTGGCTTATCCCAGCCCAGCTGTGTGCCAGAGACTTGGGGCAGGGGTGCGGGGAGAAGGGGAGACACAGCACAGTACTAGCTTGGCCAGGCCTGGATGACCCGCAGCTCCTGGCCCCCTTCTCCCTGCACCCCATCCCCTACACGAAGTCCCTGGCATGCAGTTGAGCTGGGTCAGTGCCACACTGTTTTCCTGTGCACCACTTTCGGCCATGTGGGTGTAGCTGAAGCAGATGGTATGGCTCCTACCCAACCCAGCCACATGCCAGGGGCTTGGGGTGGAGGAGGAGAGTGCAAGGATTGCTGCAGGGAGCTTGTGTATTTTTGTGTGTGTCTGCATGTGCGTTTATGTGTGTGCATATGTGCACTTGTGTGTCTGCAGGTGCATGTCTGAGCATGCATGTGTGTCTGTCTGCACTTGTGTGTGTGTGTCTGCACAGCCCTCAACAGCTCACCAAAACTCGTTAAGTGGCACTCCAGTCCAAATAACTACCCACTCCTGACTTAAATACTATAATCAAGTCACCCTTCAACTGTCTATCTGATAAACTAAATAGATTGACTGCTTTAAGGCTCTCAATGCAAGGCATTTATTTCAGCTCTTAAATATTTTTTGTGGATCTTTTCTGTTGCATCTCTAACTTTTCTGTACCCATTTAAAAATGTGTGCAGTACTCCACAGTATTAAGTTTACTGATGCCATATCCTGAGGTAGAATAACCACAACACTTCTCCTGTTTGTATATTCATGGATTACATACACTCCTTCTTATTAAGTTGGGAGTTGATATTGCATAGCTTGATATTGCATAGCTGTCCCACTATGTGACCCCCTAAATCCTTATCAGAGTCTCTGTTCACAGGATACATTTTGCTATTAAGCAGGTGTGACTTGTATTCCCTGTTCTCAGATACAAAACACATTTTGTATGTAGCACCTCAAACATTTCCATGCCATGTCCCTGTCCTTATCATTATTCCTGACTTCCTTATGCACCCTTATAACATTCACTGTATGCAGAAAGACTAAGGATCACATCAACATGGGGACTAAACATGTCATAGCCGATGTGCATTAGGTGCTACAACGTGGGGCAGCCAGCACACTACCTGTTCTCTGGATGGAGAATTTCAGCCTCTGGTGATTTCAGAACATAAAATATAAGCAACAAAGGAAGGGGACATTTAAAATCTCTGCGATTGCAAGTGAAAGCATAAAAAGTATGTATGTGATGCAGTACAAAAAGAACAGGTATGTCATTCCTCCATGGTAATAACAGCATCTTGCACATTCATTTTATTGCTCTTATAAAATCATATTGAGAATGGGGAACAGAACCACAATTAACATCATAACAACAGAAATGTGGTTAGCCCTGGGCCTACTGTTTCTAATGGCAGAAGTAAAACAGGCGCTAGAACCTTGGTTCTGAAAAAAAGTCATTTGTCACAGAGTTCTGGACCTTAAATTTCTGATTTTCCTATAGAATAGAAATGTCTTTATTGGAGGAGGATTTCAAAGGCCAAAAAGAAAGGAACAGACAAACAAAAAAAGCCCAGAAAACGAGACTCTTAATGTCATTCAGTAGAATTCAACCTGCAGAAAATGACATGCAACACACTGATTTTTCAGAACCCAGGACCACAGAAGAAAAAGTCCCATTAAACACTGGTGTTCTGTAGAATCACATTGCAAGTCTTCAGGCGTCTGAGTATAAACTGATGGCTAGCCTGTAATACTAAGGAATCCTTCCCACACCTCCTTTCCTTCATGGAGTGCTGCAAAGATGAAACCCTGTAGTAAGATGATATAAAGTTTTATGCAAAGCAACAGGCATTTTCAGAGCCAGCCTAGTAGAATAGAAAGTGCAATGGTCTGTTCATGTGGGTCAAGATATGATATGTGGTCACAACAGCTCTGATCTGGCAGAAGATATTAATGAGGACAAAGCTCTTCAAAGACTTCAGGTGACCATGTTTCCCAAGTCTCAAAACATGACAATCTTGTCTCTGGCGCACTCAGATGAGCACACCAGAGAGTAGGAGGGCTGCAGAGTACTGGAGAGCAGAGAAATGAGTGGGAAGGGGTGTGGAGCACTGCAGAATGCCAGAGGACAACGCAACCCCCGATTGTGTCCCCTTTCTGGAGAGCAGTGCCCACCACTGCATCCTGACTGAAACCAGGACAAAAGCATCTGTATCATCAAACTGCCAGAGTGCCTGGGACAGGTGTTTAAAACAGGACCGTCTCAGAGAAAGCAGGATACATAGTCACGCTAGACAGACTTAAAGTAAAGGGCTGCGTAATTGAGTGAAGCATTTACTGAAGAAAGAACAAGTGGGAGAAAGGCTGTGCCCTGGGGTGGGTGAGGAAACACTTTGGTACCTTTTTTGTTTGGTTAATCCTCTTTGGACTAAATCATCTGGGCCACAGGCTGTATATTCAGGTTCCTAGTCTGATGCAAAAAATGTCTACTGGGAAATAAACAAATCCAGGCTGCAAAAAGACATCATTACCACTGTTCATTTTATGGAAAGCTTTTCACTTGGTGCTTATTTTTAAACCACTTACTTCTTGTTGCAACACTTATTGACACTTTTTCCTTAAGCTTCCATTTAAATTGTCACTGAAACCACCATTAAATGTGAGCACACTTCACATTAAAGGAAATAACCTCTGATTTACTCTAGGTTTGCACAGCAGATGAATTCTGGAGGAAAGGCTCATTCTGACAGCTGTTTCCATTTCATTGTGCCCTTTTTTTTTTAAAAGAACATTTGTTTTCAATTTGTCTATAAATAATGGAGGAAAACACAGCTGAGGGGCCCAGTGTGATTTTTATAGAAAGTTCATTTTTGGAAATCTGATAAGCTTATAACCACATATGTTTGAAATCACTGTAATGTGAAAGACAGAAACTTAAAAAAACCTTACTTGTCAAGCAATCTAATGTTTATTTTATCCTGTGCTTAGCACCATTTGTCAAATATGGTGTGATATGGGAAACTTTGGATCTTGATGCTGAAAATGTGTGGGTGCTTATTATGCCAAGTTGGAAAGATTTTACAGCTAGTCATAAGGGTCCTGATTCAGGAAGGTGCTTAGTCATGCCAGAAGCCCTACCCATCTCAAAGTGTTTGCTCACGCGGCTAAAATTATGCATGCATTTGAGCACCATGCTGAATCAGACCTAATTATTATTGTCTGCTGCTGTGAGTAAAGGATGAAACCTCTGGTTCAAGACTGTCTCTCTTCTGTTCTCTCAAGCAAGACCCTAAACATCTCTACATCAGCTTCTTCATTGGGAGCAACAGATTAGATTTGGAGTATTTTCGAGCAGGGCACATCTTTTATTTAGTTATTATATATGGTACAGATCAGTATAAATTAGATAGCATTTGTAAAGTAATTTGAAGATTATAGGCTATGTCCGCAAATCGACATGAGCTGCTCTGGCACAGACCAGCCAGAGGAGGCTACTAACCCTTTATTCCTCCTACCTCAACTGCCCGCCCTCAGGTTAGCAATGCTTCCATTTGCTCTCAGCTGTAACAAAGCCTTTAAGGCTAAAACCAGGTTTATCCCAGGCTGGTTGTCCCTTGTCTTCGGCTGTGACCGCGTCAGACCAGGTGAGGGACAGAATGGTAATTAACTGGAATTAGCTGTAATTCAGCTACTTCACAGGTACTTAACATGAGACAATGGGCTTGTCCCTCTGTAGGATCCCAGGATAAAAGGTTTGTCCCAGTACAAATCCAAGGTCTTCTTTTAGCCTAGGAAGGCATTCCAGCAGCTACCGATTTTCAAAGCACAGCAGCATCCAGTCACACATTTTATAGCCCAGACACCCTTTGCCCCTATGACCTTACGAATCTTTACCTGGCCCTTTAAAATAACTCTGCTCTACAGCACTTAGGATGTAGCCCCAAGTCTGCTTTAAGTTTGCCAAGTATAATGAACAAGATATGGTTTTGAAAAATCTCTTTTTTGTCACAATACTTCATATGAATATTTTGGTTCAGAGGCATAGCAGGGCAGCAGTGAGGTCAGACACGGCTGTGGTGACAGCTCTTTATGCGCTCTCCCACCAAGCCAGCATCGGGGGCTGCTGCCCAGGTCACCTCCCTCCCCCCCCACACTTTCCCCCCCCAATCAATATTATTTCAGCTCCAATTTGAACTACACAAGCTGCTGGTGAGCAATTCGGATAACCCATTACTAATGGCCTTATTTTAATAATTCAGACCCACAAAGAAATGTATGAGAGCCTATAATAGCCACTGGGGAGCCTATAACACATGAGAAGAAAAATGAGGCAGTGGCCAGGCCCCAAACCAATTGGACAAGGCCCTGCTACCAGCCCTATGAGAACAGGCTTACACATTTCTCATGTACCCCTCCTACAGCTAAGAAAATCAGAAATCTCTCAACTAACTTCATGTACCCACTTGGGCAGAAACCATACTTCACATTTTTAAAATAAATAAAATTCCCTTCTATTCTTCATCACTGTCAACACACAAATTAGCAAAGGCGTAACACCAAATGCTCCTTCCCCAACATTTACCATGAATTGCTCCTTTACAAAATAGCCACCATCTTCTAAGGTTCTCATGGGACCTTGATTCCCTATTGCCTTCCATTGAGATGCCTATCATTTCTGTAGAGACCACGCAAGCGGAGGTTTCTATAGCTCCTTAGCAAATGCTGGTACAACTGGCTCCAAGGGAAAGGAAACAGGAAATGCCAGCTATATAACGTTATCTCCCCTCTCTGCAGAAGACTTTCTACATGTCCTCTGAAGAGATTAGGGCAAAGAGACAATACTTCTCAATTTCAACCTTTAAGGTAAAAAACGGATTCTGTTCCCAAACAACCATACAACGTATACATCTACATAGAATAGGTTCTTCCACTAAGGGCAGAGTAGCATTGCACCCAGTGGACTTGATTCTGATCTTACTACTATTCACATAAATCAAAAGCAGACACCACTGAAGCACAACAGAACTATTTTCATGGGACCCATTAATACAAGCTTGCCTGGAAAAGCTCTCTAAATAGAGCATCATTAACCAATAATGATGGACTGTAGTCCCTGATGTATTGTAGTACTGAACTGATTTGAAGCACTAAATTAAAGCACCTATACACATCCTCCATATTAGTGAGATTGATTCTCATTCCCACACACATGCACCCTATAACCCCAATTTATTTGGGTCGTGACATATTTGTTCCTGTCATCTTATGTCACTCCTTACAATGGAAAAACCCCCACAACAGGTAACAGACTTCCCGCCTATCACACACTGAGTAATTTTCCAATTTAAAATGTTGGTTATTTGCTTGTTGAGTTTTTGTTTTTTAAGCAGACACCACAGTCTCATTTGTCAGGATAGCTCACTTCCTGAAGAACAGAATTGAAGGTCACACTTTAATAAAGAATATAAGCAGCTGCAACCCAAATGCATATTGCAATATCCAGCAGACCTATGTTGATCTCTTCTATACCATATCTTCGGGATTAGTGGGAGGCACACAGGGGTCAAGGCAAATAGATTTGGGTCTACTGTGCACACTTGACATCTTCAGAGTTCATAGCTTTGATGAAAGATGTGTATATTCTATGCGCCCGGGGGCTGTCTACACTTAAGGCTTTGGCCTGCATTGCTACCAGTGGTATTTTAAAAAGTAACACTTGTGTAGCAGAGCTTGAAGGGGGTAACAGCAGTTCGCTTACCTCAGTAGCTAGTTGTCTCGATGTACTTTCTGCAGAATTAAGTACTGTCACTCAGCTACTGGCAAATCATTACTCTTTTTCAGGCACACAGGCTTGCTGGTTTTGCATGTCTCCTATAAAAACTCCATCTGACTATAATCAGTAAAAAAACAGGGAGTAGAAAAACACAGACCTGTTACCAATGAGAGCTACAACCACCACCTTACAGTGCACATCATGTTAAATATTGCACATAGTGTCTATACTACCACTGCCCCAATGTTTTATTAACTGTCATTGAATATTTCCATGGCCCCTTTTATGCAAGGATCTGCATATCTTACGAATCAAATCTCACAACACACCTATAAGTATTAACCTCATTTCACAGATGAGGGGAAAAACTAAGCATACTAAGCAGCTTAGTTATTTGCTAGAGTTCACATAGCAAATTGGCAACAAAATCAGAAATAAAACCTGGATCTCCAGTTTTTTTGGCCCCATATCTAATCATGTTTTAAGTTAAACCACAGAAGCTCAGAAGTTGGCCCTCTTTTAAAAGTCAGGAGCTTCATTTCACAGGCACCCTGGTTTCACTCAGTCCCTAACCCTGAAAATACAGCTGCAGTCTGACAAAAAAGCCTTGGCTGAGGGCTGATTCAGAAAAGCCATAAACTGATAATATCCAAGTTACTGCAGGAAACAAAAACTTAATCTCCAACAGTTATTTCCCAGTGTAAATATTTAAATAAACTGGCATTTTAAAAAAAATAATAAAATGTAATTAGAGATAAGCAGGGTTATAAAAGAAGCTTTCTTGTAAGTTACAAAACATTTTATTTTGGAAGTCCGGTCATCCTATGTCAGTATAAGAAGTCGTTCTCATAGTGCCGAAGAAGGAGTAGAGAAATTATACGCTTACAACCAGTTTTCCTGTTAATACCCAAGTGTTTCCTGTAATGGGAAGTTGTCAACAGAGCCAAGCATTGGCAAAACAGGCGTCGTTTATTTTAGCATTGTCTTTAAGTATCAAGTAAGCATGTAGATATCCTTCCCCTTTGGACCTGTTTACATTGTCCATGTCGATTTGCTACAATAGAGGAGTCAGCCAAAGTAGCCAATAGTATATATTAAAGGTACATTTCCTTCTAACATATACAAGAGGATCAAACAGACTTAAGGTCTCTTTATACCTTAAGTCTTTCCTTTCTTGGCAGCCCAAACACTGTTTATTCCTTTTCGAAGCTTGACTTATACTGCAAGTTATTCCTGTCTGTTGAACGTATGCATGCCCAAATCATTCAAGATCTATTTCTTCCTTTAATTTTCGACTCCCAGAAAGAACATTAAAACAAAACTAAGCATCTTTTAGCACCAAAGTCAGGCATGTGGAATGTTTTGCAAAATGGGGCCATTCAGGGAAATCAGGAAGAGCACCGCTCTTGTGTGCAAGCTGCAAGTTCCTTCAGTCTTGTGGGAGGAAGAGGAGGACTGGAGAGTTATAGCAGGTGCAGCGGTTCAATTCACAAGTGCACTGACCCTCTGTAGGAGCATGGCAGGAATTTCAAATGGGATTAGCCACCCAAACAAGGAAAAGGTCACACTTGACATTTCCACTGGAAATTCTAATGCAAATAGACCTCAGATACTCTTGACATTTTTTCCGCACACATCTAATAGCCATACATATGTAAAAGGAAAAAGATAAAAACAGGATGATTAATTTATGTAAATCTCCTAAAGGCAGCAACATTAAGAGCTGACTTCACAGAAATGTGAGTCAGACAAAGCATATCGCAATATTGTATCCTTTTTATTTCCTACCATTTTTAATTGATTTATGGTGAACAGATTAGTATTTGTGTAGCTATGAACAAGCGCTTGTGCCTTAGTCCTTGCTTGTAAGAGGAGCTTAGAATCTGAATAGAATGGCTACTGGGGAGGGGGGGAGAGAGAATAAGGGAATTCGTTTTTCTATTAATGAAGAATTCTCCAAATGATCTGTTAAGATTAGAAGGGAAAATACCCTCCCCTAGATCTGAATGTTCATCTTTTCTGTGCTATGAACCCAGGACGTATGTCTGGAGAAATGCAAATCTCTTGGACTAGACAGAATGCTTAAACATAATTTTTTTTTCAAGTTTAAATGGAAAATAGTTTTCCTGACACAAATCTTCTCCATACCAAGAAGTATTAATAAAAGAAATAACCTATATCTAATAGCACCCAAATAGCACAATGAAGTCAGCAAACTATTTCTCATCTTGGTAAATGCCAGTTTCCTGTTACAGTTGTTGCCTTCTTGTAATCATTACTGAAACAGGCGGTACTGACAATGCTTTGGTTGATCTGCTTTGCAGAAGGAAACCAAAAATACAGAAATGACCATATATATATTTTCCCCAATGGGCTGAAGTATACAGCAAGCTATTCAATATGTCCTATAGTATTTGCAATTATTTTTGTGTTTTTACTGCCTCTATTTAGAATAGAAAATGAGGCAAACACCACTGTAAATAATTACTGCAGATTGTGAATATCCACAGAAAAATCCTGGTCTCAGATTTGCCAAGTGCTCTAGCAAAGTCATGCAAACCTTTTCTGTGTAAGCAATATTTATTAAAGAGACTAACATATTGTCTGAAGTGAGTTCTTCAGAATTTACCCATTGCAGTTATTGAACTTTGGGGTAATACAAAAGCAGAGGAAATAAATACTGTGCTCCACATTTGATCTAATAGTTAAGTAATTAAGAAATTAATCCTTAGCTATTATACTTAAGTCTTGTCAACACTATCCAAGCAGCTGATTATCTGCCTGCAATCCCTACATTTTGCTTGTGTTTTCCACATTTTAAATGACAAGTTCATCTAAACTGGCAAACAATGAAGGTTCATCAATATAAAAAGTAAGGCCACAGTTATGTGTATGCTCAGTTTTGTGCGTTGGAGTATTCCTCTTAATGGAATGCCAGCTCTTTGAAAGTGAAGGTACAAAACTGAAAGATGTACGCTGTTCCTCAAATAAGCAACATACACAGGAAAGGACTGTGAGAAATGTAGGGAATGTCTAAAGGAACAAGGTGTAAATCAGTTTGGCATCCAAGTAGGTGCCAGAGACTCTTTCTGCTGGTGGCAAGGTGCTTTCCAGCTCAGAAAAAACCATAAGCATGGATCAGTGACCAGAAAACCAACCATAGCCTTCTACCAACCTTAGGATTTACAGTGAGAGAGATCCAAACTTTAAGATGCTTCAAGATACATGCTTATATGCACTAAAATTGGGTCTGTACAGAGAAGGTTAGTATGGGCCTTGCACAAGGAAAACAGGCAAAGTCATGATGTGTTCTATATTTTCTTTATGATGGATGCCAGGGACAGTAATAACAGAGTGAAGGTCACTTTAGATCAGTCATTCATTTTTTTAGACACGAGGCACCCTTCAATAGACTCAATGCCAGCTCTTAGCTTTGTTTTTTAACTACAAAAAATTATAGAGCGATTCTTCTATTGAAAAGACTTTAGAAACACCACAGAATGTTTTTAACACTAGGAATTCCTCCTTGAAGTCTCTGGATTTATGTTGTGAATCATGTCTGCTTACCTAACAGTGCCAACATTGTGCAGCACCCAGCATCACCCTTGATAGGATCTCACGGTACCTCAGGCTCCCATGGCACCTTGGTGGAGAATCACTGTTTTAAAGCATCCACACCTTCCACTATCAGAGACAGGATACTGGGGTAGATGGACCATAGTTCTGACCCACTGGGTGCATCTACACATGAAATTAATGCAACTGAATAAACTCCAGCACAATTTGTGCCAGTTTCTTGCTCCCAGGCACCGTGGTTATATGTGCACCTAGGACTGCAGCATGTTTAGCTGGGATGGAACAGCCCCGGCTGACATCGGGCCAAGGGGTCAGCCTGCCAGCCCAGAGCTGCTCTGACCCAGCTCAGTGTGCTGAAGAGTGCTTCTGCACAGGGCTAGCTAGCAGGCAGCCCCTGCACTGAAACACCCACGTGCCCCAGCCAGCCTCGTCAGCATCTATATGTGTGTTGCGGCTCACTAAATAGCACAGCTGCAGGATAGTACTTGTGTTTACAAGTACTGACCTACAGCGGCATTTATTAGTTTACAGTAAATGTCGCATGTAGATGCACCCACTGTGACAACGAGCCACAGAGATTCCACAGCCAGCCGTGGTCTAGTAGCAGTGATCCAACAGCAAGCCCTGACCTACACAGTCCACCCCAAAATTGCCACAACAGTAGCCAGAAGGAGAATGTTGTAAGTGTGAAATAGAACAAAAAATAGGCAGAGCACCCCCTGGTTAATGGGTGTGCAGCAACTGTGACTGTGTAAGTGGCAATAATAACTCATATCAGAATGTTATTTTAATAGCTGGTGTGGCTGCTGACTCAAGGCACCACTTACAGTGAGACTTCCTCTGTGAGTATATTTTGTGATAGTTGTCTGATACAGAGAGAAGCAGTTTCATCTAACTTAGGCAAAGCTCTGTGCTGCCACAGCCAGACTTCTTGCCAGTACATTTACAGCTAACTAGGTTAGCCGCACACCACAGTTTACACCCTGAGCATACCTTTAGGACTAAGAATGACAGCATATTCAAAGATGATGCCTAGAAGTAAAAAGAGGCTCTGGGTTTTCCTGACTGTCCCAGGTTTTGACATCAAAACAGGCATGGAAGAGTTATCTACACACACAGCTTGAATGGCAATTAACTCAAATTAGCCCTGATCACACTGGAAAAATGTATTATATCAGATGCTTCAGAAGGGGGACAATGGGCTTGTACTTCTGTAGGACCCCAGAATAACCCCAGGAGCAATCCAACTTCTGTTTTTAGCTTAGGTTACAGACCAAGTGTCTGGGAGGAAGTACACAGTAAAGTGTATTCAATGGGTAAACGATTGTCACTATCTATGGAAAAAATCTGAAAATGTCATATGTAACTAGAGACAACAGGCATCATTCTGGTCTCATACTCACTGCTAATGATGGCAAGGGTGTTTGTAAGTGGAAATAGCCTTGTATTACACATCTATGTGGTTTTTATATATGATGATGATATATGGTATGCTGTTTGAACTTGGGGTACAGTTTACAACCCTGTCAAAAAAGTCATCATTTACCCTTAATATTTTCTTCCACAGTTATCCGTTCTATTTTGCCTTCCACTGCTTATTGAATGTCAGACAGCTGTAACTGAGCTTACATAAAAGATCTGACAAATGGAAACTTTTTTTTAAATTATGACAAAGATTTTCATATACCAGGCCATTCTACTCTAAACTATCCTGATCATGCAAAAGAGAATACTGATCAAAAACAGGACTACTGAGTTATTTAAGGAATTTATAACAGCAGTCATCCCAGAGTGGGAAAAGTCAATTCCTAATACCTCTTCAACCACAAGATCAGGGTTTGAAGTAGGATTCACTGATGACATTTCATGTCCTGCATTATGCAGACTATCAGATGAGAGAATCAGAATTGTGCCTTCCTACCCTAGAATCTCCAGCAAGGGCAAGGTTCATACTTCAGCTACACCCAGAGCCAGTACCCCTAAAAAAATTACATTAATACAGCTGGACACAGATTCATTTATTTTTGGGTTATTTATTACTTGCCATTGTCCTTTTAGCTCAGGTAAAAAAAAGCAATAGCAATGATCAGAGGAGCACATTCTGTCTATACCAGACTTGTAATTATATGCTAAGGAAATACCTATTCTCTAGGATGATATCACATCATTAGGCCCCACTCAAGACATGCTTTATAGGCCAGAATTTCACTTATCATCATGTCCTTAGATGTAGTTCTTTATTTCTTTTATTTAAATGTGACTACATATTTTTTATGTTGGTTTCCATTATTCCCAGCTTTCTTTGTTTCCTTCCCATCTTTAAGGTTTCAAGTTTTTCCACTGCTTGCTTACAGATAATGAGAGAAAACACTTCTAACTTACCGTCAATCCATCCTGTTTTCTAGCCAGTATATATATTCACGCACCTTGTTGACATCATTTAAATCTCTCCTTCTAGTGCTGCTTGACTGCTGTAGATACAAGTCAAACTGCCATTTTTTCACTGTCCCACCCCTTATCAACTGTATTGCCACTGATCTCCAACAATTTCGATCCACATGCAATTCTCTCTTTGCCTCTTTTTTTCTCCTAAGCAGTTAAAGCCCTATCTGGTTAAACTTTCTTTGAAACCCAAAAGCCCAGGCTCACTTAGGTTCTTCTCCATCAGCTCAGTCTCAAGGAGCATATAGTATTATAACGTGAATGTAATGTGTACAACAGCAGGTGGAACCAGGGGGCAGGCTGCAGGGCTGTGCTGACTGTTCATTTGGACTGCAACCCTCAGAAACTTTCATAGATTTCATAGACATCAGGGCTGGAAGGGACCTCAGGAGATCATCGAGTCCAGCCCCCTGCCCAAAGGGCAGGAAGTCAGCTGGGGTCATAGGATCCCAGCAAGATAAGCATCCAATTTACTCTTGAA
>NW_017728912.1:7742094-7745405 GCF_001723895.1 Crocodylus porosus | reverse complement strand
GTCCCATAGCAGGCATGGGCATCCCATGGGACTGATGAAAGACTGACGCAAAGTACCTATTTAATAGGTTGGCTTTTTCCTGGGCGTCAGTTGCCAGTTGCCCCATCTGGTTTAGAAACTTCCAGGGGCTAGGGGGCAAGGGGAAAAAGGAAGAGGAAATCTGAGGCTGGAGCAAGGGGAAGAAAGACCAGCATGTAGATAGGACGTGGTCAGCCCTGCACAGAGGAGTGCACAGGGGAGCTGGAGCTCTCACTGGCTCTAGCAGGACTGTGGGCTGAAGAAGCTGGACTCAGGCTTGGGGGCAGCTGCAGCCTGGTCTCTGAGTGCTCTAGGGCAGCGTTTCTCAACCCATGGGTCGTGACCCAAAAGTGGGTTACAAGAATATATGAAAGGGTTGCGAGGAAACCTTGAAAATGGATCAACAGACTTTTAAAATGGATTAGCCTTTAAAGGAGAAAAATGTGGGAAACTGTGACTTTTCCAGCCTGCCAGAGGTAGTTTGCTCCGTTCCCCCCATGCATCCTGTCCCACACCCCCCATCCCACACCCACCCGCTGCCCCACACCCCCTGCCCCACACACTGGAGGGGAGAGGGTCAGGAGTGAGGGGCACAGGGTTGGGACTGGCCATCAGTGTTTACAAATAGGCCCTGGTTAAAAAAAAAAAAAGATTGAGATGCACCGCTCTAGGGACAATGAAAATGATGCACGGTATTCATATTCAACTTTTACTGCTGCTGGTGTCTCATAGTGCACTACTTATGGTACTATAGTAACTTCTACAAAAGGGCATTTGATACCACTATACATACACCAAAGAGAAGACATGTTTGTTTTTCCAACTATAGCCATTGTGCTGATGCTTAGCAACTTATTCTAGTGCAAGGTGCTTTTGAAGGAAATTAAGCAACTATGGTATTGTAAGTGCACCTTTGTAGTACTCCACTTGGTAACAACCTGATCTAAAAATCAGTGGAAAATCTCCCACTGATTTGAATATGTTTTGGTTGAGACAATGCAAAAGTGGAGCAAACCACCACAGAGGTAGTCCCTGCCAAGTAGAGAGCCTTCCTTCTTTCCCCATTAATGACCCATTGCTTTCTTCACAAGTGTTAACAATCCTCTTTTTAATGATCATTTGCTAACCTTGATTAGGGACTAGCTTAGGCAATTTTGCTGTCTGCTAGGGCTTCCTATTTCACAGCTCCTGCTGCTCCACCTCCCCACCCTGTGCCTGAGACACTAATTTTAAGTTTCATCAGCCAGCCAGGACCAGCTTCCAAAATCCGGGACTGTCCTGGCCAATCTAGGATATATGGTCACCCTATCCATATGAGGCTACAGGTATGCATACACATATTTACCATGCTGCAAAACAAAATCTGATCCTAAAAGGCTAAATTTATGTCTGACATAAATGGGCCACAAAAAGGAAAATCTGCTAACATATGCTGTTGGTTTTTTTACCCCAAGAAACTGCTGTTCAGGTTCAACAATTCAACCTATGAATGGAAACTATTCCAAAAATGAATGGATAGCTGTACGAAAGTAAATCCAAACATCAATGGAAGTCATGATTTGTTTTCACTATCAAGGCCCAAACACTATTTCTCATGCCATTTTTCAGTTTTCCTGGCTCTCACCAGTATGTCAGACAGCATTAGGTCTGACACAAAGCTGTCCAGAGAATACTGACCATATGGTCTTAACAAAGAGCACATCAAAACAATTTCAATTTTAAGAGCAGTGAATGTTATTAATTTTTTGAGTTATTCAAACTTCTGATATAAAATGTTCTACTTGTCAGAGTACAGCTACACACAGAGAGAAAAGCAAAGATTAACTCATTGTAGGAAGAGGGGATTTAATAAATACATTGGAAAAGTAGGAATATTTATATTATAGTGTTAGACATACAAATGCTCATATATATATAGGACTATCCTCTGATCCCACTACTCCAGCTGGTCCATACTTTCTTATTTAGCGCATATACTACCACCTGACTGAAAAATAATGTACTACTCATTGTATGTAAGAGCATTGGATTCTGGCCCACGCATATATACTGCTACATACATAGACATATAAAAATACACTAAAAGGTCATGGTGTTTAAAAATACAGTAAAAGCTGTGTTATTCTGGTTAGTAAAATGCCAGTTACTCCATTCACCGCATTTTCCAATATCCCCAAAATAAAGCCTCACTTTAGCAACTGGAATCTTTGCTGAGTCCATCCAGCATGTGCATCAAGCCCTTTTAGCTGATATCTGCATAGGCAGAGGGAGAAAAAATTTGAGGGGCGGGGCACTGAGCATATTAGCATGTGCCTTCTCAGGCAGGAAAGTCTGTGGGGGAAGGGGAAGGGGAAGGGGAAAGGGAGCTGTGCAGGGCAAGGCAGGCTGCCACTGCAGGCTGAGGCCAAGGCAGCACTGAGCTCTTGCTGGCAGGGGTGACCACGCTGCGCTCCTGTCTCAGATAACCAGCACCCCACTTACTCCACTCCTGCTGGATAACAACACTTTTACTGTACTACCTTTCTGAAATTAGAAAACAACAAAATTAACATTGTCTATAACATCAAAATTGAGCTTTCTTGTATTATGGTAATCTTTAATTACATGATCAAATACACTGTTTTTTCCAACAAAACTTCTGCCTTTGCATTGTACAGCTCTTCAATATATTATTTTCTCCTCACTCAGTTTGTGATCAAGCTGTTCTTGCTGCAAGTTATTTAAGCCCCAATCTGGATACAGAATCATTATTTGTTTCATTGGCTTTTCTACAGTACTGATAACTATGGCTAAGTATAGGCATCCAAGAAGCCCATGGTGGAAATACTCTAACTTTTGAGCTTTACTCTAAGGCTAGAGACAGAAATTCAAAAAACCTGAGCCTGAATTGATTCAATCTTTGCAGGTTAGTCTAACCTGCCTAGGCTGAATCAGTTTGTAACCATACAGACATCCCCTCAGAACTGAAAAAATGCAGATACATGCCTTCAGTGGCTCAGGCTAGAAGCCAGAGAGGCTAGAGCACCCCTCCCCTTCCCTTCCACAGTGCTGACCTGAGGAGGAGCATGGCCAGGCCCCAGAAGGATTCTGGGCTATGGGCTGAGGAGGGAGAGGAGGATCCACGCAGTGAACCAAAGACTGCGGAGCTGGTGTCATCGGGAAGCCTTTGGCTTCCATGACCACAGCCCGCTCTTTGGCGAGACAGGCAGCGAGCTGCTGGGAAGAGATGGCCTCCACCTCTCCCCCCTGGGGAGGAGGCTCTTCTCAGCCAGGCTGGCTGACCTGCTCCACCG
>NW_017728912.1:7624074-7742083 GCF_001723895.1 Crocodylus porosus | reverse complement strand
ACTGCTCTTCCCAGCAGATATCTGGAAAGTTCAGGTCACCCATGATGACCACGTCCTTTCACCTAACTACCTCCGTGAGCTGACTTAAGAATTCCTGGTCTAGCTCTTCCCCTTGGTTGGTTGGTCTGTAGTAGACCCCCACCGTTACATCTCTTTCCCCTCGACTGCCTTGTATTCTAACCCAGAGCACTTCAGAGTGCCCCTCCTCTGATTCTTTGCTAATTGGCGAGGATGTGTATTCGTCCTTAATGTAGAGCACCGTGCCCCCACCTTTCCTCCCTGTCCTATCCCTCCTGTACAGCCTATAGCCCTTGATAGTCACTGCCCACTCATGTGTTGGGTCCCACCACATTTCAGTGAGCCCCACTATGTCCAGGTTGGTGTCAGCTAGAAGGAGGGTAAGTTCCTCTTGCTTATTTCCCATACTACAAGCATTTGTGTAGAGGCATTTGAGGCCTCCTGAGGATGTGTGCACTGGCTCCCTACTTTCAGCATTACCCTGGCCCCTGTTGCTTACCTGCGTATATGTTCCGCTTATTGGTCTAGGCTGGGCTGTACTCATGGGTGTTGCTTGGTTTGGCAGGCCAAGGCTTCCTCCTCCTTCATCTTCCCCTTCCCCCAACAAGCCTAGTTTAAAGCCTGCCGGAGGAGATCTGCCAACTTAAAAGAAAATACACGCTTACCTTTAGGAGAAAGGTGGAGCCCATCCCATCTGAGCATGTCTCTTGTTGTGATGTGCGGGTTGTTGTCAAGGAAACCAAAGCCCACCTCAAGACACCATTCCTGAAGCCACCAGGTGGTCTCTGCAATGCACATCGCATGCCGTCTTCCACGTTCACTCACTGGTAGGACAGAAGAGAAAACCACCTGTGCACCTATCTCCTTCAGTTACACAGTAGGTAGCATTTATCACCCCATCCGCAAAACAAGAGGATCTCTCAATCTCTTCTTAAACCACTTGTTCCAAAGAAGAAATGGACAGACATTACCAGCTACCTGTTGATTAGCTCTGAAATGCCCTAAGAAGCACTGTCCTGCTGCCTTATCTCCCACAGCACAGACCATAGCCAGCATGTGGTCTGCTAGCTAATGCTGTGAGATGTCTGTGTAAGGCAGAAGGGAGGGGAGAATCCCTGCTTCAGCAGGGAGTGGTGGTGAGGGGGAAGGGGAAACAGGAGCAAGCCAGGCAGATGCTCTGTAGCTGCAGTCTCTGTCGGAGCTGCAATCAGGGAGCAGAGGGGAGGAGCCATCCCTGCTGGGCTGGAGCAGACAGCAGAGCCCTGCTCAGAGTTGCAAAGCAACTTGGATGCTGGAGGATTCCAATTTAACTTAAACCAGGAAGGGGTCTGGGACAGACATTGCATAAACCATTTTCACTTTAATCAGTTAAGTGTACTACTACATTCAACCAGGTTTATCTCAAACCAGTTTCAGCCATTTTCAAACCAGTTTATAAGCACTGAACATCTGTTCTGTTACAGGTTTAAACCAGTTTCTGATCACTTAAACCAGCTTATGTGTAATGTCTGTCCCTAGCCTAAGCACCCACAGTTAGGTCAGGAGGAAGCAGAATACACATTAGCCCTTGTGGGGGGCAGGGAGGGAGTCTCAGGGCCTACCTGCATGGCCTGAGCCCAGCAGGAAGTGGGGGGTGCTCACGCACCTGCAGGCTCCCCAGGCTACCAAAGACTCCTGAGCAGAGCTGAACAGCTGAACCACCCGGATTGGCTGACAGAAGCATCACAATCACCCACCTGGACCTGATGCAGCAGCCACAAGCCATTAGCTAGCCATTCTGCTCAGGCCCATCCACTGTGCCCTGAGCCTGCTAAGTGTGTGCATGTGCGTGTGTGTCCTAGACACCTGTGTGTGTGTGTCCCAGGCACCTAGATTTTCTATGTGTGTGTGTGCATGTCCCAGACACCTGGGTTGTGTGTGTGTCCTAGATGTCTCAGGGGAGTGGGGTGCATGCATCCCAGATGCCTATATTTCCCCCCCTGCCAATATTGGTGCCCCTGGTCATGTACAGCAACAGATTGTCTGGATCCCTGAACCCTTGACTGAGTAGGTCCTCATCAGCTTGGACCAGTAGTCCTCCCCAAATGAGTAGTCTAGAGGGCTCCAAGTGCTCCTGCCATGCCATAGGCCCATAGGTCTCCAGCTCTGGGCTCCTCTGTCCCTGCACCACAGGCACCATCCCCAACAACCCATGACCCACACCATCCCCCTTCCCCTCTCCCTTTCCAACCTCCCCCTGGGACACACACTGAGGTGCAGGGAAATGTGGCCTGAGGAAGTGACTGGCTTCATTTTAATCAAATGTTGAAGCTGCCAAACATTTTTTTTTTTAAAAAACCACAGCTGTGGAAAGTTGCCCACTTCAGAACCTGGAACCTTCTTCTCAGATAGTACTGAGAGAGTGGGGAAGGACCCTTGCTGCACTGGGCAGTTATGAAATTCAAAGGGGGAGGTTGTGGGCAGCCACGTGTGTTCAACCTAACAAACATGAAGCCTTGGGGCAGCAGGAGGAATGCTGCATGCAAAAATGCTGCCCCTTGGTTTAATTAAATGTTGCAGCTACCAAACTTTTTGTGTGCATAATAAAGAAAAACTGTGGAATGTTACCTGCCCTGGAAGTTGGGCCAGAGCCCATGCGACTGCCTGTACCTGCTGAGACTGTGCCACTCCCCTGTAGCAGAGCCTGGGCCTACAGCGGCCTGGTCCAGTGGTCTGGTGGGTAATCCCTACCCCCTGCCCCATTCTGAGTGCTCCCACACCCTTCCAGGACTGGCCTGGAACCTCTTTGGGGCCCACTGGTGACCACCAGCAACAAGGGGGAGTCAGTTGGCCCTGGACAGTGGGAAGAGTTAAGGCTAGCCCTGGCATTGGGTCTGGGGCACCTCCCCCCCAGCGCTGATCCCTAGAGGGAGCCCCACTAGATGCCCTCCTGGCTTTTTTGACCATGGGTGAGAGGCTCCCAAGTGCCAGATCTCCTGTTCTGACTCCATCATCTCCCAATCACTGTGCAGTGTGGAGCATTCCCCTTCAGCCACCATCCAGAGTTGGCCCCCATGGGAGCCCTATTCCTGCCAGCCAAGGGAAGAGTCCCTGGAGCAGGTCTCTCCATGCCAGTGGGAACTGGACAACACTACTTCTGGCCAGGAGGGCAACAGTTTCTTTGTGGGAGTGGGGGGCACAGATACCACTTAGGGGTGGTGTAGCTGGATCCCAGACAGTCTTTGACTCTGTGCATAAATTCCTTATGCTGGCACTGTGACTCTCTGAGCTCTGTAGCAGCACATGCAGCCTCCCTCAGAGAGCAGGTAGCCATTTGTGGACCTTATTCTTGGACCTTTGCAGCATGTGACAGCGCAGGTGCAGGCAGTTGTCAACCTGTCCATTCTAATCCCCACATCAAGGATCGCATTTGGTCCTCATGTTGCTAGCACTGTCTACACACACAACCCTGGCGCTCTGCAGGTGTCTGAGTGACCACAGGCAACACAGTGGGGGAGCACAGGGGGGTAATGACTCTGGTGCCTCACCTTCATTCCAGGCTAGTAGTGTGGGTCCTGGGGGCGGTTTTTCTTGAGAGGCACAAGGTCAGTAAGGAGTATCAATAAATCAAGATCATAAGTCCATGTGGACAATTGTTGAGCCAAGAGCATGCTGAATATTAGAGTAGGTAACTACAGCCTTCCCCATGAGCATAACCCAACTTACCAAGGAGTCACATTAGGCCTTTCCTTCACCTATAAACACCACATTCAGAAGGTCAGCAGTAAAGTTTCTTCACAGGTAGCAGCTGCCTTAGGATGTTTAGCCAGCATGACATGGGGTGCCAACTTCAAAGTGCTCAGAACCACCGCACTTGCAATGGTACACACTGCAGCAGATTATTGCGCTCCCATTTGGTCTAGAAGTTGTTGCCCTAAAAACCATGAGACTGTACTTAACAGTGCACAGATACTCATAACAGGCTGCACAACTTGTACACACATAGATGTACTTCCTGAACTCTCGGGCAGTAGACCAAATGACATAAGAAGGCAGATCCTAACTGCCCCCCTGCTGCCAGGTTTCTGGGCCCATGGAGAGCCGGCAAGCCAAGCACTATGGCCTTGTGTGTTGCGCTACAGTTAGGTAAGGGGTGGGGGTGAATGGGAATGAAATGACCATTCAGAGTAATCCAGACTGAAATCTATTCCTACAGTATTTTATACGAACACCAAACAAGTCCCCCACTAGGCACAACCTTGACAGAGAAGCAAGGGTCAAGCCGAACACACTGAGATCTGGATCTGGATGCTTCAAAACAACACTTCACAAGATGAACATCTTTGACAGCCTATTGTGTGAATGCGATGTTCAGCAAACAGCACAGCACTTAAATGAAAGCTGCAATCTTTCCAAATGCCCATACAGAGTAGGTGGAATTCTCACACTGGGCAACAATACCAGACAGTGGCTCATAGCTGGCCAAAGGGAACAGGGAGGCGGGGTGGTGGAGGGAGGGTTGGAAATAGGGGCTTTGTTGCCTCAGGCCACTAAGAGCTCAGGGGCAGGGCCTGCCTAGTGATTGAGCAGACCAGATGAGCTTTGGCCAAGACTACAGTGCCACCCTGGGAAGAGGGTTGGATGGGGTGCCACAAAGCCCCATGGGCTGCCAGCAGAATGCAACCTACCGTGAGTTGTGATGGGATTTGGCACAGATGTTCATTATGGCACTGTAACCTGCAGCGCTGAAGTCTGATACCACATCCATCCAGGGTTATTTTAGAGGGGAGTCTGCCATTTTTACAGTGCTCTATGTGTCCTGACCATTTGTTCAGTTACAGCTGTAGAGCACTTTCTGCACATTTACCACACAATAAATGTAACGTCTATACCTGGCCTCCGGTACTTGAGCATTTCACAAAATGTACCTTCATTGAACCCCTATGAGGAGGTATTGTTACCCCCATTTTAGAGATAAAAAACTGAGACTGAGGTTAAAGTAAAAAATGCCCACTAAATTTGGATGCTCATCAGAGGCACCTGGAATCGAAGTTTTCAGACCACATGTGGTTTTACCATGCTTTGTAGATGTTGAAAGCACCTCAGCTGCTACTGTGCACTCAGCACTTTTGCAAATCAGAGCCCCCATGGTCTCAAAGCAAGCATCCAGAAAATAAAGAATAGACAATTAGTTACTATCTGTCATACGTGTGGTTTAAGTGACTTGATCAAATAGGAACTCTGTGGCAGAGCCAGGGGGAAAATCAAATTCCCTAGCATGAAGCTGAGTATCCATCAACACAAGGCTATACAATTTTTTCCTGCGACCCTCTGCCTCCCTCATTTTGCGCTTTCCAATACCTTCCATGAATGAAACAGGCAACCCTCTGAAAACTGCCTTCTTTATTACTACCCAGCCCACTGAGGAGGTCCCTCACACACAGTGAAGGAGGAAGGGGTCCTGTGAGAATAAATAGTATACGAAAGTCAGAGAGGGATTAAGATTGGGCAGGAAGGAAATTGGAGGCCCCCCTGCAAGGTCCCTCCCCCCCGCCCCCATGGGAGCTGGCTTCCCTTCCTCTCTTCCTTTCCTTGTGCTGGTGCTACGGAGGTGTGCAATCCAGTTCTCACTCACTGGCCAGTTACAATGCATAAGATGAAGTAAATATGCTGATTTGCATACTTATTTGCATGTGTTACGGTGTCTAGTATGCAAATAAGCATTCTTGTTTGCTGTACATTGCTTATTGTAACCAGCCAGTGAGTAAATGAGAGCTGGGTCAAAATTGCAGAATAATCATCACATACCTGGCAACACTGAACCTAGGCATCCAGGGGCTCCTGGGCCTGGGCCCTGCGCGGTAATCCACCTATGACAACAGTGGTGATCAACCTACGATCCACAAGTCAGTACTGGTCCCCAGAGTGACTGGATCCTATGTGTGGGCACAGGGGACCAGCAGCAAGCAGGTCAGCCTAAAGTAGGGTTACCATATTTCCAATTTAAAAAAAAAGACACCTGTGGTGGGGAGGGAAGGGGTATATGATTGTGGGGGGGCAGCGATATGCCCTCTGCCCCCCCAGCCCTGCCAGTGCCCCTCACCCTTGACCCGCAGCCCCTTTCCCACCCCCCAGCCCTGCTGGCTGATGCTCCTCACTCCCAACCCACAATTCCCTGCTCCCCACTGATACTTCTGACTTGCAGCCTCCTGTCCCCCCAACCCTACCGGCGCCCCTCACTCCCGACCCATAGCCCCTGCCTCCCAGCACTGCCAGTGCCCAGCAGATGCAGGGACCCACACAGAAAGCACATGATCTCCTGACAGCCAATCAGCATCCCCACTGTCCCCAACCCGAAGCAAAAGTAAAAACCCAGACATTTGCTTGCATTTTAAAAAACCCACCCAGACAAAGGACAAGGGGCCAAAAAAAGGACATGTCTGGGAAAACCCAAGCGTAAGGTAACCCTAGCCTAAAGCATCCCCTTTCCTGCCCTGCACCATGCTGCTGGCCCCTCTGCAGCCCTCCCTGCTATCTAGCACTCTACTAGCCTATGACAAGCAATGGTTACTCTCTCCCTCCCTTTTCCTTCCTCTTCCCCTGTGGCAAGCACTAAAGATAAGCTCTCTTTCCTGATCTTCCTTTAACCCACCCCTTCCCTTCCCTCCTCCTGACATTGGCAGTCACCTCCTACCCCTCTTCCAACTTCCCCCTCCCCCACTGCTCTAAAAGGTTGAACACCACTAGTATACAATAACATAATTAAAGACCAACACATCATCAGGGATCCTAGTTTCCTCCGATTAAAAAATCACCAATTTTCTAATTAAAAAAGTGACCCCAAATCCACATTTTCCCATGATTAAAATGAAACATCATTATATATAGATCTATATATTAGCGGTGTTTCATTTTAATCATGGAAAATTGTAGATTTTGGGTCACTTTTTTAAATCAGAAAATTGGCGATTTTTTAATCAGAGAAAACCAGGATGCCTGCTCATCATGCATATGTTCAAAGTGCATAGGCAAGCTTAATTCTCACATCTCCTAATATTTAAGTGCTTGACTTTGCCATATGAATAATGTGCTTTTAATAGTGGGGGCGGAGGAGAATTTCCTGGACTTTTTTTTAATAACTATAAAGAAACAAAGATTCCATCATATAGCGTCATATTCATACTCAGATAGGTCATCCATAAAATTAAACCTTTAGATCTATGACACAGATCTCTGCCGCTTGAACTAATAGAGTAATTGATAACAGTTGTAGGCTATTCTCCATATGGAACAGTGCGACAGAGGATAGACCACTTTGCCAGAGGGTTTCACAGACATTTGCTGATGGCAGAGAAACTGTATCTCTGGAATCTTGGGGCATTTATCCACATACATTTTTGTGCCCAGACACACTGGAGATCTGGCACACGAGCTGATGCGCACACCACTGAGTCGCTTGCAGTTGTATAAGTGGCAACATTCATATCAGTACAGAGACAATAGCAGCAGTACACTTTTGAATTAAAATACCTTCTATGTGTTTTAGTTCAAAAGTGTACTGCCACCATTTTCTAAGCACTGATGCACATTTCACTGCTTGTACAACTGCAAGCAACACAGCGCCAGGCACTTTTCAAAGTGCCTGGCGCTGCAGCTCTTGCATGTATAAAAATGCCCTCTATTCCAGGTCCTGGAATAGACTGTCCTACGCCCTTCCCAGTCCAATCCTCCATGTCCTCTTGGAAACCAAGGTTTATGGGGCAGTTTCATCTAGTGGCAGTGGAAGCCTGGAAGTTTATCTGTGTATTTCCTCCTGTGTTTCCCCAGGCTGCTGCACCACTTCACCTTCAGGAGGCACTGTCCTGCACCCCTCCATTTCCAGGAGGAGTGGGCAGGGCTGGATCAGGGACTGCTGCAGCAAGAGCAGGCACTCCTGCCTGCATTAGATTAATCTAATCTGGCTCCACATGAGGTATGTGGGGCTGTCTCACCTGGCACAGAGGCAGCACCCTGGTTGAAAAGTACTGCTCTAGTTGTTCCACCATATTTTAGGAGGGGTCTTGGATTATTTAGCTTCCTAGGAACTGCATCATCTTGATGTAGTGGAGGGTAACAGAAGTACACACAGGTCTCTTAGAGCTATGCTAGTAGTATTCTAGTTTTTTGCCAGTTAAGTTGCCTAAACTATACAAGTTAAAGGATATGGGTTTGACATGACAAATCCACTGGACCTGCAGGTTAGCAGCTGACTATAAGGTTATCCTATTTAAAGCAGCTCTCAACTAAGGCACAGAAAAGTGTAGTGTATAAATAATGAGACTAAAAGAGTGTTAAGTCAGAATTGAGGTTGTAAAAACACAGAACTAATTTGAAAAAAAGTTGAGAGTGAGTAGAACAAAATTCTAAGAAGTTATCTCTAGAAAGTAGTGAAGTAATGACCTCCTGCAACGGGTTTTAGATGGTCATTACCATCACTCTCGTTTAATTAATTGTTACCAAAAGGGCTCTGGGGGAAAAAAAGGATCTGTTGTCATTAGTTTCCTTTTAATTAATTTTTCCAGGCCTATCTATATTACATACCTCAGTGCTGGTTAAGGTTTAGCCAACTGTGTTACTAGGTGAGGTTATCCTTTTTAATACAGCTTTCCCCCCCCACATTATGAGTGAGTACGTGGAGTTTAGGGTTAGTTCTCGTCTATCAATCAAATACTCTCTCTGTGTGTGTGTGTGTGTGTGTGTGTGTGTGTGTGTGTGTGTGTGCTCGCGCGCACGCATGTGAGAAAGAGAGAGACAGAGACTCATAATTTAATAAAATAAATAATATTTCTAAACTTACTGTGTTAGTTGTATTTTCCCTACCTCTTTTAAGTCCTTTCCTACCTACTTCTTCTCCATCATTACAACATACAAAGCTCTGCGCTTCATTTCCTCTCCACATACTAAATTTCTTATCTCACAGCATTGCAATCTGTCTCCTTTGCTCTACGACTATTGGCCGCCTTAATCACCTACCAGTCCACTTCTTTCACAAGTAACTTAGCCGTCATCCAAACTAATCCTTGTGTGTAGAGCACCATCTCTGATTGAGCCGCACAACCACTCTCCCACGTTGCTTCCGAACAGTTTTGCAGACTCACCTTTACCATGATTTCTCTGCTAACTGCAGTCTGATAATGACTCGGCTGGTGGCCTGGTATTGATTTATTTTTACTACACCCCTTCATCACTTTGTCACCAAAAACAAACAAATACACAAACAAAATAGAACTAGAAAGCCTCCAACTGGACATTTCGCAAATATATGTGACCTCGTGTTTCTGCTACTCTCACCTTTAACTCTAGTGTTATCTTTCCCTTTCCCCCACTCCTGCTGTATTTTATGTCCATTTGTCACATCTTGTCCCTAGTTAGTTTGGAAGTTCTTTGGGGCACGAACTTTTTCTTACAGGATGTTTACACGGTGCCTTAAAAATGGGTCACCATTCTTAGGTCCCTGAACAACAGTTTAATGTAAGTAACAAATTGCCTTGTAGTCAGAATTAAAAATCTCAGATCTATTGATGAGCCAGTCTGAGCTCATGTTCCCTCTATCTCCCCTTCCCAAGTTGATAAAGAACATGTAAAAATACCTACTTAGGGCACAGCTCAGGAAGTCTGGCTTCCAAGTTATGTAATACAATGAAAACATTTGTGAAGGGGTTCAATGGGTTGACAAAATAAATGCCAATAGAATTTGACAGAGATTAAAGCAATAGGGAATTATAGAAATTAATCTATAAAATTGCATGATAGTTCATTTTATCACTTAATAGATAACTTGTAGCCCTGCTAGAAAATTCTGTAGGCTGGTTCAAGGACTTGATGGAGGGGTGATTTTTCTTTACAATTTTCTATACCAGGCTGCTACAGAGTAAATCATAAAGAAAACAATTTTGGAAATCCAATTCAGACTTTCTTGACTATGACTTTTGAGTCAATGAGCAATCTGTAATACAACAATAGTTTATTCTATTAGTTTATTCTGAGAATAAGGGGATTGTGGCTTGGGGAGTTGGGGCTGGGGAGGTGTTATCCTGAGCTTGATGAAAATTTACCTTTTCTTTTCCTTATTGAAAAATCCTTCATTTTACTTTGGGCTATGATGAGATTCTTATGCTTTTTTTAAATCCATCCTACTGAATGTAACAGAAAATTATATCTTAATTTATAATCCCATAGCATGGCTAAAAGCCCAACCTATAGAATCTAAAGATTTCTATGTATTTTATATGTGTAGGAATATTTTCACAGCAAGTCCAGTTCTTTTATCCATATTATATTTCACAGGACTTCCCATATAAGCCGTGCCTATGTACACATAAATCCCAATCTGGCTAAAGGTGACAAGAAAATCTCCTATTTTCTGAGTCTGCCAAAACAACACTTATAAGAGGGCTGCTGTAAAGAAACATACACTACATGCATCTCTGGGGGCTGCATATACTTCTACATGGGCATGTCCCTCACCAGTGCCTGCCAGCCCAGGCAATGAGGCTAGGATTTGGATTCTACCATCAACAGGTACAGCATTTTTGGCTCCGATTCTGACAGAGATATTCAGCACATATATTTGCATGCACATATATGAATATACTGTAAAGCAAATCTGTTCTCTGTGTCTCTTCATCAGCGTTGACTAGAGCAGCTAACTGTTTGGAAAGGAGTGCAAGGCTATGTGTAAATACACGTAAGGGGGCTATAAAAATACATAATTTACTTTGCAGTTTATTAAAGGAAACGCTTTTATACAATTAATCATGGTCCGCAAGGCTGCTTTATACCCCACTATTCCTCCCCACCCCCAGCTTTTCCACATGAGGCCTTAGCTGTACTACAATTTTGCAAAGCCTTGCATTGTTCTCCCTGACACCGGATCAGCGAACACAAAAAAGCAACTGCCAGCTCAAAAGCAATCCGGTGATAGAGCCTGGTGCTATCTAATCAAGGGCAAAAGGTCACTTCCGAACAACTGGGCAATAAAAGATTATTTCCAGCCGGAGAACAGAAAGGCCCAGTGGTAGATGGTTGAAGGGGGAGGCTGGAAGGAGGGCAAAAGGGCTCCCGTCTGTGGGAGGAAGTGCATTGAATAAAGCCAGCAGACGGGAACCATCTGGCTCTGTGCGTGGTCTGTTCTTAAGAAGAGAGAGAAAGCCCCCTCAGAGGGGCCAGTGACTCTGTGCAATGATTCAAACTTTTTTGTAATTTAAAAGCAGCTTTCCCAGGCACCAAGAAATCAAAAAAGAGAACTTTCCCAACAGAGGGGCATGTCTTATCAAACGCCGACTACAAGACACATCCTTCATTTTAATTCAGTCATGATAGATGGGTCTTATCAATGAACAGACGTTGTGGGTAACCAGACAGGGTTTATTTTGTAACAGAAACTTTCAAAGCTTTGAATTAACAAGATGCTAAACTTATATTCACTAAGAGCCTTTACTATAGCAAAAGAGATCAATTTTATTTTTTGATAAATGTCGTTTGTTATTTTGACCTCATATTTTCTTCTCTCTCTCGCTCTCACTCTCTCTCTCCTGCCTTGTTATAGGGCTTCATTTGAATGAAAGTGAGAAAATAAAAGGGCCAGATTACATTCAGTCTAGTTGCCATGGCCTGTGGAAGAACAGAATTACAAACATTTCAGTACAAATGCAGCATAAATGGTACAACCCCCCAGTCATAGTACATGTCCTTACTTTCCCTCGATACGTGATTTGCACTGGAGGCATTTGGCATGATGCAGCTAGGAACTGAATCGATGCAGCTATTCAAGCACCCGGACACATCCTTAGCTCACTATTGAATGAACTTGATGCATGATGTTGTCCAAATCACTCCCTAATCCAAAATTCACAGACCAGGAAGTCAGGAGTGTTCTCAAGGCTTTGGAGCAACATTTCCTTTTTTCTAGATGACAGGAAGAGGGCATTGCACTGTTGGTTGCAACCCACTACAGGTCACCCCGGCTCATCTCAGAGAAAGTTTAGTTCAGAGGGTCAGCTTGACATTCATTGGTTTCTAAATATGAACATCCTGAATAATTGGCCCAGCAAGTCTGAGAATTGGGCCCTGAGCTGTCCACTAACTAATCCAGGCATAGTAAGAAAGAAATGAAGCAGTTAAATGTCTAGTTTATCAATAGAGAACAACAACCAAGGCTTTGTCTCAACAAGGCTCATGAAGAAACTGTTCTAGAGAGTTCATGTGCACAGGAAACAAACACAAGCTGGTGTACACTAATCCATGAAAATATGTTCAATGAGAAAATAAACTTGAAATTAATTTTGCAAATGCAGAGATGTTAAAAAAAAACCCAGACAAAACACATAGACATATAGTTCTGCCAGAGTTCTCCCAGGTGGCTTTGGCTTTGGCTGAAACTACACAACTTTTTATGCCTTCACCCTTACACTTATATATTTTTCTGCTTAAAGAAATGGGGTAGAAAAATGAAGTCTGAGAGAACCCATAGTATGTTCATAGTACATACTAGAGTGGTGCCATGCCTTACTGTATTGTTACTAAATAGCTTAGATAGGTAAGGACAATTTTTCCTTCCCTGTTCACTTAGATTCGTATTTGTTTGCTTCAATAGCTCATGCACATTCTAGACTGTATGATGAAAGTTCTTCCGGTTAGATTTTATATATAATAGGACAAATATCAGAGACGGGAATCCTAAAGAATCCTGGAGAAGCATATTCAGAGGACAGCTTTTCTGCACTTTCAGATTTCTAAAAGAGCACTGAAATAATACAGGTACATATTGTTCCGAATAAAGCTACCACCTAAGAGGCAACCACAGATGGAACCTGCATAAACCTTAAAATAATATAGTATGGAAAAAAAAAATGAAGTACAGAAAAGTAAAAGTCAAAAAGGAGCAAGGTATAATTGTTACCAGT
Organism: Crocodylus porosus; assembly: GCF_001723895.1. Classification (NCBI taxonomy): domain Eukaryota; kingdom Metazoa; phylum Chordata; order Crocodylia; family Crocodylidae; genus Crocodylus; species Crocodylus porosus. Next base: position 7,729,142 of record NW_017728912.1, on the reverse strand, counting down.
TTCTGCATTTTTAGAAGTCAGTATTGTTGAATAAAAGTTGATATAAACCACTAGAGACACAAAGCCCTTGCTAGGACGATGCTGCCAGCTAGATACCATTCTCAGTTACACTGGCACAAATCCATAGTGGTTTAGATGATTTTTGTGAGGTTACTTTGGATTTATTCTAGGTACCTGAGACAAGAACTGTTCCGTGACCATCCTAGCTTCCACTCCAACCGACATGAACATGAACTTCTCTCACAAGATGTCCTGGCAGTTCTGTGGTTTGGCAGAAAAATTTATCCTGTTCAGCTTATCTCAGCAACCAAAATGTTTAAAGATTGGAAGCAGTTACTAGGGCCTGCTCCCCACCTGGGTATAAGGCAACATAACCCAGCTCAGAGCAGCACCGAGAGTGCTCCAACAAGCAAGCCCAAAACAGACAGCATGAAGGAATTGGTGAGTAAGCACTTAGCACTGTGATAAAGCAGTTATGTTGCTTTATGTCCAAGAGTTGGCACATGTAGGGGAGGGAGTGGCACACTGAAGCATTCTCTGGTACTGAGGCAGTGTAGACAGGCCCTCAGATTCACCGAGCATCTGAAGTGCGGCATATCTCCAAAGCAGCTCTCTACTGCGCTCTCCTGCAAAGCTTACCTTCTAAAGTCTGATTCCTGTCTATATCCATTAGGGAAATACCTGTGCAAAACTGTGGGGCTTGTATCCTAGGACGAGGGTGGTAAAACATCACCTCAACCTAATCTCTGGCAGCAGTTTTTTTCTCTGTGTGAACTCTGCACTTGCCCCTTTTGAGGAGCATCCAAAAGGATTAAACTTCTCTGGGTGCAGAGATAGACGTGGTCCCTAAACCATAAAAATCCTAGTATATAGAACATGCTTTAAATGGTATCCTTTATGGTCAGGTCTCACAAAAAGTACATTACAATAGTCTACTCTGCAAGTGACATAAGTGTGGGTCCCTATTCCCCAGCCCATGGTAAGAAATACCCAGGTTTACACAGAAACACATTTTGGTCACTGAGAATCCTGAACTCTTGTGCACCAATCTGACAACTGAGAGATGCACACCTTTGGTGAAAGAGTCGTTAACAGATTTTGTAAGGTCCATAACGTGTTCCCTCTGCCAATCCGTATCATGTCTGGTTACCTAGACTGAACTTACGCCACCCGTGTCCCTACTGCACCCAGACACTTGGACATGAGTGAGACCACACTGTTGTGCTAAAGAGAATAGATACAGTACAGCTGGATTTATCATCAGTATATTCGTGGAATTGTGTCTGATAGTCTCCCTTGGAAGTGTAATGCAGATCTGAAATGGGAACCATGAAAGGACTGTAAATTATGCAGATGACAATCCTTAGAAAGAAACAAGAGCTCTTATCACCTTCTATTCAAATATGCTAGATAGGAAAAAGTAAAATTAGGTACACATATAGCTCTGCTAGAGCTCTCCCAGATGGACAGATTGCAGTGCTTGAGGCCCACAACACTGACTCCATGTACTCTTAAACTTGCCTTGCTGGAGCGGGGGGGGAGGGGAGGGGGCAAAAGTTAATTCTGGAAAGTCACTTCTTCCAGCCTCCCACCTCCATCAGCCAGCTGCTGCTCCTTCCACAACACCAACTGAGTTTTAAGTACAGCAGAACGGGGTAAAAAGTCAGCTGAAATGCAGATTATACACTTGAGAGATCTGATTCCCACTGATTTTGCTTAGTAAGTACTTAACTTTAGACACCCAAGTTTGAAAATGTTGGTCTTAGTAGAGGCATAACAAGCTCTTTCAGCACCCAGGGCTTTCAAAGCCCTTCATTTCATTTTGGAGTGGCGAGCTGGAGGGGCAGAATTGTGTTGGCCTTGGGGAGCGGAGGGGGAAAGGAGTGTTACCTGCTGGGGTTCTCCATTTCAGGGGCAACTGCTATCGCTGCTCATTACCGAGCAACATGAACTAAGGCTATAGCTGTGGAGGCATAAGGAGCAGGGCTGTGCGAAACAGCACCGTTCCATGTCGACTTCCATTTCGCCATTTCAAAGGGACAGTGTTTCGTTTTGAGTTTTGTTTCATTTTGAAAGCACTGTTCCATTTCATTTCATGTAAACTGTTTTGATGTTTTGCCTTCAATGAGGAAGCATGAAACTGCCTATAACTTTGTCATTTTTTGGCAGATGTGGATGAAAGCAGCAGGTTTGTAAACTTAGGTTTGAAAAGTGGTTTATAAATTCAAATAAGCACTGAACCTTGCTAACCTCATCACCAGAAGCCAACTTCCTACAGCCCAAAACACACTGAATGGATCCAGGCCATTCCATGACAAGACACCCAAAACCTGCCAACAATATCTCCAGTATGGAGCTATCTTCACAATACAACACGTATCTCCATCAGGGCACCAAATGCCCAGATGAAAAATACATGGAGACACCAAGCAACAACTGCATGCAAGAATGGGCGCATGCTGAAAATCTATCAAACACAACAACAGAAGACCACCTGTCTCCAGTCTCTCAGGCCTGATCCTCAAAGGGTATTTACAACCCACTTTTCACAGATGAGCCTATGAACAGCACTTCATCAACCTCCTAGGTACAGAAACTCATGGACACAATATAGACAGTGGAATTCTGATACACTGCAACCTGCTGGACATCTGACTCCCCAGGTACCTCTGCACTTTTACCTGCACTGCTACATCTCCCCCGCCCCTTCCCCCCACCCCCTGCCAACCTGTCCCTCACCCCCAGATGCCTCCATTTCCATTTTCACTGACTGGCGTTCTTGCCTGCATTGCATGCCAGCTTCTGGCTTCTTTACTATTCCTTCTATCCAGGAACAGCACACACACCAACTGCAGGTGCTTACTCAGCTTGACAAAGGTTTTGAACCTGAATGTGGTATCCCAGGAAGCTAAGCTGAACTCACCTGGAGCCTCACAACTGCACTACAACCAGCAAGCATCAAGCCTGTCAAAGACTTGACAGGTCTGGGCTTTCCCCAGCCAAGACTGTGTGCGTGCATGTGGTAGCTGGAGGTTATGGCACTTCCAACTGGCCTTTCACCAGGGGGATCCTCAGTCCTGGCATTTATGGGGCTGCCACACAGCTAGTAGTCCCACCAGGCATCCCTGACCCTGGCAGACTGCAGTTTTAGTGGTCATGCCCAGGACCAGGGGTCTCCTCCTTCCCCATAGCCCCAGCCCATACCTCCAAATTTGTCCTGGCACAGGACATGTTCTCCCCCTGCTGGCTAGTGATGCAGTGAGTACCCCCTCCAGTTCTGAGAGCGGGGCAGTAAATGGTTTTAAAAAAACTGAAAAAAGGAAATGGGTGCAGAGTGAGGAAGGTAGCATTCACTCCGTTCACACCTGGAGCTTGGGGAACCCCAGCAGAGGGAGGTTCACTTTGAGGAACACCAGCTGCACCACCAAGCCAGGATCCAAGCAGGTATGGTGGGGTGTCACAACATCCACAGCCATGCTGAACACCCTCTTGCTTGGAACACTGGTCGGTGGGCAGGACAGGTGTTCCTGGGCAACTGTGGCCACATCTGGCTATCGCTTGGCCAGTAGGCCAAGGGGTCACACAGCAGTGGTTCTACATCCTTGGCAAGATAGGCAGCCACCAAGGCCTGAGCACTACCTGCCTGATGGTGGGGTCGGGTGCCTCTGGACCCCACCATGGAAGCCATGCTCTTGGCCCACATTGGTAGCACCTGTGGTGGAGTAGGAGACTGAAGAAGACATGGCTCTAGGGGAAACTTGAGGGGTGTGGAGCACAAACTCAACTGATTCCCCCTCCTTCCCCAGAATTTCCCTTGCTAGGCCACTCAGATCCAGATTTAGATCCAGATCCAGCTCTTCCTCTGGCACTGGAAGGCTCAGAATGGGAAGTGAAATGGGAGTGGAGGAGACTGTTATGCCAGTGCTGGTGCTTGTTGTCATGGGGGGGCGGGGGGGGAGTTATGGCTGGTGCTCTTGGAGGGGATGCAGACTCAGGCACAGGCAGTGGCACTCGCACTGCTAACCCTGTCCATGCTGCCTGTACTAGTGGAAGCCTCACGCCTGCTTGTTGTAGCAAAGCAGCTGCGTCTCAGTTTGGGGGCTGGGGAACTTACACCTCTTCCTCTACCCCCTCTTCTGCCCCTCCCTGAAGGCTGCAAGCTGCTTTTCTAGCATGCTTCATGGTATGTTTCATAGTGTTTTGTCTTTATAAAAATATATACATGTATATGTGCCTTCCTATATAAATTCTATAGTATAATATACAATATAATTATGAAATTGAAAAGAATCAATCAATGAATATAATAATAAAATAAAAGGATCTAGAAAGAAAGCAAAAGGTACTGTGAAATCCCACTTGCTAGGCTAGCAAGTAGGAAATCAAATCAATGGTAGTAGTAACCTTTGTTGTCTGATGTTCCTGAGATTCTGGAAGATAGCTCAGTAACTGACCCCAAGCCAGAAAGCAGGCCAGTTCAAACAACGCTGCCTTTTATACCGTTTTTCTATCCCTCCCCCAGAGCACTGGAATTGGAAGGGACCTCAGGGAAGGATCACAGTCACTGGCCAGCTACACAGTCAATATCAGAGCAGTCCTTCCCCCCTCTTCCCCCTCCCTCTCCTTAGTTTTTGTTTCCTGCAGGCAAGCCCAGCTTTAGTTTCAAAATTCAAAATGTTTTGAAACTTTTAAAACGTGTTGACTGCCCTTGTTTCGTTTTGAGGCTCTTTCAAAGCCCTTCATTTCATTTTGATTTCATTGTTTCAAGCTTGAAATGAGTAGGAAGAGCGTTGAAATGAAACAGGCAGTGAAATTTAGCACAGCCCCAATAAGGAGCTCCTAAGAGCTGCTCCTGGTGCCCCATTCATGCCACTTCCCCACCTCCCCCCGGTAGCAGGCTGCACCTCCCATGGCAAAGCCTCTGGCAGGGAAGTGGGGGGAAGGGGACATCATTCCATCCACCTCCCCTTTCACAGGAACTGCTGGGCATAACACTGTCCCTGCCTGGATTCACCTCTCAGCTCTGCACCTGCCACAGGAAAGACGCCTGAGGGGAGAGAGCCAAACTGGTACCCCATCTAAATCAGTACCTAAGACTAGCAACTCTTTTATCCTGTCCTAGTTATACTGCTGGGTCTTAGTTTCTAGTTAGTCATACAGATATAAAATGGTACAAATAGGTACAAACTGATGCAAGAGCTAACAGGACCAAGCAAACCAGCTACAATTTTCAGCAGAAGTGTCTAAGGATGTACAACACAAATGTGGCTTTTTGCTTATTCTGTATTGAATATAAAATGCAGTGAGGTGAGAGCAATTCCATGCTACAAAATCCCGTATGTGGTAGCAGGATAAGAATGAACAAAAATCTGTCATGTTTTGGCTACAGGGTGGGATGGGAAAAGAAAAAGGGAAAAACAAGTTTTTATCCAAAAAAGCTTAGGATGCCTGTGTGTGACATAATATTTCAGCATTTTCTCAACACTCAAAATGTGACATATTAACTTTCAAAACCTTAAAAACCTTAAGTTGTCTTAACCTCAGTGGACCCTCACAAGAGGTCTATTAAGTAGATATTATCTGCACTGTGCTACAGGGAAACCAAGATTGGGAAAAGAGAAGTGATTTTCCTAAGAACTCAATGACAGAGTTATAATATTAACTCAGGTTTTTCTGTCTCCCAACCTGGGCTTACTCCTCTAGTTCAGGGGCCACAAATTCACCCTGTGCGCTGAGCCAGATCGGAACCAATGGGCTCCTCATCAGCTAAATCTAGCCCAGGGCACAGGGCAGTGGTGGTGGGACTAATGGAAGTACAGCAAACAACTGCAGGGCAAATGGGGCTGTATCAGCAGACCTCTTGCTAGTCCTTCTGCCACCCAGATTTATGTCCAGCACATGGCCTGGGGCCCTGACTTCTGCAGCAAGCTTCTCCAAACTTCTGGTAGCTCACCAGTAGCCCAGTGGGCTAGATGAAGCAGCTCTGTATGGAGTCATATATTTGACAGCCATACGCTAGTTCTTGTTGCATTCCCCTGATGTATAGGAGAAGAGCTCATGTTCAGGAGGATAATCTCTTTTCACGGAAGGGAAAAAATCTGAAATCCTCAAAATACTTAATGTTATACTTAAGAAAAACAAGCAATTTATATGGAAGGTCTAACAGTCTGCCAGGATCCCTTTAAGTTTGCTTTTCCCCTAGCTAAGCCAAAAATCATTTTGTCACATCTCAACAAATTCTTAGGTTAATTTTTGCAATGAGAAAATAACATGCCCTTTAAACTTTAATGGGACACTACACATCCTTTTCCTTAACAGGCACTTAAAAACAGAACAAAACAAAACCATTTCATAGTCTTTGCCACATGTTAAATAATGACTGCATTACCTTTCAGGGATATTAGCCCCCATAGCAGTAGGACGCAGGCAACTGGCTCTCTCCAGTGTAGCTAAAATACGAAACAGGAAACTGTGATGTCACGTCTAGTAAACCATCAAAAACTACCTTGTTTAAAACAGAAAGATCAGATGAGATCACTAGTTTTTAAATATTCTAACATGCTCCTACCTACCTAGGGCTTATTGTAAATGGATTCTGTAAATATTACATAAAATCAAAACAAGAGAGTCTTGCTCTGTACATCACTTGTTTTGGCAAATGAACAATTTCACTGAAGAATGTGAGAGGCACCATTTTTACATAAAACAGGCAGGTACAAGCAATTCTGTTCACAAGACAAACATTATATCTAAATGATTAAGAAAATGTTGGATATAAAATGGACTATGCCTGATGCACATACATACTTTCATATAATATAAATACAATCCTTGTATAAAAGCAAGAATAATTGATGGTTATTAAAGGCCACTGATTACTTTTATGAAGGCAGAAAGAAAGCCAAAGTCACTGCCTCCAAAATATCATTAACTTTAAATAGAATAGTAGCAGCAGGAAATGAGGATACAGAAGAAATGAAGATTAAGTCTCAGATAGCTCAATAGTTATTTTACAGTATGGTGACATAATGGTGTATACAAGTGATAAAACACTAGAATTAGCTACTTTGGCTATCTTTATGAATGAGTTATTTATATAAATGATACATACATGTATAAACTGAGTGCTGAGAGCTAGGTTCATGATTTCATGTAATTTGCTTGAGAGTGATAAGTTTTCTGAGTGACCTGAAGAAAAAGTGGCTGTTTGTAATAAAGTGGACAATAAAAGTTATTTTGTTCTAAAATTTAAAATCAGCTCAACAGTGAAAAACAGTAAGTAAAAGTATCCTCCTACAAAACTAAGTGTGAAATTAGATGTTTCAAAGACAGACCTATCAAAGAAAAAACTTGTACAAAAGTTAAGCACTTAACCACTTCCTAAGGATCCCCAAGAAAATTTACATCATCTAACTTGACTAGGGAAAAAAAGGAGAGACTCATCATTAGATTTGATAGCAAAGGCAAATATCTCCTTGTACTGTACATATACCAAATGCAAAAAGCTTTTCTTTTCATAGTTTTCATTGTAACAATTCAGGTTTTAGAAGATAATATTTGATTTATTTAGATTGCAAAGTTTTAAACGTGCATAATTGTCCAATCTAAAAACAGAAACAAATATATTATATACTCTCTCTCTGATAACCTTTGACTATTTATGATTAAATCCATCTAGGTTTTAATTCCATAGCCAATGCCTGTTTAAAAGAGGAAAAATTCCATAATTATTCTTGTTGGTACATGCAAGGTGTACATAAGCACTAGAAATTCTTAACATATTAATAGGAGCATATACTTACACTCTGAGGCACCAAAGCATTGTCCTTCGTAAAGACAAAAAGAGGCGCTACTGTGACATATTTCCCTTCATAGCCTCTACTTATTTAGGCCAGTACAGTCATTACCATAATTATCTATGTTTATATCAAACTGGAAGATTTTAGTTTGTCGAGGGCAAAACAGCTCCCCCTTCCCCAGCTTTTTTTTGCTTAGTCTCATACAACCATTGTACCTCAGATACCACAAACACCCTTATAAACTATTGTGAAGCAGATCCCTGTATGTCTTTTGAAGTAGAATGGAAATCAGCAGAAAAGAAGTCCAGTAAAGAATTAGCTTACAGAAACCAACTTTAAAGCTATAGTAGGAAACAATATAAAAATCTATATACTAAATCTCCAAAAGGGGGAAGTAAGGTGATCTCTTTTCAGTAAGTTGCCTTTATAGAAGACATACCTTGCAGCCACTAAGAGTTATCTTTTATTCCTCTTAATAAATTCCAGGAATCAAACAAAATCTGCTAGAAATAATCCAGGAGATGCCAACTGTCCATAATGTATGGATTTGCAGGAATTTAAAAAAAATATAACAGAAGGATTCACTCTTTCTGTATTTCCATGAATAGATATCATTTTCCCAAACCATTTTTCTATTGACTCTGGCCTTCTGTGCAAACACTTGGCTTCATCATGATCACCTCAGATTATATGATTTACCAAATTTGATTTTGAATTTTAATAGAGACTGACCGTAAGGTGAATATTATCAAAACTATATATAGCCAGAAGCTGGACTCCTATATCCATTTGTAAACACCTAAATAAATAACCTAGTTTTCAAAAGCCCTAAACACTAAGCACTTTGACATGTAGGCCACTTTGTTAGGATTTAGGAACCTGATATTAGGCTCCTGTTTCCTACCTGAAAATCCAAGGACCAAAACTTTTCTATTAAAATAAAAGTATTTTCTCTGTTGTGCACTGGTTTTGGACCTGTGCATAAAAGGAGTTACAGAGCAGAAAATGCTAGGTTATCTCCTTTTCATTTGCTAGTGTCTGCAGTAGGCAGCCTTGATGTCAGATCTTTGGAAAGGCACATGTTCCATTAGATTAAACGATCCTAGATTTTAACCTCAGATTTACTGTAGATATAATTTGTGGTGAGTTAATGTTTGTACCTTTTGTATTTGAACATTTTAAGAGAGAAGTAAGCCAGTTCCTGGCTCACTAAGGCTGAAACCATACAGTTCCCAGACATAATAGGATTTTTGCTAGTAGATTACTTCACCCTCTCGGTGACATGCTAAGTGTATGGCACAGTCCTCAGGCAAAGGAGTGCAATACATACAGCTTGTTTGGGAGCCTGGGGGAAGTGTTTCATTTCCACAATAACTAGAAGAGTTACTGCAAGCCCATAGATGGAGAAGGTCATGGGTGCTGTATATTAGGGAAGGAGTCTAACAGAGCAAGGCTCCAACATGTACAGGTGCCTGTGCAGCTGCACATTAGTACAAGCCTCTGGCTGGACTTGTGCTCCCCATCCTGCCCCACCCTCTCCCCCCAAAAAAACCCCATTTATAGAGTTTAATCGTCATGAGATTTTTTAAAAATTTCTATAGACATTTGTCTACAATATTAAGAATTTATTTGTGAATTATAACCTGTCTATGGCATTTTAAAATTACTTTAGAATTCTATAGCAAGACACATTTTCCTAGCTCATTGCATATGGTTTGAGAGTAATTTCTATAGAGCCTAACCATTTAATCCCTATTCGACTACTCAGTTTAATTTCCAGAGAAGAATTAAGATAAAGCGTGTAGGATTATTTCTAAGTAGGGAAACTGGGGCAGAGAAGAAGTGATCAGTCACACAATGAAATTAGTGACGGAGCCCGTTCTCAGCCCCTCATGAAGACAACTCTCTTTCAGGGTAACAAGGCTTTCTTCACTGAAGAAGTCTGTTCGCTGTCTCCAGGGTCTCTTCTCGCCTGTTCAAATTTAGTCAGCCCTCATTTAAAATAAAAAAAAATGTCTGGCCTTTGAATCCTTTGTCATATATTTTACTGTAAAGCTTTGCAATTTAAAATATTCCAGTCAATCAGGTTAGAGTAGTGGAAGGGAAAGTTAGAACAGGAAAAAGAAATCAAAGCAGGTTATTGCACCAGTTTTTCTACTGGCCCTTTAGATTTTCAGAAGGAACAGGAAAACTGTTCACAGTAGAATCCATATCACAATGCATATGAAGCCTTACAGAAAGCTTAGAAATACAGACATTGTGAAGTTAATTGTTTCAGACAACACTGTTCTTTCTATGTTTTTTTTTTTTATTTGTGCTGCTTGGAAAGCTTGCAAGTGAAGAGTTCATCTGTTTCTGCTGTTTACTTCCTTCTCTAATTCAAAGTCCTGCATTTGTGGCATCACCACAGTCTCCACAGCAACCAGCACTCTCACGAATAAAAATATGAGTTTAAGGGCAGATGACTACTTAAAAAAAATCATGAAAATGTTTTCATGCACATATCCTGTCACTGAAAAAGAAATCTGTGCTTCAGTCTAAGGTTACAGTCCACATTAGAGTCCCAGGCTTAAACTGGATTTGAGCAATTTAAGCCATCAGCAAACAGGGCTTAAAAATCATTCTGGGGCAAAAGGATATTGGAACATAGTTCTCTAATACAGCCCCATCTGTAGGTGTAATCTCCAACAGGTTTACTTGTTTTAATCATCAGCATTTCCATCTGGGCTCCAACTTGTGTGCACACCAGTACAAAATATACTTTTGCATGTGGGTTGGCATTTACACATTGGCTAACTACTCAATGTGCGCACACAAATACTTACTCAGAAAGTTTGTGCATGCCCAAAACAGAATCCAAAGGAAAAGCTACCCCTGAATGTCAGCAGAAACTTCCCTCCATCAGTATGTTCAAAGATTTTTTTTCTACACTAGGAATAAGAACTTGTAAGCTTGTCAGCATACAGCCTGCAATATGCAAACACTGAATTTATGTTTGTATTAAAAGTGTTCAGTTCTTTCCTATGCAATTTATAAAGAGCCTGGACACCCCAAATTATACATTCTATTTATACATTTAGCCAAATATTCCTAATTATAATGGAGAACTTGAATATTTTGTAGGTGCCTGCCACATGCCCAAGACTTGTTATCTAATGAGGAAAGATATCACTGTCTAATGTTTAACATTATGAGACAAATATAAACTTCTCTGCTTGAGATAAATCCTTAAAGGACAGGTGATTCCCTAGTGTTTAATATACATAACATAGGAAAATATTTAACTATCCTACATAAATGTCAACAAGGTATGAAAAGTATGCACCTCATAAAACAGATACCGGATACAATAAAAAGCAACCCCTAAATCAAAGCTCATGGTTTACTTCAATGCGTAGTGAAATACCATACAGATATAAAAGAAGCAGAACCTTTGCCTGGGTTTCTCTGGTTATTGTTCAGCACTTCTACCAAGACATCTGGACTGCTCTGCTTTTTAATCATCTGTTGGTTTACTGGCTCAGGCCTTCATTTGACCCAGATCATTCATTGCCACCTTTCTAATGCTCCTACTGTGCCCTTAAGATGCTGTGCTGTATCTATATTGGGAGCTTAGTGTGTATTTCTACCCTTATCAGCTCTAAAAAAAAATGCAGAGCAAACATTATCTATTGTTAATTACCTGTAAAGTAGGGCTTTAGCCACTTCCCCTGTTTCTAAGAGCTCTGAAGTGAAACCTAAAAGAAGCCACCCATTGTTTTCAATTGTGCAAGAGCCAGGAGCAAATAGGTCTCAAATTGCAGCTCTGAAAGGCAACAGGAAATTGGCATACCGGTAATCTGCACTAAACTATTCATAGTAACAAAGGCTACATTCCTGCTAAAATATTCACCATTAGAAATCTAAGGCAGATCTTCTTAGAAAGGACCATGAAATAAATCTGTAGGGAAAAAAAAAGGTGGGGGGGTGGTATTTCTTGTTGGCTTTTTTTCATTAGAAGACCATGGAACCTGGTTCTAGTTTCCTGACCCTGCAAGTAATATCCATTATTTATTCCTCTACCTCATCTCCCTAGCTATCCAAAGCAGAAGCCAAACGATCAAAATCTTTGCCAGTTTCAAATATTGAGTTAGCTGGATCAAGTTTTACAAATATGCCTTACCATCAGAAGTCTAGGAGCCTTTTACCTTTATACTTATGTTGGAATGACATATTTTTCCAATTAACAGCAGCAACATTACTTCTAAACCACAACAATCAACTGCACAATAAAAATCATGACTTTATTATATACTACATATAAAGTTTAGAGGAAACACTAAAACTTTAGGCTTTAACAGGTTCCTATTCAATCATCTGGATGTCAGGAAGAATGATCTAATAGTGATTAAAGCAAAGGACTGCAAGTCAAAAGATTTGGGTTCTCCTACCAACTTAATAAGCACCATTGAGCAAGTTGTTTAATTCTTTAAGCTTCAGTTTTCTTGTTAGTAAAAAGGAAATATTTACCCCATGGGAGCATTATGAAGCTTAGTCCATAAAAATCAAGAAACAACAGAACAAGAAATCAAGTGTTAGTTCAGTCACAGTGTGTCAAGATCTTCAGATTGAAAATGTGTGGTTTCTACAATCTACTAGAATGGAAGAGTGAAATTATCCATGACCAACTATGGTAAAATTTTCAGCTGGAACTGAAAAGAAGTTCACCATTTACAAGTGGATGTTACCTGAACCTGCAGATAGTGATGGCTATCTGTGATTTCCTTTGCAAATGCTCTAGCTCTAGCATAGGGGAGGGAAAGAGGTAAAGCCACTTAAAAACTTACCAGCATGAAAACCTACACATGAAAATGTACTTCTGGTTTCTCCATTTTTTTAAAATCCATCACCTGCTTTTAGAGGAAGATTTTAACTTTTACCAAAGCAGGCAAGTACTTTTAAAACTATAACAGTATTATCTTACATAATCTTGGGTCATTAAATCTAAACCCAGAATCCAAACACTCTTGAACTTGGGCAAAGTTCACGTCCAGGTCTGAACTTTACACCTATCCCTATATCTGTAATGGACCAAACCAAACGCTTGTTGCCAAACTTCTCCTGTCTCTGTGGCTTGTCAGGCCCATCTTCATTATCATTTACCAGAAATGATATAAACACTTAGAAATACAGAAAACGAACAAGTATCCTAGAGGTAGCAATCAATACTACCACATATAAGATGATAGTATCTAATGCTCTAATAACTTCTTTCACCTCTAAGATCCCCTGAAAAAACACTTACCCCTTCAGTCAATGGGTCAGGGGTCAGTCAATGGGTACACAACAAGGAAGTGAAATTTTGACTAAGGATAGCTAGCAAGCCTCACAATTAAAAGCAAATGAGTAGAGAGTCTTAAATCAGGCAGAAGGCAAAGCAGGGAGGCACCTTAAAGACTAGCTTGTTCAGAATGGCATAAGCTTTTGTAGGCTACAGGCTATTTCATCAGATGCTATGAATCAACTTGAAGGGAGCAAGCGCACTAAATAGACAGGAATAAAATAATTTAATACAAAGGATAGGGAAAGGAGGAAGTAAGGATGGGGGAAGGAGCACCTTTGCCTCTCTCAAAAATGACCCTTCCTCCTATACTTTCCTCCTCCTTTCCCTGTCCTCGGCATTTATTTTATTCCTATTTAATACCTCAGCTCTCTACAAGTCCTGTCATAGTAGATGACATCTACAAAAGCATGTCTTTTTGAACAAGTTAAGTCTTCATGGTGCCATCATGCCTTGCTTCCTGCCCAGTTAAACAAAGTATTCTCAGACCTTGCAATGCCTAAATTTCAGGGAAGGCACCAAGATTCGTTCTCTTAGATTTTTATAGTTAACTTGCTGGTTCATTTGGGCTTAATTTTCAGTGTTTTGTTCTGGAGCCAACCAGTAAAATCTCAAGGATAAAAACTGGTTATTCTTTTTGCCATAGGTGGCATAAAAGCAAGCTTGATAGATTTTTGCCCAATCCTCAACTAAAAGCGAACCATACCTTGCCTTGCAAAAGAAAACTTTAAAGTGTAGAAGAGAGTGTCCTCCGGGCTTTGGAGAGGTGGAAGCAATTCCAGGGTAAAAAGGTCATTTCAACTGAAGTATCTCAGATACCAGCTGTTGATCAGGAAATGCTGTTGGGTAGTCAGCACTAACATTTTTCTTCAGTTTATATTTAGTATATTCCAATTCAACAATAGTTGCTGAATGGTTTCTTGTTTTCCATTGTGTCACAAGTATTCAATATTATAACCAATGTTATTTACCATATAGTTAAGAAAGATGTTGGACAAGCTTTCATGCATAAAAGTACCCCTCTTCAGGTCTGAGGAAGGAGACCTTTGCTCAGACATGAAGAACGGTATATTGTGCCCCAAATCTGGTCCAGCTTCTCTCTCAATGATATACTTGGTCCAATAAACACACCACAAAAAAAATCCTTGCCACCTGGAGCACCATGGCTAGTACAACATGCCAATCCCATTATAATTTAAGATAGCTACCTCTTATACGGTATACTATATTTGAACAGCACCCTTATTAGAAACTGCCAGTGATATAGTCTCTTCAGAGCTTCTCATGATTGCATTAGACAATAGCGTAATACAAATTCAGTCACTGGGCCATATTCATCCTTGGCACAAATCCATCAGTTTCAGTGGAGTTAGGCCAAATTGATCCCTGGTGTATCATCCCGATGCATTTTAATACTTTTACTGTAGTGCCCAGAAGGGCTAGTCAGGACTGTGCTAGCTGCTGTGCGTAAAAACTGAAGGTGACAAGGATCCTGCCCTGAAACAGTAACCTTAAGGCATCCAGATAATATGCTGTCAAAAGGGCTCCATGTTTATTTTCATAATTCACAGAACACCGTACATGTATACAATGCTTTACAAAACAATCTGACATAGGTGTGGATACAAAACCACACCATACTAATATGCATAAGCATTTGAGTGCAAATATTTGTTTCTCTTAGAAAGATCAGGCAACCTTCCAGGTGTCTTTTTTTTCCCTTCAGAATCAAATCAAAACTAGGTAAAACTTTGCTAAATATGTGGCATCTATTTACTTGAAAATGTTTATTTCATCCACAAAATACTGTCTCAGGTTTAAAAACCACAGGCATAAATTAGGAAGATTAAGGATTTGGGTAAAATCCTGATACTTCTGACACATGGTGGGCAGAGGTGCTTCAATGGGTTCGGCCTTTCACTCCCTTAATATTTAAATCTAACATTAAACTTTGTAAGGGGCCAGCACGGCAATCTTGTTACATTTTTTTTAATCTTGTGATCTAGTTGAGGCAGGGATTCTCCTTGGGTGTTTGTTCAGTGTCCAGTACAAGGGGATTGCCATCTGGATTACGAACTCTTTAACATTGTACCAATATTATGAGACCAACCTGTCATGCGTATAATTTACCGACAGTTGACACCAAAATAAAACTGGTTAATTCCAAAGGTATTTTGAGTTCAAGAAACAGAACCATTTTGTAGTTTATACCCCGTTAGCCTCTGCAGACGTGGATCTTGGTGGTGGTGGATGGAATTTTAATATTTGAGGCAAAAAAAAAAACAATACAAAAATAAAACACTTAAGGAAAAAGACAAAATGGGTATATATGTATCACCTCAACACAGCAGCAGAAAGCACCATGTTGAGGGGCATAAAAAGCCTGCATCTGCAGGGTGGGTTCTAAATAAAAGTAATATAGGCACCTTAGTGCACTGCTGTATTTCTTTAAAAAACTATTCTCCATAAGCTTGGGAGAACTTATTGGCATGATCCCAGTACAAGACTAAGGCAGCTACATTACTTCCAGTTTGAGCACTATCACACATACACCAGGCATCAATATGGAGCTCCCTGACACTATGCAGGGGCAGTGCAGACATGCCTGTGTCTAAAGGTATAATTTTTTTTGTATAAAAGCAACAAGTTAATTCATGAAATCAAACTGAAGCAACAGCTGTTATCCATAGCAATTCCCAAATAATGCTACCTACATAAATAAAATCATTTTGGAACACCCCAGTAAAAATACCCAAACAAAAAATTCAGTTTAAAGCTTTAAGATCATTGTTGAATAATGGATGCAGGGAATCTGTGGGGCTTTTTATTATTATGCTAATCTCTTATGCCCTGGAAATAAATCCTAATTTAACAGTAAACTCATTGCATAGAATGTGTAATTCAAAGATATACAAAGTATTTGGAAAAATAGGAAGTATGACAGCTCTCCAGTTGTATGCCATTTTCTTACATTGAAACAGTGCCAAAGTATATCCTGTAACAGTTCTGCTATTGGTGCCTAGAAGACATTACCCCAACCAGAGACCATTTTTGCCCTCCCATATAGTTTCAGCTGTTTTGTGAACAATTCACAGCTGTTAACATCATAGTACTTTACTCTTCCAGACAAAGGATCTATATGGAACAGCTGTTCAAATCCCCCTGCAAAAATCACACTGGTAGGGTTTTGTGGGGTAGAACAGTTTTGAAGTTGCCCCAAGTAAACTGCCTGCTTTTGGGTGCAACCTCCCCAACAAATATTAAAGTTCTTAAAAACACTGCCAATATGGCTAAGCAGCCACCATCAAGACTCAGTGTGAAAAGCCATGCCACTGTCTCTTTCCTTTTGGGGTAGGAAATGACCACACCCAGACAAAAAAAAAAGAACCGATTTAAAGAGAATCTTCCAAAAGGAAAGTTAAATTAAACCTGTGCATTTTATAAACACCTACTAAATCTAGTCATGTGGTACCAGGTGAGATTCTATTCCTGCTTTTCTGGGAAGTCCATCACTGCTAGGACACAACATGCTAGTTGAAAGAAAACCAACATCCACTACCTAGGATTCCTCAACTTTCTGAAAACCGTCTTGGCAAACTTGGGAGTAAAAGTACTGGAGAAACTTGAATATCCTTCTAAGATACAAACCAGTCTTAACAAAAGAGGCTTCCAAGTTATGCTTCCAATAATCTCTCCACAAAAACCCTCCGAAATAGTTACTTGGATCTTTTAACCCTATTTAACACACTTCAAACCCTCTTAACAGCTTTTAACTATATTGCAGAGGCTGCCCTCTCTCACCTGTCATTATAACACACATTACAATACCCAACACATAAGCCTAAGTTATTTTCTTTTGCTAGAGCCATCATAAATTGGGACTTAAGGGCTGCATCCAGATGAGCATGGACGTTTGGTTCCCTGGGGACAAGTAGCAGTGACACAACTTGCACCTCAGCTACTTGTCTCTGGGCAACACCCCTGCCAAGTGTGCTTTAGTGCAGGGCAAGTTACTCCAGGGGTGGTAGGGAGGCTGGTAGGGGGCCTCCTAGGGCCACAGCTGTGGCCATCCTGCTGGGTGGAGCCTGGCTGGTAGCCAGAGAGTGGCTCCAGGCAGCCTAGCTCCTCTTTTCAGCCAAGTGCTGTCTGTGCACATGCTGCTCTGGAGGGGTGGTTTCCCCATGGGTTTTGTTTTGACCTGTAGTAGTACATGCATGGACAGTGCACCCTTGCAGCATGGAGAACAGCTGGCTGTGGGGTATGTGGTGCTGCAGACATGTTTGCGGTGCCATATACCACACGGCCGTGCTCATCTGGATGCACCAAAGTGCCTGGTAAGATTTCTTCCAATGGTACCCTTTCCATTTGAAAAATTCTGTCTTTAACTAGACATACCTCTAAGCAGGCCACTTACTTCTTCATTTACCATCTGATTACAAAATTCTTTTAACTTTAGAAATCACTTATTTTACAATTGTTACCAAAAAAATCACCTCTCTCTCACACACATATGCAGCACATTTCAGAACCTTTCTATTCACAGCCAGGTGGTGGTCTTGTCTAAATGTACCCAAACTAACATGATCAGATCAGTCAATAAACTGAACTTCATACCTTATTGTATATCAGCGTTGTAATTTCTGTGTTTTTTCAAATTAAAATCTCTATGGCTTTTGAAGGATAGTCTTGTGCTATGCTATTCCACATTAAAATTAATTCTGCCAAGAATGATGTAGCCATGATGGTCCAGAAATCATGTGAGATGCAGTCAATCAAATAAAAAAGTTCTCTCTTTAAGAAATCCTTGCCTACTGCCAAAAAGGAACTCAGGATTTCTTGAATATTAATTCAATTAATAATAATGTCCACTTATTAACAATATTATACTAGAACCTTGGGAACAACCAGGTGAGGTCCCACTGTCTTTGGGACACTTTCTACATATTTGTACAGCAACTAAGAGCCTTCCAAATCAAAATCTGGGATGAAGAACTTAAATCTGTACCTGTTTAATGATGAGAAGATGACAAACCTGATCTCTCTCTAAAAGTTATGCAAGTGGTTTTGATATGTGATGTGTATATTGACAGTACATTTTGAATGTAACAGTTTATAGTTAGCCAGTGGAAAAATTATAACTCTCAATCAACATAAACATTTAGAGTAAGACTGAACAAGACATTATATCCAAGTTTTTGAACTGTGGGACCTTTAGGATGTAAGACTTACCGTGCTTTTGCTTACTTGCTCATATTTACTTCCAAGGAAGAAGTTTCTTCACCCCACTTAATGAGAATCACTTACAAGATATAGAAGACATCATGTTATGAGATGTAACAACTTTCTGGGGTATAAAATACAACCACCACACATTCTAAAGGATCTCAGTGACTATTAAGAAGTCAAACATGCGTGAATTATGCAATAAATATGGCAATTAGACAGTCAAAAAAACCCAAACAGACTTAAGTGTAGCCCATATGGTGAAACATAACATCTGTAAGAGTGCCCCACATCTATACATATAATGAAGTTTAAATTTTCTAACTTCAGTATGGAAGAACTGAATGAGATAAGGAAGAGTTTTCCTTGGCATTTTCCTGCCATATAGTCACAAGACAAGTATGTTAAGTTTCAAGAAACCAGAAGCCAAAACAGTTATCATAGACCATGTTATATAACTTGAAAAGTATAATTAATCAGGAGCCAGAATATACATGATTCCTTTGTTTTCAGTCAGGCTGCATGTTAAAAAAAAAAAAATATATCATCCATAGCTAGGGAACGAAAAGCTATGGAAAACAGGATTCAGATACAGATTAGTGAAACAAGTAAAATTTCTTAAGAGTAAGTATAACTCAATAATAAAACAAGGGAACAAAGCTGTTGCATGCGTGCATGTGTATACATGCACACAAACACACACACTGTCACCCAGTTACGTGAATAAAGCTGGCTTAGTCTTTTGGTTTTGATTGTTGGCACATAATTGGGTAAGTGGTTGCGTCTGACCAATGGTAACAGTTTGACAAGGATTTTACTGTCTTGAGAGGTTTCCCTGGTCTTGCCGTTAGGCCAAAATACCAATGAAAAGGAAGTAATAAAAATCAAGTTCTTCCTTAAAAAAGTTCTCCTCTCAAGTTTTGCTCCATTACATGTGAGGAAAGAAAAATAATTCTTGGGAAGCAAAATATTTATACATTGTTACCAGACAAGCCTCTGTTAAGACATTTTAGCCTGTAAACTTTTGTCACTTCCAACTACAATGCTGAGATTATGTTGGTGCACTCAGGAGTGGAATACCAGTTTTAAATTACAGAAAGTATTATATTCCTGTATACAGCTGCAAGTTACAGCTCCACAGTATGGCTTTTTGTCATAAAAGCTTTACCCAGTTTTCAACTACAGATGTAACATCTACATTTTAAAGATGTTATACCTTTTTCACACAAACTTCTTTTTATAATGCGGGCCCAAATACCACCATCACCGCATACTACACTAGTTCTGATGCACTTAATGATAAGATCCCAGACTAGTCAAATATTCTATATATTAAGATATTGAATTAATTATGAAGCCATGCAGTGACAAAATTTGAGAACCTATTTACCATTTTTGGTGAATTCTTCAGAATTGTAATTTACCACTTCATTTTTCATGTGTTTTCTCCAGACCTCCTTATTAAGATCACAGCTTAAAATATGAAGTCAATACACTGTTATTTGGAAGATTCTGATGTTAGACAGCTTGGGACCAAACTAATGGAAGCTGGAGACTCTCCCATTCACCCTAATGTACAAAGTGTATTCATTTAAATGTGAACATATTCAACCAATTACTGTTACACAGATCACTTTCAGGAGAGTTTAAAGTGAGAAGGAACAGATTAGTTCAGCTGAGGATGGGAAATAAATATTCTTAAAGACAAAAAAAGGACTTCCCAAGCAACTGGTCATCAACAACTTGAGAAAGTTGTTGTTATACCTTTGCCTCTTGCTTTTTATTTAGATTTGAGCTTAACATTCATCATTCTGTTGCTGTACACTATAAGAAACCAACAAATGCTCTTTTAAAAAGTGGGGGAAAGGTTAATTTGGTATTGTTTAGGCAAAAAAAACACCTCTTATTCTCTTCCACAACAGGTTTTTTAAATATGTTGTTAATAAATTGGGCCTAAACCCTGTTGGTATTTTCAAGCAAAATGCATACATTCAATTTTATTAAATAACTCAAAGCAAAACTCATTTGATAAAGAGTTTTCAACCTCAATATTAGGTAAATAAAAAGTAGAGCACATGTTAGTGGTTGTACAGCACTGATATGAAGCAATTCAACCACCTCACAGGGCATAAAGAGAATAAAAATAACAAAGCACGTAGTAATATGGATATGGAACTCATAATACAACCTACATGTATATCAAAATGAAGAACTCAAGAGACACTTTCATTAATTAATATATTTTCTGCATTATAGTTAACATATGTACTTTCTTCGTGTCACCCTTATTTTCGTTAAGTATTGATATTTTGTTATATTCAGACATGAGTACATTTTCAAAGTCTTTTGCAATAAATATCATAAAATAATAGAGATTCACATAATAAATATTCTTTACAATAAAAAAAGTTTTAACAGACTTTTGTCTTAAAAATAGTCAGGATTCAACTTTGTGTTTTATACATAAAATATACAAAAAGGACCACAATTTGTGGCTAAGGCAATAAAACACAGAACAGAGTAAAGTTATGAAGCACAGATCAGAGCTAGGTGCACTAAACCAAGGAAGTAACAGAAATCATAATGATCCAAGAACATTTAGGCAATTTAATTCAATGACACCTGAAGACTGCTTGGATACACAAAACTCCTCCAACTTCAGTATCAACATGATCTTGATGGACTGCACAAACATGAGAAAAGGGCTGGAGTGGCTGGTGTCCTTCACAGATTTGAAAGCAAGAGAAAAAAGTGAAAAGTTGCAGCCATGTCTCCAATGTGAAGATCTACACAGTGAAGCAAAACAGCTGAAGCAATACTGAAGGGGGGGGAGGAAAAAAGCACAAGCCAGGCAAGTCTCTGGATTGAGACAACTCCAGGAAGGGTCAGGAATAGAGGGAAGAGCAGCTTATTTGATCAATGGTTTTTAAAAAAAAAAAAAAAAATTCAATCCAGCCCTATATTTTCTAAGGTTCCAACCCCTTCAGGACTATTTTTTAAACTGTTTCATAATCCAGCTCAGTCATGGAATAATGTTGGACTTGTTCCTCCGAAGCAAAAAACAAACAAAAACAAAAACAAAACAACCACAGTTGAGGAAAACAAAAAGGACATCTTTGGGAAGTTTTCTGTAGAGCAAGAGGCTGCAAAAAAAGCCCATTAGCCCTCCTTGTCTCTTTAATGAGCGGATTATACTAACAAGCCTAAAAGGTCCTGCTAAGCTGAGGACTTAGGTGTAAATATATAGTCCATGCTTACCAAAGATTGAAAATGACTAAGTAAAATATACCACACTTGTCTGAGTCAAAGAAGGGATATGGAGGGTGCAAAGAAAAGGACTTGTATGAAAAGTGGGTAAAGGAAGGAAAGTTAAAGGATTAACAAAGAGCAAAATCAGCCACAACCTGAAAGCAAAAGTCTGAGGAAGTCAAATCAAATCTCCCTCCAAAAATCATGAAGGCTTGCCCTGACCCCGAGAGGGGCAGCTCTCCAGTTTACAATAGACAGTGTTGGAGTTCTTACATCGGCAACCTGGACGATTGATCCGGTCATAACACCCTCGGCACAGTTTTAGGCATCCCTTTGCAGGAGGGTAGCACAGCAAGCAAGGCAAAAACAAGGACATTGCTCCCATGCACAGGTACCTGGAACAGCAATGTGACTGGGAACAAGAGCAGGGATTATCCGCGTATGAGTCCCCTTCATCATCATTGGAACAGTGGTAGAAAATCCCTTTGATCAGGCACATGCAGGTGCTGTACTCCACCATGCTCTCAGCAGAGCACAAGCACTGCCTGTTGCAGGCCAAGCAAGATGGTAAGGCCCTTGGGGCTGTGCATTCACCACATTTGCACTTCCCACACTGTTCGCAGATAAACTTGTGTTGTGTCAAGTCCTCTTTCAAGGGACCCTTCAGATCATCTACAATCAAAGATGACTGCTTGGGCTGTGTCCGAATGGTCCTTTCAGATCTGTGGCCGGAACCTGGCCTGGATGGGGGTGATCTTCCCAACAGTCCCTGCTCTGAAGAAGCGCTACTGTTGCTTCCAGAACTAGCTGCACTCCCAGTGCTAGTTGATCTGCTCAGCACAGGAGCCCTGACATTATGTTGATGTGCCACATGTCCTACATGATTGGGCCTGGGTTCATAATTATTATTCACATTAATTGGTACGATTTCATGAGTCCTTTCATGCTTTTCTTGTCTTGGTGCTGTCCGTGGACCAGACTTCTTCACCACAGATGGACCTTCAGTGTATTCATTGCTGCCCCTAATAACTTTGATTTGATCCAGTGACAAGATAGCTGTTGGCTGAGTTTCTCTTTCATAGTCCAGCCTTTGCCTGCTGTCCAGGGAAGGCTGCTGAATCACAACTAATGAACCGCCACTGCCATGTTGACTTTGGGGCTCCATCTGTAGAGATCTCCACTTCTGGCATTCAATGGAAACGTGGCATGCATCTGAAATCCTAAGTTGGAGGTGGGGGGGAGATAAGGGGTGGGGAGAAGGAAGAGAGATCAGAGGTGAAAATGGAATAAATCACAGGAAGTTTTTTCAAAGTAAAAATGTCATGGCAAGCCACAAATTGCCCTAACCACCTGGTAATGATCTCTTTCAGCAGGGGGGATTACAGTGATGCTGACTGAGGGCCTGGCCAAAGTCCAGTTGTGGGGGAAGAGACTGGGCATGGCATCATAGAGGAAGAATGTAAGAGGAGACCCCCAAACCACTTAAAATGAGAGATTTTGCCATTAAAAACAAATAAAAGGAAGTATTAACCTGTATGCTTATTTGGCAAACTATGGGAAATAAATACTTCTCACTTGTTACTGAATATAACGTCTAATCAGGAACAGCAATGCCGAACACTACAAACCAAGTTCGATACATGAATGAACAGTATCAGATTTATATTCTGCATAGCAAAATCTGTTCAAGCTTTTCCTTCATTTCTATCAGGCTTGGCTTGCTGTCTCAAAAGATTAAGTGAAATTTGCATTCCACTCCCTATCCTTGTTTTAAGCTTGTAATCTATCTTTAAAATGAAACACACACATCCAAAAGCCCCAAACAATACTATGAAAAAATGTCTAATTCTGAAGCCCTTTTTCTAATAGAAAAATCACTGCTTGAGAATCTAAGTTTTTATTAAAATAAGGCATCAGATATAAATAACAGCATCTTATACAACAGATCTTTTAAGTGGTCTGATACCACAGGATAGGGTGTATAGGTGGAAAAGAAAAGTAAAATAAACCAAGAGCACAAGTTTCTGACATTTATGAATTCTCATGCATCTTCTCTGGAAACAAATGACTAGAAAAAAAAAAAATCCCTTCTTACAAAATACTCTAGGGAAAAAAAATTATTGAACAGTTCCTAACGCATTACATTTGTTTCGTATGTTCTTGTCCCAAGATATTGACAGAAGGATTATAATGTAGATTTGGAAAACTCTGCATAGTGTTAATTCTGTACCTGTATGAAATGTGTTGGTTGGGGGGCTAGTGATATAAAGCTGTGACAAGCTTGTTGGTTGGGGGGGGGGGGATTATTTATACAACATTAGTAATTACATAAGTGTCCTGGGAAAACAAACATTTACTTTCCTGTACTAACAGCTAGAGAAGATTGACTCTCTACCCTCCTCCCCAGCAAAAACTGCATACTCTTGTGTTTCTCATTTTTTCAGACAAGTGCCAGACTGGAACACGCTCTAAATCAGCTTATCCAATAAACGTAAAGAAAGTAAATTTGTCTTGCATATCCAAAGCGTATTTGCTGCAAGCTGTTCCAATTCAAGAAAGAATAAGGATGGAGGTTATGAAGGCACCCAGAAGAAGAGCAACGGTGGTTAAAATTCTGCTTAGAAATGTAGTTTCAACTGGCAGAAGTGAGATACATCACCCCCCTCCACACACACACACTGGAAAGCACGCGAGGGTACTAGATACTGATCTCCGGTCTGCACTGGCACACAGAAAGCATTAAGCCATCTAGAGGCCAAAGGTCCCCTTTTACACTCAGTATCACCTGTGCCAGAATTGGGGTTTGGAGATTAAAAAGCTGACCTTAGTCACTCTGTATTCACCCTACATAACAACCTCTCCTTTTCACATGGTTGAATAGGAGCACACAAATCCTAGGTCTGAATGAACATGGAAGGAGAAAGATTTATGGCTAGAGACCAGGCACTGGATTCTGAAGAGAACAAAATATAATGATGCTGTAAAAAAAAAAAAAAAAGTGCGTCTTAAGCACTATGCATTATTTTTGGAAAATATGCCAGGTTAATAATGCAAAATGCAGTCTTAATAACTGCTCACATAAATGACAGAAAGGGGGAAACAACTTGGAGGGCTGCCCGCTGCAATACCCCTTTTGAAGGACCACCCCCACCCCTGCAAATACCATCTGAAATTACTTTCCTCCCCACCCAAAGGTAAAGCAAACAAAAACGAGCCACCTGAAGGGTGAGTGCATGCTATGAACTGCTGTGGCTTTTAGCACAGCCGTCAATGCCCCATTACAGGTCACTGTTTGCTAGGCTGGCCATCATAGAGGACATTCCGGTTTTCTGCTGCTCTGTCCTCTCTTGATATGAAACCCAATGCCTTTATGTCCTCTATTTTTCTCTTCAAGAGAATTATTAACCTGGCATGTTTTCCAAAGATAACAGTGCTTGAGATGCACTTTTTTTTTTCCTTCCTCTCTTCAAGAGAAAAATAGAGGACATAAAGGCGTTCGGTTTCGTATCAGCAGAGGACAACCGGACCATCCTCTACAATGCCCACCCTATTATTTGCTCCAGAGCACCCCATGGCTAAGCTCCCCCCGCCCTTACCCCTCCATGCCCTGCTAATCCCCTCCAGAGTACAAGGAGGGTTTGGCAGTCCTATGCCCAGTTTAGATGACAGGCCGGTTTGGAGAGGGCTGGTCCTGCCTCAGGCTGTGGGGTTGAACTAGACACCCTGTGGAGGTCCGTGTCAAACTCTCGGAAGTGTCGAGACTTGGGTGATGCCCCAGGAAGGCGGGTGGCGGGAGGCAGCAGAGAGCTGACCAGAGAGCAGCAGCTGGCGGTTCTGCGCCCTCTGCCATGTGAGCTGAGCCCGCCACCAATGCAGACTTGAGGGGGGGGGGAAGTTATGAATGAAAACAAGGGCTGTTTCCCCCCCTTACCCTTTTGCAGGAGGAGGGGAAAGAGGCCGAGCGAGGTTCCTATTACCTCAGGAGGGCGGACTTTCCAGCATTTAAAGCAGCAGCTCCCTCCCCGGCCCTCCCCTCCCTCCAGCACAGCTCCTCAAGGCTTGGGCGTGCTCCTCCGTGCGCGCCGGGGATTTCCCCCCCCACCCCTCCGCCCCTCGCGTGCTTTCCAGGGGAGGAAAAGAGGGGGAATCTCGCTCCTCATCTCCCCGGCCCGGGGAGGGAGGGGAGCTTTCCACCTGCCCCACATCCCCTCTTCTGAGGCTGGGGGGTGTGAGGGGCTGCAACTGGCGCCCAAATGCACCCCCCCCACACACACACACACACGCAGAGGGACACGCCTCATGCAGCTAAGGGAGGCAAAGCGGAGCAGCTGCCGCCCCCACCCCCGGGGCACCTGCAGCCCGGCGCGGGGCGCGGAGCAGCCTCCCCGGGGCCGAGCCAGCCCGCGCACGGCGGCTCCCGCCGAGGGGCAGCGCGGAGCCCGTCCGGGCCACGGCCATGTGCTCCGGCGCTGCGGTTGACAGGCGCAGGGGGCAGCGCCCGGCTCTCGCAGGGGAGCGGGCGGGCGCCGAGCGAGGGCTGAGCGCGGCAGGTATGCCGTGCCCCGCTGCCGCCGACCTGTCGCGGGCTCGCACGCAGCGCGGAGCTCGCAAACAGAAGCACGTTTAAAAACAACCCCCACAACACCCCCCTCGCCAAAGGCCTGTCGCCCGCGGGGCCCGCCCAGCAGCACTGCCAGCCGGGGCCCCCGCGCGCTGCCCGGTGCAGAGCCCCGCGACGCGCGCCCCGCCGGGCAGCACCTGATCCTGCGCCCGCTCTCCGGCGCCTGCGAGAGCCGCGGACGAGGCGCCCGGCAGCGCGCTTACCTAACGCAAAGATGGCAAGCTGCTGCCCAAGGCACATTGGAGGCAAACGGCGGCTAATTCCAAGCCAAGCAGCGTGGCCGGGCAGCGGCTCGCGGGCGTCGGGCTGCTATCGCCGGGGGAGCCGCGGGGCGCTTGAGCCGTGCTGATCCCGAGTGATTGCGGCTCGGCACCGCAGCATTTCAGCGCGGAGCCCCCGCCCCGCCTCCGCGGCCCGCCCCCTCTGATGTCAATGTGTCACTCAGGAAGCGCGCTTCAAATCCTGGCGTGGACTCCTCGACGTCAGCACGGCCCGCGAGCGACGGCCCGGCTGCCCCGGCCGGGGGCGGCGAGCAGGGGGAGCCGAGCCCGCCCACACCCCCGTCTTATGCTTTGAGAGCAAGAAAAGTTAGGCCCCGGACCTGCCCCCACTTCGGCACCTGCCTGTGAATGGTGCCACGGGCACACAAGGTTCTCTGGGCAAATCCCAGCTCTTCTGGGAGGGCAACTCAAATGGTTGGAAAAAAATTCTTCGTGGCAGAATTTTTCCAACTAGTCCAGCTGGACTAAGAAGAGAGATTCACCCAAAGAGCCTGGTCTGCCCATGTCCTTAGACCAACGCCGCTACACCCAGGCGCATGGTGCAGTTCATGAACGCCGCGTGCCCCCGGAGGCTGCGGGGCAGGCACGGCAAGCTCCTTGTAGGCTGTGCCGGCGCTGTGGGTGGCGAGAGTGTGGCAGCCACAAGCGGGGAGCTCCCACAGGTGGCCACAGCACTGTTGGCAGCGGGGGGTGGTGGTGAGCACCAACCAATTGGCAGCAGCCCGTGGCAATCACGGACTGCCCACCACCCCAACACTGTCAGCGGCGGGGAAGGGGGTGGCAAGCGGCAACCATCCGCAGGCACCGCTGGCAGTGTTGGCAGTGCCTTTTCACAGGGGTGCACCACCATGCTGAGGGTGCACATGCACCCCCTATGCATTGCCAATGGTGCCATTGAACTCATGAGCTGTAGACACACCAGTGTGATTTACACCCCTGTACAGGCAGTTTTGGACTGAAGACGTTTTGAGTTACAATGGACAACACTTACGATGTTTATAAACTGACACCACGTTTCAACTTTCTGATATCAGTTTTGACTTTCCAATGCTTGATCTGACGCCAGCAAACAAGTTCGCTGCATCACTCATCTCCCTGGAGAACATCTGTCCAAACTTCCTTGGACACTTTCTTTAATAAGCAGACAAGACTCCAGAAAGACCTGCAGCCAGGACTCCTGAGAAGGCTCCAGCCAAGAACCCTTCAAAAAGTCCAACTAAGAGCCCTTCAAAATGTCCAGCAAGAATACCTCAAAGAAATCCTTCCAAATCAGTATGATCACTATTTACAATCTAAATACATTAATGTAGCTATACTACTCATCTATAATTGACTGAGTACAAAATTCTAGGTTATTTTTGGAGAAAATAGGGTCTAGGGCCTTGGTTCAGGAACCAAGCCCCCAATTATAACATTGTTCCTATGGGAAAATCAGTTCTGAGTGGCAAAGTTTCGAATTAAGATGTGGTTTTCAGGAACCAATTGTGTCGTAAGTCTGAGGACTACTCCTCACTTTCAGAGAAGCCCCTTTACCTTGGAAAGGAGCGACTTGTACAAGGATAAGGCTGTGCATTATGTGATCACTACAATTACCCCAGAGTACAGTCAAATCACTCTGGAATAAACGTGATGCCTGTCCACGCTCAAAAAACCGAGGCTGAATCAGGTCAGTCTTCACAGGTTAGTCTAAGCTGTGTAAATTGAACCAATATGCAGGTGAACAGACACACTTCTATTTCCAGAAATACAGCCACATGCCTGTAGTGACCCAAGCCAAAGCTGGCAAGATGCTAGAGCACACCTCCCTGCTTGGCTGGAGCAGACAGGTTGGGCCAAGGCCAGCCTGCCTGCCCTGAGATGGGGGGAAGGGCTGCAGAGGGAAGTACAAAGCATCCTGGGATGCTGGGGGACTGTGAGCTAACTTGAATCTGGAGTAGATCTGGGACAGAAGTTCAATAAAGCAATTTAACCTAAATCAGTTAAATCTGACACTCTATCAATGCAGATTTATCTTAAAGTGGTTTCAGTCATTTTGAAAGCAGTGTATGTGTACTGAACTTTGGTTGTGTTATAGATTTGAACCAGTTTCCAATCATTTATACCAGCTTCATGTAATTTCTGTCCCTAGCCGTTATTAGGATGACTGATCTTTAAAGGTAAACGTGGCTGCAGAATTAAGGCCACAGCCTCGTAATGCTGTCAGACATGTACCTGTTTTTGGCAAAAAACCTGATCACCTGTCATCATGCCTTTCCCTCTGCCCCCCAAAAAATGTTCTCTGGAAAAATTAGTGCCCGCAAACCTGTCAACTTCTCTCATCTCATCGTTACGTCTCCTCTTCCACCTAGAATGAGTTACTTTGTAAGGTACTACCCTGCCCTGCCTTCCACAGCAGCATGGAAAACCTAACTCAGTCTGCAGTTAATAGCCTCCCTTCATTCAAACTGGACTTGAAGTTCCACTTTTACCATGACAGGAACAAGAAACTGGGTGTCTGACAGTAACAAGATGCAGCTATAACAGATAGACTATATAACATAACAAACGACGAAATCTTATTATCAAACATTCCATCGCCGTGATGTAGCCAATGACTATGCTAATTACTTTACTTGTATGTTTTAACCCTTCACCTTACCTTTTTTTTATGCCAGTTTCATCTTTTTAGGCACTCAAGGTTGTTCCACCTGGATAGACCTCAGGGCCCATACAAAACCCCAGTTGAAATCCATAGTCTTAGCATAGGGGAAATGGTTGGACTCACACAGTTTTCAGGATCAGGTGCTTAGCCAGCTGGACTATTCAGATGAATGAAATTAATGACATGCTTAAGTAGTTGCAGAATCTGAATGCGAGTTCTTTGAAGCAGAGATTGCGTCTTCTTTAATGTTGGCATGGTACCCAGCACATTGTTGGCAATTCTTAATTATTAATATTTTGAAAGTCTGATTTTACCTATCTTAAAGCCAGATTCCAAAACATGTTGATCATCTACAACTTGCAATGAAGAAAATAAGAATTAAGGGCATTAGACAGCGATCAGGACTGTGAAAAATACAAATGATACCACATGTTTAAGTTTGACAAAATAATCCAAATTAACTAATGGTCTAAAATATATGGATTATTTAAAGGCACACAGTTAGAAGGCTATGTGTATTACTAAGCCAGTAATACACATAGTAGGACTTAAAAAAAGATGAAGGGTCTTGTCCCTGTTTTGTTTTCCATTTGACAAGTGTGATTTGAAACAAAAATTTCAAAAAATGCCTCTCTGCACCAACATCATTCTTAGCTTTCATGAACTACTGCTCAGAGAGTAAGTTTGCTATTGCTGTTGAACCAGCAGAGGGAGCACAAAATATTGGGTTTTCATAAGTCCTACAAAAATTATTGGTATTCTTCATTTGTTTCAGTTTCTGGGCTATGTCTAAATTGACAAACTAGAGGAAACTAAGAAATGTGATCATTTACCTAAATGACTTCAGATTTGCTATAAGCTGAAAAAGTGACATAAAACACAATTTAAACAACCTAAGAATACTTTGTATTCAGGAGTTGGGTTTGTCATTGACTTCTGCAGAAGTAGGATCTTACTGTTCCATAACATGTACTTGTGATTAGAAATTGATACCAAGGATAGTAATTTTATTAATAAAATATTATTCCTATATTGAACAGTGAAATAGTTGACAAAGTTGTCTTCATCTGGTGTTAGAGTAACATATCACTAGGTCAAAAAGGCAGTTCAAAACTCAACTATTGTATCAGGCTGTCTGCAAATTCAGGCAGATACCACTGCATTCATTATAGCTGGTTCACACTGTTTGAATGTTCTCCAAAATCATAAATGTTAAAACTAAATGGTAGCAAATAAACTGGGAGCTCAGAAAAGGTGCTGTTATGCTTCACCACAGCGGATTAGACTTTTGGATCAACCGAGAAATGCACTGCACTAGGAAAAGATGAACACTGAATTGTCCCTGATAGTCATAGTTCAGTTCCTGGTTCCTGCTTTAATTTGGGGATGGTAGATGTGAAAGTATCTGCAGTGGCCCATGTCATGAGGCACAGATTATTTTTCCCTTTGTGCTGACGTAGAAATGCTAGCCAAAAGATTATAGAAGAGTGCACAGCCCTGCACTGTGACTTGTGGTATGGGTCAAGGGATACAATGCACTGTCACAATCATGATCTTGCCCTTATCTACTGTAAGTGAGCAGGATTTTAGTTTTACATCACATCAGAGAGATGGCACTTCCCACTGTGCAGTGCTTCATAGTCTTATGCCAAGGGATGGTTCAGAAATGACTCAATGGGAAGAGTATCAGCTACTGAATCACCAACATTTCCTACTGGACATCTGTTCCACTCAGGTACTAAATGGCTTGATGTGGCTTAGTTAATGAACACACTGGAAAACATCTCATTGCCTGATACAACTTTAGGCATAACTGGTAAAAAAGAGTTTACACATGTAATATATTATATTTCCTTTGGTGACTCCTTTTCCCCAGCGATGGATATCTCTAGCCAACACTAAACTGAAGAAAATCATCAGAGAAAGAGAAGGTGGGAGAACCATTACAACAAAGTTATTAACAGGTCCACACAACTGTAAGTATTTCCTTAACCTACACAGAACTTTAAAGCATAGTCTTAAAAACATTTTTTTCAAGCATAATATCATTACTTTTCAAATTTAACACCTCAATATGTCTGTTTTCTCACCTGTACAATGAATGGATGGAATCACTGTTCCCACCTTGTGTGCAAATATTTCCCTATGTGAGCATGTTTGCAGGATCAGGGCCCTTGAGAGGTTTTGGTGACAGGTGAAGGGGTAGAAACTACCTGTTACGTGCTGGTTTGAGACTGGTGTCACGGATTTTCTAAACTAACACAGAGACCCGCTATGTACATATTGTTATAATATTATTTACACATACATCAACAGCAAAGGCAAAGCAACCCAGACATTTTCATAGTCAACGTAATTCTGTATTGGCTGGTGTGGCTAATGCTGGTAGTGGACAAGATCAAATAACGCTGTTGTGCAGAGATGGTGTAAAAAAAAAATCATAATACAAACACCAGGAAGACACCGCCTTAAAGTCATTTTAGTGTAAGTGAGAGAAAGTAAAGGATGATCTGAGGTGGAGTTTCCAGTTTCTACACTTTTAGGTAGGCAAGCTGACCTTTATCTGAGATCAAAGGGACAGGTAGCTGGGGATTTCTTCAGCTGCTGTTCAAAGCTCATTCTTGAAACTCTGTGAAGAAATGCAGCTGCGAACAGCACAGCTCCTTGCTGCAGGGGCTGGGGCAGTGGGTAAAAACACATAGGAAATTCTCAGTCAGTACGTAATCTTGACTTTTCCTTTCAGAAGATAAAATCAGTTTCTCTGGAAGGCAGAAGAAATTGCAAGACACAGCAAACCAGCACACCTCTGAGAAGTGAAATCAAAATATGAAGCAATCTGGCACAGTGAAGTATAGATCTTAAGTCAATCTTTTCCCAAGTGCAGCAGCATTTAAGAGTTATGGCTTTGGTCCAGGCCATAGGTGGATCTAGGATTTTGAAAAGGGGGGTGCAGATAGTGTGGTGCATCATAACATATAACACAACGCATATTTTATCATGTTAAAAAGAAACTAGATACTTTAGTAATAAGCTAGTGGCCTAGGACTATGTCACTTGTTTTATGATTGGAGCAAAAACAAATATAAATGTACTGGAATGTGCATTCATTTGCTATATAATATATTATGTATAAAATAAAACAAACTAGGCAAAATAATCAAAATATGCTTTTTCATTAGTTCTGCCGTCATTAGAATTAAATGGATGTGTCTTTTTCAGA
Organism: Crocodylus porosus; assembly: GCF_001723895.1. NCBI lineage: Eukaryota > Metazoa > Chordata > Crocodylia > Crocodylidae > Crocodylus > Crocodylus porosus. Next base: position 7,696,788 of record NW_017728912.1, on the reverse strand, counting down.
TTCATAAAGCAAAATAAAGTCTGTTCTTCTTGAGCATCTTGCCAGAGCATCCAGTGCTTTACTGAACATTATTTCCACACCTGACTTAATGTTTTTAGCTAGAGCCAAAAGACAGTCTGCAGGGCCATGAAATAGGAGCTACATTACCAGGAGCAGCTAGCAGACAGTAGAAATTCTGAAGAAAGGCTGTCTGATTAGCTGAACATCAAGACCATTAAAAAGGAGAGAGGATCATTCCCAACCCTCATTGAGAAGGTCATTGTGGAATGAAGACCTTAGAAAGAATCAGGTAGATTATAGTGAGCCACGAAGCCAACCGACTCCCTCACTGCTGCCTGAATAGAAATGCTGCTGCCACTGCCTGGCAGCTGGTTTTAAACTTTGGGTGGACCAGAAATCAAAAGGGGGTCCAATTGCATCACTGCATGCCCCCCAGATTTTCCCCTTGCCCAGGCTCACCTTGAATAAAAATCCAAAGGAGAAAATACAGAACAAGATTTATTTTTACTTCAGGCTGTTGCTCCTTGCTTCACTTCATCTTATCTTTGGATGGTCAGCCCCAGCTCTCCCATTAGATACAGATACTGAATTTTGTTTTCAGATTTGCTATTTATATTTGGTATTTTCAACTCACTAACAATTCAATTTTCTACAAAGGTTTCAGATCTGTAAGACGTGTCAGGTCAGATTTACGTAGCTTTGTAACATTCACAGATCAGTTTATGAGAGATACCAATATATTGATAAGAAGCAGCTTTTGCAGTATAGCTGCACCTGCATTAAGAATGCTTTGCTCCTATAATGCTCCTATGCCAGGACAATGCTCCCAGAGTAGACATGGACCCATTCTGTTGTCCAAGGTGTGTGAAATGCCAACATTGAACAAAACACATCAAGAGTTGAATGAATAACATTTTAGAAGGTTTGTAGCTTTAATAGTCCAAGCAATTGTCAGTGTCATTGTTAAGAGTTCTTAACATTTATTCTATTTAATTTAGAGTGTCCCTGAAATGTGTCTCAGTTTTCTATTTGAAAAAAAAAAATCTTACATGAAGAGGAAATGTAAGGATTGCATTATTTTAAAGGTCTTTGAAATTAAAAAAGGATTTTATGGTGTTAAATATTACAAATTGAAAAAGAGCTAGGGAGTACAAGTAGAAGGACAAATTAAAGGAAAGCCACATAAGATAAATTGATTGGCTTAGTAACAGAATAATTACTTGATTGCTTCTTATTCTGTGACCTGTTCTCTGATTCAGTGCTTTTCCCCCCAAGAAGTGGGGGGAACCAAGTAGCAGGTTCAATAAGTGAAGGCAACTGACTAAGAAACATCTAGCTCCCAGAGGTTTTCCTTAAGAGAAAGGAAAGCTGTATATCTGAGCCGTTTTAACACAAAATCCCATTTCTATGACAGAGAACACTATGTGAGATTATGCACTGTGGGGGAGTTCCTGTTTCCTTTCCCAGAAGCAATCCTTTATCACTGACCATTTCTTTGGCAGTTTTAAAATTTCTAGACCTTATATCCTAAGCCCTGGCATCCTATCCCAAAATTTCATCAGCTGCTTTGGCTGCATTTTTTAATATGTGGTGGAATAGAAGAATGTATAACAGTAAACCCAAATAATGGACTGATTCAGTGAATGGATAGGGTTGTATACATCCCTACGCTTGCAACTAGCAATCAGGGCACTTAAAGTAAATACGCCTGCCTTTCATTTTGAATTGCTTTATTCTCTAGCAGAGTTAGGTAACAAATGACTAGAGCTGCAGAAACTCTCGTAGCGAGGTTAAGCACTGTAATATTAGCTGTATAAGCATGTGCTGAGAGCTGGGTGAAAGGAGATGGCTGTTTTAATTATAGCTGATAAAAACTAGCCAGAGGAAATCCACCATGACTGAATAATAGCATGTCACTTCAAAAACAACCAAGGAACAAACTTTTCCCATTTCTGTTTAAGAAGCAGCCACTCCCTGGGTGTGGACTGATTTATCAAAGGAAGTGGGAAAGCTCTGTGCTAATTTAAATAGATTGCTTTGTGTATATTTTTATTGTCAGTTCACTTGTGAAGACTGGGTATTAGGAATTCATCTAACCTGGCTGGCACACATGAAACTGTTTACTGACCTTAATAATGTGTCTTGCAACTTTAGGAATGCCCACCATTCATCAGGTGGTGTAATCTGTCACTGTCAGATCAATGAGGTCTCAGGCCCAGCGTTTCTAATTTGATTTGAAAAAATACATGGAAACCCGAGACTGCTTTTAGCAAGAATGACAAGTCTGGTCTAATGAATACAATCTCTTTTGTTGTTCTCAAGAATAGCATGTCAATAACTAAGACCTTAGGTTCCGTTACTGTCTTTACAGCAGTAACAGCTACTGTAGAGAAGATAAGACTGATGTCCATGTCACAGATGAAACAAATTCTCAGTTGTGATTTACTTATGTTGGAAAGGTGTATTAGTGAATGCCTTATGTATGCCCTTGGATTTCTGGATGTAGAGCAAGGACAAAGTTTCACCCCTTAAGAGGGCTTAATCCTTGTTTATGAAACTTGGACCAAAGGATGATTTTATATTGGACTCAGTGAGTAATATTACAGGTAAAGTAATGTCAACTGATAGAGCTCAGATGTTTGAAGAAAAGGCTTGAGTAGATCACTTCTATGGTTCAAATCCTAAAGTAAATATGTGTTTGTTACTAATTTTCTTGGGATCACGAAAATGTACGTGTCAGGACACATTATACAGCAGAGAAGTGAGTATCATTTGCTGTCAGGTTGCCCCCTATGACCAATAAGCGTTTACTGGATACTTACCTGTTCTAATTCTGACCCTTTTGGCTGAAGCTAGGTATGTAAGACCAGAACCCCTCTGGCTGCACTCCTATTAAAGTGCCCAGCAACAGTTTGCTGTGTCCTCATGTGGGAAGATTTTATGCCCTTTGCTATTAAGCCATGTTTTCTTAAGTCTGTCTCTTGTGCCTTAATCCTCTTAAATATTTTATTTTGCATTTTGGCTTTGGAAGTATTAAGTGTTGAAATATTGCTTACCTGTTTGATGTGGTTTGGTGCTCTTTACTTTCAGTAACACCACACCAGTATGCTAGTCACATCTTGAAATGGTGCTCTTTGTTAAAACAGTAACCCTCTGACAAAAAATAAGATACTAAGGAAATAATCCTGTTTCCACTGAAGTTGAGAGGAAAACTTCCACTGCCTTCAGTGGGTGATGGATTGAGATCTTGTGATGGTCTTGACCATATCCAGAATAATGCTTGCAACTTGGTTTCCTTGGAAGCATTAAAGCCAGCAAATTCCTGAAATCTTGAATACAATTTCAGGATTATACTGAGATTATCTGTGTATCTGTATTATTTATGAGGATGGTACTGTACCTTTGCTTATAGTTGTTTTCATATATTTACAGAAGCATAACATGGGCTAAAAAAAAAGCATCTGTAGGAGTAGAAAATAAATAGAATATACATACAGTTTGGTGATTAAAAGCCTAATCCAAAGACCACCGAGGTTTGTGGGAGTTTTAGATGCTGGATAAGGCATTTTGTTTTGTATTTTCATCTCTTACTATGTGTGTTTGTTTTTCTTTCAGTAAATGCTTTAACATGTAAACCTAATGGAAGAGGGAGAGTAGAGCTGAATACAATCTACATTGTTTGATGTTTGCTGACATATAAAACTGTTGGACTTCTTTACACCAGGCTACATGCATAGATTTTGCTGCCTGAATGAATTCAGTGTCTGTACTCATTTCCTAGCTTGCCTATTTATTTTAAAAAGTCAGTTTTATAGTCGTCTTTGAACAGAAGATGAGAACCTAACCAGAAAGCTCTTCCTTAGCTTGTATATGACTATACTCAGTTACTACTCAATTCTAAGACAAGTTTTTCCTCTATTCAACATGGGGAAAACAAAGCTTCATCTTAGAATTGAGTATCAAGTAAAAATGCAGTACCTGCCACCAGAAGAGGCAGCAGGAATCCACTCAAAGAGACATGGAGCAGTGAGGGACCTGGCACATCGCCTGCCTCCCCATGGCCTACCCACCTGCCACATTCCTTACTGCAATGGTTGAGTGGCAGGGAGAAGCATTTAAAGTGACTATGTATGAAAAATTATAAAAAATTTATAATTTTCCATGTATAGAATCTAACTGGAGGGTCATCTTAAATTCAATGCCTCTTTTATTTATGTGTTTTTATCTTAAAATATGTTAACATGTTTTCCATCATTATAAGATCTTTTTAATTCCATATTAGAGAGTAACTATTAAGGTTGATAGGCCTAAACATTGATATGTTTCTCATGAAGTTTTATCAAGCCTTAGTTTTAGTTCTACTTCTTTTTCCAATTGCAGCTGCCAGAAAAAAGCAGCAGTATGTTATCTACTACATGCTGAGTATGAATCTCAAGTATATTTTCTGTATACTATAAGTCCTTATACACATCAGGATTGTTCAACTGGTGGCCTGCTGACCACATCTAACCCATGAGGGGTTAAAGTGTGGCCCACAGGCTCTTGCCTTGCAGCCACTCCTCCCAGCAGTCCTGCTTCCGTGGCAGTGGCTGGAGTCTTCAGGGCAGGGCAGCATGGCTGGAGGTAGCCTAGTAAGCTGACAGGGGAGGAGGATTGGGGTGCTTGTACAACAGTGCTGGCAGGGATGGGAAGAAGGAGGGGATTTGCCAGTCTGGCAGCAACAGCAGAACAAAACATATTTTGGGAGTGGAGGGGAATTGTACTGGGATCTGGGAGCCTACACAGTCTGCAGCTGCCAAGGTGTCTGACCTGGGGGCCCACGACTGGTTGCATGCAGTCCCTGGCTGCTTTGCAGTTGGACAGGTCTGTGCTGTGCACACCCCTCATTATTCAGAGTCTCATAATGAGGCAACAAGTCTTGTGCTGCTAATTAACTGGTGACAACAGCCACTGGTGTGAAAGACAGAAAGCATTCTGAAAACACAACTTTTGGTTCTGTTAGGTTTTTTTTGGTAACCATTTAAACATGATCATTATTTCTTTTCAGTTTGCCCCAGGAGAAAGTTACGAATCACTTACTGACTCTGGATGAAAGAATAACAGTTTAAGATCTTGTTTTCTAAGGTATGAGCATCTCTGAATGAAATTCACCTTAAATGAAGAGTTGGGTATTCAGTTCCTCTTAAAATCAGGCCCTTCTTGTTGAATGTTTCTGAGGCAGCAATGGCCCATCTTGAAGAAAGCTTAAATTATATATTCTCTGAACATACTTAGAGAGTTCTGAATAGCACAAGAATAGCCTCCCTAGCACTTGTTGCCTAGCCATATTAAATTATTATCACAATTCACTTAGCAGTAGTGGCTATACCAGTGGCACTCAACCTTCAAACTCTGCAGACTGGATAAGTGGTGTTGGGTTAGGCTGCGGATTGGATCCAGTACAGAGTCAGTGCATGAAGTTGGTCTATGGGTGTGATCCAACCATGTGTCCATCCCATCCTGTGCACTGGATCCAGCTGTAGAATGACACCACACACCCATGCAATCCTGCCTGCTGAATCTGGCTCCAGAATGACCCCACATGCCAGCACAATCTCAAGGCCATGTCATTTGGTCTACACAGCACCCCGCTGGTTTGGAAATTTGGCAGCAGGGGAGTAGCAATTAATGCTGTCGTTATTTCCCACTGCCAATTTCTGGCCCATAAAGAGCCCCATGGGCCAGATGACATGGCTGTATGAGCTGGATCTGGCCCACAGGCCAGAGGTTGAGCACCAGTAAGCTATGTTAGAAGTTCAAGAGAATTTTAGGCTGAAAGAGTTGAAAAAAGTGAGCTTTTTCAAGGAAATGAAAGAAATATGGAGCTGCATAAAAAAGGGAACCCTGTGCCACTGGGAATACCTAAGAATGAAAACAGAAGCTAAGTGCATTGACAGGCCATTGAGAGTGGTATAAGGAATAGTAGTTGATGAACTCTTAAACCAGTTTTGTACCAATACACACTGCAAGTTGACAAATATGACAAAATATTTCTCGTGTGCGATGAATTAGAAAGGAATTCACAACAGTAGAGAATTTCTGCCTAGTGAATTTTTTTTAAAAGGCACAAGGTATAAGAAATGAATTATGCAAGAAAGACCACACTTGTGCACATTGTACAGATAGCAGTACCTTTGCACAGTATAGTCAGCTACAAGCCTGCACACCTATGAGTAATGGCCTCTAAAGGATGTTTAAGCTTCCAGACCAGAGTCAGAAGTCCTTTCCCAATGCTAAAGAATACAGTGATACCCAAAGTGCATCTCACTTCTATAAAAGATAAAGGCACAAACTCCAATTCTGTTTCCCCTGATATGTTAAGGTACTGCTGAATTGTGACAAAATAGAATATATTGTCAGAAAATGTCCCAAAAGGAAGACTCTCCCAACATGTTTCAGTAGATCAAATGATAGAATTTCCCAAGTGTATGGCCATTGTCATGGATTATATTCTTGTTGGTAGGAGCACTGTTGATGAGGATCTTGAAAGTGAAGTTGGAGAACTGCAGAGCTGTACTACAGAATTTGTGATCCTAAGCAAAAGAAGGAAGGAAATCAGAATAAAAATGCCAGACTTCAGAAAAACAAACTTTAACAAACTCACAGAACTGGCAGAAAGGAGCTGATGGGAGGCAAGCCTAAGGAGTCCAGGAGAACTAGCTGTATGTTAAAGAGACATAATTAAGAGCACAAGATCATGCTATCTCCATGTAAAGCAAGGATAAGGTAGCGGGAGACCAAACTGGCTAAACAGCAAGCTTATCAATAACTTGAAACTTTAAAGGAATCTTACAAAAAGTGGAAACTTGGCCATATTACTGATGATACGAGGATAAGTGTATAGTGTGGCTCTGGAGGGAGAAAATCCGGGAGGCTAGGACATAAGATACAAATTGAGATACAACTAGAAAGAGACAAAAAAGGCAACACAAAAGTATTTTATATTTACATTAGGACTAAGAGGAAGCCCAAAAAAAGTATTGGTCCCTTTTCAGAACAGAATGGGGAAATTAACCACAGATGATGTGGAGAATGCTACTGCCTCTTTTTTTGTAACAATAGTTTACTGTTGACCCATATTCAGCTTGCAATCCACTATAATCCTTAGATCCTTTTCTGCAGAGCTGCAGCCTGGCTAATTTTTCCTCAGTTTATATTTGTGCATTTGACCATTCCAAAAAAAGCCAGTAGCATACTGGAATATATCAATAGGAGTGTTGTGTGCAAATCACAGGAAGTGATTCTTCCAATCTATTCAGCACTGATGAAACCTCACCTGGAGTGTTGCATCCTGTTTTGGGCACCGCACTTCGAGAAAGATGTGGACAAATTGAAAGGAGTCCAACAAAGAACAACAAAATGATTAGAAGTTTAGAAAACATGACAGAAAAGGAAATGCTGGAAGAAATAAGATTATTTTGTCTGGAGAAGACATTGCAGGGGGAGGGTTTGAGAACTGCATTCAAATCCAAAAAAGGTTGTTAAAAAGAGGGAAGTAACCGACTCTTCTCTGTCCACTGGGAACTGGAGAAGCAGTAATGGTCTCAATTGCAATGATGGAAACTGTTTGGCTATTAGGAAGAACTTTTCAACTGTTAGGGTGGATAAGCATTGGAACGGGGAGTTTAAAAGTGCTGCTAGACACATGCTTGGCTGAGCTGGTTTACACAGGAAGGATCCTGCCTTGAGAGCAGGGGTTGCGGACCAGATTGTTAGCCACAGGCTGGAACCTCCCCTGGCCTCGCTAATGGTGGCACATGCTCATTTGGTCTGTAAGACAGAAAGTGCCAGAGGCTGTGAACCTTTGAGCCAACATGAGATAATGACCCAGTTTTAGTCCCCAGCTTGTTCTATGTTATGTAGCAGTTTGGGCTTGAAAATGCCAGTGAGGTGACAGCTACCTTTTCTGAGCTGAGCAGTGGTTTGATTGGTATGGCTGATGATTGACAGCACCTCTGTGAGGATGACTGGTCCCAAAGTAGGACTGACAGAGGTGGTGTGACTGAAGGTTATTAAAAGGGAACAGATCTGGAGGGTCTGTGTCTGCTGCAGAATGAATGTGTTCCTTGCGTGTAGGTGCTGGTGAGTGCGATGCTGTGGCTGGAGGGCCTGGGAGACCAAAGGCCAGCGTGGTCCAGCACGTGATTGCACCTCATATGTTTGGTGAGAGAGTGGCAGAAGATTGTTGGCTGGTTGATCCAGCATGACTCTGAGGAGGGAGTCTGTGGGCACGTCTACACGAGACGCTTACTGTGCATTAGCCTAATATCACTGTGCACTAGCTTGGCAGCTAAAAACCATGCTAATATGCTACTGTGCAGTGTTATTAGGCTTATGAGCAGTAAGCTTCACAAAATAACTGTGCGCTGGGCCTGCTGCACAGTAAGTCTAGTTACTTCTCATTCAGTTAGTATGTCATTAAGGACATACTAAACTAAATGTGCAGTATCTAGGGTTCATTTATGAATGTGTAGACACACCCTGTATGTATGTAGGTGTGTGTCCAAGGCTGGAGGGCCTGGGAGGCCAGTAGTCCAAGGACACAGCATGAATGACAACCCCATGGGGGTGAGTGAGGGCCTGGGAGGCCAAACTCTTCTCCGTGTGCTTGAGGTTGTGTATGTAGGGTGTGGGTCCAGAGGACCGATATCCCGGTGGTGTTGTGGTGGTTGGAGGAGCAGCCAGGGCTGGGTGGATTTGTGTGTAAGTGATGCTGCTGCAGCGAGCGCTGGCTGCCTGTGAGAGACTGCTGATGCTCCCTAGTGCCCTCCTTTATTATTTATATTGGATCACTATTGCTCTTTATCGTGTTGTGGTTGCTGAATACAGTTGTTGTTACCCCTTCTTTGTATGCCTGTCAGTTGATTGCTAATTAATTATATTTTGCTAACTAGAGACAGGCTGCAGGCTTAGTTAGTCAGAGGTGAGGCCCCACCCCTTTCACAGCAGGGGCCTTGCTAGGGTTAGTGACCTGATTTTCTTAATTAAGGATTTTCCCATTCAACAAGATCATCTCCTGTGATGTCTTCCAGATGTATTTTTCTATGATTCCATCTTTCTGAGGAAGATGCTATTCTCTTAGACCAGGGTTGTCCAAATGGTGGCCCATGGGCCACATCTGACCTCTGAAGGGTTAATATGTGGTTTGTGGACTCCCTCTCAGTTCGAGTGGCTTACACTGCTCATGCAGCAGCAGTGGAGGAGCCTGGGGATTCACCCATGAGGTGGTAGCAGCGGGGGGGCTTGCACGGCTGGTGGGCTGTGCACAGTGGGGGACCTGTGAGCTCACAAAGCGTGTGGCTCCTGCAGCATGCAGCCAGCAGGGTATGAGGCCTGGGACCCATATCCAGTGCAGCAAGCAAGCCGTGGATGCACTTGAAGTTAGACAACCCTGTCTTAGTGCTTTGATAATCTGAAGTCAGGCCAGTAATTTCCAGGACCTAGTCTACTGGATCACAAGGCAAATTTCCTGCATCACTTTGGAAAGAATTGCCACCCATGGTTTCAGCTACAGTTTCTGATGAAAAGTTATGATGGAAATACCATGTACTAAATGCAAGCAGCTAGAAAAGGGAATGCTTGAGGTGATGGAGGATAGATGAAAAAGATCTTCTGGAGGCACAGTTGCAATGGAGATGAATGGTTTGGAAAGTGTCAACAGAATATTACTTAAAGATGTAGGTAAGCAATATAAAATTGCATGAAAGAACTAAGTTTGTAAGGTCAGAGAGTGTCATGAAGTGTGAAAAAAGAGGAGGTGGAAGTAAAGTGGCACAAAGGAAAGACAGAGAAAGTTAAGACATTTTTTGGATAATGACAAAAGGCTGCAATAGTGTCACCAATTCATAGGAGCTAAATTATTAGAGAACGCTCAAAGGCTTCCACTATTTCACAGGGAAATTACAGCTCTGACCAGACTGGCAAGAATCTTTTATACAAATCAAACTAAAAACCAAGATAGATAATAAATATTGTTGAAATCTCCCCCAGGACAAAATACTTTTAAAAAAAGAATAATCTTTAGCGAGCACTCAGAAAAGTGCATTATTTTGCATTGTTGAATTAGATAACATAGCAGTGGCAGCACTCAAAAGTGCCCTCCAAAAACACAAGGCAACGTAGATGAAAGCTGTTCCAAACAAATTTTAGGAAAGGAACTCAGACTGGAAATCAAATTTAGGGATAAGGACACATTACTAATATGTACATTCAAGTCCAGCTATTACATTTATTGTAAATGATAACGGATGTTCGCAGGGTGATGGACATGCTCTGCGGTATGCAGAGCCAAGTGCTTTAATTAATTAGCAAGCTGTGGTAATTAAAAGCACCTGCATGATATGTGTATCAGCTGTACACCATGTCCCTGCACTGAGAAAATGGCAGCTTTGAACTAAAGCACATCGAACATATTTTATTTCAAAGTGTGCCGCTGCCATTTTCTCAGCGTGGAGACGTGTTGCACTACTGATACATGTGACACAGAAGGCTGCTGGAGCGCATCAATTTCTGGGCTCCAGCAGACTTGATTAAATGAGTCTGCTCAATTGAGTCTGCTCTGATGTGATTGCCAGCTCAGCCGAGTCTGCTCCCCACGTGTGCAAGTGCCCATAGTTTCTAAAGTAGATAATCTAAGAAACAGATATTTTCAAGTAAACGATATGGTCACAGTGCACAAACTAATTGGTGCCTATCACAATTCCAAGGCTAATGATGTATCATCATTGTAACATTAGAAGGTTTTTTGCTTTTCCATCAATCCATCTTCTACTACTGCTCCAAAATCAGTTCATTGTTGAGTAATTAAGTCACAGGGATGTAGGTTTGTTGGTACATTTAGGCTTAAAATCTTAATAAGAAACTAAGGACTCACTTTATTGTACATCTATAGATCAAAACCATCTTACCTACACCACCACAATATTAGATTTCAAATGAAAATCAAAATGAGAAAAGGCAGACATTAAAATACAGGTACCCAGAAAAAGTATAAGCAGAACTGGACTTTCATTCTCTAGCTGAGGGGTTTCAAAGGGAGGTGAAAGTGCAGGCTTAAAGCAGTGATTCTCAACCAGAGTGCCACAACACTTTGGGGTGCTTTGAGACCTTTGAAAGGGTAGCCCCTGGATGCCACATAATATTAGCATAGTTAGGGCTGCAAACATGATTCACAAGATAAAATCAGAGATTTCAGATAGAAATTCATAGTTGTGCTCGTTTTGAGTTCTTTGCAACAGAAAACCTAATTTATTATTGTTCTGAAGTTAAAAAACAATCCAAAAACTGAGCTGACATTTTACATGGAGTGTCTCAAGTCTAAAAAGGATGATAACCACTGCTATAGAGCAACCTTTTTGGATCATGCCTCTTTAGGCCCTGGGTCAAAGCCCATTGACACTACTGGAAACTCCTACACACTATATAGGGCATTGGGTCAGATCTCTAGTGCAGAGATCTCATTAACAGTCAAGTCCTGACCAGGTGGGCTTACTGATATACATGATGAATTTCAAAGTTAAAATTCCAGATTGCAATTATTTGATAAGAAATAACTCTTGAAGGATAGAAATCAGACAAAACAAACCTTGATACCTTGTGGGCCTTTGTATCTAGTCCACGTTAAATATTTTACAATCAGTCAGATCCTGACCTTAACTCAATCAATGGCAACTGACCTCCATGAGAGTTGCATCATGCCCTGTGTTACTGCTTAAAAGGAGAACCAGGGTTTGTTTTCATTAATCAGGCCTCCATGATGCCTCAGGGGTATATCTTTATTGAGTGAGGGATCAAAATCTGATAAAGCATGCAGGTCAAATCCTGAAACCTCCAACATCACAGATCTCTCAGTGTAGAAATCAGAGTTGTGCCTTTCTAAGTACTTCAAGTTTTGATCATAACTTTTCAATTTAACTATATTTATTTTAAATAATTCAGTATCTATAAAATGTGTGCAAAAACAGAGCAATCCATACCATTAATATCTGATGCAACTTATTTGACTTAGGCAGGAATATTTTAAGAGCTTATGTCATATTTTGCAGATGAAGAATGAATATTTCTTGTATGTTCAGTGCCTTCCCATCAGCTGTCTAAATACCACACTTAAATTATTTTGCCTAACATATTCTCAAAGCTGAGAGGATAGGTATATGTATCGCATGTAAAAAAAGGGGGCAGAAACAGATGCTATAAAAAGTAGCATTGTGGAAAACCATATGCTAGGTTCTATGTTAACAGCAGTAACGCAAATAGCCATAACTATAAGCAATTGAGCAAACATAAATTGATAGGTACTGTACCTGTGAATTACAGAGCCGTAAACAGAGCTCAAGCGATTTTGCAACAGTAAATCACCACAGTAATCAGGAGAGAGAAACCGGTGTGGGGGGGGGGGTTTAATATCGTAATATCTTAAGAAAACTGATTACTTACCAAATTAATGCATTTGGAAGTCTTTCAAATGGCCACTTGATTCCAGAAGTGATGTGACACTGTACCATGCAGTCTACTGCCTGAGAATGAGGTGCGACATATTGCCAACATAAAAGAGTTATTTTCTTGACTGACCTGACAAGGTACAAGCCTCTGTATTACTATTTTTTTAATGTTCCCTCATAGGTAGTCTCTAGTCAAACTAAATTTTGCTCCAGTTCTTTCTCAGTGTTTCCCCACCCAACTTTATACAAATTCTTATAAAGGTTATGTACAGACTTGTACAAAATTGAGACTGACAGTGGCCCTTGGAGAATTTCCCAGAGCAAGTTTAGCAGAGATTATATAACAAGGTAAGTCTGTGTTCCTTTTTACATGCATAGAGTTTATTACACTACTTGTTTATTCCTTCTAACCTAACCTCCAGCCACCTTCCTAAGTAACTCTCCTGCCCAAATAACTCAATGACAAATTACATTTTTAAGAGATTAAAGACAAAATGATATTGCTGGAAGCACTGTGTTCTCACACCTAGCACTCTATAGGACAAGGATGTCAACATATTTAAATCAAGCCTCTGCAAAACATAATGACCATTGATTTCCTTTCACATGCACTATAAAGGAGTAAAAAGTATCTGGATGTGCTAACCCAAAATGAAAACATATTTCTATATATTTTCTCTAGCAAACATGGTAGCAACATCAAGGCTCTACATTTTTACTCTGCTTTTCAACTAGAGATCTTGAGTTACCATATAAAGCGAGGGGAAAACTGAGTCTCTGAGAGGTAAAGTAACTTTATCAAGGAGATAAGGAGTCACTAATAGTCCAGAAGCAGCCCAGATTTCCTCACTCTCAACCCTGTTCCTACTGTGTAGCAGGATATGGCAGTTCTGTACTGAAGGCAAAATAGCTTAGAAGAAATTGATGTCATCTTGTTCTTTCAGAGCAATCTCATCTGGAAGGGAAGGAAACATGCCCATACGTCACTATTTTGTTTTTAGCCAATGATTTTAAAATCACGAGTAATTATGTTAGAAAATGTTTCCAGTAGCTTACAGTGCCAATGGGAACCCTAATTTCAACTATTTTCTTTATATGTGGATACATCTGAACATGCGTGAAAAAATCAGGTGGTTGAGAAAAGCTGACTCTAAAGCAACTCAAGGCAGACAGAAATGATGTTCACATAAAGCAGAAAACCCTTTGAGGAACTTGTCAAGGGCCCTACCTGTGACCAATAGCAGATTGTTACGATGGAAATGCCTTGCTGCACCTGAACACGCACTTTTTTTTATAGTGGTAAAAAAACACATTTGGCCTCAGCCTTATTAAGAGACTTTACTCACTCATCTCAGATGAGACCTCAGCTGCAATGAGCCAGACTTTCATCTCCAGACTGAATTATTGCATTGCATTTCTAAAGGGGCTGAGTACAATTGCTACAAAAAGCCTGGAGTTAAGGCAGTTCATAAACTGTCTCGCATTCCAAAAGCCAACCTGGTGCATCATACTCATGCTTTGAACTCTGAGCAGAGTTTGAAATCTGGTCACCCTGATCTGCAGGGTATTTAGTAGACCTGGACCTAGAGACTTTAGGTGTCACCTTATGTTCTGAGGGCACATACAAGTGGCACATTTAGATCAACCTAAACCAAGGCTAGTTCAGTCTAAGTGCCTGACCTTGACTGAGTTATTTTAGCTCCCCCACCAAGCAACCCACCCTACAGCTTCCCCAGTCCTGCCAACCTTCCCCTTGATACCCCCCATCTCTCTCCCACACGCCAAATTACTTATACCCATTGTCCTGTGCTGTTCCCAGAAGCAGCAAATGCCTGCATGCGCCACCCCCAGTCTACATTTAGGCAGCTTAAAATAAGTGACATGAACATAAATCAGATGCAGCAAACAGTAGTACTCACCCTATGATTCCTCCAAATGCAAACTATGCAGGGATGATGCAATGAAATAGGCATTAGAAAGATACTGTTCTGAACAGTAGGACCCCGAAAGATCAGATTGAACCTCCTATTGACAGGTATCATGCTTTCTGAGGTATAAAGCAAAACCTTCTCCAAACTCCTCTTACCACTGGTGATGCATAGCAAGTGCACATGCACCCCCTGAGTGTGGCGGTGCACACCCTGCAAAAAGGTGCTGCCAACACTTTTGGCGGCGACTGCAGGTAGTCACCGCTCACCACCACCCCCCGCCACCGACACCACTGGTGGTCTGCAATCGCCACTGGCCAGTCTGCAGGTGGTCGCCGAGCACTGGTTGGTGGTCACCCCCACCACCAGTGCTGTGGCTGCCTGCAGGAGCTCCCCACTTACTGCCACCTGTGGGAGCTCACTGTGCCCCCCCGTCTCTGGGGGCACGCGGTGTTCATGCCTCTTACACATCAAAAACACATTTAAAAAAAAATCCTGCATACAGAGTCAGGCCTCTGCCCTAGAGAAACAAATGTGACAAAAAACCCTTTTATCTGAGTTTTTATGCACTTGTATTTTGGATGATGCTAAGATGCCACAGGGAGAGGTGCTACAGTATATAACAAGAGGGGCTTTTTTTGTTTTAGTCTCCAACCATTTTTAAGAGTTCTCTAAAAAAAAAGTGTGTAAAATCAGATGATTAAAAAAAATGCCTACAAGATTTATGAGCATAAGTTCCTTTGGCACTTAATGCTCTCCCCTTAATGGTCATGAAAGCAAGAACTATAAAGAGCATGAAGTAGTACTATACAAGCTTTTCCCCACGAGAAACTTTCACAAAAGAGCTGCAAAATGATTTGAAATAACCAACACTCTACAGTCCTGGAGTTTTCTTAATCAAAGAGAGCCATTTATGCTGAATTGTTCTGTAGTTTTAAATGTAGATCATTCTTCATGCTTAGGTAGCACTTTCATTTAAGGATCCAAAGCCATTTCACAATAAAATTAAGATTTGGGGTTTCAGGGGCACCTAGTGAGATTAAGCACCAGTTCAACAATTGGATGATCAATTCCTTTAGGTCTCTGAAATGCTACCCTATCTGATTAAATCTCACGAGCAAGGGAAGTATTAACCCTGTTTTACAAATTGGCACACTGAGGCACAGGACAGTTACACACCTTGCCCAAAGCCACATTATGAGTAGAGTTAGGAAGAGACTCTAGGCAATCCAAATCAAAGGGAACCATTTTTGACACAGAGAAAGGGCTAAGGTGCATGACCCTATTTGCAAATGTGAACCTTTTTTTGCACAAAACACTTAAATTACAGATCATGGAAATATCCGAAACAATGCAATATTGTTGTTCACTTTAATGCTTTCAGACGTTCCGAGAAAACAGTGTTTTCCCCTCACCACGATGAACAAACTACTGACAATTTGAAGAACAAGCTATATTTAAAAAAATAAAAATCATTTTCTTGGCAAATAAGCATTTTGTTGTCAGGGAAATGTTCTGTGAAAAAAATTGTGATTAAAATTCCTTTGAACTTACAACATCCTCTGAGAGATTCATCCCCAAGGAAATGCAGACAGTGTTTCCACTGTTTCCTTTCCTTCCAAAGTTATGCGAAGGCAGGCTCAGAATTCACTGGGGCTATCCACATAAGCGTCATTACCAGGTGCAGCAATGAGCATGTACACAATCAAATGTATCCCAAGCTGCCCTGACCACAACCCCTTTTTAGCAAGCAACAGTCCATTTTGGGAGTGTGCAGGCACCTGCAATGGAAAGATTGTGATCATGGATTTTTTTTGCTGCTGGGGAAACAGTCCAAGATTTGTTGAGAAGCCTGTATCAGCTTGTGCAATTTAGCTCCCCAAACCAGAAAGAACAGAGACTATAAAATGTACTGTATGTCATTTTATACTTGCCTGATAATCCAGCTGTGATAGGGTTAATATGAAAGAAACACTTTGGAAAGACAAAATATGACAGCTTCTCAGTTAGGGCCTAATTGACTACTTCATCACTATTTATGGCAGTAGAAACCCTGTTTTTCATAGATAGTGCAGGTACACCAGCGTCAAACTATTCTAAGGCAGTGATGTACCCTGCCTCCAATGCCAGAAGGTAGCAAGATACTAACCATTTTTGGGGGTATCAGGAACTCTTCCAATGTGTGTCTCCTATCTTTAATCCTCTCTTTGTATGTCTAAATCAGTAAATGTTTAATATGAGAGTAATCCTGATTCCTGTTTGTTTTTCTACTGTTCTCTCCAGCTCCCCCATGCCTTAGTTTTTTTTAATCAGTTCCTCTTTTTCATTCTACTTCTTCCCTTCCCATTACCTATGAGACAGGGATTTGAAAATTTTGCCCCATATGAGTTAAACTTGGAAAAAGGAAAACTCCATCAGCTACATCTTCTTTTAATTTTCTCTGGAAGTGCAGGAAGGGGCCTAACAAAGCTGTATGCAGGCAATTGTGTTATCCAGGCACTTGGCACTACCAACTGATTCTTGATTACTATTCATTCCTCAGGAAAATAAAACATCCTTTTGTAGTAAAAGTTTAACCGGTTACTAAGATGCCTTACATATCAACAAAAGTTGCTTTTTACAAAATTGCATAGGATAAAAGAATGAGAGTGGAATGAGTCTGAGGTAACCAGTTGGTCTTACTCTTTTACATGAAAAGCAGACAGTTGAAACATGTCTTCTCCAGTCTGAAGAAAATGTTAGATATGTTACACATTTTGGATAAAGTGTAAGCAACTCCCTTAACAAAAAGAAAATACTTAATATTGTACTCTCTTCTGTGTGAATATGCCAAGAACGCAACCAATATTCACAGGGTCTCTTCACTTAAAGAAAAAAAGCCTGTATTGCAGAGGTTTTTGAAATGATAAAAAATTGCTGAGAATAATCCCTGTTTATGCTGGTAGAAGCATTCCAGGACATTAAAGGATTTGTTTGCTTGCTAATCTGCCCCAGAACCCCTAGGCCTTATCAAACACAAATTGTATGAATAGTAGGAATCTTTTACTCTTGTAGCTGCTATCAATTTGATTGCTTTCCATTTAAAGGCACAGTATACAAAGTCTGATGCAGAATAATGCTGCAGAAGAAGCATGATACCTTTCCCTTGCAGCCCTTGAGTCCACTCACCTATCAAAACCTTTTCTAGAATTTCTCACAACAGACTACGACGCTATTAGAGCAGCCCTTCCACATCAGTGTTGGGATGTTCTAGTACTGCATATCCCAGAGCCATCATTTGCATTTTACATTAATACACCTTAACTTTAATCTTCAGGGGTAGCAAAGCCCTTTTCACACTTAGTTGACACGCAAGCTACGCACAATGATCACTTCACCCAACAGTTAAGTGAAACCGCTTTCTGGAGTGATAAAGGGGATAAGCTGGAAGGTGTTTGTTTTTAACAGAGCACAGCCATGCAAGACATGATTTTTGACAGGAGAAGAATACAGTAGTTTTTTTTCCTAAAAATGCTTAGGAAGGATGATATTACACAAGGTAGAAAAAACAGTGAATTTGATGTCTTTGCTCTTAGTAGCATGGTTTTCAAATGATCACAGGTGGCCAGTACCCCTTAACAGCCTCTTGGAGCAAAAACTCAATTCCAGTTTAAGGGAAGAGGAAAAAAACCCCAGTTAGTCACTATCACTGGAGAACTATCATCCAAAAACAGACCATGCCTGTTCAGCTTGACTGTGACTTGTATGATCCACTGAACATCATAGAGTAAAGTTGCAAAAGGAAAGAATTCATATGTTTTCACACACACGGCCTTCATTTATTAGAATTTTGGAGTCAGTGTATTAAAACCTAGAGGGAAGAATGACAGTTTAAAATATTTTGCCCAGAAACATATAAAGCCCAAGAGAAAATGCATGGCTTAGTCTTCCTAAAGAAAAGATTAATAACTGAATCAACAGAAGTTGCAGAGACAGCAGACACAAATCCAAGATTAGAATTTGGTTTCAGCTGTAACACTAAAAAGCATTATTTGTCTTCCAGATGTTAACCCTACCATTCGAAGCCAAAACCAAATAAAATAATTGCAACTCTGCATGTCTTTCTCACCTACCCATTAGAAATAAATTATATTCTTTATCTGAGTTTATGGATTAGAAACAATCCTTAAAAATGCTCCATTTTTATATTAATTGTGATACTTCTTGTTATGCTGAATTCACATTACTTCTTTTCCTATCTAGGGTGAATAAAGCTACCAACATAAAACTAACTTTCTAAAACAGGAATGTCAAAGATATGGCCTGCGGGCTATCATCTGGCCCCACAGCGCTGCCCAGAAGTCTCAAGCAGCCTCACAGGCAGCCTTCAGGGTACATCAGATGGCTCCATGTGCTTCATGTGGTGCCTGTTCCAACTGTTTTGGGATCACAATGCATGCAGCACCTGGTTTAGTATGTGTCCATTTCATGCCAGATCCAGCATATGGCCCAGAGTGACCAAAGCAAGTACCATGTGCAACATGTCCCTGCAATAGCTGGTGGGGGCACCATATGCAGTGTGGTCTCAGACTGGCTTCTCCTCGGCACGAGCTGCATGCTGCAGAACACAAGCTGGGGCAGGCACCACACGCAGCACAGTCCCAGCACAGCTGGAGTGAGCACTGCACCTGGTACCCATCCAACCACTCCAGGGCTGCTTTGCATGGGCCACCTGCTCTGGCCACACAGGGACATGTGCTGGATCTGGCATGGAGTAGGTGCTGCATGTGGTCCTGGAGTGGTCAGTCTGGGACATATATGTGCTAGATCTGGAACATGGGCCAGTCTGTGGGCCAGATTCAGCCTGTGGCCTGGCCCCAAGCCACTCAGCTGGTCCACACGGTTGGATGTGTTTGATACCTTTGTTCTTCACAATATACCCAGATCTTTTCCTGCACACAGCATTTTCTGTGCAGTTATGGAGCAGAGGAATGCGTTTTAGCTGACCCAAAGATGGGTCCTTCACTGGCCATGAGCTCAGTGTAGTTCACAGCAGGTTTGGGATGTTTTAAAGAAATGCCATCTGTTTATGCTGTTCACAATGCTGACAGATCATTTGAGAACATCTGAAGCAAGTAGTAATCCTACCACCTTCCCTTGGTCCTGTATCTGCTATAAGGAGTTTGTACAGAAGGGTGATAGAGCAGCGGGATATACCAACTACATTAGTTTTATATCCCTTTCAACAACGGGTACAAAATATGTCCCATTTCCCTCTATGCAACTTAGAGCTTTAAAATGTGAGCATTAAAGGCAAATTATAGCTGGAAAAAAGAATGGTATTTCACAGTTATGTCGAGCTTCTCATCTGGAGATCTTAAAGCACTCTACTAAACACAGCACTAAATTCATCCTTGTATGCTACAACACTGAAAAATGCAATACAATGATAAAAAAAAAATAAAAAAACAAGCAAGAGAGGAATCCATTTTAGGCTGAGATTGTATGTGGTAACTAATATAGTGATATTAGGAATTTTTCAAATTTGCTGTGTTTACATAAAACATTTTAAAATGTTGTTTTAATCAGAAACCTGTCCTTCAGTCACGACACTTTGATAACAGCATTTTATAAAACTCTCCATGTTTCTGAATATAATTCATACAATATAAGCGTGCATATCTATCTGTCTGTCTACCTATCTCTGAATATACGTATACATATTTAGAGATATATACAGATATAGATATAAACATACAGGAATAGACTATAACACATACGAGAGGTCCTTAAAAGCTTTAGAGAAGTTTAGTTTTATCCAAATTTGGTATATTTTTATTAAATGAGCCAAACTCTTGGCTTCTGTCCATCACTATATGGTCCAATTTGTCTGGGAAGCTTTAATCAAGATATTCAAATATGATATCTGATTCTGAGTGCTCAGTTCGAAGGGCCTGGTTTTCAGAAGTACTGAGTGCCCAGATTTAGGTCCCTTTTACTTGTCTCATACTTGATCCTACACTCCTTAAAATCCGTTGTTTTGCTTTTTGTTTTCAGCAGTGCTGTTCCATCCAAGAAAGCAGCCTCTTGTTTCACGAAAGCCAAAAAACAAATATCTCTAACAGTTCTAATGGATCAATATTGCCTACAGACAGCAGGTTTTTCCTAACCACCTTAGATGCAGTGCTCACTCCCCTCAGCTAAAAGATCACTATGTGCAGGAATGTTCTCAGCAGTTCTCTTCTCCCTTTACCATCATCTGCGCTCCACCAGAATTGAGACCAAACCACGTTCGGTAAGAAAACACGTTCCAAGCACAGCCATTCCATAAAGCTGTAGCCAAGTGATGTTTAGTAATGGACATATTCTGCTTGATGCCTAGTTTCTGAAGCAGAAGAACCACAGTTTGACATTCACAATAACTAAGAAACCAAGAGCAGAGAGTTACAGAGCAGAGCAGAAATCTCACCTTTAAAAGCTACAAAATTCAACAGAATGGATACATTTAACTACCATATTTACTCAAATCCAAGATGACTTTGAATTTAAGACTTTGAATTTTAGATGCCCATTAGATTCTCTATATGGAAAATTACAATTTTGTTTTAATTATCCATGTGTTGAACCTAATTTTTGGAGTGCCATCTTAAACATGTTCCTACCTGCCTGCTGCCACAGAGGAAGTAGTGGCAGGGGGTAAGTGGTAGGGAAGCAAGTGGCCTGCTCCAGCCTGTTGCCTTCCCAGCCCTTTGAACCCCTGCCCTCACCCTCCCCATCTCTGTGGTGCCTGGCCCTCCACATGCCCCACCGCCTGCCACCCAACCTCATCTTGGAATCCAGTAAATAATATTCTTGAATAAACTTCCTTAAAATAATCTTTATTTTATCCCTGTTGTTTGCCCCATAACCTTGAACTACCTATACATTTTATTCTATTTCAATTAAGGAGTCACAGGAAATTATTCAAATGCACTACCTTCTTGTTCCACAATTAAAAAAACTGTATATTGTACTTACACTGAAAATCTGTTTTATGCATTAGGAAAAATGCAAGACTGAACTTTTTTTCAAGTGAAGTGAAAACATTTTAATATTTTGTTCATAAATATTCTCCTAGTCATTTTTAGCAAACATGCCAAAAGATACTTTTGCCATTTTGAAAGATGTTGTTATTGGAGAAAAAGGTTAAACTTAAACAAAATGTGTCTGAAATACAGAAAAAAACAATTTAACATGAACAATGCCACAATTCAAACAGTAGTTAGCTCAAAAACAAACTTTGAGATATAAAGGGCAGGAGAGGCCCCATATTTATCTCTACAGAATATTAAAAAATAAGCATTAGAATTACTTTGAGAGAAAGGGGGATATATTCGGTTTCATAATGGACTTTTCTTGTTCATGAAACCATATTTGTTGTAAGAATTAAATCATATAAAAGCAAACAATATTCTAGGCAATTAACCCACAAGAAACAAATCAATAGAATTAAACATCACATTCCAGGTTTAATTCATCCTACCATGCCCAGGTTAATGGTTCTAAACCTTTTTAGACTCAAGGCACCCTCAGAAAATGCCAGGACTTAATTTTCACTTGCTTTTTGATTGAAGAAAAATAACAGCAGTTTTATCTGTTGCAAAGGACTCAAAAAGACCACAACACATCAGGATATTTTTGACACTATGGATTCCTATTTGAAATCCCTGAGTTTAGCTTGTGAATCAGGTGTAGCTGTTTGCATACCTAACTGTGCTAATATTGAGCAACACCTTTAAGAGAATCTTATGGCACCCCAGGGTGCTGCTGGTTTGAGCATCAGTGGTACAGGTCGTGAGGTTTATATGATTTCCTGCAAGAGACTGGTGCAACTCTAAAGAACCATGTGCTGATAAAGCGGGCTGTGGAAGATTTTGCTCTGAATTATATTAAAGAAAATGTTGACATAAAAATAATGATGTAATTCAGAGTGCTGTGTCCTACCATCCTCACATTAACTTCAGTCAGAGTCCACAACATTTAACCCTCTACAGGAATGGTTCTCAATCTTTCTAGACACAAGGCACCCCCTTTTCAGACTCAAGGAAGTCCTCCATAGCCTTGCGAATAGTACCCCATTTCAAAAATGAATTTTTTTTGCAGGGCGTACCTCCTTGCAGGGGGCCAGGCAGTTCGGGAGCAGTTACAGAGGGAAAGCCTGAGCCTGTCTTTATCTGCTTATCACCTCAGACCTTATCTCTTCACACTTCTTGGGGCACCATTCAAAGAAACTCTCTGCACACCAGTGTGCCCCAGCACCTGGTCGAGAATCACTGCTTTACAGGATCAGGACATCATGCATTCAGGCACTGTTTTGCAACAGTATTTTCCAAAGCAGTTTCAAAATGGTTTGATATTGTGTTTTGTTGCAGATGAACTCCTGCTTCTGATAAGAAGGCTCTGAATTGTTATTTCATGATAACTCTGGACTGTGTCTGTCATAAGGAACTAAGTTTGTACTATCATACATTATTTCAATCTCAGATTATCCACTATTAGGATGAAGAAAGCTTCCAATGGGCGTAGAATCATTTGAATTTCCCCAAACTTGTATTTGATAGCAATGTATTGTTTATTAATTTTATACATGTGCCACAAATTGAAAGAAAATCAAGTTAAAAATCAATCTGAAACTGCTTTGTGTATTCCAAAAATTCAGCAATATTTCATATTTAACATTCAATAAATCGCACAGGAGATCTGGCATAATGAGGGAAGCAAGCTGTAGCTAAAAAAAAAAGAAGAAATCTAGAATACAATTTTTCAAAGCAGAAAGGACAACCAGGAACCAGAATCCCTCTCCCTTTCTAATGTCCAACACTCCCAAATCTGCAGCCTCCCTACCATACAGGGAGGTTTCGCTGATGGCAACAGGAGTCTCACTTACAGAACAGGCTGCAAGTCCCACCTCCCTCTCTCTGTCAGTGATACTCAATCAGGAAGCCACGTCATTCTGCAGTGCCCTGAGATCCTGTCAAGCATGCCATGGGGTGCCACACAATGTTAACCCTTTTAGGAGTGCAAACATAATTCACAAGATAAACCCAGAGATTTCAAATGGGACTCCATCATGTTAAAAAACCACTCCGCTCTGTTGTGTGGTCTTTCTGAGTTCTTTGCAACAGAAGAATTGCTCTGTTATTGAGCGAAAACTACGAGCTGACATTTTCCAGGGTGTTCCTAGAGTTTAACAAGGGGTACTTTGAGTCTAAACAGGTTGAGAAGCACTACTCTAGGTTTCCATATTGATGCCTTTTACTATGGTATCAAAGCATGTCCCAAACAACAATTACGTATTTCTCAAGGTCAGTATGTAGAGCGTCTGTAAAGGTGATCACGTTTGTCAACAGTGTTTGTTTACAGTGTTAAGGATTAATGACCCCTCCCCCAACAGGGGGTGCCAGCACTGTTAGTACTGTTAGGTTTGCAAACATGATTCATAAGATAAACCCAGAGATTTCAAACAGGAATCCATAGTGTTAAATGCATCCTGACCGGTTGTGGTCCATCTGTGTTCTATGCAACAGAAAAATTGCTCTAGTATTTTGTAAAGTTAAAAAAGTGAGCAAAACAAGACCTGGCGTTTTCAGAGGGGCGCACTGAATCCAAAAAGGCTGAGAACCACTGCTTTAAAGGAATAACGTCAACTGGAAGTACAGCCATTTTATTTAAAAAAAAAAGAAAAAAAAAGGTAAAAATAACTGTAGGTAATACACCTGGCTCAGGGTCCCTCTACCACATTTTCCACTTTACTATTTCTTTAATGTTTTCTCTCTCACCTGGCACTATGTTAAAGACCCTTGCAAACAACATAGAAAGAGTGAAACTGCCTATACACTAAGTACTATGAAACACAAAGTAAACAATTCTGCTCCCAATAATCTCTTGGTTATAGCCATCTGAAATGTTCCTTGTAGCAAGAGTAAATTATAAAAATCAGAGAAATGTTTGATATTTAAAGTGAGGATCTCCCATTCACGGCTGTATTTAGTAAGAGTGGAACTGAGAAAACACTAAAATCTAGATTAGAAAGAGATACAATTTTTGCATAAACACATCCTGTAATTACCATAGGAAGCTGATGCCTTCACAGCCAACAATAACGAAATCAAAACATAACACAACAGATAGTAACACCTGAAATGATTTTACTTGATATCAACAGGTAACAGCACAATTTAGCTAATGTTTCAACCCTGAGAGATCTTCCATTTCACTGAAAAAAACATTAGGAAAGTGTGCAATTACTAACTAAAACTAAGTCATAGCCACATATGGCTTTTTTAATTTATCATTGATTTTGATTATTCTGCCTCTGTAGCATCATATCCGGTATACAATATCTTTTCTTTCCATAGCCAGGGGAAAAAAACTTTAACTAGTGCTGCTTGGTCAGTTTTTGCAACTGGATGCGAGAATACATGTCTAAGAAGAAATCCAAAGTGGTTTCAATGTCTAAAAAGGAATGCAAAGTGGTTTCAATAATCAAAATAGAGAAGAAATACTTTTTAAATCTGTATCCATCTCCATAATATTTGTGATCAATTACAACACATAACCTTATTCATTACATTTTCTTATGAATTTCCAAAGCTAATTTTTAGAGGTAAAGTTTAAATGCATATTCTTTGATGATTTAATCATTTGCTCCATATCAAGAAATAATGACTCTCTCTCTAAAGCTACTTTTACATCTTATTTTACAATATATCCTCTATAGATAAAAAGAGTATTTGGTAAGATAAATAATCCTGTGTATGAAAAAAACAACAAATATAGGAAATGCATTGATTCATAAAGTACCTTTTGCCTAATCAACAAGGTACTATAATTCATTCTTCAACTACAAATTAATTCATGTATTCCTAGAATTGATTCTAAAGTAACCAAGAATTAAAAGTAATCCTTTTTCCCGTCTTCATTAGAGACCTAGTGCTGTGCTTCTAAGATCTGTCCCTATAATTTCTATTTTGATTTTATACTGCTTGTATAGGAGGTATCTGAGACTGAAGTTAAACTGTGCACTGTAATCAATCAAGACACCTTAACTTTTTCTCGGAACACTTGAATGTCTGGCAGGCCTGTTTGGCAACTTTTTGAGATGTCATAAATCAAAAGATTTCAGTATAATTTTCAGCATGTATTTGTGCCACTCCCAAGCTCTGTGCCTTTTTTGTCAGCAATGTGATGTTCCTTGGCATGAAATTGACATCCAGACACACAAACATTAAAAATGTAGGGACACTTGTTACTATTGCAAACTTGTCCAGAAGATCAAGGATCAGCCTAAAAATTAGGAACGTTGTCATGATTTTTTCATTTTAGACAAAGCTAGTGCAAAGAACAGTCTGAATTACAGCAATTCCAATTATGCTATTTTATTGTAAAGTTACCAGTATACACTTAGCTCATACAATACCCAGTCACCACAAAAAAAAATTATTATGAAGCTTTTGCCTTAGAGTTCATTGCATTCACAGTAAGAACTTCTTTGGCTCACAAGAACTTTACAAAGATGTACATAATGGGTCCCCGCATATATGTATTCACTTCTCAGAGTGCATGCAGTCCACTCTCCTGGTGATAGTTTGAATAAAACTGTATAAGTGAATCAGGAATTCTAGGCCTCACAATAGTCAATGCTTGCTGAAAATGTTTTCTCATAATACATTTCGCTTGGATATCTTCCTGAAGTGCTAGGAGGGCTGCTTCTCTACAGACTGCCGTTATCTGCAAATAAAGACAAAAAAATCATTTATATATAATAATTTGTAAGTTACGTCACCACTAAAGAAGATGTGTGTATGCCAACAGCCTGATTTCCTGTGTAAGCTTAGTAACTCCCTTTCTTTTGAAATTAGTGGGACTGATAGGTGCTCAAAACATCTAAAAGTGAGCCTGTTGATCAAATTTAGATTCAAGAACACTGCACTTTATTTAAAGTATTACAGTTACTTTCGGTTGTCATGCTAGCCTTGTGTTTTTCAACTCTCTGCAACAGATGAGAAGTGAAAATTCCAATACGTAGGCACAACCAATCTGACAAATATCTCTGTCCCTAAAACACAAGAACAGATATTCCCAGGTCTTGTGACTGCTTTCCTCCTTAAATCCTATGCTGGGAGAGAAAAACCAGTTAATTCAAAGAGGAAAGTTAGGAGGAGAGGGGTGTGTAGAAAGGGAAGAGGGTTAAGGTCTCATACCCTGAAATGTGTTTTTAAGCTCTCTGGACTTCAGACAGCGGAAACAGACTGATGCCAGTGTCATTCTAAAGACATTACTGTGGTGAAAAGAGCTTGTGGAATGAAAAGAGATATTGTGATTTCCAGTGCAACAGGGAAAACAGTGATTGATATTGACTGCTCCCTTATATCTGTAAATGAAAGAGCCAGCTGAAACACATTTGTCCAGCCATTCAGCATATTTTCTCTGTTTGTTCACTTACTGAAAAGAGTTCCACTGCTTATGCTGTGCTAATGGTTGCCAAAGCCATTTAGTAGCTTTTTAGAGGATTTAGCAGCATGTTTAGGAAGCTTTCACAAGAAAACATGCATGGATTTAGATGGCTTTGTCAAGTTACAACAATATTACTATTAGTTTTGTGCTGCTCTAATGAACAGGGAAACGAAACACTGCTGTTATGCATTTTAATGTATTTCAGTACCTCAAAGACAATAAACTGTTAAAGGATTGCTGAGATTTGGTGTACCAACTCCTTATGGTCATAAGTATAACCTAATTCTAGAAGCTAATGAAAGTATCTTTGAAGCTCAGGCTCATTTCATCTCATGTACATCGTATACAGTATGTTTTTCATGGTACTAAGTGGAAAAACTCATTTGTTCACACTGATCACTTGTTTTCCAATGCTGTTTCACGTTTGCCATAAAAAAACCTGAGAAAATAGTTTTTTATTAGTAAGTTCTACCTAGACAACCTATTAATTATCTGGAACATCAGAGCTACTGAAACAGAAAGCCTAGCTCAAGTAGTTTAACTTAGAAAGACTTTACCATTAATAGGAAACAAATGCAACATTTCATTACTGGATCCAGTAATCCAGTAATCCAATGGCTAATAGACTGTATATTTTTACTGTTAAGAAAAACAGTGGAGTGAGGAGGCGCACCAGTCTGGTAGATGTAATAAGACTTCAGAGAAGAGGAAGCAAAAGCTACTACTAACCTTATCTCCCTCTGTTTCACTCATACAGAAATACACTTTAGAAGAACTGGCCCATCTGCAAATGCTTTTAATGGTTTTTATGTTGCCTGTATGTTCTTGCCAAGAATATCAGAAACAGTAACCATAATTAACCTCTGAAAGCCATCCTTTGTTTCTAGTTTTGTTCTTAGGAACATTCTCAGAAGGCTCCACTAAACTGGAAATTACCAAACACAAACAAATACCAGTAAAATGATACATCCGATTTAATTTTCTGGTGTATCTGAGGTGCTAATAGAGATGTGTAAATTATTCCGCCAAAATAATTTGATGAAATTTGCCTCTCTTCTTGGTTGCAGTCAAAACCTAACCTTTTTACTACTCAAAATTAAAATACTCTAATATGGTAATACTGTACTTTATTTCTTGCTCCCTGTTTATCAATGTTCAATTAGCCACTAGTTACATGGCATAGTTTCCCATTTAACTGTTGACTGACAATATCAGATTTCTGAACTGGAAGCTCAGGAAAGGAAACTTTGGGAAAAATTCTGATTATTTAGGTATACAAACAGATTTTCCCTCAGCCCACAAGTGTTTTGGTTAGTTGTATTTGTAGAGAATTGTAGACATTCTAGTTACATCTGCAGAAAATGGCCACAAAAGATACCTGACTAAAGGGAACTGAAACTAATTTGGGACTAAACTAGTTAGGCACTAATGTGCTTGTATTGTTTGCCCAACTGTATTGTTTAGACAGATATGTTTATAACATTTCACAGCAGTTGTTTCATTGGAGATTCAGTATTAGATTTTTAAAATGTAATTTTGCTTAAAAATCAGGCCAGATAGTTTAGAGTAGCAAACTGAAAAGAAAAAGGGACAGAAAATCCCATCATGGACCAGGAAATGAGTAGTTCTTTAACGGGCCACCTATCTGTGCTTTGTGAAAACAACCTGTCTACATTTGGGGAGCTGCTGGGAGATCCCTGAGTGGGAAAGCAAGTTTTTCTCCCCACCTGAAAGAAATACCAGCATAACATTGTGAAAATCAATGTGCTCAGGATGTGGGGAAATCAATATTTTCCCCACATCCACCTTGTAAAATCTGGCCCACAAAAGCATTCATTATTTTATTGCACTTCTTTCCCATGGCTCTTCTTCCACCACTTCCCATTTTGATATCAGTGATCCCTTTCTGCTGAGCATGAACACAATCCTGGGGTCCTGCAAGTCAGCTTCAAGGGGGGGAGAAAGCTGCTGACAGAAGCTGGTTGCATCTTTTACAGTTTTCATAGACACATCAGGCGTGAAGCAGAATTGGTCAAACAGCAAGCAAAATGATACCTTCCATCATGAATTTCAGCCCATTACTAATATCTGGTTCCCAGGCAGCCACTTTGTACCAAGAAATATAATTGGAGACTAAATCTAAAAAAAAACCCCTTCCTGCTGTTTATATAGTTGTATCACCACCCAGAACCTTGCACAGTCAAAACTAAAAATCAACACATATGTTTCTTATTAGATTAAAAAACCTGCTTACGCACCAAGAAAAAGAACCTGGAATAGCATGTTTATCTGCATCACTCACGAAAACCTAGCACAATAATATGAAATAAGTGGACCCATAAAGTTGCTTATGCAGAAGTCATTTCTTGCCAATTTTAGGATTCTTCAGAAATGGTGAAAATGATGCCAGAAGAAATACAGATACTAAGACTGAATGAGGCTGGGAGCAAAATTCCTGAACATCTGCACACTTGTCGTTTCTCCTGGGAGAGCAGAGACTCTCCCAGGACACATTCAAAATCTGTACGTGATCTAAGTCTAAGCTACTTTTTAGAAAAATCTGGAGATGAACCTGAGATATGGGTCATTACTAATTAAAGTCATATCAAATCCACTGAGTCAAAAAATTACACACACACTATCCCAAAGCAACACTCTGCTATCTAACTCTTATCCCAAAGAATAACAACTTACAAAATCTTCCTAGAGATGAATGCAAATTATCAGTTATTTTCATATGAAGCTTTAGTATCCACAGAAAGTTACTGATTTCACTTAGGAGTACTGCCTGAAGCCTATGGTCAGGATTTTTGTGGAAGACAGAAATTTGGGCTTCAGTTCGGAAGTAATGAAATGTTACATTTGTTTCCTATTGATGGTAAAGTCTTCCTAAGTTAAACTACTTGAGCTAGGCTTTCAGATACAGAAATGGCAGATACAGCCATTGACAGAAAGTTCAGTTATACACAGAAAAAGAGATGTCTACACCTTTCTTGTTCACTCTTTCAGTGATCCTCAAAGGAAGGAAAAAGATAATGACACATGACACATTAACTATGGAGCTGACTAATTAGCTCCACAATCGTCTCAACATCTACACATGGTCCTATTAGGCCACAGCAAACTAATAAATGGTGCCATAGGCATTATTTAGTGTTCTGCAACACACGTGTAGAGACTGATGAGGCTGGTGGGGGCATGAGGGTGCTTCAGTGCAGGGGCTATCTGCTGACTAGCCCCACAGTGAAGCACCTTCGTGCCCCAGCCAGCCCCTCTGCAGCACACTGAGCTGGGTAGGGGCAGCCCTGGGCTGGCAGGCTGACCCCTCGGACCTCCTGTCAGCCAGGGCTGCCCTGACCCAGCTCAACATACTGTGGTCCCATGCACACACGTAAACATGGCACCCAGAAGCAAAAAACTTCAGTGCAAACTGTACTAGAGTTTATTCAACTGCATTAATAGCACATGTAGACACACCCAATGTGAGCCAGAACAGGACTTTCCCTTTTCTGTGGCATCATGAGCAGCCAATAAATGTACTGACTGGAAATGCAAATAGACTTCCAGGGGACTGCAAAAGAACAGGGGATCTTGAATCTCCTATTGTTGTTTAAAACTGGGAGCTATTACCTGCATCTTTGTATCATTTTATGGAAATTCACTTAAATATGTTCTTCAAGGACACAAAAGGATTTGACTGGAAAGTGACAAGTAATCTTAAATAACTTTAGGCCAAAGAACATGCATTTGAAATACTGTGCCAATTTTTCAGGGGGGAAAAAATCATCTGGCCCATTTCCCACTATCTATAGTATATGAAAGGCACTCCTTAACTTTCTGAGGAAAAGGAATTATTAGGTAGATTACTGCCAAACTCTTAGTCATCCTACCCCGAATCTTACCAAATGGAGACAGAAACCAGATCATTTCTCTTAATGATTCACAGACTTATACAGCCAGATGGGCCCATCACGATTATCTCATTTTACCTCAAATTTAACCAGGATTCAAAGGCTTCTTGCTTGGTAGGCATGGATTTTACCACTACCTACCAATGTACTGGCTCATGAGTTGACAACTGAATGCAAGTGCTCTATGTAGCCACATACATTTCTAGGCTAAATCTAATTATAAACGAATATTGTTAAAGAGAATAGCCATCTAGATCTTGGGTTTCACAAAGTTTCTTCATCATATTGAGGTATATAACCAAGCAGTGGTCATTTTTGCACTGGCAATAAGAGGTTGGGTACGTTTTTCTCTTTCAGTTTTCAAATATTCTTTTGTTCACAGAGACATCAAATATAGGCATGCTGCAAAGTTAGAAAATAACCAAGTGGTATGGAAAGGTAATCCAGTGACATCACACTATCCCCAACCTACTGAAAATAACTATTTAAGGTATGCAAGTGCAAGTATATATCCTTTCAACAGCAGCAAGATCAGAGAAAAGCAATAAATGGATTACATAAGACAACTGAAGTCTTGGGAGGGGAAATAGTTTCCCATGATGTGAAATGTCTTGACCACTGAACCTTAGGAAATCCAATTATCTGATCTTTAAGTACAAAAAAGGAAAAGAGCCAAGTGTCTTGGATTTCTATATGCTCTGAAGAATAATATTATTCCATCATCTGAAAGGTTAAATTGTGACTGAAGTTTATTTAGTTTTGATTTCAGCATGATACACAGATTGGCAGCACTGACTGGTAAAATAATAATTAACATATTTATGAAAGTCAGAAGCAACAAAGTGATTAATCAAACACCAACAGAACAGGTAACATATAATTAAGTAATAACAGAAGAGGTATACAAGACATAGTCTGGGGATTAACAGCCCTGGGGTAGCTGAATGCTGTTAATCCCATTTGAGCCATATTTAAACACACAGGTTTTTTATTAGTGCTTTAATAAAGTAAAATTAAAGCAAATATTTAAATATGATACTGATTCTTTTTCTAAATGGAATGATAAAGAATGTTCTATAATCTAGTCTGTGTTTGATTCACTTTTTAGCATGAAATTATTTTCTAACTTTATTAGTAAGACATTCTACAAAGGCAAGATGCTAACAAAGGATCTGAAATGGGGCATAGTGGGAAGTAACATGCTTCTTTACCAACTTGGTAAGGTAATAAAAAAACTCAGCAGGTAACTAAAAACAAACAAATCACCACATAAACAAAAAACAAAAATAACAATTTAGAATTTTTATTACACAAACTGAAGTCATGCAATGACTCCAGAAGAGAAAAACTGTAGCTTGCCACCTGAATGGAAACACAACACAGTGATTTGTAACTGGTAGGGCCACACAAGCTCACAGTCATGTTATAAATCTGATGGATATTAGAAAAGAGAGATCTAACACTAAGAAAACAATAAAAATGCCCAGCACTGGTGACTGTTTCCTGAATAAACAGCATGCAGGCTAACCCATCTTTGCTAGACCAATGGTTACACTGGCTGATTCAACTTGGCTGACTCTCATCTATTTTGGCATTAAGCACCAGCTCTTTCCAGTGGGCTGTAACTCCTTTTCAGCTTCTTTGTATTTAAAGTGCTCTAAACGGCTTTAAAGAATCCTAAAAAGAAATGAGCTTCTGTGTTAAAGTCTTAGGTATTTTCAAGAAAGTGGTTTTGTTAACATACAGTCTGTTGGAAACACCTGTGAATATTGAGTTTAATTGGGCTGCAGCTGGTGCTGATTGTATGTGGACTAACTGGCAGACTGATTGGCTGGCTCTACATTGTGTTTCATTTTCCTATTCCCTTCCTTTTTAGCTTGTCCCTCCATCTCACCCCTCCTCCCAAGCAGATGTTGTAAGGGATTGTATGTGAAAGGGATTTGAAACATAAAACAGAATGGTATCCTGTGGTTTGTGAATAGTGCAAATTGCAGTGCTTCTTGGATGAAGACTACCTGGAAGGTTGTGTTCATGTGGTGTGTGCCTGCCAGACACCCTAAAAGAAAGATTATGTATGGGACTGGAGAGCCAACTTTCCCACTCAGTGTTCAAGAAAGTGAAAAGACATATAAACAGCATTTTAAAAAGGCATGAATAACTCAAGTGCCTAAGTCTGAGGGCCATGATGTCTGTTTTTATTTAGGCAAACTCCTATCAAAAATCAGACTGCCTGATTCTCTTCTCTTTTATGTTTACATAGGCCAGAAGTAATTCCACTGAAGTCAACAGCGGTACTCCAGGTAACAACAGAGTAAACGATAAGAGACTCAGACAGAATAAGGGATTCAGAATGTGGCTCCATGAATAGAAGCCTCTTAAAAATTAGAATCTGGATCAGCAGATTGATTAACAAGCACAAAAGATAAAAGTATGTATATAGAGAGTGGCCTAATACTGACATAGGCAGTCAGCTGAGTGAGAAGCCTGAAATACCTAAGTATCATTAAGTATGAGTTTTGTGATACAAAAATGTGTTACAAAGTTTATCAAGACAACTTAAGATACCAAGACAACTTAATTTTCCTTAAAACCAGGTGGAATCACAGTGTTTCTAAGTAGTTAGAACTGCTAGCTTGAATATGTGTTTAAAAATTGACTGTTGGTATCTTAATTCTAATTATTCCAATTTGTCTGCAAAAATCCCGTAGTGATGATATCCAACGGCTGTTTTCTTTTCTTGAATTATCAGCCTATTGTAATATTTTCCAAAAAACAAAATTCCAAAAACTATGGAATAACTGACAATCATGAGAACTGTTTCTACTGATATGAAAACAGAAATGTCATCTAGAAAACACACCAAATCCTTTTTCTTACGGAAGCTTTAGTCTTTTCATGATGTTGAATTCAGTGATGTGTTTCATTTTAAGAGGTTACACTTTGGTAATTGTCGCAAGAAAAGAATGAATTACAAATGCAATGAGTAAATAAAATATACCAGATTTACTTGAATCCAAGACGAGGTGCCCCTGCCCAACCAACCCAGTCAGCTTGGGGAAGAAAGCCTTACATTTGCATACAAGGAAACCACATTAAATATACTATCTTTGAACTGCTACTAAAAACAGCATGTGCTCAGTAATGGAAAACAAATATGATTAGATACAGCAGGCACTGAGCACACTATAAAACCCTGGACAAACTTATTGATGGGAACCTACCACAAAGAAAAGTTAATGCAATCTATCTGAATAAGACATATAGTACTGCCCATTAAACACAATCCCATTAAGACCCGACTCTTTTTCAAGTCATGGTGAGCCACTATATTGCATACATTTCGACTTCCTCTTCACTTCTACATTATTTGTCATTTCGAATGATTTCAGTTTCTTCCCCAGTCTTAAATGTCTGGCAAATATCACCAAATAGGGCCGCCAAACAGTTCACTCAAAATCTCTCTGTCAGCTTCTCTCTCAGCCTGTAGTATATGATTAATGTGGCTCAGCCCCCCTCCTCCACAAGGTTAAGCTGGACCAGGATGCCCCAATGCCTCATCTGCATATGAATTTTTGGAGGATCCCAGGACTCATGACAAGAACACCTGATTCCAGTCACAAGTGGAGGACTAATTAGCACATGGATCCTTTGTTGGGGATATCCGGAGTAAATCTCACACATACTGAGCAGGGCTGAGCTTTGGGGTCATCATGGTTTGAAATGCTGTTGACTCTGCTGGGGCCCAACCCAATGAACTATATAGTAAATAATGAGTCTTTTGGCTTTGAACTAAAATCACAGCGTAGTTTGTACTATATATAATTAGGTGCCACTTAAAAGTACACTTATGGATAGCGTGACCATATATCCTGGGCAAACTAGGACATTCATAGTCCAGTCCTGGCCAGTTGGTAAAAAGTCCCAGAGCAGTCTGGCAGTGATATGGAGCATCATGGTCAAGGTCAGCTTTTCAAATATGCTCCTCACTTCTATGTACCCAAGGAGACCACAGTCTGACAGTAAGGTGGGGGAGGGGCTGTGGGGGAGAGAAATTATTGGGGCAGAGGGCTAAGGGGCTACTTGGCACCCCAGATTTATTTTCCTTGTTGTAGCAGTGGGAAGGGAACAGATTCAAGGTAAAACTCCAATAATTAGATTCTATACCTGGAAAATTATAACAAATTTATAAATTTTCCATAGATAGAATCTAATTATTGCAGGCTTATCTTATAAACAGGGTCATCTTATATTCAAGTAAATATGGTACTCACTTTGCATTATATTGTACTTTCTATACAGAACCTTTGTATTGATTCATCAGACTCTTACACTGTTTCCATTGCTTTAACCTCTGAGTCAGTGAATGCCTGCATGCTAAACAAAGGTAAATATATATTTAGTGAACGTGTAATACCTATTTTTTAGTACTTTAACTCACAAGAGTGATGGAGGATTAATAGATAAAGGATTGTGTATTACTGAGAAACTGTATTAAAGAGGACCACTCTTGCAGTTCAGACAGAAAGTTCTCCCTGGGTTTTAAATTATTTTATACTTTTAGAATGTCATTAATTTCATTCAAGTGAAAATGCATACCCAATGCATATAGGACCCTAAATTCACCACTGTGATCTTGAGATGTGCAATCTTTCTGTTCATGTATACACATCATTCTATAATAATATTTTAATAAAATATTATCTATATAAAATGGGATAAATCTTTCTATTTTGCTGGTAAAAACAAGGTTCAATAAAAGCCATGGCACAGAATACTCATTTTTTAAAAACAGGCTTGTAAGGAACAGTAAACCTTACAATTCATTATTTAGGAGGACTTCCTGATATCGTAAGAGGACAGCTCACAATGCAATTTATGTATATTCTCTATGATCCAGAAGATTGTCCAACCAATTCCTGTTAGCCAGACACAGGTTCTGACAGAGTTTGTTATAAAAGCGAACTGAAGAAACTTAATAACATAAGTACATGAGAAATGTCATACTGGTTCAAGGCCAATGGTCCATCGAGCCTATTATCCTGTCTCCAATAGTGGCAGAAGTGCATGGAATAGGGGGTTTTAGCATGGAAATGGATAGATGTAAAGTGACCTATTCCCTCTTCATTACCCTCCCTGGCATTCACAGGTTTTGATTTAGAGATGCCAGAGAAAACATCTCCAACTGTTCTGTTCAATAGTTATTAATATACCTATCATCCATGAATCTATGTAGTCCCTTTTTGAACCTGGTTCTATCTGCCTCCACCACCTCTTGTGGCAATAAATTCCACAAGTTAACTACATATTGCATAAAAAGTACTTCCTCTTGTTAGTTTTAAATCCATCGTCTAGTAATTTCAGAAAATGCCCCTTGTTCTAGTCTTCTGGGACTTGGTAAACAACAGTTTTGTTCACTTGGTCCACACCCTTCATGATTTTATAGACCTCACTCTCATAACCCCCCATTAGCCTTCTCCTTCCCAAGCTAGGGTCCTAGCCTTTTTACTCTCTTCTGGTATGGCAACAGCTCCATACCCCTGATCATTCTGGTTGCTCTTCTCTGTACCTTTTCCAATTCTAACTAAATTATTTTGGAGATATGGAGACCAGAACTGCATGCAGTATTCTAGATATGGGAGCACCACAGATTTGTAAAATGGCATGATGATATTCTCCATTTTGTTTTCAATTCCCTTTTTAATGATGCCCAACATCTTATTGGCTTTTTTTGGTTTTTGCTGCACATTGAGCTGATGCTTTTAAAGAACTATCCACAATGACTTCAAAGTCTCTTTCCTGAGTTGTAACAGATAGTTCAGAATCCAGCACTGTGCATATATATATAGTGGAGATTTTTCTTTCTGTGCGTTACCTTACACTTGTTTACAGTGAAGTTCATCTGCCATTTTTTTTGCCCTTGCATAATTGAACTAATATCCCTACAGACATTTTACACAAAATTGGCACAGAATAGAAAAAACTTTAATTATGGCTGTTGGGCCTGAAAGAGCAGATAAAATAAAATCCCAGAATAGAAAACAAGGTGCCCTGCTTGAGGAAGATATCCCAAAGCATAAATGTCAAAACCATTACAACTAGCTTGTTTGTTTGTCTATATAAAACAGTGGTTTTCAAACTTCTTAAAGTCACGGAATCCTTTCATACAGTTTCTTCTGCCACAGAATCCCTACTGTTAGCTCTGTGGGCCGTGTGAGCTGGTGTGGAGACAGGCGAGCCAGCATGGCAATGGTGGCACACCATTTGTCAGCCTGCTCTGCCATTACCCCCAATCTCTTTGCAGAACCCCTGGTGACCTATCACAGAACCCCAGGGCACCATAGAACACAGTTTGAAAAAAAACTCATCTAGATGGTATGTGTCGCGGAAAAATCTTAAATGTATGCCGACAACAAAGAAGTGCCAGAACTGACATACGCATTTGACTCTGTGAGTGGAAAGTTCCGAAGCTCACCCAGTGCATGCCCCCCGGGTGACCTGTTGGCCTGTCAATCATTGCTGACCTACTTTCCCCACAGGCCCATGCTCAGACTGTGTCAGCTTCTGACTTAGCGCATGCTCAGTCAGAACCTGACATGAGGTAATCGGACTAGAAATTTCTCTGTGGAGAGCATTTTGATTGGCCACTAAATTTTTATAAAAGACTAGTGAGCCCCTCCCTCGGGGGAGACCAGACACAACATGTTGCAGAGACTGCTCTCATCAGAGACTGTCTCACGCTGTGGGGGAAACCCGCTCGAGCTGAAAGCAGAGGCTGTTGTTACAGGGACTGCTTCTCAGCTAGGCCTTCTGGCCTACTGGTCTCCTCCCTTGTTTAGCGTTTCCCATCGATCTCGTTACGTTTATTACTGTACTGATCTTCTGGTTTCTGAACATTGGCACCGATCAACGACCACCGATCCAGTTCATTCCTACAACTTCAACTTCGGCTTCTTGTTTATCGACTCACCTGGCTTTCGACCTCGGACTTTTTCACGACCATTCGATTGTCTTTGGACTGGCATCACAACTTCGTTCCTCACCTCAACGTGTTACAGTTCGTTCTGTTGTTCGTTTACCTTTATATGAGCCGTTGACCAGCCCTGGGACTAAGGAGTGGGCAGCCGCACCTAGCTCCGGCTAGAAAGCAAGGGCCCACTCTGGAACCCTGTGGGCCAACAGACCCCTTCATTGTTTGTATTCATTTACATTACTGAAACTGAAGAAAGCATCTCGGCCTACGCTTCCAAAGCGTAAGTAAATAAACCCATCTGATTTTGAAATCACTACGCTTCCGTGCCTCTCAGACTCCGCTGCCGCTAATCCCACCTGTTCGTGTTCCAATCGCCACCCTGGCCCACTGTGACCTTGGGGCCCGATTCCTTTGGTTTTACCCCGACAGTATGTGTGTTTGAGATAGGATCTTAGCATGCTTCAAAGGATCTTTCAAACTAATCACACCTTCTAGACATACAGTCTAACAAGGATAATGCCACCTGCAGTTCCATGCCTGTGGCAGTCTCATTTCACTCTGAAGTCATGGCAGTGATGTGGCAGGTCCAGACTGCACAATACAGGGCTTTAAACAGGCTGGCTTGTGTACTGGACACTGGATAACCATGGAAGCTGGGTAAATTAGCCCATGTGGAGCTAGACTCATACCTGTATACATCATGGTGCAGAGAAGACACAAAAGCTGGAAGGCTGCAACTGTCACAGTGCCACTCTTAACTGGGGAAACTATGCTTCAGATGGACCACTTTAATATTACATCTTTTGAAGGATTCTAGCACATTTAAATAGACAAAGGAAATTTTGAATGTGGTTGGAAGCTTTATTTTTTCAGTCTTTAAAAAAATACTAGACAGGGTATCTTTCCAAGCAATATATTAAACATGTAAATTCCAATGTAACATTTGTAACTACAAGCCCAAAATGCAGCTTATTTTCCAAAACTAAGTTGATATGGATCCCATCACTCTGGCAGAGACATGTCATAGCTGCGCCTTTCACAAAAGAATTCTGTAACAAAACGAGTTTTTACATGCTGGGACAAAATATTTTTAAACAGCTTTCTCTGCCAACTTCTAGTTTCAGCTATATTTGTGAAACTTAAGAAAAAAAATCATACATGTTTCCATATATGATTAAGCTACATTTCTAGTTACCTTGAAAATGATTTAATTTTTGCAAGGAGAAAGTGTAGCTTGTTTTCTTAGGGAAAAAAAAAAAAGAGAGAAAGACTATGAACATATATGGACATAAAAATGCACATTTTAATTAAATGCAATTAACATCCTAGAGTGTTCTCACTTACAGCACAGTG
The DNA here is from genome assembly GCF_001723895.1 of Crocodylus porosus. Taxonomy (NCBI): domain Eukaryota; kingdom Metazoa; phylum Chordata; order Crocodylia; family Crocodylidae; genus Crocodylus; species Crocodylus porosus. Next base: position 7,657,673 of record NW_017728912.1, on the reverse strand, counting down.
TTACTCCTGAGGATCTGTGCAGGGAGCCAACATTAGTTTGCTGAATGCCCCCAGCAAGATGAATTGAATTATTCAATTTATTTTTTTCCAAGATTTGGGTTGTGTACAGAAGTTTAGGCAACCTGAAGGGGAGGCACTTTAACTATGGCGCTTTACACAAAGTGCCATGATTTAGAGTCCCCATTGAACCTAACATGCATTTCCATGTTGGGTGAGGGGGGGGCTCAGAGCCTGCCTGAGGTGGGGGCACCCCAGCAGCCTCCCAAGAGGCTGCTGAACTCCCCCTCTCCCCAACCTGCCCTGCCGCCAGCTGGCACCTGTCATAGGCAGCTGGGGGAGAGGGGAGGGAGCTCCCTGCTCCATGGCCCACCCCAACCATCCCTTCTGGGGTTTTAGGGCAGAAGCCAGGCCTGCATGGTGGGGTGGGGGTGCTCCCTTCCCTCTGCCATTGTCAATAGCCTTATACAGAAGAAGAAACAGAGCCCACCTGCCATACAAGCTCCCACCAAGGCCCATGAGAGCACCCTGAGAGCACCAGCCCAGCCCTACAAAGTCACATGGGATGTGGGTGGAAACACCCCAAAACAACTCTTTCAAGGAACCTATACACAGGTTCCCTAAGGCACTCTGCACTAGAGCACCCCTGTCTAATACTACATCAGACAATGGTTAAATTTTTGCATGATCAGCCATTTAAAAGTGTGCTGCAGTCATGAACATTTGTTGTGTTACGGCTACAGAGCACTTTCAGTGGCCTCATTGCATGTAAAATGTAACTTACGTACACACCCTTGGAGAACATGTCATTAGCTGTAGGCAATGCTATCACAGCGCTCTATCTAGAAAAAAAACAGTCTTTGCAGCTGCTGCCTTATGAAAGGCATTACAGTGTAGGCACCAAGCAGCTGCTTAAGGCTGTTGTCTTCTCAGTAGCATGTCTTCCTTTACATGATATCAGGTGATATAGTGAGAAGATACCATATCTAGCATGGGAAGACAGGATATTCTGCAGCTTCCGGATATCTATTCAGTTGGGCCTCAATTCTCTCTGTTTGATAACTCTTTTTTAGGAGAAGAAACAAAAGTCTTTTTGGCTCCTGTCAAAATAAAGTCTGTGTTTCCCTGTTTTGATGAAAAGCACTCCGTTCCCAAATTCTTCATGAGAGGAAAAGAAACCCTCCTTTACTGAGTAGGACACATCTTTGTTTTCATAGATTTCATAGACATTCGGGCTGGAAGGGACCTCAGAAGATAACTGAGTCCAGCCCCCTGCCCCAGGGGCAGGAAGTCACCTAGGGTCAAAGGATCCCATAAACGTCCAAATGTCTCTTAAAGGAGTCCAGAGTAGGGGCTTGCACCACCTCTGGAGGCAGTCTGTTCCAGGTCTTGGGGGCTCGGGCAGTAAAGAAGTTCTTCCTTATGTCCAACCTTAAACAGTCTTGGAGGAGTTTGTGACCGTTTGATCTTGTCATCCCTTGGGGCGCTCTGGTGAACAGACGTTTCCCCCAGATCCTGATGCACACCCCTTATGTACTTACAGGCAGCCACCAGGTCCCCCTTGAGCCTGCGCTTTTCCAGGCTGAAGAGTCCCATGGCTCTCAGCCTCTCATCATAAAGTCTGTTTTCCTGTCCTCTGATCATGCGTGTGGCTCTCCTCTGGACTCTCTCAAGCTTCTCCACATCCTTTTTAAATTGTGGAGCCCAAGGCCATGAATCAATGTTCTTCATGCCTCTGAGTCACACAGACCATTATAATGCTTCTAATGGTCTGAATTTCTGTGTGTGGTTCCAGCCAGTAAAAAGAAGGCAGGAAAGTCTGTAGATAACCAAACTCTCTTCTTCTACTTGAACACCTAGATAGCTTCCAGAAGGCAGAGGTTTTTATTCAGTTTTGATCTACTGAGGTGAGCTATTTTTTGGAATAGGGACCATGGCTATTCAAAAAGCCATAAGACAAATAACACAAGCAAACTTATACAGAGAATTTTAAATAAAGGGAAAAACACAACAGGGACATCACCCAGTAAACTCATTTGCTAGGTACCAAGGTTTGCAAAGGCCACATCGCCATCACATTGTATTAGAAACCCACCAACCACCACAGCTACTTTCATGCCACCAGCTTCCATCCTAAGCACCCTACTAAATCCATTGCTTACAGCCAAGCTCTAAATCACAACTGTATCTGCTCTGATCCCACCAACTGAGATGTACAGGGATTTCTACTGTTACAATACCCCCAGAAGGTATTTGGGACTTGGCTGATGTGATCACAGAACACAGGCCATTATCTTTGAAAACTTGTGATGACTGGGGGAGGTCCCAGACAACTGGAAAAGGGCAAATATATTGCCCTTGTTTAGGAAAGGGAAAAAGGAGGATCCAGGGAACTACAGACCAGTCAGCCTCACCTCAGTCCCTGGAAAAATCATGGAGCAGGTCCTCAAAGAATTCATTTTGAAGCACCTGGAGGAAAAGAAAGTGATCTGGAACAGTCAGCATGGATTCACCAAGGGCCCATGCCTGACCAACTTGATTGCCTTCTATGATGACATAACTGGCTTTGTCGATGTGGGGAAACCAACGGACATAATACACCTCGACTTTAGCAAGGCTTTTGACACCATCTCCCACAGCATTCTTGCGGGCAACCTGAGGAAGTATAAGTTGGATAAATGGACTGTAAGGTGGATAGAAAGCTGGCTGGATTCAAGTGCACTTCTACCAATGTCATATACACAATCACCTGCTTACAGTGCCCCACTGCTGCCTACAATGGACAGACAGGACAATTTATCCATGAAAGAATGGATGAATACCTATCTGATATCAGTTTCAGAAAGACAAAAAGGTCTGTGGCAGAATATTTTAAACTCCCTGGACATTGCTTCTTTAACATCAGGGTGGCTGTTCTAAGGCAGCAAACTTTCATGAACTGATTTAAACAGGAAATTGCAGAACAAGGCATTATCTGCAGATTGGATTATATTAAGTGGGTGGGTGTATCGATACATGAAATTAATGTGACGCAATGAACTCTGGAGCAGTTGGAGCCAGAATCATCAGCTCCAGTGCACAGTGTCTACACGTATGCCTGGGACAGCAGCAGTTTAAGGTGAGGCAAAGCAGCCCTGGGCTGGCAGCAGGCTCAGGGGGTCAGCCTCAGGCTCCAGGTGGTGGTGTTGGCCAGTAGAGAGGCTGGCTGGCACACAAGAGTGCTAAATGAGGACCTGTGCAGCGGCAGCCCCCACCCCTTAGCACAATTGTGCCCCAGCCAGCCCCTGTCATCATCTATACATGCATTTCAGTGAATTACGTAACTACACTGTAAGATCGTACTGTCCCCGACAGTACTGTTTTACAGTAGTTAATTAATTAATTTTCTGTGCCCTAATACTGGCACACTTGAAGACAGTGACACTTTATTGTGGCGCTAATTAGTCAACTCTGCAGTAAATTGCATGTGTAGATGTACCCAGGATGGTCTACAGGGACTACAGATTTTTATCCCATTAATTGGATTAGCTTTTGTGACCTTTTTGTCCCCATGTGTTTATTAACTGTTTACATCTTCACTGCCCCCTCCTCCCATCTTCTCTGTTCAAATCACTCTATTTGATACGCTACTCTGTGAAACACTACTCACTGCATCTGATGAAGTGAGCTCAGGCTCATGAAAACTCATGCTATACCTCACTGATTTAATTAGTCTGTAAGGTGCAAATCTTTACTTCCATCTTCTTAACTATTTTTACAGATACACATGCATGTTAAAGGGGTGTGGCTTAGCTTGAAAAAACAATAGGAAATGAGTCATAAGCCAATAAGAACATGGACATTCTAAAAGGTAATTTGAATTGTTAATGAAGATGATGGAATTTAAGTCATAAAACAGGGAAACGCAGAACACACTCAGACAGTAAAGAATAGAGTAGGCAACTGTTCTTAGATTACTAAACAACTTTTAATTTTAGGGATATCTGGTTAAGGTATTACTTTGGACTATTTCTATACACAGCTTGAGGAGGTTATAAGAGTTTCTCAGGACTCTACATATCAGCTGGAAAAGTCAGGGATTCACTGTTATGGCCAAGCCCAAGATCAGGCCCATGCTAAAAATTTCTGCTGTTATACCAATGCCAGTTAGGTTTTTTTTTACGTACTTTAAATGCTAACAGCACTTGAACTTGCAAAATGATAGACTGTTACAAGATATTTAATATGCATATTTCTCTCTTTGGTAGTTGTGAACTACTAATGTCCTCAGTTTTTCCCTGTGGACATTTTCATACATGGTATTATGTGTGGCATACCATATACAGCCTTTCCCCAACAATCAGCCATCCAAAACTAGAGTGTGTCTTAATCAGGGAATCTGATTTTCTTTACCACGAAACAGGGAGAAGTAGAAGCATGAAGACACGATGCTGCAAAAAAACCTGTCAGCTTCTTTCTACCTGACAGCAAGCAGGAGGGGTGCAGTCCTGTGTTAACTCTTTCACAGCTGCTCTCAAAATAGCAGCAGTTTTTGGCATTTCTGCCAAAAGAAAAAAAAATCCAGAATTATCATTGCTCCTCCAGCAGCCGCATAACCTCATAGGGTGCTTAGTGTATCTGGCCCTTATATTGCTCTTTTTTTTACTCTTACCATGCACCAGTACAGGCTGGGAACTGACTGGCTAAGCAGCAGCTCTGCAGAAAACGATGTTACAGTGGACAATAAGTTGAATATGAGCCAACAGCGTGGTCTTCTTGTAAAGAAGGCTAACAGCATACAGGACTGCATAAGTAGGAGTGTTGCCAACAGATCAAGGAAAGCAATTATCCCTCTCTATTCTGCACTGGTGAGGCCACATCTGCAGTACTGTGTCCAGTTTTGGCACTCCACTACAACAAGATTGTGGACAAACTGGAGAGAGTCCAGTGGAGAGCAATGAAAATGGTTTGGCAGCTGGGTCACATGACTTCTGAAGAGAGGGAGGGAACTGGGCTTATTTAGTCTGCGGAAGAGGAGATGAGGGCGGATTTGATAACAGTCTTCAACTACCTGAAAGGTGGGGGGGAGGTTCAAAAGAGGATGAAGTTAGGCTATTCTTAGTGGTGGCAGATGACAGAACAAGGAACAATGGTTTCAAGTTGCAGCAAGGGAAGTTTAGGTTAGATATTAGGAATTTTTTTCTCACTAGGAGAGTACTAAAGCATTAAAACAGGTTACACTCAGAGTGATTGTGGAATTTCCATGCTTGAAAGTTTTTAAGACCCAGCTAGACAAAGCAGATATAGTTGGGGATGGTCCTGCTTTGAGCAGTGGGTTGGACTAGATGATCTCCTAAGGTCCCTTCCAACCCTAATTTTCTATGATTCTATGATTTTGGACTGCCCCATGAAAAAATCAGCTCCAGGCCACAAAGCCACCAAAATCTCTTTTTTCTATATTCTGCTTTCAAAAACACAAGGCATATTTTTTATTTGCGGACATACATGCATGAAAAATACAGTATTATTTATTTCCCTTTCTTTCTTATTGCCTAAAGAAGTCATGCCTGGGTAGGATCATATATTATCACAGGGATTGGCTCCAGCTGGGAAGAAACAAGCACTCAAAGAGATTACAGCAGCCCTAAGATGATGGAGAAAGGCAGGGAGAGATAGCAGGCAAGCAAGCCATGAGGAAGGTGATTTGCTGTGGAACTATATTGAGTAAGGACCAATAACAAGATTAAAGAGCAAAAAGTGAGACGACACAATATCAAAGGAAACAGGAATGATGGGGGAGAGGAGAAAAGAGAAGAATGAAGAGATGTGAGACTCCAAAGAATGTCACAACTGGAAGTCATGCAAACCCTAGAGCAGTGGTTCTCAACTTTTTTTGTACCGGGACCCATTTGCAAAGATCTATGGCCTGTCCCAACCAACACCCCCCTGGCCCTGCCAATGTCCAACCCCCAGTCCCCTGTGCTATGCTGGTGTCCTTTACTCCCAACCTGCAGCCTCCTGCCTGCCCCCACCAACCCTGCTGGAGGAGCCCCCCGCTGGTCCTGTCCCACTCAGGCTAGAGCGCAGCAGCTGCACCAGCTCTGGCTCATGCAGGTGGCAACAGAGCAAGTTTAGCCCCAGCATGGGCTGGAGGGAGGAGGAGGAGGGGGAGGAGAGGCCTGTGGCACCCCCCTGCCGTGGGCTGGATCTGCTGCTCACAGCCCCTCCCACCCCCACAAGCAGCATCTCCTTTCCGCCCTGCCCCTGCAAGCACAGGCACCGGCCCCGGTGCTGCCAGCCCAGCCACACAGCTCTCCCCTGCCCCTTGCCCTGATGGAAGCGGCACGTGCCTTCCTGTTGCCTGTCTACCCTGCTGCAGCTTGGGACCCTTTGACATATTTCTGTGAGCCACTTTTGGGTCCCAACCCACAGGCTGAGAAACACTGCCATATAGGTTGGCCACCCTGCTTTAGCACACAAATCTTCAGTGCTCTAATGTGAGTGAAGGCCCTGAAGAAGACTGTGTAGCAAGGTGCAGACTGCTGTGTAGGTATTCTTGGCCTGTTGCTCTCCAGTCAGGCATTGAAGGCAGATTAGTTATACTGCTTTGAGTCAATACACCACTCTAAGGGCATGTGTAAATGTGTGTGTGTGTAGGATTCAGGTGCAAATGAATATAATCCTTATTACAACTTCCTAACTAATTAATGAATGAAAGAGAGAAAAGGACTTTTCTACAAACAATGCATTGGGAGTCTATAGCAGATGGTGTGCATGCACTGAATTTTAGAGTAAGTGCTAGGTTTCCCTTGTTTTTAAATCATTCGGTGGTAGAAGAATAAGGGAATGTCCCAACCCCGCTCCCTCACACCCAATATCAAATTGCAGTAAATGCTACGATTCCCAAAGACTTTGTAGTGCTTATGTTAAATTTGTGTCATATAAGGTTTGACAATGCCTTGAAAGGACAAACTGCCAATGTGAAGGTGGGATTTCATAGTTTTTGTTGGTCTGACAGACCCAGTAGTGCTCAATAAACCAAAGCTTTTAAAGACAGACATACAAATTTATAGAAACTGACTGTGGACATAGAAGATCTAACTACTTGCATCTCACTGCACAGGTTTCATGCTAATTTAGAAAATCTGATCCATAATGTAATGTACATTATTTTCTATTCAGCAGGTGTATGTGAGTTGTATACTTACAATGAAACTATCAACGTTTTAGTAGGAAATATATATGCATGTACAAAGGAACTCTCTAAGACCCCAAACCATTTGGGATACTGCAACTGCCTTACTGCAAATCACAATCTAGGGCTTTCACTCTAATTCAGGGGTAGGCAAAATCCAGCCCATGGACTGGACTGGGCCCATAGTAGACTCCATTTCCTAGAAGCCCTTTCTTGTGTCGCTCCAGCCAGTTTCCATAGAGACCCCAGAAGTAGCCGGGCCATGACAGTGTGGAGCTGTGATGGCCCTGTGCTCCCTGAGTCTCCATGGAAGAGTGGTGCTGGCAAGATGCACAGAGCTGCTCCAAGGCTGACGCCGGTGCCTGGATCTTGCAGTGGTGACAGCATGGGCTGGACCCGGGGCAGAGACGTGATCTGCTGTCCATATGCCCTGAGCAGGGGCATGCAGGCAGTGGATTACAGCTCTGCCCTGGCTCTGGCCCTGGCGCACACTGTGACCACTGCAAAATCCTGGCCCCGTTGCAGCTCCCCACCCAGCCATGCATCATGCCAGCGCCGCTCAGGCCAGTCTCCATGGAGACCAGCCAGAATGATGCAGACAGGGGCTGCTAGGGAATGGAGTCCAGCCACTGGCTGGATCCACCATTTTGCTCACCCCTGCTCTAATTCATTAAATTATGTCCACATTTAATAATAAACTTGTATGGACACATGTAAGCCATTGGTCCCTCCTCAACTGGATATTATGGTCAGGTCCAGATCATTTGAAATCCCCTAGAAGAAGCACTGCATTTTCTCATACACAACACATACCTTTTCCTCCAAAATCAGCTGCACAAAATTTGGACAACTTGTATCAAGTGGGGAAGCTGATTTTCTCCCTGGGGACAGAAGCACTCTGCTTTGATTCCTGCTCCATAGTGCAAAAGCTGTTGCACCTGAAGGAGGTGCTAATGATCATCTCTCTTTTTTTAATGGTCTTAATGTTCCCCTAATCAAGCTAACCTTTTTTAGGGCAATTTAGCTGTCTGATTCTGGTCTCTCTCCAACTGTTTTACAGACTAGGAGACTCTTCAGCTGTCTTAAAAAAAAAGATCTGTTCATGGAGACTAGTCCTTAGCAGTAGCTAAGTTTAAGCTTTAGTTAACAAGGAAAGGGTGTGTGAGTCAGCTGATTAGATTCTGTCCCTGCTTTATGCAGCTATAACTCTGGAAAAAACTTTTTTTTTCTTTATTGTGCCTTGCAAAAACAAAGTCGGTATTATATTCGGGGTGCATCTTATGTGAGAAAATACAGTATTTCAATACAAATACTTTTTGGGGAGAAGACCTCTCACCCCGATATGGACAAATTATTCAAACTTCACTGCCAAATATTATATAATGTTCTTTCCAGAGTTAATTTTTAATTTCCTGACTACACTGCACGAGAAATTTTCAAATAGTCTTGGCACTCACTTCATGGCATATGTGGACCTAATTGTAGAAGTGACTGCAGTGTCAGTCCAAAAGAAAAGCTCCATGCTAACTGAACAATTTCTGCAAAATTAGTTAGCTGGTTGAATTAAGTTCCAAAAAGCACCCCTAGCCAAAGAAACAAACTTAACAAATTTAACATAAAGGGTGAAAAACTCTTTCCTCTTAGTCTGCACTGCAGTAAGGGGTGACAGGTGTCTTAAACGTGTCACTCAAAAATTTGATAATTTTCCGTTTTCATTTTTCATGCCACCATTCATAACTCACAGATGTTGTAGATGGCTATGAGTCCTGGCATCCTCTCCATTAGAAGAATTTCCCCTTGTATTCAATTTTCTTTGCTTTACCTTAAGTTACCCTAATCATGCTGACATCTACTACTGATGATTATATTAGCCCTAAAAGATCCTTAAACAAATGAAAAGTACTGACTTCCATTCCTAAAAGTCCTGCTTCCAATTTTCTAAAGGAAATTAAATAATGTATAAATCAAAAGCTGGGCTCAGCCCCAGGCAGCTGAACATCGCTTTGTCCTTTCAAAGTGAAGAGGAAGTATCTGCTCCAGAAGCGACAAGCCAAGAGAAATAAAGTTTAACCTCAGCTCCATGTGAAAGTGATTTGGGATAATTGAGGGAATCTGCAAATAGGTTAAAACTTGGACCACATACTAACAAGAGAATTTTATATAGGAGTCAAAAACATATCAAGAACTGACCTTCACCTTGGGAAGTGACATAGTCCTAGTAGTTTGTTATACTGGGTTAGGGTAAAAAGGGCAGGAAGAAGAGTTGGAGATAACAGGAAGTGAAAGACCTATTTATAGATGGCAAATGTCAGGTCAGTGTAATCTTACCATTTTTAGTTTGCAAGACTTATTAATGAGTTCTGTCAGGAAGATGAGACAACTGTGTGGCCAATGCTCCAGGACTTCTTGTTTCATTTATTTATTTTAAGACTGTGCATAACACTATGCTCTAGCTCAGTGGTGTTCAGTTATGAGAATGTTAGGAAATGCCTTAAAACACAATTAACTTATTTTAAGAGAGCTCATACACATATGCAATGGTTTATTTATTTTTAATACTCAGAATAGGTAGGTTGGCTGCTAATGCTGTCTAAATCTCAGCCTAGAGGCTTGAGAATATTTACCAACAGACACTAAATACTGTCTTTCTCCACAAATATTACAATAATTTAGCAACAGTTGTTTGGGGTGCAAACACAACAGTTACATTTAAACAGGCAATTCAGTCAGTTGTTAGGATGAAGATCTTCCCTTTCTTATTCTGATTATTTCCCTCCACAATATTTCTGTGCTAATTAAACATTTGCTAAGGGAATGTTTAAGAGAACAAATTAAACAAAGACCATAGCATGACCACAAAAGACTTTATACAAATATTACTAGTAAAATCATCTACAGTCTTCCTGGTTTCTCATCATCACTTCATCCCTGCATGTCACCAAATGTCATTAACAAGAAGAACTAAACATAAAAAAATCAAGTGCAGTAGTAAGAGGATTTCAAAGAATACGGTTGTTAGCCATTATTTAATGTAAATGGTAACAGCCAGTGTATGTTGTTCCAAAATGCAAACAAGAAGTAGTATCCTTATTCAGAAAAGCTATAAAGCACACTTTAACAGTTTATTGAAGTCACTAAGACTGCTGATAGATATGGAAAAACAAAACAAAACATGCTTTACCAGAAGTGGCAGCGCGTTAGTTCGACTCGGCTCTACAACTTCTGTAGATAGTATGCTTCAGCAGGGCTTTTTGGTGCTTTTATCTAAAGTTGATTCAATCAGCTACTAGATAAAAGCACCAGAAAAGTGCCACTGAACCAATACAGATGTTGGGCAACCCAAGTCCAACTAACATGATGTCTCTTCTGGGCATGTCCTAGGCCTTGTGCGGGGGTATGCCAAGTTTAAAGTAAAGAGTACTTTGTTTGTTTTTAACCTCTGTAAGCAGCTTTAAATGTACGATTAAAAGTTAAGCACTTGTGTCAGCAGTTTCCAAAACAGTGATGGACTAAAGTGCATACTCAAGACCTTTCTAAATTGGGACTTATGTCAAAGTTTGCTATACACATGTGTAGCTAATTAAGAACTTTCAGATGATGATATTTACTTGTTCTGCAACATTTCAGACTCAGTAATAAACAATAATCCCATTGTGGAATCTCAGGAAAGTTTTTCTCTGAAATGTTGAATCATTTCCTTCAAATATTTTGTCATTTCTTAAATTGATTCTTAATACAGGCAGTCCTTGCCTTACAACTTTTCAATTCATGACAAAGGGCACTTACAACCTTTATAAATTGATACCATGCTTTGAGGTTCCGACACAGGTTTCAACTTTACAACGCTCGATACAGCTGTGTCCAGCTGGTAAGTCTGTTGTGGTGGAAGAGGGGAGGGAAGGGGCCTGGAGGGGGGCAGATCAATGCCCCTGCAGCAAAGGACAGATTGGGGCAGGGGCTGGAACAGAGGTTGGGGCAACCGTTGGGACAACCCAAGCTCCCTCTGCCCAGCCAGGCAGGGGGGTGGGGGGCGAAGGCATAGCTTATCCAGGAGGTATCTCCTGCTGCTCCACACTGCTGGTCCGGGAGCTGCTCATCCGGTGGCTCCCACTGGTGCTCACACTGCTCATTCTGGATGGCATGATGGGAGAATGTGCCCCTGGATCTGCACAGTGCAGGCGGGACTGGAGTTGCACCATGCTGTGCTCCAGACGGGCACAGCAGTGCTGGGAGCAGGGGCTACGCCCTGCCACCACTCACTTATCTGGGGTGGGTTGGGCGTGGGACAGAGTCACTTCACTGCCTCCAGATGAGCAGTACACAGTGGTAGGAACTACCTCCCCTCCCCATGCCCCTTGGATGAGCCAGGGATCCATCCTGCCCTGGCTGGGCAAGTGGCAGAGGCATGGGGGGGAGTGCCCCCGAATCAGGGCAGGGCTGGCAGCGGAGGGGAGTTATGGGGGGTGCAGCCACCTGAAAATTTGCTGTAGCCCACCCATAGACCCTGCCACCTGCCAGGAACACCATGTGGTACAGCCCCAGCCTCACCCACCTGTGCAAATTCAGTGGCACACGATCCCCTGTGTCCTCCTGGATGAGCAGCAGGAGCAGTGGTGGGAGTCACCAGAGGAGCAGCTCTCAAACCAAAGGCACACAGCGGCAGGAGCCACACCCCCTCCCCATGCCCCCTGAATGAGCTGCACCTTTGTCCTGTACCCCCTTCACCCTGCAAGCTCAGTGTCTCAGCCCCTGTCCCAGCTCTGGGCCCAATCTCCTCCTTTGCTGTGGGGGCATTGACCTACCTCCACCTTGGCCTTTCCCTTCTCTCTCCCCTTCTACCACAACAGACTTACCAGCTGGGTGCAGCTGTATCAAGCACCGTAAAGGAATCAATCACCCATTTATAACATTGTTCCTATGGGAAAATTGGTTCCAAATTATGAAGTTTTGACTTAAGATGCAATTTTCAGGAACCAATTGTGTCAGAAGTCTGAGGACTGCCTGTACAGTATAACCTCATGAATCTGGGATGCTGGGGACTCAGCATCTGCTGAAAATGTAAAAATTCTGGATTTCTGAAACCAGAGCGGAGCCAGTCCCAGAGCAGCAGCTGCATGCAGAGTGGCGGTGAGGGGTGGTGGATGGCAGTGGCAGCCGCCATGTGCAAGCTTCCCCCTCCACTGCTCCAGGACTGGCTGCTGTTACTCCCTGATGGGGTGTAGTTTTAAAAAGTACCAGATTTTTGATATCCGGATAGATGAGGTTGTACTGTATAATAAATATGCAAGAAAAGTTCCATGCCACAAAACTTCCATTTCTCATTCAAAAAGGAAGATGGTCCTAGATTTCAAACCATTCTCTAATGAGTTACATAAGGCCTATTACCAGAATTAGAAACTGCTTCAAGGTGGGAATCTGTCACATTCATAATCTGATTAAATAATGCCAAAACATTTGTACGACTATTGAGAGCTAAGAAACTTCATTAAGTTTCATATTTCTTATATCATACTTACACATTGCTTTACAATTTCAGCACTTTCTGAACATTTTGTAAGTGACTTTAGAATATTACTTGGTCTGAAGCACACAACAGCAGTCTGTATTTTGGGTTTCCAAACATTTGTAAAATATAATTTATCATTATTTTATAAACCATGTTTTCTCCTCTTCAGAATCACAGAACCACCATTCTTATTTCAGTTGCACTGAAACTGGTGCACTCCCCAGTTGCAAGCTATTTGTACTTTGCGTATACTGGGTCCAGTGCTTGACAGCATAGGCATGGGCCTCCAGATCTTACTACAATACAAATACATATAATAAATGACAATAACACTTGTTGGATTTTGCTTACTAGATGACTCACTGAAACAGATTCAATGGATTAAGAACTGTTACCAGTTTTCGGATGCTGACCTTTCTACTAAGGGGACTGTAATAGCCTGGGAGTCAAAAATCCTCATTTCAGTCCTTGGCTTGACAAAGATGTTTCCTTCCTCTGTATAATGCCCTGCCCTCAAAGTTCCATTCCGTACTCCAACTATTTGTTTCCCTGGGATTAGTACTGACTCTTCAGACTCCAAATCCCACCGAAGGCCCAAATCTTCTGGTTTAGGGTTTAATTCTCCAGAAGTCATATAATACTGTGAGAGCAACCAGGCGCATGCGCATGCACATGAGTGCATGCATGTAAAGCTCAACACAGAATTTCCCTAGGCAAGGCTGCTTTTTACTTAAAAGAGCACAAGGCAGTATTGAGAAGATGACAACAAAACATAATGCTCATCATTCTAGCTTGCACTTCTTTGTAAATTCTGATGTAGCTGTCTACATTCAGACATGCAGGATTTTCCCCAGCCATATCAATCTCCAAGAGGCAGATCTGAGATGGTAAAAATACATGAAGGGAGTACAGTTTGCCTCCTGTCCTTTATAATCTAGTCCTGCTAGCAGGTGATTTCTGGAACAACCACTTCTCAGACCATGCCAGGTAACCCCTAACTTGACAAACCAGTTCTTCTGGATAGAAGCTAAGTTATTATTTGGGATATTTGAATTTTAATATCTGTAATGCAAAGCCCCTTCAAGACATTCAGGTAAAGGCATGATAGGATCTGATGTGCAATCACACAATTGCACCTCCTGCCATGCCATGTGCACATGGCAGGAGATGTGATTGTGAGATCCAGCATCAGATCCAATCATGTCTTATTGCCTGAGCAGAGGGAGCCCTGCTCCTGCAAGCAGCGAGCTCCCCAGCTGGAGTCCCACAGTTAATGGGGCAACACAGCCACAAGTCCTCGGATTCTGCTCCAGCTGCAACCCTGGCAGCTGTGGGACTCATAGACATGGCAGTGTATAGTCCAGCCCTTCAGCTGGGAGCCCGGTCAGCTGATGGGGCTTCCAGCCACAGGGGAACATGTTGCCACATATGTAATTAATGGCATAATAAGAACAAGCTACATAGTTATTACACATTTTGTTATTAAACATTTTTGGTTACCCATAGTGAATCTTTCTTGCAAAATCTCTTGGCCAGACATGGTATGTCATGCAAGAGCTTTGGGCTGACAATTATTCCCAACACGACCATGATCACGTACAAGGGTTGGAAGAACAGGTACCTGGACAGCACTCAAAGGTAAATCTCTTGATGCAGTTGACATCTTTTGCTACTTGGGTTCTACAATCAGTAGGAATCTTGACCTTCAGATTGAACTAACAGAATTGGAAAAGGAGCTAAGGATTTTGGGAAAACATGCATGGAGTAACAACAAACTATCAACTAAATTGAAGCTGCTAATGTATGAGACTTGTATGCTGTCATCCCTTCTTTATGGTTCAGAAATGTGGACTACATATGCTAGGTATATCAGGAGACTGAACAGCTTCCACATGAGATGCCTGTGTAAGATCCTAAAAATAAAGTGGGAAGACAAAATGCCAAACAGACATGCTGGAACGCTCAGGACTAACGCTTAGAAACCACTATCAAGAAAAGGAGGCTGCAATGGCTCGGCCATGTCAGGGGAACGGGAGGAGATCATATCCCCAAGAATATTTTGTACAGTGAGATCCGAAATTAGCAATTCATCATTTCCAGCCATTAGATTTAATATCTGATTCACAATATAGGCAATTCAATCTGATGGCACATTTCAACCCAGGTCAATGTCAGCTTAGAATGCATCATACTTGAAAATTAATTAATCTCTGTATAAATAACTGGTTTTCAGAAGCTCTTTATCTTTTCATACCCTGCTATACCGTCCATCGGCAAACACTAATTACATAAGAAGATTTTGATTAAAAGATTGCGCTTGTAAAAGCTTCTGGAAAATGAACAAAATCAGACTGAAATATGTTGAACAAACGTGGAAATTTAATGTTGAACTGCACACTTTTTTCTTTTTCTTGAGTTACTAGTAGCTAGAAATTATCCGTGGTTATCTAGGCCAACATCTCACAAGGTTAAAATATATTCATGAGCTGGAAGACAAAGAAATTTAATCAGAAGAGATCAGCAGTAATATATCTTGCAGATGATTTACATATGGCAGCCATGTGTGGTTGTTTATAGACTTTGCATCTGGTAATGCGTTTCTGAAATGATGGAAAGTTATAGCAAAAAAGTGCACCATGCCTTACGAATTGACTAATTAAATCTCCATGTAATTTGAAAAAAGTACTTGAAAAATAAATACTAATTGTCATCAGACCATTAAAAATAGGTAATACTTGAATGATATATTATGGGCATGAAAAGCATCGTGACAAGACCACGTGCATAATAACAGTATAGTTTCATACTACAATCATCCCTATAGGAGTGTGACTGACTGCATATGCACACTTCTTTACCTTTATGCCAATATTAACAATATATTATTTTTTTTTCCTTCTCTAAAAATGCAGGATAAATACAAATTTACTTCTGGAGACACTGAAGCTTAAGTATTTTACTTTTGTTCCTTTCCAAATGCATGAGATAACTTAGATATCTGCAAATGGGATCAAAACTTATTTACACACACACACACACACACACACACACGTATAAAGTATATACATAAAATATAAATTATGCTGAAATAAAGAAACATTGTTAATAACAGTACTATAAAGAGTAGAGCTTTGCCCATAATTTACACTGGGTGCTTAGGGTCTGTATTTGCAAATTATCTAAAGCAACACTTTTAGTTCTTACATAAGTTTTTACATAAGATAAATAGTAAATTATGAAATTCATTTCCTTAGAATGGGTCATTATGATATCCAGATACACATAAGAGATTAAAACATGGGTCTATATACATATCGTTTGTGTAGTACATAAACAGCAGCAGATTGAGACCAGAAAAACACTAGGGACCAGATCCTCAAGTGTTTGGGTGCTGGCCTCCCCAGTAAAATCAATTAGGATCTGCTTCTTAGTTCCTGTGCCATCACTTCACCTAAAGGGGTATGGCTGGCTGTTACTGGCATGTGTTAAATCATTCTCTTGTTTAATAGTACATAATCTCATGACACATTATGATAGTCTAGAATAGCTACTACATTTCCCACCATACTTCATTCTAGAATAACTTCCCCATACAAAGTTTTTGTAGCTACAATTAGTTCTAGGCCAGCATCTCACAAGGTTAGGAGAGAGCTGGTTTTATCTTATATATCACGCTAACATATTTCACAATCCTTTGAAATAAAACCAACTTTTCCTCCATAATAATTAAATCATCCTCATTTCCCTCAGTTAGCTAAAACTTGTTCAAGACAATGAACAATTTAAGGGTATTAGGAAAGCTGCAAAAATTCCACAGCATTGAGAACCTTGCATGAACTCCAACGCATGAATTTCAGTTCCTAACATAAGATATACAACCTCAGAAACAGCTGCTTTTACTGATGGTCAAAACCAAGATATTTAAGGCTGTCAGTGTTCAAAAAATTCACTATAGTTGTAGGGCTTGGCTCCATAGTTGAAACAAGAAACGGAGCCAGGTAATGCAGAAAACTGCGCAATTTGGGGCAACAACCCCAAACCCACTGAATATATGCTGAAATGACCAAACACAAATACAAGTTCTATTATTCAGCTCAGACTGAGCATTCAAAGAGTTTATAGACGCGTAGCCCATGAGTTTTTGCCCACATTCCTAGCAACCAGGGCATGATTAATCCATCCCCTCTTTTAATTTGCTCATCTGTTCATATCCCATATTCCCCAAAGGCCATCAATAAAGCCCCCATTTCCACAGGGAAAATTAGCAAACAGATTCAGCCCATCTCCTGACATGGACAATAAGCTCCAAACAGACCACGAGCTGCCAGGAGGGATCATTTTGGTAGTTCTTGTCTCACAAGCACTAAACAAATGGATTATTTGGGCCAATGATAACACAGAAAAACAAGGTGTCTAAAGAGAATCCTTAATATCATTAACCTCATACAGAAAACTATTTAGTGAAGGCTGGAAAGACTTGAGTGGTACACCGTGAGATGAAGAACTTCACTTTCAAGATCAACTGAAAGAGGTCATAGGACTTTTCAATAAAAAAACTGTTCAACAAGGATAAGTTTCATTCATAGTTTCTTTATTATTGAAATATTATTGAAATAAAACGAGTGGAGAAATGATTAGTAAATTCAGAATGCTGTAGGAAATAATTCTATAATGACCGAATAAGCCTAGATGACATGATAGCTTTCTCTGGTCTTTAAAACTTAAAATTTCAGATCACAAATTGTTGCCTGATACATCCCCATCTTCATGTTTCTGAAAAGGCATTTACTGCTTTTTTTGCTGACTCTAAATAAGAGGGTTCCTAAGTTTAGGAAATACATAATGTCTGTTCCCTGTTATAGAGAGTGAATTTTACTTTTTTCTGCTTAAAAAAAGAGAAAACAAATTATAACTTCATTCACACAACATGTGTGCAGGTCTAATGTTGTAGAAACCTGCTTCTTTTTCTTCCTCAGGTCTATCTCATTGATTGTTTGCTTGCAGAACATATGGGAAATGGGCATGTGAAGAGGTGCATCTGGGTTCTTGTTCAGAATAAATGCTTTTTATGAGTATTCCCATGACCTGCAGCAACAGACTACATTAGTCACCCACAACAGTGTATAATCATACTGTCTTTTAACTGATTTTTCACTGCATCATTTAATTTAAACTGCAAATCAACCCTGCCTTCAAGTACAAAGGATGACAACTTTCTGAGAAGCTGCATGTGAGAAAATTTCTTCAGAAACCTATCAACCTTAAAGCAATATGGATAAAATGACACAGTGGTCTTATGTAAGGATGCACTGTATAGAAGCATTGTATTCATAATATCTGCTCTCATCAGTTGGTTTTGTGACAGAAAACTGAAGAACCATATCTGGAAATGGACTTAAAGTGTTGCCTGTGATTGTAGACATATGAACAGTTAAAGCACTTAAAAAATCATAGAGCTGTATTGCCGATCTGCTGCAACTGTTTTGCCTGCTTACTATATTCTTCTCTAATGGAAGGTAAAACTTTGTAATCTTACACCTGTTAAATTCATGCTTAAAATTACAAGATTTAGTCTACACATTGGTATAGGAGCAATATGTCAGTCTGGGGTGTGGACAGAAGTAAGTTTTGAAATATTTCCAAGTAAAACGCAGCTGGAAATGTTTCAAAAAGGAATAGTTTCAGCTGCGGGACATATGTACATATGTCTTCTGTGGCACTGTACAACTGTAACATTTCAAAATGCTGCAGCTTCCTCCAATGTAGTGTTTCCCAAACTTTTCGTATTTGGGACACACAAGAATCCAAAACCAAGCTGGAGGACTAACCAGAATCAGAAAGTCAGGTAGCAAGCTGAGGACAAACCAAAGCCAAAAAGGTTAAGCATAATCAGAGGCCAGGAACCAAGCTGAGGTCAAACCAATGTCCAAACAGTGAACCAGAGCGTTAACCAGAGTCAGGGGTTGGGGAGTCAGAGGAGTTACTGGGACACAAGCCTCTCAAGGACTTAAGACCAGAAAGTTGAACACCAGGGCTCAGATATAGAGGTGTTCCTTAAAAGCAGCACCTGAACAAATCAGAGGGAAGGGGCTATAGCTCAGCTAGCCCTGCTTAGTGTGTTAAACTGCAGCTGATCTAGTTACACAGGCAGAAGCCTTACAGCATATGCTTTTGCACAGATGGCCCTTAAAACATTGGAAAGGGATTTGAAACAACTCAATTTTTACTTCTGTCTGCAGCCTCAGATAATATACGTTCCCAAGTGGTAAATCCTCTCCAAACACTTTTAATAACAGCTTAGTATTATGTCTGTCTACAGTTTATAAAAAACAGGTGCTATATAGAAATCAATCTAATCGTTTTTGTTGTTTCACTAAATATTGAAAAGAAAGCATTTTTGAAAAATGTTGGCGGCAAATTGACCAAAAAGTCTGGTGATCTGAAAAGCAAGTTTATTTCAGTTAGCGAAAGTTTTTCATTCCCCTCCAGGCAAAGTATTTCATTTCCGTTTCAAGTACTTAATTTTTAAAAAATAAAACTGAAGGACATTTTGAAACAAAGTCATTTTGAATCAGAATATTTAAAAATGTTTGGACATTTATACATTTTTACACACAAAACATTTGGCAAAATTGAAATCAATTTGTGAAATATTTTGACATCACATTAAGGGTTTTTTCCCTGGAAAACACATTGGCAAACCTTTTGTCCAGTTCTTGTCATATTTTCTCAAAAGCCATCCCTAAACAGACAGATTCATTCTGCGGTTCCTGATCTTCCTGAGCAATTATTTTTGTTTTGTTTGCCATTTGAAATCCCCTTTGTTCAAGAAAAATCTTGTTCTCTTCCTTTGGGAAATCTTTCCAACAAGTATGGATATGAACGTATTTGTATGCAATTGTCAGGAGTTAGTTATGTTACTTCATCCATCTCCCCATAAGTGTATAGAGTTTTGTACGTCAAGGGTTGGGTTAATTCTGTTCAGCTAGAAGAGTTAACTTGTGGAAATTCAAATGTTCAATACACTCCTTCATAACATATGAATAGCTATCAAGATGTCCTAAGTTGCTTTAGTTTTATAGTTACTTTTTATCTAGTAAATGTTTTTCAAATTTGGTGACATATGTTTTTATTTTTAAAAAAATATTTTGATATTGCTTCTATAGACAAATGGAGGAATACTATTGTAAATCTCTCAAAATGAAGTAAGCTTTTTTCCCTTCATAAATGTTTTCTCCGTATATAGCTAAGATGGGCTTTGAGACTTTCCTTCTATTCTTTATGGTTTTCTTCCTCATCACAACTGCTTGACCTGAAGATGAATAAATCCATTCCTACTCAGCAGAAAAGTTCTAAAGTGCACTTTAGAAGAAGGAAGGACTTTTTTTTTTTTGTTAGAAGTTCAGGCATGGTTAAGTGCTTTACTGAATTGAGGCTTATAAGTATCTTCATAGTCAGCCACATGCAAAGACAAAAGATATTAACCACGTAGCATTAAAAACTGAAGCTATTCTTGGAACAGTATGCAAATGATCTTTGCCCACTGCCCTTCTTATTTGCCAGTTTTGTTTGAATTTAGAATATGCAGTGTCTGGAAAATTATTTAAAATTACAAATCATCTTTCAGCAGTTCCTTTCTGGCAAGCTGAAGCTGGGAGAGGAAGGCATTAAGTAGAGAAAAGGAAACTAACACACATTAAAATATCTGTTTATTTTATATTAATACATGTCACTACATAAATGTATAAAACATATTATGAGTCCATATGGAACACATCATTACTGAGGACATTATGTTTAATGATGGAATACTAAATAATATTCAAAAAAGTTTAAGACTGAAATGTTCAAATTCTGTGAATATAAACATTACTTGTAACAAGCACCTGGAGTCCAAGTTTTCAAAATATATTCAAAAAAATTTCTTGGAATTTCCCCTCCCAGTGGAAGAGCTTCTCAGGCTTGGCCATAACAAAGTCATTCTGCTCCTGCTGCTTTGACTTGGGAATGGGCTCCAAATAGACACAGGGTTTTCACAAAGTTTAGTAAATTTTGTCACCATGAATCCTATCCCTTATCAAAGATTCTTAAGAGCTAAAATAGTTTTCTGGTACAGTATAACTACCAAAAAGATATTTAACTAAATTCCTATATTTGCCATACCTATGGGAGTATCCATATCTGCTCAGATTTCTTCAGAACCCCTTTCCCCAGCCAAATAACTATAGTACTTCCAAATCACTGCAATTAACTCCTGTATAAATGTTGCTGATAAAGTGAAAGCCTTTGACTCTGTCAGCAGAAAAGGCCACTTCCAATTATTTGAAAAGACTGTCCATTAAAGCTCCTCAGCAAGATCTGCTCTTTCCATGATGGAATGTGGGGAACAGTCAGTTATGAGGGATCAATGTCTGAGGCTTCTGGGATCTGAAGTGCAGTCAAGCAGGGTTGTGTCCTTTCCCCAACCCTGTATGAGGATTTTCTTTACTCTTCTTCTGATGTATGCTTTTGGGAACCTCACTGAATGAATTTACCTATGTACATGCTAGGATGAAAAATTATTCAACCTCACAAGCTTTAAAGCAAAGACTAAAGTGCAGAAAATTTTGATTAGTGAACTGCTATATTCTGATGACACTGCACTGATAGCCCACAGAGTAAGCAACCTTCAGAGCCTCATCAATCGCTACCCTCATTCCTGCCAAGAGTTTGGTCTTACAATCAGCATCAAGACCACCAATATTATGGGTCATAACACTGATTGACCACCAGTGATCACAACAGACGAAAACATATTGGATGTTGTACGTAAATGTATGTACTTTGGCTCCATTGTTACCAAGAATGCATCGCTTGACGCTGAACTGAATATCGTATTGGTAAAGCATCAGGTACCATAAGTGTGGAACAACAACAAACTGACTGTTAAGACCAAGATCAAAATACATCATGCTTGTGCCATCAGCACCCTTTTGTATGGCAGCAAATCCTGGACCACATACCCTACTCAAGAGAAGTGCCTCAGTACCTGCCATTTATATTGCCTTTGCCATATTCTAGGAATTTCCTGGAGAGACGAAAGTACCCATGCTGAGGTCTTGTAATGAGCCCATGTTCCAAGCATCTGTTGTTTTCTTAGCCAGTATCAACTTCAATGGCCTGGTAATATGTGGAAAATGGTTGATTACTGTATACCTAAGGATCTCTTAAATGGAGAACTCTTTAGAAGACTACCACGTGGGTGTCCTTATCTCCAGTCCAAAGATGCTTGCAAGAAAGCTATGAAGCAATCAACATCAAACCAAATGACTGGAAGAAGACTGCTGGGAATCAGAAGACTTGGAACCAGTCTATTAGGCCTGGAATGAAGGCTTTTGAAGAAAAAAGAGCACAAAACACAGAGGAAAGAAGAAACTGCAGGAAGAACTCCACACCACATTCAGGGCTGTCTGATACGAACTTCAAATGCAGTAAATGCAAAAGAAACTGTCACTCAAGACTTGGGCTCTACAGCCACAATCACAGATGTTCAGCGAGCTGATGCCTCATTTGGCACAATTCTGTCATCTTGCAAGACAGACAAATGTCTACTAAATACTACTGATTATAGTCTTACTTTTTGAATTCTGCCTCCCTTTCCCCATGTTGGGTTTAATAAAATATTTAATAAATATTCTAAATGTTCTAAAGTAAATTAATTTTAGAGGAGACTGGATAAGCAGAGGAGACTGGATAGGCACCTGGCTGGGGTCTTATGACCCCTGCCACCCCCAGTGCTCCTTCCTGCCCATGGCAGGGGGTTGGACTAGATGATCTGTCTAGGTCCCTTCCGACTCATTGATTCTATGATTCTTTGAATTTAAAAGGAAAAAAACAGTACGGCTCTTCCAGTCTCATCAAGTTAAAAATGCCCAGTAGGTAAAATGTACTGGCATGTTTAGTACCCAATAAAGTAAAAGTGCAGGATTCTAAAGGGGCAAAAGTAAAGAGAGTGAAAGCCAAGAAGATAAGAAGGTAAGGAAGTAAAAGCTGTCTCCTCTCTGAAAGTAAATTTCACTCTTACAGCATATTAAAGTACAGGAAATAAGTCCAACAAAAAAAATGTGTAACTTTGGGATCTTTCTTTTTTTCTTCCATTTGGAAAGACTCTTATTTTACACTAAGAAAAGACATACTTTCTTTAAGTAGGAGTCTCAAAACCAGGATGAATTATTACTACCAAATATAAAATTCAGAATAAGAACCTGTCTGTTATCACAGCTCAAATATTAATGTGTGTGTATTTACTTCTGCTGCCAAATGTTATCAGCGTTGTTCTGACACGTAGGGAACAACCTGTTCTATATGGATTCTGACTGTGCTGAAAATGGCTCTAGTTTATCTTTATGGCACCCATAAGGTTGCTTTGTTCACCTTGGGAAACCACAATATGAACAATGATCATTTGAGGTTACTTTGTATACATAAGCATCTGATAAGTCTTACATTCCATCCTCACTGGAAGTTGAACAGGCAGATGCAGTAGTGAATCCAGATGAGCCACTTCATGTTAGTATGAGAAACAGTTGTCTCAATGATCCGGGTGATCATGACACAAATGTTCTTTTCAGTTTCCCCATTTATTTTTTAATCTCCCTTTCTAAGCAGTAGTGCCAGAGTGCTAGCTCATGCACGTAACAACTTTTTGCTACACAGTTTTATGGTGCATTTCAGCAGTAATCAGAAAAAATCTGGGTTCTCTTACACAAAGCTAAGCACAGTAAAAACTACAGTGTAAATGAACAAAAATATAGTCTCACTTGCATGGCACAAAAGGCATAGTTTACATATAAGCACAAGTAAAAAATGATGACTCTGACAGGGTATCTAGAAAACCTGATTTTATATTAATACATTTGCTGCTCTGTGGGTATAAACGGGGCTTAAATGAGGCATATGGACTAACATACTCACTGTGCTGCAAAACAATGTTTCAGGCTTTAGCTGTACCTTTCTTATCCAAACTTTTGTGAGCAGGGTCTTGGAAGTTGTGGTGAGTGTGAAGGACTACATTTAAGCATTGACCTCCCTTGGCCTTTGTGCAGTCTTAGGGGTCCTGCTACATGTTAAAATGAAAGCTAGATAGAAACCAGCTACAGAGTTATTATACATTTTCAAGCACTAACTTTATAACTGGCTGGCTCTTTTTATAGTTAAACAGTCATTTTATCATGTGTTAATTACTTTCCATGTATGGCTAGCCTAAATGTATTGCACAATTAACCAGTTAAATTGCGTAATATATGTTAACACGTAGCAGGGGCCTCACTCAAGCATTTAATGTCCCTTAGCCTTTGTGCAGTCTTACACTAAGCCAGGTGATGTGCACAGGTAGTAACCAGGTAAGTGACATGGGCCAGGGAAGGCTTAGGAACAAGGGGCTGGCATGGGCACCTACAGCAGGCCTCAAATGCCTCTACACAAATGCTTGAAGCATGGGGAATAAGCAGGAGGAACTCGCCCTCCTGCTAGCTAGCAAAAACCGGGACCTAGTGGGGCTTACAGGAACCTGGTGGGATTCTACCCACAACTGGGTAGTGGACATCAAGGGATGCAGGCTGTACAGGTGAGACAGAGCAGGGAAAAGAGGGAGAGGTGTAGCACTATACATCAAAGAGCGATACACATCCTCAGTGATCAAGATAGGGTCAGAGGAGGGGCAAAATGAGACGCTCTGGGTAAGAATGCAAGGGGGGGCATGGGGAAAGCGACTTGGTAGTGGGAGTCTACTACAGATAGTGGGAGTCTACGACACCAGGGGGATGAGCTGGACCTGGAATTCTCAGGTCAGCTTACAGAGGCTGTAAAATCAAGGGATGTGGTTGTCATGGGTGACCTGAACTACCCAGACATCTGCTGGGAGGAGCAGTCAGCCAGATCCGACTGCTCACGTAGGTTCCTAGCTGGGATACAGGACCTCCACCTAATCCAGGAGATGCATAGTCTCACCAAGGGAAATGCCTTGTTCGACTTGGTCCTTGCCACAGGCAACAACCTGGTGAGGGGTCTGCAGGTACTCGACCACCTGGGCAATAGTGATCATTGCCTGCTGGAATTTACTATCCAGCGCAGGGTGGTAAAAGCAAGCAGCAAGACAGAGGTCTTCGACTTGAGAAGGGCCAACTTCTGTAAGCTAAGAAGGTTAGAAGGAGAGGCAATGGGGTCTCGGAGCTTCAATGAGATGGGAGTCCAAGACAGGTGGTTGTTCCTCAAGGAGATGATCCTCCAAGCTCAAAGGGAGTCAGTCCCAATGTGCACCAAGGGGGTCAGGAGTGCTAAGAAGTCCCCATGGCTCAGCAAAGGCATCCAGGGATGCCGGAGGGCAAAAAAGGAGGTGTACAAACAGTGGAAGCAAGGGGCTATCACCAAGAAGGATTACACGTCTGTTGCTCGGGACTGCAGGGAGGCTGTTAGGAAGGCCAAGTCAGAGATGGAACTAGGGCTAGTGACCAGAATTAAGGGCAATAAAAAATCCTTTTTCAAATACACAGGAAGTAAGAAGGCGGCACCGGGTAATGTGAGGCCCCTACAGGATAGGCTTGGCAATTGGGCGATTGTGGCAAATGAAAAAGCTGACCTCTTTAATGAACTCTTTGCCTCCATATTCCTGAACAGGGACCGGGACATCTCCCTCACTAGAACTGCGGATGGACCCAGGGGAAACACCGCCATGCCTAGGGTCAGGTACGACCTAGATAGGGAACTTTTAGAGGGGCTGGACATGTTTAAATCAGTAGGTCCAGATGTTCTTCACCCGAGGGTGCTGAGGGAATTGGGGGGGGGTCATAGCAGCGCCCCTGGTACAGCTCTATGAGTGCTCATGGGGCACTGGCCAGGTACCAGAGGATTGGAAAAGGACCAGTGTGGTCCCCATTTTCAAAAAGGGGAGAAAAAGGGATCCTGGCAATTATAGGCCAGTCAGTCTTATCTTGGTCCTGGGGAAGACCTTTGAGAAAATTATCAAGTAGCACAGCTGCAAGGGCTCAACAGGGGAGGTAATGCTCAGGGGTAACCAACATGGGGGAGACACTGTTTCCCCTAGCGCCCCCTGGTATAACAAGGAAAAATGGACACAAATTATTAGAGAGTAGGTTTAGATTAGACATCTGCAAGAACTACTTCACAATTAGGGTGGCTAGGAGCTGGAACCAACTTCCAAGGGAAGTGGTGCTGGCTCCTACCCTGGGGGTCTTTAAGAGGCTTGATGCCTACCTGGCTGGACTCATTTGAGCCCAGTTTTTCTCCCGCCCAGGTGGGGGGTTGGACTTGAAGATCCACAAGGTCCCTTCCAACCCTACTTCTATGATTCTATGACTTCTATGATGGGTTCACTAATGGCAGGTCCTGCCTAACCTGGTTTCTTTTTATGAGCAGGTCACAAAGTCCATGGATGAGGGTGTTGGGGTGGATGTCATCTTCCTGGTCTTTAAGAAGGCCTTTGACACTGTTTTCCACCACATTCTCTTTAAAAACTTTGGTGACTGTGGCACTGATGCCTACACAGTCAGATGGGTGGCAAACTGGCTAGATGGTCGCACCCAGAGAGAGTGCTGGTGGATGGGTCATTTTCAACATGGAGGGATGTGGGCAGTGGAGTCCCCCAGGGCTTGTCCCAGAGCCTGTACTGTTCAACATCTTTATCAGTGATCTGGATGTGGGTGTGGAATGCATGCTGTCCAAATTCACTGATGACACCAAGTTGTGGGGCGAGGTGGGCACGCTGGAGGGGAGGGACCAAATCCAGCTAGATCTAGACAGCCTGCAGAGGTGGACAGATGAGAATAGAATGAAATTCAATGCAGACAAGTACAAGGTGCTGCATCTAGGGAGAAGGAACCAGCAACACACCTATAGGCTGGGGAACACCCTTCTTATTAACACAGAGGCAGAAAGGGAACTTGGAGTCATGGTTGACTCCAGGGTGAACATGAGCCGCCAATGTGAGGAAGCAGTCAGCAAGGATGACTGCACCTTGTCGTGCATCTACAGATACATCACAAGCAGGTTGAGGGAGGTGACCCTTCCCCTCTATGCAGCATTGGTCAGGCCACAGCTGGAGTACTGCGTCCAGTCCTGGGTGCCGCACTTCAGGAGGGATGTGGACAGCACTGAGAGGGTCCAGAGGAGGGCCACTCACATGGTCAAGGGGCAGTGGGGTAGGCCCTCTGAAGAGAGGCTAAGGGGCCTGAACTTATTCAGCCTCCACAAGGGAAGGCTGAGAGGGAATCTGGTGGCTGTTTTCAAACTCACTGGGGGGGACCAGTGGGAATTGGGGGAGGCTCTGTTCCCATGGGCACCACCTGGGGTTACTAGGAATAACGGCCACAAATTGTTAGAGAGAAGGTTCAGGCTGGATATCAGGAGACATTACTTTACAGTTTGGGCTGCCAGGCTCTGGAATGGGCTCCCAAGTGAGGTGGTACTCTCTTCTACCTTGAGGGAATTCAAGAGGAGGCTGGTCAGATATTTAGTTGGGGTGACATGATCCCGGCACCCATTCCTGCCAGGGGCAGGGGGTCGGACCTGATGATCTGTTTAGCTCCCTTCCGATCCTAAGTACTATGATACTATGATTCATATCAGCAAGAAGAACTGGGTTGCATACCATTTCACACACAAGGACTTGCAGGATCAAGCTCTCAGCCAGACACACACCTGCAGACTCCCTGACTGACTTTTCTCTCTCATCACTTGTCAACATGTTTCATTGTTTTCTCACTCTAGAGCAGCTGCCATCCTACTGGCTGCACCATGTAGCTATCTGATTTATGCCAGAATAACTGCATAAGGAAAAGGAAGCATTGCTTATATTATCTATATGACCTACTACATTTGTCTTTAGAACTGGAAACTTTTAACATTAGGTGATAAAAATGAATGCCTGCAGGATTCCAGTGTGTTTATTACTTAATAAGTTATGATGAATGATTTAGTACAAATATGTGCTATATCCCAGAATAAGAAAAGTCCAGGACAGAAACGACCTATTAAATAACCCAATCCAGCTCTCTGTAAGTGCAAGATTGTTTCCAATGGGGCATGGATTATGGAAAGAAAGATTTATTACAATGCTTTCTAAATTCTATCATTTAAAATTTAACAAACATCCTGTGGAGCTCTTCCTTGTGCTTTTAAACAAGTCTATTTTAAAAGCATAATGCATCATTGAGAAATACAGTATAAAATGTTCCACTTATTTCTTTTAACAGTCTATTGAAAATAATTTGAGATAGTCAGTGGACCAATGCATTTATAGTAAACACAGACATTTACTAACATCCACCAACATCACACAGCCATTATCCAAAATGATTCTGACATCCCATCAGAAAGTTAGTGAGAGATGTCACATTACATTGTGTTCTGTAACTGTTTTACTTGAAACAGCACTAATGAAACAATGCCATGCCATGTAAGCCACGTGGCATACCCTCACAGATCATTTGAATTGCCATGGAGTGTTTAAATCAGTGGCTAATTATTACCTGCACATCTTCAAAACTCCACTTTGGTAGCTGTTTTCTACATATAATGGTATTTTTAAAAGAATGTACTTGCCCACAAATGGGAACACTAATCCTATGGAGGGCAGTACACAAACTGACAGAAATGTATATAAAAGGAGGGCTGGTTTAAGAAGTCACTCTGTTCTCAGCTACCTTAGCTTTTTGGGTAAAAGAGGTATATGCAATTACAACCATCCAGAGTATTTAAAAAGCCACAGTAAATGCTTCACTGACAGAACAGGTATTTGTTTTGACACTCTTTCTGGGGAACATGGTCATGGCTAGTATTAGACGTCTGGAAAAAAATAACACTCAGGAACTGTAAAAGTTATTTTACAAAGAAAAAGAATTGGCTTCTAATTACTTGAAACACAAAACATCTGCTCTTTGATTCAGTTAAGCTGCAAGTTTTTTATGATATCACAAAATTAAATCTAAATGCACAAAATAGCTCTAGTTACCTCAGACATCATTTGGTATGACAGAAATACAGTGTGAATAACAAAATATTGCTGCAAAAAATATTGCCTTAAAAATTAAGAATGTTAGAATATTCTGATAATTTCCTCATGCTACATTTCTTTAAGCCCCCTGACTGACAATATGTTTATGGAACAATTAACATGTTACTCATGACAAAAATTACAACATGGCACCCGTTTAGCCAATTCATGGTACCCAACAGCCACAAAGATATTCCACAAATAACATATCTTTGCTGCTGGTTTGCATTGGCCATTGAATTGAGAACCCAGGTCTGGAACCAGACCCTGGGCTGTCCGGAGCTGATACTGATGAGCAAAGTTTGGGATGGGTCATAAAACTCCTCAGAACCCAATGGTGCCATTATTTGAACATTTGCCAGGGGCCTAACTGATCTAGAAGCAGTAAACACTCCCCGCCCACACTCCAACATACACACTGTAACTTTTATTTCATTTATCTATGTACTCCTTTATTTATATTGGATAAGGTACAACATTCCAATATAGGATTTAAAACGTACACCCTGGATGCACCAGACTTGCACAATTGCTTCATTTTACTCCCATGAATCTTTCTGTTGACTTCAATGAAACTTTTAATGTGTATAAAGTTAAGCAAATGCAGACGTGTTCATAGCAGAATGAATGGCCTCAATTTTAAATATCTTAAGGTTTAGATGGTGTTAAGATTCCTGATTGTGATTTTACATATTAAAGAGCAAAGTACTGCAAAATTCGACTACAGATTCAAATCTGGACTTCCAATCTGTTCACAATTTAACATGTCCATTTCTAACTAATTAAGCACCTATTGCCTCACCAATTACAGCATATTTCAGAAATGGGATGGGAAACAGTTACACTGATGATAATTACATTTCACAGTACTAAAAATACTAAAAATAAAAAACTGTTATTTGCAGTAAATATTTAGTTCCTCAAAGAACGTGCATCAAATTGTGTTTATCTATCTGCATTGCAATAAACGCTGTTAAAGATAATGAAAGATGTGCAGCAACATACTTTCACATATAAACCCCAAGGAAGAATATATGCTTTTATAGTTAAAGATGTGACAACTGAAGACCACTTGTAAAATCTCAACTTTCCTAAATTTCATGCACATTATTATGCAATATGTAACAGGAATTTTACATATTCTTCATAAAATCTGTCAGGTGTATATCACTCAAAACAGACAGTTATCTGACTGTGATCGTTGTAATGAGGGAGAATCATTTTTTGGTTTGAAAACTACTAGGAAAACAGTTCAACTACAATGTCACATACATTTTTTTTAAACCTTCATGCTGGGTGATTCATTTAACCGTGGGCAGTTTTTGTCTCCTCACCCATCAGATTAAGTTCATCCTATGACTCAGGGAATGTCTTGCTAAAATGGAAAAGCAAAGAGAATTTCTTCTGGAGTTGTATTATGCAGAATAAAACCTTTTCAGTTTTATGTTATGTATTAACCTTACCAAACTGATTCACTTGCATTGCAGACAGAACTTTATTTTATTTTTTAATAATAAAAGGAAGTAAAAATATTATGCATGGGACAAATATTTATCAACGTAAAATAGCCATTTTTTGCTATTACTTAAAATAATGGTGGCAATTAAAATATGCAAAACTATTTTGCTTTCACAGTCATACTTCCTGTTTATGTTTACAATAAAAGGCTTTTCCGGTCCCCTTTCTCTGCATTAAGTCTCCACAAGAAACACACTATTTCCATATCACACATTTAAGTACTTTGAGAAATTACTGAGTTTGGCTAAGACACTGCTGTATGGTAGAAACAGCAATGTCCAGTCAAGGAAATACATTAATTTGAAGCTCTTCATTAATGACTGCACATTAATACAAACAAGATTTAGGAGTTACAACAGAAAAAGTCCAAAGCATAACACTCCTTTATGTATGCAACTCTGTGTTTTAATTGTAAACAATAAGCCTAGACTAAGAAATGGTTCAAATCCCAGGCTCACTCTCTTCCTCTTGTTTTTAATGGCACGCAAGTTTTTTATTTTTTTTAATTCCATATTAATTCCAGGGTCAATGTGATGATTATACAATGAGAAGCAGAGATAAATTACACGTCTTCCTGAATAAAGAAGGTTTTCAATTTCAGCAGGTATTAAAAATCTTTTGTGCAATGTTAACTCAGAGATGCAAAATGAAGTACATGAGTTTCATTAGGAAGCACAAAAATGAATTTCTGGCATGGAGTGCAATGGGCAACGTAGAGTCGTGCAAATTATATTTAAATATCCCTTTATACTGAGGTTTTCAAGCAAATCAGTTAAATATTAAATAAGAAAAAAAATGACAAATATGTTGCTGCACCTCAGAATCACAAGAGTAAAAAAATTTTAAAAGCTCCTAAAATTCTTCCCAACATTTTATTAACTTCACATAATATATTTTGAGATTTTATTACCACCAAGTGAGCTAAGGGGATGAAGTCCAAAGTTTGAACATTTAAAATAATGTCACTTTATAAGTAATATATTCTTTAAAAAATGGAATTTTATTAGTATGAGTTCATACTTAATTGTTTGAATATTAAAATTAGATTGCAAAGGGTTTTTTTTAAATTTTTCAGGTTGGCAAAACAGGAAAATGAGAATAAGGTTTATTCTATAATATTCTGTTCTACCACAGTTCTCTTTTCTTTCACTAAACTATTGAAGAAATGAACCTGTGATGAATCTATGTCACCACAATGACGGAGCTTTCTGAAGGTACAGGAGCAAAAACCAGGTACAACATGAATGGATGTCTTTTTCAGTTTGGGAATACTTCTGCAGTTTCTCAAGAACAAGAAAGATAGGAGTCTGGAGTAGCTAAGATTGACAGTCCAAAGCTGCACGTGTTCCTTGCACCCGGTCCATGGAAGCAAAGATCACAAGTGCCTAAAGATCACACGAATGTCATCAAGAATCACATGAATGTCACTAGATCACTAAGTGATACTGACTATTGGGAAAGACAGAACCTTAACAAAGCAGTACCCACCACACACTGGAGTCCTGGTTATAATAAAGTCTTTTCCTAGCAGGGATGGGAAGTTTGTGAGGAAATACAGAATCTCATAACAGGAAAATTATGGGACCTGTTAATCCCAAGACAATTTTTTGAATTTCATCAGTCTCTTCACTAATAGGATACACTGAAAAAATTGTGGAAAAAGGAAAGAGCTGATTTAGCATTGTTCCAAAGTAAAGCAAGACTGCGGCATTTGGGAAAGACTAGGGCTAGGGACAGAAGTAACACATAAACCAGTTTAAGTGATCAGAAACTAGTTTAAATCAGCTCAGTGCACATAAACCAGTTTCAAAATGGCTGAAACTAGTTTAAGATTAACCTGGTTGAATGTAGTATCAGACTTAAATGATTTGGCTCAAACCAGTTTATAAAACTTCTGTCCTAGACCCCTGGTTCAAGTTAAATCAGAGTCCCCCAGCATGCTTTCCAGCCCTGGGCTGGGCTGTGATGTCTGCTTCAGCAGAGAAGCGTTGGGGGAACTGGGGGAAAGGCAGGGACTGCCCCACCAGGCGAACCCCTGCTGCGGTCCAGGGCCAGGAAGAGATGTTAAACCCCTCTTCCCCCAATTAAACCCCACTTCCCTAAGTACAGAGCTGCCCTGCCCTGCCCTGCCTAACTTACTGAAAGTTACTGCTGGCTGTAACTATGGAGTACAAATCCCAGAGACACCTGGAAGAGGAAATGATGAGCAACCCTACAGAGTCCTACTTCTGTAATCCTGGACTACAAATCCCAGAGACCTCACAGGCAGCAGGAAGAAGTAGTGAATACACAGCCAATGCTGGCTACATGCCAGAGAAGTGTGCTCTAGTGCCCCTGGCTTCTGGCCTGAGCCACTGAAGGTATGTGGCTGCATTTTCTGAATCAAAAGTGAATGTGTGTTCAGTTGTTTCTCAGTTTAACCTCTGCATCTTAGACTAACCTACAAAGACTGAATGGATTCAGCCTCTGGCTTTTTGACTGTCTGTATTTAGCCTAGGAGACATCTGAAATGGTGCACATCATTAGGCAGTGCATTTATTTTTTTGCTAGTACAAATCTCCAGAACAAAATGTGCATAAAGGATTTAACAAAATACCTAGAGCTAAAGGTAGAAGATTCACTTGAAAAATGTAGTTGAATCTTCTTCCTTAAATAAGGAAGTATCCAACTAGCTCAGCTCAGATTTTTGTTATATTCGTACAGAACAGGACGTTTTTTGTTTGGTTGATCACATGGTTACACTACGGCAATCTGGCCATGCTTTGCATTGATTTTTCTTTTATGCAAGTGGCCTATCCAAACCAATCAGTTCTGCAGTCTAGCCTGTTGTAGCTTCTTAAAGGTTTTGTATCAGTAAAGGCCTGAAGGTTTTTGTTCAGTTTTCCTCCCTGCTCTCCACATTATTCAAAGCAGACGGAAAGAAAAGGTTGGCCTCAGGGCTGAGTGTACATTTGAAAACAGTTTAAATTAATTAAAAAGAAAAAAAAGACCACAAGAATTATCTTCAACAGAACCGATCATTTGCTGGGGGTTATTATTGCTACTGTTTCTGTCTGCCAATAATTGCTTAATCTAGCTGCTAAACAGCAATTTAAACTTTAATTTTATATCAATAATATTCTCTGGAAATCATAAATGGGTAATTCAGAAATTATGCCAACTTCCAGTTTTGATATACAGAAATCTAAGCTACTATATATAGTTTCATAGTTAGTAGGGTCGGAAGGGACCTGAGCAGATCATCAAGTCCAACCCTCTGCCATGGCAGGAAAGAGTACTAGGGTCAAACGACCCCAGCAAGGTGATTGTCAAGCCCTGTCTTAAAGACCCCCAGGGTAGGAGCCAGCACTTCGCTT
>NW_017728912.1:7605339-7623543 GCF_001723895.1 Crocodylus porosus | reverse complement strand
CCCACATCCCCCCACATCTTAGTGTCATCAGCAAATTTGAACAGGGTGCTTTTTACCCCCTCGTCCAAGTCACCGATGAAGATGTTGAATAGTGCGGGCCCGAGGACCGAGCCCTATGGAACCCCACTGCCCACATCCCACATGATTTACAGTGACTGAACACAGCTGAGACATAAGTCTTAAATGCCAAAGCCTTTGTACAAATAAAAGAAAGCAACTCTTGTTAAGATTAAAACTTATTTGTATTTCAACCATACACATTTAAAATTAGTCTATTATTCTACCTAGTTCATATCTTCTCAGTGATTTAGAAAGGCTTATTTGTCACAGCTACCACAAATTGCAGGAAACATGGGAATCATATTATGTCAATTATAGAGAAAAGTAAAGAAGCTAGACCAGTAAGAAGCTCGAGCTGCTGCTCCCATAATAAAATCTTCATGGAGACTAAGGCTTTCCTCCTAAAACTAGGCTCTAACATCACTATAACATTTCTGTAACATGGAAAATATTGATATCCAATGCTTACAATGGAAAATCCACAAACTAAAGAAAAAGCCAGACTATACAGCAACAATTTCTTCCTAAACCTGTGCAAGATTCCATGCAGTTAGTCCAACAAAAGAAATCTTATAAGCAAACCTTCACATACCAGCTTGGAGCTTATCAACGTAGTTACAAAAAATATTAAGTTTATGAAATACCTGAATCTTATGTCTACAGTTTTTACACAAGGGAAAGAAGAGTGGTGTGAGCAGGGACTCTTCTGGGAGGCCACAGCTAGGTTCTTCTAAGCTGCAGAAGGCAATGCTTATATAATGTCAAAAAATTGTTTCCCCTGTTTGTTTATTTTAGATTTAAGCCTCCCAGTTAGAGAGACCAAAATGAGTTTTCCTCTCTGCAATACACATGCAATAACTACTCTTTTGAAAATCCAACATTTAAGGTCATTACGAAAACAACAAAAATTAAATTAGTCAATGGATTTTAATAGCTCTATTTTTGAAGCCCCGAACAGTAACAATGGATCCCATCCATACTTACGTTTCTTTTGTTTTTATGATGTAGCCAACTGAGGAAGTAAGTGAAATACTGGGAGAATATTTATTTGCTAATGTAATATAATTCAAAAATATGTCTAGTATCAATAACATTAGTTGGAATGTGAACATTGGAAGTTCTGTCTGTTCTCAGACTCACAGCTAGGTGAATGTGTGCGAAATACAGATCTGCTTCTCAAATTGCTTAAGAATTATTGCTGCCTAACTTGATCTTAACAAAAAATCCGGCAACTCTAATATTGCCTTTCTAAGCTTACCCTACGTTGCAGTCTATTAGATACACTACCATATTTAGGTCAAAGAAGAGAAATTAAGGGAAAAACAAATTAAAGGGAAAAAATGAGGATATATCTTAAGCAGCCATTCCTTCATAAAAACTTGGTAAAACAAAATTGTGCAAGAATCATGAACTACTAGAAAGGAACAATGCATATAGCACTTGCAAACCCAAGTACATTTTCGTAGATGCTGATATATGATGGCTTTTAAAGTAGGAACCAAATTATACCTACATTAAAAGAAATTTACAGATAGAGCTGAATGGGCAGGGGGAATTATGACATGCCATACTTACAGCTGAAAACAACCAACTCAAAAAAAGTACCAGTGAACTGAACTGAACATTTACTTTTTTAAATACTATTTTTTTAATAAAATGAAAGTGATTGCAAATGAAACAGTCAATGGGCATTAAGTTCAAACATAGCTTTAATAATGAAAGATTTTTAAGTCTAATCTGCAGTTCAGTGCGTAAACAAGATATCCCTCATCAAAGGGCAGAATTGTTGATTTTGTCAGCTACAAGGATTAATTGGTAGGGTATCTGCACAACAGAAACAAATGGTTACGCTGATGACTGTGAATTGCAAACATCCTATATTATATATACAAAAACACACACACACACACACATACACACACAGTTCAATGAAATGCAAACAGGAAGCTATGCAATTAAAATACACTTCCTTTGTTCACAGGAACAACAGTGAAGTTTATTAAAGCAATCTGTTATAACCCTTCCTCCTCCTTTTTCAGATTCTTCTTTCCAGGGATATAGTTCCTCTTTCCTTTTTGTTGGTGTTTCTTCAAGCTTGACAGCAATTTAACTGGCACTGCACCAGAAATACAAGTAGGGCAGTACAAGGTGTTCCTGAGTATGGCTTAGTCTGGTATAAACATCCTATATGAATTAGCCTTCAGGTATTGTAATTTAAATGTTCTTTGTGCCAACCAAGGTAAAAATCTAAATCTATTAACCAGATATTACAATCCATGTGTACGTGCTACCTTTATTTTTTTGCTTTTTGTGTTTGGCCAGGTGGAGGGGTGAGTTGACAGATGGATTAAGGGAAAGGTAGAATGGAATGTATATGTCCCTAGCTATTAAGAGCCATAAAATATGAATATTAGTCTTTTATTTACTAGGTATTGGTAACAGACCTCATAACAGACTTCTTAGTAAAACTTCCTGCCATGCCTTAAAATCTAAGCCATAGAAGAAAGTAGAGTGGAGTTTTAAACGCATGGAAATATTTTTCTTTTTAGGAATATGCACAATAGTTTATGGAGTCAGCAGGAATGTTAGGTAAATATGTAGGGCCAGATCTTCTGCTATTGGACTTTGACAATCTCATTAATATCAAGAGAGCTACAACCACCTACACAAGCTGCATGCAGTTGAAGATCTGACCCTATAGTACTAGTTTCATTCTCAAAGCTCGTTCTCTATCCACTTGAACCCCTTTTTTGTGGCTTTGTGGTATTTTTTTTTTAGACCTTGCTCTAAACTCTACATCTATGATCAAGAAACTTATCAAACTCAGTCAAATCAAAACCAAGTTATTGCATTAGGCAAACTTAATTGTGAGCTACTGTGATACCTGTTTGCTCATAACAGCAAATGCCAGTTTCATTACTTTGAATCAAAACAATACTTCAGTGGCAGGAAAATCATTTTTTTATAGTAGGTACCCAGACTGTTCCTATATAAACGTTAGATTATGACAATAAAACACTTTAAAAAGTAGAAAAGAACCAGTGCTTTTGACTGATGTCTATTTTGTTGTATACCTGGCTTGCTGCAAACTCATTTTTGCTTTGAATTTCATGTGCTTGCCTTTGCAATAGCACGTGTGCTGAAAATGGATGATAAAAGAATTTTAGAACTTACTTGTATAATTTAATAAAAAGAGACAAAAGTCTACTGTAAATAACTTAAAAGCACAAAATTAAAGAGATAGAGAATACAGACACCCTAAAAGACTTATATCCTGGATTTCTCATCTCGTACTGATTTTAAACAGCAACTTGTATGTTTTCATTACAGGGAACATTGGCCGAATACAGGAGAAAAAAGGCAGCTGGTAGCAGAGCTGATTTCTGTCACTTCATAGCCCGGGGTAGGCAATTATTTGGGCCCAGGAGCCATACAGGGAGCTTTGCTGAGCTGTCAGGGGCTTGGTCAGCACCTCCAACCCCCCTCAGCAACATACCAAAACTCTCTATGGAGCTTTTGGAGGGTGAGGAGCAATGTTTGAGAGTGGGAGGGGTGGGTGAGGGCAGAATCATGAGGCCAGGGTGTGGGGCAGACAGCCCAGGCTTGGGTCCCAGGTGAAGCTGCGATCTGCTTCCTTCACAGCTGTACAGAGAGAGGGTACAAGGGGTGCTTGTGTGTGCGTGTCTGGGGGGCGGGCTGCCTGGGTGCTAGGTCCTGTGACTCAGCCAGAGATGAGGAGAGTAGGGGGTGGGGGGGGAGCACGCAACAGAGCTTGTCCAGGTGGTGCGGTCCATGGCTTCCCCTGCAGCACTCCACATGAAGCCATGCCCTGCCCAGGCAGCCTGCACCCACCGGCCTAGCCCTGCACCCTGTTCCCTGCGCTTCTCTATGCCCTTTGCCTCCAGCAGGAGCTACCTGGCTGAAGCTTCCCCCTGCCTACTCACCCAGGGTGGCACAGCAGGGGCAGGAGCCACCACTGGAGGCAAGGGGAGCAGAGCAGAACCCAGCTGACTGCAGCCACACTGATAACAGCTCCACTGGAAGCTGTGTGCACTGGCTGGGGCCTGGTCTGGTGGAGCTGCTTTGTTCCCCTTGCTTCCAGCTGCAGCTCCTCCTCCTGCTGCCCCACTCTGAATAGCAGGAGAGATTCAGCTGGGCAGCTCCTGCCTCAGTGAGCCAGGCTCTGGCTCCAGCTTCCAGCTGCACCCACTCCACTCACTTGCAGGTGGCTGCTCATTGTGCACACATGCTTCTGTTATGCTTGCAGAGGATTTTTGATAGAGATATGGTAAGGTGGGAAAGTGGAGGAGAAGAAGGGGAAGGAGACAACCAATACAACCTTACACAACAAACTCTGACAGTCGGTGCTTTGGTGAAACTTTCTGGAAAATATGAGCTTAATCCTTTTAGTAAGAAGCTGTTCTAGCACTGGGGTACTGCTTGTCTGGATGTTGCCAGGGCTATGAGCCCTTCTTTTCACATCTTTGTCCACAGGCATGTCTCAGAAAGCTTTTCCCTCTTCCTTTGGGCTAGGGACAGAACGATTTATGTGATCAGAAACCAGTTTAAACCTGTAGCTGAACAGAAGTTCAGCAAATATAAACTGGTTTCCAAATGGCTGAACTCAGTTTAAGATCAGCCTGAATGGATGTAGTATCAGTCTTAACTGATTTAGGTTAATCTGGTCTATGGAACATGTCGCAGATCCCCTCCCAACTCAATTACGTCACAGTCCTTCATATCCCAGGAGCCTGTGCAGGGGGGCAGGCTAGCCTCTGCCAGTGCTTCTCTGCTCTACCCAGCTGGGCTGGCTCTGCCCCATGCGGTCACAGAGCAGGACATGGGGGCAGGAAGTAGGGGAAAGGAGACCCAACCTAGCCTGGTCTCCTCCCCCTTCAGCTGGGGCCAGTCCAACTGGGAGTGGCCCCAAGCCATGAGGGTCCTCCATCTCCTCCAGGCCAGCTGCACAGCCC
Organism: Crocodylus porosus; assembly: GCF_001723895.1. Taxonomy (NCBI): domain Eukaryota; kingdom Metazoa; phylum Chordata; order Crocodylia; family Crocodylidae; genus Crocodylus; species Crocodylus porosus. The sequence continues at coordinate 7,618,510 of NW_017728912.1, read as the reverse complement.
TGCCCCTTGACAGTCTCTGCCTCCAACCTGAAGCGGGGAGGCAGGAACAGAGCCCTCCTGCCACATGGCCTTGGCTCTGGGCCAGCATGGGAGGCGCCTGCACGGTGGAGAGGCTTCCCCTGCCCTGCTACCGAACACTCCTGTTCCTGCTGTCCAGCACAAGTCTCTGGGCTGCCTGCCATGTCTTGCTGGCTACAACTGGGACAGGGCTCTGGCAGGATGCATGAGGTGGCCCAGGGGGCTTACACCAGGCAGTGGCAGGGACAGGAGCACTCCATACAGGGAAGGATCAGGCTCCACTGCCTGACGCAAGTCTCCCAGGCTGCCTGGCATGTTCTCCTGGAGCCCAGTACCAGTGGCAGCTAGCAAGATATGCCAGGAGACCCAGGAGGCTCATGCTGGGCAGTGGAGCATGATCCTTCCCTATATGGAGTGCTCCTATCCCTGCCACCACTCACTGCAAGCCTCCTGGGTCACCCAACAGGTCCTGCCAGCTGCTGTTGGTGCCAGGCTCTAGAGGGACATGCTGGGAGGCCCAGGGGCTTGTGCCAGGTGGCGAGACATGGCCCTGCCCTTTATGGGTCGTCAACATCCCTGCAGCCTGGCGCAAGCTCCCCAGGTCATTCAGCACAGCCCTCCAGAGCCCAGGACCTTGCCCCCCCTGCAGCTCAGGCAGATCCCAGGCTTGCTGGGGGAAATCCCCAGAGGCCTAGGGCTCTTCCCACATGGGCAGATGCCTGGCTCAGGACCAGCATGGGACAGAGGACTGTTTCTCCCCCCTGTGGGGGGACAGCAGGGTGTTGGGGGGGATGTGCCAGCCAGTCGATCAGGGATGGCCCAGTAATGGTTGGCAGGCTGGGAGGCATGCTAGAGCACGCCCTGCCTTTTGGCCTCTACCAGTGCAGGCTTCTGCCTGTCTTTCCCAACTCAGAAGTAAATGTCTATTCTGTTCATTATCAGTTCAATCTACGCAGCTTAGGAAAAGACTGAATTGACTCCATCTTGGGCTTTTTGACGGTCTGTACATAGCCCGAATGACTGGAGGAAAACATTCTAAGCTATCCTCTTTCCAGCTCTCAGAGAAACAGCTCATCCTCTCTACTGCTAGGTGGATTATACTCACACTACCTCTTCCCGAAGCTGAAGTAGGACCTAGGTGCTAAGATGATCAACAGAGTCAAGATGATAGCATATGCAATATCAGAGCTTTAGGATTAAGTAGGGAGTTTATGGATTGTTCATTTGGATTTTATGCACCTAACCAGCAACTAAATTGTACTTAAGGTGTCTAAATGTCTTCTTTGGATCTCACCCATACTTCCTTAAATTTTTTTTTATGGGATTCACCTCATGTATCCTGAACAATGATATTCTGAAAACATCTTGACTGCCAGCTATTTCCTCACCTTCCATCCACTGGTGCCAAACATACATCCTCAGAGCTCATAAAAGTGAGTAGGAAGATGGTGGTCCCACCTTACCTTTATTGGATAGAATCTAAATCTTTTTCTTTCCAGTCCACCCACGCAAAAAAAATTCATTCACAATGACAGAAATTAATAGTTTCGATGTATCATTCCAAGAGAAACTTAAAAGGTACATGTGGGGTGATCAGCACCTTAGTCTTGCTATTTTGTAATCTTATGTGGTTCCCCATTCTAAAACAATCTGTACATAAAAATATTGTAACTTGATGTTGAGCTAAATGCACCTTCAATGAATACTAAAGCAAGAGTGGGCAACCCCTGGCACAGGTGCCAGAGCATGGTTTGTGAAAGCAATTTGCTCAGCACGCGCAACTCGGGGTATATGGTGAGGAAAGGGCCACAAGGATCACGCCTTTTGTGGCTCCCCCACCATCTGCCCTGACACACCAACATCTTACAAGTTGAGGTTGCAGGTGTTTTTGGCACTGCCCAAAAACGCTGCTGACCCCTGTACTAGAGTTATCTGTAAGGTCAGGTCTAAATAACTTTGGTCATGGACAAAACATTAATATTGTCCACCAAGCATCTTCTCTCACAAATTTACTTGAAAATACAAGTATCTGTCATGATATCTTAAAAGATGCAATTCAGAGTCTAATCTTAGGAAGTCAGAGATCTGTAAGATGCAGAACATGCTCAGCTGTAAATGACCTAAATGGGAGCACTCAGAATCTTCAGAATTGGGACATTACAGCTGAAACTTTCCTGCTTCAAAATGAACCATCTGAGATTCAGGTACTAGGGTGACTACAGGAGCAAGACGTTTACAAGTTTAAACCAAATGCAAAAATGCATTTTCCCCATATATGAAAACTTATGGTGCAGGATATACAATGTGAAAGGGATCTTCTTTCCTATGATTCATCCACATTTCCCCTGAAATTTTTCTTTGTGTCCTCAACCAGTCTCAGCCTTACATCATTTCTGACCACCGCATAGGCTTGATTCAGCGTCCAGATTAAATTTAACTGAAGAGCCCATTAGAAGATTGACCTGTTTAAGAATTGCAAGTATAAAGACTTTGTATCACTTTGTTCTTTATCCCAACCTCTCCCATCTTTAGAGTGCATGCTTCACTGGGAAGGTAATTTCATTTGTTCAACTACTTATGCCCATTATCTGCTGTTGTGTTGTTCACAACATAATCCTCTATTATTAGCAAGTTGGCTTCTTTCATATGGTTAGAAGGCATTTATTTAGAAGTTCAGATTTAAAAATAAAAAAATCCATCACATTAAAATAAAGCAGCCCTTTGTATTTTGGAATGAATATGCAAACTGCTTGACCATGTGCATTGCTGCAAAGTTTCTTTTTTGGCACCAAATTATCTTTCATGTGAGCCACAGTGAAACTTGGTTGGCGTTTTGTTTTGCATGTTCTACGTTTACTCTGGGAGTTACTGGAAAGAAAGAAAGGTACTTTTACATCAATTCTTCAGCTTCAACTGAGTACAAATGAAAGATTTATGTCTCTCTCTCGTTACTATTGTTTCCTATAAGCATAGAAACTGATATTCCATACAGATGATGCCAGCCGTTTCTCTCATGCCACCAACTGCTCTTCATTTATTTAAAAATAAACTCTCTTATAAACTCATTTTTCATTAACATACCTGTCCAAAGGAGACATCATTGGTATCATTTCTAACCAGATCTAAGTTAAAACAATCCATGTGCCACTTAAAGTGCTGCTCACTGTCTTCTTTGCAGCTCTTGCCTTCTAAATTTAAATACACATGTTATTTTGTGTTGGGGCTCAGGTAATGAATGGCAACTTCCTCGCCCTTTGATTTTTCCCCCTTATTTATCCAACTATTTTCTTAAATGTTATTTTAACTGCAGAAACGATGGTCTCTGTCCCCACTGTTCTCCATTCACAAATCAAATTCCAAGCACTGAAACTTCAGGTAATTCCTTTCCTTATTTAGGCTGTGAAGAAAAATGGTAAGTCCATTTTTTTCCAAATTCAAACCTACAGAAAACATCATTCTTTATATTTGTAAAAGTAGTAGTTCCTCCTCCTGTATGCCAATATGTGTTCCAGCTACATCCCCGCTTCTTTGAGACCATACAATTTCAGTATTACAGGATAAGTAAAATGATAGCAGGTATTTTGTTTTTATTTCCACTAGCGCTTTGGGGGCTTTGGCTGTTTGTATTTTCTATTACAGTGCTGTAAGAGTGATGTTGTAGCTGTGATGGTCCAGAAATTATGTGAGAGGCAAAGATTTCTTAGGGTTATATTTTTTATTGGACAAACTATGTAGCTGGGATAAAGTTAGACTAGAGAAAATAGGAAATGATTAAGAAAACCTCACTTGAACCATGTCTGACCAGGAAAGTAAGCTCTTATTAAGGCCTGTCATATATTTCAAGACTTCATGGAAGAAAATGAGTGAGATTTAAGGAACTTAGGTTAACTAGCAAGTGATTTTTTAAAAAGTTATGGGTTCTGACTTTAAAATGTTGGTTTTGACTGCAGGAAGTATAGTTAAAAATAAATCGTATAAACTACTGAAAGTTGTGCCTAGAACACCTTGGTCTGGGGCACTAGAATGAAAACCACCCTAGGAAATGTTATGACTAAATTGCCATATAATATAGTGATTTTTTTTTTCTAAACAGAACTTTTAGGAACTTTGGAAAGCTGGCCTAAAACCTTGCTTATGTATATCACATTAACACAGAAACACCAAAAAATGGTTTATAAGCACAAATTCTTTTGTAACTAGAGATGCTGTTACATTAACCCTTGTTAAAAGGTAAAAATGCTGAAAATAACTTTGTGAAAGATTAGGTAATTTACGATCCTTTTTTGCTTTTTTTTTTTTTTATTAGATCCAATGAGTACTTCTCAATTTCTCCTCCCTGATACTGCTAGAAGCTTCAGCGATGTCAAGACGGAAATAACGTAAGCACTATTTATTCTTCTCATTGTTTCCTATGGCTTTGTTGTGTCCAGGGGCAGCAGCCCTGAGGATCTTTAACAGAACTTCCTAGAAGAGAACTGTGATTGAAGGGACCAACTCCCCACCAGAAATATGAAGCATCAAGGGAGACAATAAGTCAACCTAAGAACATGACAAGGCAGATAGTTGGTTACTACAGACCTTTCATGAGAGAAAACAGACCTTCCTTGTGAATGACTTGTTCCTAGCAGCTGCATGAAAAATTTGCCTGTGTTCTTGACAGAAGGAGGAATGCCTTAGGGAGGAGTGGAGGAAGAAGCCAGAGAAGTCTCTTTGGGGTGGGAGGGAATGCTTTTCTGTGTTGGTTCCTGACTCCTAGAATGCTTTATTCTTCTTCTAACCATCCTTGGCATGGGAGAGGAAGCCAATCTTACTATTTAAAAAAAGTTCTAAGTATGACTTTATACCACTTGTACTTTAAGCTGTATCTATAGGAGTTCACTTGAGACACCGTAGGAGCTACAAGCACATATATACTGAGTATAAACATGAGGCTGCACTAGGGAATGACATAAGAGGTTACGGTCATTTTTTAAACCAAACTTCTCCACAACTTAGGAGTGCTCAGATATAGGGTTTGGCTTAGACCCATATTGCTGAGTTACTAAATACTTAACATATGACTGACCCCCCCAAGGGTGTTTTTTGATTTTTGCACTTCACTTAGAAGGGGAAGGAAGAAACTTCACAATTCACTTATGGATCTTGCTCTCGCAAGTTATGTCCCACTCCTTTCACTGTAAAGCTGTAAAAATAAATACATTTTGTTCTCTCTCTTTTATATATCTGTTATATATTCATTAAGAGGTACAAATTGTAAGTGGTAAGAAAAAGATACAAATATCAGATATGAAAAATGCCAAGCATAAAGTCTCTATGCATGCTAGACTGTTTTACTTCAGCTCATTCTGGGATAGAGCAAGACACCTCTATGAGAAGTTCCCTATTTATACAGCATATTAACAGTCACAAAAACAAGTATTTCCCATTTTATCGGTAAACAAAGGATAGAACAGTAGATATGGGAACTTGCCATTCAGCAGCGGAAACTATTTGTAAAGCTGGGAAACTGGAGACACCAGGAAGAAAAGGCTTAATGAAACGGGGCAGAGTCTGTGCCAACCGTCAGATTTTTTACATGTACTTCCAAGTAACACTTACTGAGAAGTTCTCTCTGTACTGCTCTGTCACAATTGCAACACTTCTTTGAATGATGCAAAATAAAGATAATATGATCATAACTCATGTTATGATAAATGCTACTGTAAAAATAGTTTATTCCTGCTACTAGTCTTTAGATGCAATCAGTGATTGATTAAGTAATTTAAGGTTTGATTTCATATAAAGCCACAGCCAGGGGACAGTTTCTTTTCTGTAATCATCAGCTAAATTACAGGAACCTTCCATTACTGCTTTGGATAAGCTAGATCTAACAGGATCTCCCCAGAAATGTTTTCAATTAAACGATCCTTTCTCCAGCACTTGCACTCTGGAGAGAGGGTAGTTTAACATACATATTTCTTAATTGTTTTTAACCTTTTCAGAGGCTTAAAATTTAGACAAATTTGGATGAATTCTCACAAGAATGGCAAATGTCATATCACTGACAGCAAAGTGATGATGACAAGTCTGCTCCAAAGCATGGAGTTCCCCAACAAAACGGATGTAACATTTTTTTTTTAAAGAGAGAAAAACAACATATTTTTCCTGGTTTTATTCTCAGGCAGACCTCTAGCAAGGACAATTTTAGCCTGATCAATCAAAAGGAAATGAAAATGAGATCCTATAATAGAAAGCTTTAGGTAACCTTAACTACAGATTGCCTACAGTGCTAGTTATGTCTATAAAACCACAAATGCAGTGCTAGTTATGCCTATAATAACAGTGTTAGTAGTGTCTACTTACAGGTGGCTGATACTTTCCATCATTAGACTCAGACCCCTCTAACACCACAACCACTAAGCACCTCAACAAATAAACCTGGTACTTTTAATATAGATACATATAAACAAACCTGGTATGTTTAATATATTCATCCCCTCCCCTGAATCCCAGATATCAAATAAGGCATTTTAAGGGGAAATAAAAAATTCTTCCTGAACACTGTACATGACTGGCAGAAGCATGGGATTAATACAGCATAATACAGTGCAATGAGTATTCTACACATATGAATAATTCAGAGCCAGGACTAACAAGGAAAGGAAACCTAATCCAGAAAGAGCTATCACAACTACTAAGCCTAGCAACTGCACAAACACTACTGTAGTATGCCCTAAAATATAAACCTAAGAATTTCTTCAAAGCACAAACTCATAATATGTAACTTGGGATATTGCAAGCCCATCACCCCAGCACAGAACTGCAACACTCAACATCCTCTGTCTTGTACTGAGACTACTTTTTCTAGTTTTAGTTTCAGCCTCCAAATCTGACCCCTTTGTGGAAAGATATTTTCTAGAAAGAAAATGTGTAGTGTTCCCTCAAAGAGTTCCCCACATTGTTTTGTAGTTCTTTGTCCTTTACATAGAATAGGCTAATGATCATACCTCCAAATAGGAAAGATCTTCAGAGATCAGCAGGAAGCTGAGTTCAGCTGTCCAGAGGACCCATACCGTCTCACCACTTTTGTCACTTTTCACTATCTCTCCCACAATATAATTTCAGCGGGGTCATCTTACCTCTGCTCCCCCTTTGACCAGGGCTATTCTTGAAACTGCTCCTGGAATAGCGACTTCATGTTGGATTATCTTTCTGGCAAATCACCAAGGAAGTGCACATAAAGAAAGGGCACTGTATTCTCACATATATTTGTCTTCACAATTTCCTTCACTTACGTGAACTGATCTTAATTAAAGTTGTATTTTTTTTTCAAAGATAGCTCTATGTTTTCACTCCTGAGCCATTTGGAGAATAGAAATTATTTTACCTCTGCTCCTGAATACTTGTGTGTGTGCTGAACGAGGTCCTTCAAGCAGACTTCATCACTGATGGGCATTGATTGAAACTGAAGTTTAAAAATCTCTTGACGAGTGGTTTCATCTGGCAAGGGGATGTAGATGATTCTGTCAAGTCGTCCAGGTCTCATCAAAGCCTGTTATGAGAACAGCATACAAATCAGACAACAAAATATGGAACAAGTCAACAATAAGATAATTTCTCTCTTTCCCACTAACAGTTAGGTCATAAATAGACAGTGTTATTCTCAGATGTTAGAGCTTTCCAGTAAATGAAAAGAAACCGATCCTAGCTATTGAAATTATATGAGTTACCATTTTTAAGAAGCAGAACATTTTCCTAAAAATTTCAGACTTGTTTAATTGAAGCTGGAAAGTTAAAACTTAGCTTATGAGCCATTGTCTTTTTTCCCCACATCTCCTCTTCAGTTAAGAGTACATCAGTAAAGACAGAAAATATAAATAATACATAAATTTACTATTTTACATTGTGGTATGATCTTGCTAGCTCTTTAAAAATTTATAGCAAGAAAAGGTATCCTTTCACTTTTTATTACTTAGAAAAGGTAATGGTGAGCAGTACCATCCAATGGCTTTGAATTTTAACTGAGAAATTGATTTCAAGAACTATAGGTTAGTGTATTTGACTATCAATGTAAGTTGCTCTGAGAGGAATGTTTTCCTGATGTGCTACAAAGCAACTTAAAATTAAACAATGGAAAATAGTTACAAGTTGCACCCCTAATTTTGCAGTCTTATGCATATGCATAACTATGAATTTCTAATAGCCATTTTGTGCTCAGTAGAACTACTCATAGCATGTAAAGCTAGGAGTGCTCTTCAGTCTTTGCAAGAGCATAAGAACATGTGGTGCAATGGCACAATAAACTAAGGCAATAGTAACACCAAAATATATAAATGCATAAAAGATAAAATATAAATAAGAACAGAAAAAAGGAAAATAAACCCCATCCCTAACTACAAACTGAAAAATATCCATATAAAATAAATAAAGCCTCCCACCCCACAATTTAAGTATCCTGTTTTTTTCTAAAGGCAAAAAAAAAAGTCCAAGTCTTTTATGTAAAATTTCTAAGCTGAATAATGGCCCAAATTCTGAGGCCCTCATTCAAGCAAAACTCATATGGGAGGCAATGGGAATTCTGTCTGTGTCAGGACCTCTGCATTATGTTATAAGGAAGTCAAAAATATTTTGGAAGCCAACTCTTTAAACATTTGAGGTGAAAGGGAATCATTTCTATGTTTTTAGAAAAGTCTTCCATATTTTTGGAAATTGTTTATTTTTTTTTTTTAAAGTTTCATTAGCTCATAAAGAACATCCATTTCAGGGAAACATATAACCCAAGTGCATGCAAATACTATTTAAAATACATTTTTAACTGAACCATGTTTATAAGTTTCAGTATATAACCTAAATTGTTTTTATGTTATGGTTCTCCCTTGGGCAGTGTGGTTTGAGTTCCAGATGACTTGAGATACTGCACGGTTGTCCTGGGCTGTCAGCCAGTAAGTCTTTTCCCAGCCTAATCATGTCAGTGAAAGTCATAGTGAAAAAAATAGTAGGAAAGAGCCTTCCTTCCTACACAGCATTGATCAAGTTAACACCCTTCCTAGAGTTTCTTTAAAAAGACTGCTATGATGCTTCAGGCTGGAAAAATGTACCCTGAATGTTAAGAGATGTCCTGTTATTTTTAAAACAAACCATGACAATTCTCAACTACAGAAAGTGTACTAGAGTACATTGTACCCCATCTAGCTATCCACAGGAGCACCCATGGCTTCACTTAGGGACTCAACAAGCTAAAGAGACAATGCTGCATGTTTTATACTCCAGCATCTAAATCATTTATATTAGGGCACTTCCATGTTCTGCCAACACATTTGAAGGAAGAACGTGCATATTTCACGACTAGGCTGCGAGGGGTGGCATCATACTGCAACTGTATTTCTTCTGTTCTTAAGAAAATGCCTATAACTAATCCTATCACCTACCAAAAACAGAGAATGTTCACACGAGTTCAATGGTGTACTTCACTTAAATCAGGGCAGATTTAAATTAGGAAGCCTACTTAATTAGGACATTTCCTAGGAAGACAATTTAGCTGAAAGCCCAATGCTGCTGATACAGTTAGTAAAATCTTCCGGCTTCAAGGGGATTCAGTCATCTGGTACCAACTAGGAAAGTGGTACTAATTTAGTAGATGTTAAGAGTTATGAACCCCAAAAAATGACAAAGCCAGTAGGGAAATACAGATTGCCCAAGCGAGGGACTAACATAGGAGGGATGGGGGGTGAGGAGGGGAACGCAGCTAGGTTACAGAAAATACAATGTTAGCCAACTAAGGCACTAAATTCTAAGATGTGGTATTTTAAAACAGGAGAAGAACTACTTCACAAAGTTCAAAATGGAATACAGAGACTATAACATTAATGCTATAACATTAACATTATAGTTAATATTAATCCATTAAAGTTCAAAATGGAATCCAGAGATGATAACATTTTTCACTTGGTCTTCACAGAATGCTTGAATGGTTGTGTTTTCAAAGAAACCTTGAGGCCCATCTGACGTGCAGTTAGGGCCTACCAGCTTTTCTGGCCAACAACATACCATCATGTCTGGCTGCCTTTGACACACATAGCCTGAATGACTGTGCTAGACTAATTGGCACAAGTCTAGGGCTTGATCTTAGGTTTCTGGAGCTGCAATGAAATCCCTTCAGTGCTCCATCACTCCTAAATGGTGGCTCAAGCAAAAAATACTGACACATTTTGATAAACTCTTTACCATATTTTCTACTTAAAAGGCAAAGTATTGTTAAATTTGTATTTCTGTAGTGCTTAAAGGCCTCAGCTAGGACAGTGCCCCATTGTACTAAGAAGCATACAAAAGTGAAAGCTAGTTTGAGCTCTGAAGAACTGGCAGCTTAAACTGACAAGACAGACAAATGGCAGTGCTGCTGTAATCCCTGTTTTAGAGAGGAGGAACTGTGTTACAGAGTGATTAACAGTCAAAATCTTTTCTGCATTTTTTCTCTGCATGAGACCACAGGAGTAGGTGACCCACAGAGTACATTCGCCAAGTCTGAGGCCTGAAAAATTCTACCCCAATCTCCTAATCTCAGCTCATATCATCTCTAAACTACAAAAAATAGCTGTGGCAAGAGGTTTCAGTATTGAGCCCTGATTTCAGAAGAATGAAGGCCTGAAAAGGCAGGTACTTACTACCTCTGCACTTCATGAGATGGGGGCTATGAATCTCACCTGCCTCCCAAAAATCTTACTTTATCCAATATCACGTTCCAAAAAATCATCTATCCAGCTGACTGGTGATATAGAACACAAACTTAAAGCCTTGTTACACATTGGAACCATACTTGCATATGAGAAAGAAGAAAAGGGCCACAGACAGGCGATCATTTCTACTGGTAAGAATTTCTCTGAAACTGTTACTGGTAGAAAAATAGCCCAGGAGCTGGAGTGTACATGTATTCCAGTCCTCTGGACAGGGACCTACACAGGCAAGCTCTCCAGCCAGGTACCACTAGAGGGGCTGCTTTCTGGCCACCCCCATCCTTAGGGAAGCCCATTAATTGATAACGTATTCTGTCCCCAAGCTGGGAGGGGGACAGAGTGCCAATATGCAGCCTCCCAGCTTTGAACAGTCTTGTGTTCAGCAATGCATGGATTGAGGGGTAGGGACAACCTCCCTGACCCTGTCTCCTTGGCATTTAAAGCCCATGGGGTCACGAGCTGTGGTGGAGGGGGAAAGGGGTTGTGATTTAAAGCCAGCGAGGCTGAGAACTGGGGCAGCACTAGCTTCCCCAACCTGAGTTCCCAAACCCAAGAGCTTTGACATCTTTGCCTGTGCCACTCAGCTTGGCAGTGGGGGCAAAGGAAAGCCGGACAGGGCTAGAAATTGGGTTTGGGAACAGCCTCCCAGAGACTGGGTCCAAATCCTGAGTCCTTTGCAATCCCTACCCCTGCTGCCCCACTGGGCAGAGCGGTGAGGATAGCAAGGGGAAGCTGACAGCCGCCAGCTTTGAATATGCTGCCCGAGAGATAGCTTCCCCGTGCAATTTAAGAACCAATGCCCACAGCCCCCAATAGCAGACCTGAGGGACAATAGGGCCGAACCACCCACCTCTGACTAAATGCTAAGGAGAAGCTCATACACTGAACATCACTGCCTTTGTTAAAAACAACACAATTCGTGGATACGAATGGTGAAATTTACTTTAGGATACATCTGTGAATTCTCATGAGACACCAAATATATCCAAAGTATAAATTCATTAGTTTGGTGGACAGAGATGTAAGAGTGCTTCTGTGTCCTACTACGAAATTTTCATCAACATTCCCAACATCATTTACAAATATAATTTAAAACTGATGGCATAATGATTAAAAAGTCTGCATCTCTTTACTCCCCGGCCTGCTTTTCCTCTATAACAGAGGTTCTCAGATTGTGCTCTGTGGACCAAACTCCGTTCAGGTGGTGGTCCGCAGAAAGCCTGTGGAATAATCGAGAATATCTGTACTTGGCCCTGCACTTAATTTATTTTTTCTGATGACGGAGATTAAGTGGTCCGCTGAGACCCTCAGCAATTTTCAAGTGGTCCAAGAAAAGAAAAAGTTTGAGAACCACGGCTCTATAAGATTATCTTTCCCCACTTCTAAATCTTGATAATCCCTCTCATTTTATTTTTTTTAAACTCTATAATCTGCTCAGCAATAACACAGACTTAAGGCTAGGACACTTCTTGAAGCCGTTCTTATGGTAAAACATGATCAGCGGTTACACTGTGTTCTCTACAAAGCTAACTCAACGTCACATGTAAATCTTTACAATAGAAACTATCTACATCTATGTTTAATATAGTTCAGCAGTCCATTGGAAGGGAATGATTCCTTACCCTATAGCAACTGTGGAAGTAAAACATTTCTGACACACACCGAATGTACTCAGCTAGATTACTATTATTCTGAATTGCCAATATGATGATTTTTTTTTCTATTTGTAAGAGTACAAAGAGACTCCTACTCTGCAAAGAAAATTCTTTAAAACAGTACACAGCAGTCTCCATGAGTCTTCTTCATCTGCCCAGTATCCAGTTTGTCAGATGCAACAACTATGCATGCTGTGGTGCAGTATCAGACTGGGATTCTGTGGGTATGTCTACACTATATGTTTACTGCAGTTGTTGCCCTGTGGGGTCAGGCTAATTCTCAGGATCTTAATATTGCGCTGTTAGACAGGAGGGCATGACACAATTGCACATATACAAACACACAAATCAATTAGGTGCATACATACGCACACTACCAGGTCAGGCACATACACATCCAAACCAGCCTAGGCACATGCATACCTATCACCAATTCAAGCACATACACTATACACCACAAAAGTTAGACACAGATCACTAATTCGTATATCATGCACACAATGACATATATATATACATACACACACACACACACACACACACTAGTTCACACACATACAACTCACCTACACATACACACAGGTAAGTTCCTAATTTGGATGGTACAGTGTGTGTGTGTGTGCGTGCTTGGGGTACCTGGGACACTTGGGGGAAGGTGCAGGTGAGAGAGAGAGTTAAAGTGCAGGGAGTGAAAGTTGCCAGAACCGGGATTAGAACTGGTAGACTACAGATAAGCTGGCTGAGGAACTGAGGCTGGGGTTTACTTAAGGTAGACTGGGGCTGGAAATT
>NW_017728912.1:7574891-7604764 GCF_001723895.1 Crocodylus porosus | reverse complement strand
CTTTTGTCTTTCAAATCCTGGGTTCTTGTCTCTGTTCCTGGGTGAGGTCCATGGTTCCTGGATGAATCAATGTGAGGTGATGGCCTGGTCATTACAGGCCACTCAGTAGAGGCCTGCTACCATTGTATTTCAATCATTCCCAATCACTCTCATTCATCCGGGAACCAATTTACATGGGAGGGGTACATGAATCATACAGCTGCAACACAGGGGAAGCCTGGACAGAGGACACAATATGGAGGCTTGACATACAAAATGGAAACTTGACATGACTTACGCTAACTTACATATATAGGCCTAAAACAGTAATCACACAATAGAAAAACAGTACAAACATAATTATTATCACTTATAGAACAGTGGGTATCGATATCAAAATAGCAGGGAACTTATTTGCAAAAAAGGGAGAGAAAAATAAAACTTACTACCTAAAATAAAATGGTAAAGCTTATCCTACATCTTAGCTTACTTATACTTATCTATAGGGAATAGAGAGGGAGAGAAAAAGTCAGGTTGGGGAAGGAAGGGAATGCATTTTAAAATAAATAAAAAAAGAAAAACTGGGGGTTTGCTACACAGTTGCCTAATTAGCTGTGCAGTAAATGTTGGCATCTATATGTGCAGCCCTATTAGCCCCCAGGAAACTAATAAATTCCCAAGTAGGTTAGTACTTGTAAATACAATCCTGCTGCAGAGTTTTTTTGTTCGCGGCAACGTATATGCAGACGTTGATCTGGCTGGCTGGGGCAGAAGGGTGCTTCAGTATGGGGGCTGCCTGCTTGACAGCACGTTGGGCTGGCAGGCTGACACCCTGAGCCCCCTGCCAGCTGGGGCTGCTTCAACCAAGCTCGATGTTCTACTGTCCCAGGTGCACATGTAAACCACGGCACTGGGAGCAATACAATCTGGCGTGATATGTGCTGGAGTTTATTGCTGTACATTAATAGTCACGTGTAGATGCAGCCTGTGTTATTAGGCCTGGACAAGACAGAAGGCAAATGAAGACCAAGGGATCTTTGCAGCAGATCTGATAACCAAATATATCCACCTTTATGGAGTTATCACAATTTCTAAGCCATCTCATTTTTTATATTATTCTGGAAATCAGGGGGGATAGGTGGAAATGCATTTTTAACACTTGGTTGCATCCATCATGGTGAGCAAGACTATGGTGGGCATCCTCCACTGACAGACTATCAGGTGTGAAATGGATTTCCACTTATTGGTTAACCAATTTCTGCTCAGAAAGTCCACTAGGCTGTCGCTGATCACTGGAAAATGTAGAGCCAGTGAGATCACCCCATGCTGATAACACTATAAACTACCATGAAGCTGGTGAACAGCCTCAGTGAGACTAACAGACAAAACCTTATCTTGATAATGAGCCGCATTATGAATATCAGGTACTTCTTATGGGCCGAATGAACAGCAATATGTCAGTGTGCATCTTACAACTCAAGAGTGGGAGCAAGAAAGATTGTCTTGAACCTGACAGTATATAAGTTGCCGAGTTTCCTTAGCTCCTGGATGAAGTCCCCTTTTTTCTATTTGGATTGAGTAAATATTGGGAGTAGAGGCTTTTTCCCTGAACAGAGAAGGGAAAGGTTATATGTAGGACACACAGAGTGGAATTCCATGGAGTAGCCATGGGCACTGAACTCCAATGTCTACCTGTCTAATGCCCGGATACACTATACCTCAGGGGTTAATAGTATCTCATTAATAGAGGTCATCCTGGCTATACAAAAAGCTGACAATATGTCAAACTTGTAGGACATTTTGGATACGAATATAATGGCAGTGTTTAGAGTACCAACATGAAGAAGAACTTCTGCACTACCCTAAGGTTGTCCAATGCTAATACCAATGCTGAGAATCTTGCTCTATCCACTGACACTAGACAGAGAACTATAGGTGAGATGTGGCATTGGGGTAGTTGTGCCCCTGGATCCTGGCCCTCTTGACGCACTGGCACTGGATATCTAGCTAGGAGGCCACTGGAGCTGGAGTAGGCCCCAAAACTCCCCACTAGAACCATCTTTTACTATCCTCTGAAGTTTCCTTTATAGATATAGGTGACCTTCAGGCTGTTAACTGGACCAATGCCAGTCGTGACAGCTAGTTTCTGTAGAATTCTGCAAGTGTCTGGGGGTACTGCGCACAGATCTGAGGTGTGTTTCTCTGCTAGACAACAGGCAACAGGCTTGCCCCCGTAATGTTAAGGACTTTGTCCCTTGTCCCTAACCTCTATAATGTAACTTTTTATGTAATTAGTTTCCCTAATTCAGGGGAAAAATACTTAAAGTTGTAACACTCAGGCAAATTACTTATGGTTCCTGCTAAGAACAGACGTACTAATTCCTAAACTAAAATTAACCTTAGGGGTCCATTAATTTTTTTAAGCATCTGTCATTAGTTAGCTTGTCAGAATAATGTTTAGCCACAGCAAGAAGTATATTGTCAGGCAAAGCAGAATTAAAAAGACACTGCCAGTAGTATGCTAATTAGATAAGCAGAGAGGTTTTTGTGAGACTGGAACATAAAAGCTTAGCCAGTTACACATTTCTACTGCCACAGCCTACTGACTTCTTTCTGACTAAATCCTAGAGCAACTCAGTTCCTCAGTACTACTACATACAACCTGACATTTGAAAAAAAATAATATTACACTGGGAGCCCAGCAAAATTTGACATAATTTTTCTCTAGCAAAATGAAAACTGCACAAGTAGAGTAGAGACAGTAGACAATAGAAATTAGTTCAGACAATTGGTACTGAATGTTCCCTGTTGCAATAAATCTTCACAAATGGAAACGTGCTTTTATACTAAATAGGGATATTTTTATTTTAAATAAAACCCCTTAATACAGAAACTACAGAATGTTTCAAAAGGTAGTTTAGTCCAGTCCCAGGAGTCCCTTGTGATCAGACCTGAAACAATAGGAAGAGAACTGGAAGGAACAGAACAATTTATGATTCAACTCTTCAGATCTAAACCAAGATGATCTGTAACTGAAGCTGCTACTGACAAAACAGTCTTGAAAACTATGGTACCATACATACATCATGAATTCTAAATTTATTAATGTAATTATTCAACTTTCATCACCACAGTATGAGATTCTTTAAAGTAATTAAAAACAAGCACCCTGTAGCCAATACAAAAAAGCTTCATTGTCTGATAGTTTGTGGTATCTTTTCTGTTTCTTTATTTGTAGAGGAAATACTCTGAATGAAGAAACTATCAAAGTAAAACAAAGTTGAAAAAAATCAAATTAGTTTTTTTAGTTCACCATCCTTCCTGTCTTTTGCTGGTGTGAATCCCATAGCCTAAATCTAGTTTCTGTAAAAAGTGCTGTTTCTACAATCAAGAGCCTCCCTCTGGTCAACTGACAATTTCATTGTTGTGCTAGAAAGTAGCTGGTCATGGTCACAAAAGACCAATCCATGAAACACTTTGCTTATAATGATAGAAACCTTGAGCTGGAAATTGCATTCAATGGAAGCAGATTTGTCTTGTTCAGCAGGTGGGCTGGCAACTTTTTGGATTATTGTTCAGCATCGTTTCATTCCAAGATATAATAATGAGCTGCAACAACAAGGCTTAGAGGTCACAAATGCATGGGTCATCACAGCCTCATGAGGTCAGGATAAGGCACAAACTTTTGGCCTGTAGCAAACAAACTGGGTGGGTTTTTTTGTTTATTTTCATTTCAGCATCTAAAGCAAATAATCCAGAAAGGCTATATACTAATTAACTTAATCTTGAGGTCAGATGTTCAGAGGAGGCGAGTTCTTTGAAGTGCTTCTGTCTTTACATCAGCCTCACCTTAGCCTTGCATTAAGTAGCTGATTTGGGGTAAGCAGTAAGAGAGCTGGGTCATGATGCAGTTGCACATGAGGTAAACCAGGCAAAGTAACAGGTGTAACAAGCAGTTTCCGCACCCTGGGTAGTGGCAGCAGCCAGGGCAGTGGTGGTGGATGGGCCAGCAGCTCCCACCATTCTTGCATCCATGCTAAACTGGTTTGGTGGGTTTGGTGGCCTGGAGAAGGCTGGGAATGGGGACATGCAGCCTACCTGGCAGCACAGGTCCCTGCAACTACACCCCCATTTGTTGTAAAATCCTGGCTCCATTTATGACAGCAGCACAGTGTAGCACCTTAGAGGCTAACTGGTTCAGGGAAGCATAAGCTTTTGTAGATGGCAGCCTACATACAGCATCTGACAAAGTAGGCTGTCATCTACAAAAGCTTATGCCTCTCTGAACCAGTTAGTTTCTAAGGAGCTATACTGTTCTGCCTTTTGCCAGAATTCAGACTAACACAGCTAATGACACCTCTCTTGCTTTCAATATATGGAGATAAGACACCAGCTTTCTATGTCAAGTGATGGTTTCTTGAATACTTCTGAGACTTGTGTCTCATGTCTTAGATTAGTCACTAGCTGAAGGAGGTATTGAAAATCTGTTAACAGGGGCCCAAGGTTATTATGTCTTTTGTTACATCCAGTACAGAAAGTAGTAGGAGTTTCAATTACACCGTTGGTTACCATAAAGGCTTCCAGGGATTCCCACGTCTTTGAAAAGGACTAAATCCTTATATGGATGCCAATTTGCCTCCCTTCCAATTCACAATGTGTTCTTGTTGATAGATTAAATTATGTAATTTTTGGGACTTTCCCCTGTGAAACAAGACTATTTTTTATACCAAGAAGAGTAAACTAGAATCTAAAATTAAATGTCACTGTGACTTTAAATAGCAGATATACCATAACCTACTTCTCTACCATCAGAACTGCTTTCAGAATGAAATCAGAAGCCAGGCACATTACATTAATATTAGGTTGCCTGCATCAGGACAAGGGATAGGTACATTTTATATTTTTGTGAGATTTCCCCCCTGTTGAAGTAAAGTGAAGGCCCAGGTGGCTTCTGCACTGAGCCAGAAAGGCTGATGTCCTGTAATAAGGCCCTTGAGTCAGCATCTGCTGTTCTTTGGCCAGCTTCCGTCTTCCTGTGGATACTAAACCTTCTTCCTTGTTCCTAAGATTTGTGTGGAAGATTCTCTGCTCTTGTTACAGAATATCTCAAATTTGCTCTCAAACTGGGGTAAAATGCTTTCTTAACCTATTTAAGAATTATTATTTTAAGCATTATATTCAAATAGTTGGGGTACCAGAACTGACTCCTACAAAGCACAGTATTCATCTATTATCATATCTGATACAAGGACTTTTCATTATATGTGTATTTCTAAAATTCAGGCTGTACAACATTTCTGTCATGTCGGTCTTGCTCAAGACCTGGAACATTGTGCAAGCTGACAAGAAAAGACTTGATGCGTTTGACAGCAGGTGTTCAGGAAGAATGTGCAATATCAAATGGCAGTACTTTGTAAGGAAAAGGCACATTTTACGTGGTTATTAACCAAAAGAAATGGTAAAAAGGAGGGGAAAACAGATGGTTTGGTCTCCCAGTAAGATGCCACACAACTCAAACAGTAAGAATGTTTATTTCAAAGGAGCCAGCAAAGAAAACAAAACTAAACAAAAGATGTAACTTATCCTTTTACAGACAAATGGCAAGTGCCTCTCCTTGACTAGTGGCCACCTGGCACCCCTATTCACTCATTAGGTACAATGCCAATATTTCATCATTTTATTTCAGTCACTGTTTTGACTTGCACCCAGCTGCAATTTGTCATGTCAAGATAGTGAAATCCTTCCATGTACTGCATTGTATCTTCCAAATCAACTCTTTTTTTTCTAGGGAAAAAACCCACATTCAACTGTCATGGGATGTTCAATATCCTGTATGTATATTCCATGGGCTGTATCAGACACAATGGCTAAGTGCAGGTGCATTTAAATCGCATTTAAGATAGCCACCCCAAGATAAGTCGGGATGAGGAGGCTAGTAGAGAGTGTTGGGGGAGCGAGCAAGCTTGGGGGATGGGAGGATCAGGGGTCCACAGGGCAATGGGAGGACAGGCAGCATCTGAAGAGGAATGGGGGCAGGCAGCATCCAAAGGAATGACTGGGGAGATGGGGGGGCTAGTGATGTCTGCAGGGTTGGGGCAGCTGGTGGGATCCACAGGAGCAATCTGGGGGCAGGTGGGGTCTATGGGGGGTTGCTGAGGTCTGGGAGGGTTTGGGGGAGATCAGGAGGGCTCACAGGGAGCCTTACGGGGGACCAGAGGTTATTTTTAGCCCCCAACCCCCACCCAATTAACCTACATACCTATCCCTCCCCCCCCAGTGATACTTACTTCCTCAACTCCTAGCAGTGGCAAACACTAATCTTAGTGGCACTGGAAGTAGCTTTTTGGATGGGGGGTTTGGTGGGCTGGAGGACAATGGGTGGATAAAAGACCCATTGCCAGGGTGGTGGAGAGGAGAAACAGCCTGGGGGACAGGGCCAGCAGGTAGTCTTTCCCAGCCCCAGGGCTGCGCAGGTAACCGTGTAGAAGTTCGATGCCCCGATTTAATCTAGATCAATTAAATTTGATCCAGGTCTATCTTAGACGGGGTTATGCCATTTTTAGACCTGTCTGTGAGTGTGAAATGTCTGCCTTGTAATGGGTTTAGTTTGATTTCTGATCATTGAAACCAGGTCTAAGTGTAAGGTCTGCCCCTGGGCAAACTAAGTTAGATTGGGTGGCTATTTTTAACCCAATCCAACTTCTCCATAACCTTCCTGAATGTCTGCACGTAGCCCATATTATTTTACTGCTCCACTAAGTGGGAGGAGAACTGACTTATCTCTACAAAAAGCATAATTAACTTGATGATTAACTTCTCTTAAGAAAGAAGTATTTCTTCCTATTTACTAAGTTGCCACTGTCATAGACAGGCCATTACTCCGCTTCTATTTTAGTACAACTCAGAATCACATGTAGAAACCCTGGTGAACAACAGCAGAAGTGTAGGTGACCTAAGAAAACATATAAGCCAAAGTTACGTCAAGCCAAAGTTACTTCAAGAAGTATAACTTCTGACCTTTGCACAAAATAAGACATCAAATTTAAATCTGCTCTGAGATATTAAAGGATGTTATTTGGTTTTGAGTTCTTATTTTTCGTCACTGAAGATATAGAACCAGAAAGACTGAAATCATGTGAGAAAATCCAAAGACTGATAATATTTCCTGACCAGCCAAAACTGTAAATATTGGAAAGCGGCAGTATTTTTAATTAACATAAAATGACAGGCATTTAAGGGGCTACATCAAATTGTTCGTTTTCTCACAATGAATTTCATAAAGATTGTAGTGTATTCTGCCAATGGGTTCTTTATTCTGGGGTGAAACCAAAGTTTGTAACAGTCTGCAAAGACTCAACCACAGCCTGCTTTACTCTTCTTTATGTAAAATACTTCCGTTTCAAAATGCTTTCCTTCTCTCAGGTGCCTAAGTGCCTATAAGTGAATGTATTTGGCCCTGTTGTTACAGTGTTTCCACCTCAGAATTTGATTCATATTAAAAAAAATTGAGAGAGAATATGAAAAAGAAAGACCTGCCTCCCACAAGTTTTGTTTTATTAAAATGGTAAATGTAAAACAACTATAATGGATGTGTAAAACAGCATCAAGGTCTGACACCTTCCACTCCTCACTGGAGAGAGGTTCTTACTGGAACTGCTCGCAGACTCATTGTTTCCCCCTTGAACTTCAAAGGGAGGAGCAGGAAGGTTAAATGTCAGCCTATCTTCCTTGTATCAAAGAGCTGGCTGCCACATTTACTGGCTCAAGTAAGTACAATAATGGCATCCTAGAAACACAGATGAAGCCATGGAGCGAACGCAGGCCTCAAACAATTTTCTTAGTCCTCAGTATAAGAACTAGTGATTTAATATTTCATTAATTTCATTACCACTAAATGCAGACAATCTAATTGCTTCAAAATGATCAAAAAGTTAGTGTTGAAATGGACAGATTAGGGTATCCTGTTCAGTTCCCTACATGTAGTAAATTGTTCACATTAGAACATTTCTAGGTGTTTTGTTGAGACTAGTTTTAAAATAGTTCAAGCAATGGGGTTTCAGTCACTTCCCTTGGTAAGCAGTTCTATAAGCAATTACTCTGAAAGAGTAGAGCCAGCGGATTTCCAAGCTATGTTTGATATTTTAAATAAGTAAAACTTTTGATATCAAATAGACAAGCATCTACCCCACCACTGCCAGTGGAAGAGTCTAATTCCTTTAAATGTCATGCAAATCTAAGATAAACCCAATGAAGCAAATGAGTTACTCCAGTTGTACATCATAATTATTGAGCTCAGAATGTGACCAATTATAAGCACTCTTAAAGAGCTACTTA
Source organism: Crocodylus porosus (assembly GCF_001723895.1). NCBI lineage: Eukaryota > Metazoa > Chordata > Crocodylia > Crocodylidae > Crocodylus > Crocodylus porosus. The sequence continues at coordinate 7,596,451 of NW_017728912.1, read as the reverse complement.
AGTATTAGTAAGACCAAAAAACCTACTTAAAGGGTGAATCTATCTACACATCACTCTATGGTGACATTACTACAGCGCCGTGCTTTAGTATGCCGCAGTATGTGCACATAGCTAGATTTCACTGCTACATCACTATAGCAGCACACTATACTGGGGGAGCACGCCAATACAGTGATGTAGCTGCTGATCACATGTAGACCCGTGTGATCGCTATGTTGCCACAGCGCGTCACTATGTTGCCATAGGGTGACATGCAGACGCACTCAAAGAGCATGGGCACATGTTAGTGAATGCACAGGTATCCAAGTTTGCATTGTGTATACACAAATTTGAACGCAAGCAATTTTGCTTGAGTGTAAACAGAGATGTGACTGAAAATCTAGCTGATGACTAAAAATCCTACTCAGTACCCCTTGATGACTTTTTTGGACCAAATAAAAGCTTTATGATGTACTCCCAAATTATTAATACCTAGAGGTTTCAATTTACATTTCTCATTGGGGTCTAATATCTTTGGCCTAAGACTATAAAATTACGTAGTAACTGCTACTCTGAATTTTGTTTTTTGCACCTTAATATATTTAAGCAAACCAACACAGATCCTGAGAGTAGGACTAATTTCATACAGTCACCAAGTGAGGCAATACATTACAAATATGGTCTCTGAACCTACAGTTAGGTATTTGCCCTCAGGAAGGATAACAGAATCTGACCCAAACAAACATGAAACCAGTTTACATTTCCGCGTGCCTTCTGCTTCTACCTGCAAAGTATACACTTGAATATGCATCTTTTTAGAGCCATTGCTTGTAAAAGTGCAAAAAGTGCGTAGGCAGGCAAGGCTCTTCAGGTAATGTGATATTTTTTATTAGATCAACTAAATAGTTGAAAAAAAGTTCTTTCAAAGCTTTCAGGCACAAACATCCTTTGTCTGGCATAGGGAAACTGCCTGATGAAAGATGTTTGCACCCAAAAGCTTGCAAAGAACTTTTTTCCAAGTATTTAGTTGGTCTAATAAAGATATCACTTCTACCCAAAGAACCTTGCCTGCCTACGTCCTTAGACCAACACAACTATAACCAACAACCCTGCAAAGAGTGCATGTAATTCATGAAAATCATGTTTAAGTGGAAATATTCTAAAGTCCAGTAAAATAATACTTGTATATTTGTTCCACATTTTATCCCAAGCTTCAAGGGCCCCATTGTGATCCCTGCATATCCAAATCTTCCTCTGCAGTAAAGGGTAACTGAGGAGTAGGCAAACCCTGGCACATGTGCCAGAGTGTGGCATGTGCCAGAGTGTGGCATTTTGCTTGGCACTTGCACCTTGGGGCAGATGGCAGGGGAAGACACAAGGAACTCAATCCTTGTTGTGACAGTGCAACCCCAGTCACTTCCCTGCCATCTACCGCAAGACACACGTGCACCTGCTGCCAGCAATGAGCCAAGCCAGGGCTCTGTGGATCTTGGTTCAGCTGCTTGAAGCCTCCCTACAGCCTGCTGCGAGCAGCCTGGGCTCTGGGGCAAGTGGCAGCAGCCTGCCCAGAGCCTGGGATGGTTGTAGCAGGCAGCCAGGAAGCTGAAAGCTTAATGTGGAATGACAGGGTGAATTTCTATGTCCTGCGTTATCATAATGATTCCTTACAGTTCCAAAATCTATGGAGAGCTGCTCTATTGATGAGTGAGTGCACAGGGAAGTTAAGGGTTACACTGGGCCTGAATACCTCAGTATTGATGTCACAGAATTAGGGCTATGAAGAGAACCGATTTTTCAGTTCATTAGCCAGCCTTAAGAAAAAAGAAAAGAAAAAAGAAACAAAGCTTTTTGCTCACCTCAAAATGTTTAGTAACCATTTTGGACAATTTCAAAGCAGCAAAGCAATGGAAATGAATGGCTTAATATTCACAATAGGGAAGAAGAGACAACCACTTCACCTAACTGAATAGTGTAAACCTAGACTGACACCACTGCAATTACACACAGACTCTAGATCAGGGGTGGGCAACTATTGGGGCCCACAGGCCACATAGACAGTTCTGGGGAGCTGCTGCAAGCCAGTCAGTATCCCCTCCACAACACCCCAGACCCTGCATGCCCTGTGGCTCCCCACCACGGCCAACAGTGCCCAGCCCCAGCCCCAACTCCAGCTCACCCCATCCCTACTCTGGACTCACATGAGCAAGAGCACACCAGATGGGACCTGAGTGCACAACTCTGACCCCAGCCTTCCCCACACCTCTTCCAAACTGCCCACCCATGCTGAACAGTGGCAGTTCAGCTGCTGGGACCTTCTTGCTGCAGCCATTCTACAGCCAGGTTGCCTTTGGCTCCTCTCTGCTGTCGTTACTGCCACGTCCAGGCCACCCAGCAGGGTAGCAGTGGCAGTGAGAGAAGCACAGGCCCAGGTATAGTCTCCGGGTGGCTGAAGCAAGAAGGGCCAGGAAGCGGTGAAGGCCAGGAGTGCTTTTCTTCCACATCGAACAGTGGCTTCTGCTTACCCACTGCCACTGCTGGCACTGCTCATCGTAGGCGGGTGAGTCTGGTGTAGGCATATGGTGGGCAAGGTTGGGACTGTGTGCGTGGGTTCCAGCTGGTCTGCTCCACCGGGCCCAGTCCACAGCGGGGTCAGGATGGGCCGGGGTTGTGCACGCATGGGTTCCTGCCAATACCATGGGGTTGGGGACTGCAGCGGCAGCAGCCACCCTCTGGGCTGTCTAGAAAAGCAATCCAGCTGCAGAGCCGCTCCAGCCCCACTGCATGCCCAGGGGGTGGCAGGATGTGCCACGGGCTGAACGGTGCCTGGCCCAGGCGGGATGGAGGGACCCTCTGTGGGCTGGATCTGGTCCATGGGCTATATTTTCCCCACCCCTTTTCTAGACTATTCTAGAGTAGCTACAAGAAGGAGGAAGAGGAAGAAGTGATGAACCTTCCTTTACGTAATCCATTGCTTTCTTTTCTCTGCTTTATAATCTAGTCACTCTCTTCCCTATCCCCCTCCCCCTCAAAAAAAATTTCACCTTAACCTATTTTCCACTTCTTCCTGGAATACCTGAAATCTCACATTTTGACAAATAAACCGTTCAGTCACAAGAATATGCCCACCCCTCCTCAGAGTCACTATTTGCCCCACATTCAAATTCAGAATAATTTCCCTCCTCCCACATGCTTGACCAGTTCTGCTGGCCAGTATGTAGAAGAACAGAAACACAGCAGTCTTGCTACTCTCTGTGCCTTGGTTTGCAGTAGCAGTTTCAGCCCTATGCTTACCTTATGTTAATTTGAGTGGCTGCATTTCAGCCACAACACGGGCACAAGTGACTGGTCCCTCACTTTTTACTTCTTTGTGTACAGGCAGATATGGATGTGTAAAGAATTTATATAGGTGGCAATGGTTATAACAAGGAGCGAACAGAAAATGGAAACTTGTCAACTGGGGTAACTTTGATCAACCCAGTAGAGAATTACTTCTGGAAAAAAACAGGGGTAAAACACTAGCAATCTTGTACCAGCACAGATTCCATTAGTCTCAACCCAGGGCTGCTAGATGCCAAAAGCAACCCAGCTATTACCCACTCACCTGTTCCTGAGTGGTGAGGAACAGTAAGAGCCAACTACTGTGTAACTATCCAAGGATAACTGCCTGCCTGTCCATTCTTGCTCCCAGTACACTGACACACAAAATTGATGTTAATTACATTGGAGTATGAGTTTGCTCATCTACGCTAGTGGTGCTAAACCTACCTGGCCCTGAGGGCTGAATGAGGGGTGTGGGGCCAGTTTGAGTGCCAGACCTCGCTGTGGCACGACCCTATGTGCCGAATCTGACTGCATGCTGAATCCCAAGTGTGAGGCCAGGCAGACCCGCAGGGCTCACCAACCATCCAGAAAGTAGGCGGAGGTGGGGTAGCCATGGGAGTGTTAATGCCATGGCTTTCAGAAACATGGGCCATAAGTCTGTATTCTTAGCGAATTGCAGAGTTGCACAGTGAATTTTTGGTTGAGAAAAAGAATCCTAGCAGTCTTCCCCTTTAACTGCTAGACATCACTTCCTCCCAGATTTCTAGTAAAATGATTTTCACTTAAAGTTAAAATTAACTGAAAAAAAAAAATCTATCATCAGCTAATAAACAACATAACACACTTTCCTTAGTGCATGTTTATGTAAGTGAGTCTGTGCTCTTGACTAAGAAGTGCTAAACCTCAGGAATGTTAGTTACTTCTTCCCCCCCACCCTTTTGGGGTGGGGGGTTTAATAAAAGAGCCCCTTTAGAAAAGATTACAATTATATGTAATGGAACCTGGAAGCAGACTCTCTTGGCAATTAATCACCCAGGAGCCGTTGCAATCCTGCAGGCTGTTTCTGACAGATTTTGAGTGCTTTACAGGAATCTCTGGGATAAGATGTGCCTGGGCTGGCTTCTGACAGGGACTGCTCATGTATAAAGGGGTTGGGTTTTTTTTTGGTATTTTTTTTGTATATATACACGTGCATAGATACACACATACAGATGCACGTGTGTGAGAGTGTCTGCACGGATTTATATATGAAATTCTTTCTTTACATACATGGAATAACTGCAGTACTCATTTATTGGCCCCAAGGTGAAAAATGCCTTTTCTTCCTCTCAGCAAAGTAGAGCTATCCATCACTTAACAGAGATACTTCCTGTTTTCAAGCAGTTGGGAAGGCATGACTTCCAACCCAAATACTTGGCTTGGCAAGTTATTGCTGTGTTGATAGATGCTTTTATAACCACTTCATTCCACCTGAAGTTTCAGTATAAAAAGAGCATTTTTTTCAGAGGGAGGAGAAAGAGAAAGAAGGAGAGGAAAGAGAAGGAGAAGGAAGGAAAATACCACAATTATAACAGCTGGATGACAGAGGTTAGTATAGTTCTGACAGATGTTACTGTATAACCTCAAGATGACATATTAGGGAGAAAAAAAAAACTCCTGTTCCTTGCAGAAATGAAGGAGAATATTGACTGTAAGCCAAAATATTACAAGTCTTTTCAGAAGCTTTTGAAAGCTGTAACAATAATCTACCACATAATGTAATATTTTTCATACTTAACATATGCCTTTGGATTACCATTGCCCTGAGTGATTAAATTACCAGCACTGGAGAAGATTCTTTTCAGAAAGGTATCTATCCTCAAAATTACAAAAGTACATACATAGCAAGTTAGTTCTGTCTGTGCTTGCTTAGTAACACTTTTCCATCTTCTGTTTTCATAGGCAGAGGGAAGGTTTTCTAACTAAATGTAGCTCTGAGTGCTTCTCAAGATCAAAGTGTTTTAGTATGTGATAAACAGCAATAAATTGCTTTGTCTTCATTGCATGCAATTTAAAAATCCATACGATACAGTTTACACACATTTTCTTTGTGTTACATTCTGTATTGCTTACACATAAGCAATAAGTCACAGAAGTGACTACCCTAGGAAAAAAAAATCCTGCTGAGTTTACCTGGACTCTGAATAAATTTCAGAGATCTGCCTATCAAACCATAACCACACAAGATGTGTAAGAAATGTCCATGGACATTACTGAAGAGGAAGAGAATAGTTAAGAGTTAACATTACAGGAAAGATTTTCAGAAGCATTTTAAAATTAGATCAAAGTTCAGTTATACCAACTAAAAAAAAAAAAAATCAAGGAAAGATAATATGACTTTTCTTTTAAGAACTACTTTCACAAGTAAGGTTTGTGAAAGAATATTCTAACTTCAGTCTAATGGAACAGTCATCAGACATTTGGAGAGAATAAAGACATGCCATTTGAAATTAAAGCTATACTGAAAGAGGAACGCTGTCCAGGACACCAAAATGATTCCTTTATCTTCTTAGAAATGTCCTGGGACTTATCTTCTAATTGGATAGGTTCAGAAATAGGAAAAACCTCTTATCCTCTAAATGAGTAACTTCCCTGCCTCTCAGTACATATATCACCAGTGTTAGAACTGGGAATAATAGATGTTCTAGAGGTTAAGAACCTATTCTGTACTATACTAGCTCAGATGTATAAAGCATACAAATGGAAAGATTTCTCAGATGACAGTCTTTACCTTAACTTCTATTATGTTCTAGTATACAAAAACCCCCCCCAGAAAACAGAATAAAAAAGAATAGTACAAAAGTAACATTTTTACCCCAGAAAACAGAATAAAAAAGAATAGTACAAAAGTAACATTTTATTATACATAAGAGAGAACGTATTTGGGGCTTCACCATCGGTGGTAGAACTTCTAGTTGAAGACACGGTACATGTGCTTTTAAATATGGCCATCCACCTAGAGCCTTGATTGGGTCAGACTGTCTGTTTTCCTGCATTCAAGGAAGGAATGCTTACCAACAGCCAGATGGGTTGACAAGGAAGTCCACTCACAAAAGTGGAGGTGACATCATGCCAAAGCTTGAAAATGTGCAGTTAGTACAAAAAAACCTGTAAACTCAACTACAAAATCCAAGATAGCTACATGGCACGATATTAACATACTCAAAACAAAGTCTAATTGACAGTGGTGCACTGGCTAGGTCACGTGCAATGACACGATGTTACAAGAAAAAGCCCTGGTAGACATGTCTCTTCATTATTTATTGTAGGTGGACAGTCACCAATTTCCTCCACCTCTGCAGGAAAATGACCTACTAATTTTCCCCCTAGTAAGACAGAAACCTATTTTAAAGCCTGATTCCAGGAGCTTATAGGCAGTGTAGAGTTTCTATAAATTATAATGCTTGGAGTTGGGACTGCTGGGTGCAGACGGAAGATAGTGCTTGGACTCTGGGATTAAAATTCTTGCTTTCTAGCCAAAGGCTCAGAATCGGTTCTTATAAAGTCCTGAAAGCATTTTGCAAGCCTGCCAAAATGCTTATAGAGCCTACTAGGAAGTAACATTGGACTTAAAACTTGGGTGTTACTTCACTTTGAATCCTTCCCACACAATCAAATATTGCTTAGAATATAAACACAGCTCCACCCTCTCCATCGAGCTGGGTCCTTTTCTGCATGGCTACTACGTATATTGTTAAGCCATTAAATTCCCCTTACTCCTATTCTGTTGAGGGATTCTTTTATTCTTTCAACTGCATAAAGGCACGTCTGCTGTGGCAGACAATCTGGCATCAACCCTGGCTTCATTCTTAGCATGTCCTAGATATTTCCATCTCCCTTTCTGGATAACCTCAGAGATTAGGTGTTGTTCAACTTTGACGAATCTCAGCATTTGTAATAAATTCATTCCACTTAATACCTACTATTTTCCGGAGGCATTTTCTTTCAAAAGCATTTAGATGTTTGCCTGTACTTTTGGTGAAGATCCAGGTTTCACATCCACATGTTAAGGTGGAAATAACATTTAAGTTGAAGATCCATCACTTAGTTTTTAAGATTTAGGCTTTTTAGTGACTAACTGGGTTTCATGTCATAAATGCAGTTCTTGCTGTGCCAATTTGTAACCTTAGTTTCTTTTGGACATCTGAACTGGCTGGCACCTGAGTGCCAGGTTTTGTGAATTGACCTGTCTCCTGTATTCCATTATTTTCTAACAGAAGGTCTGGGTTCAAAGTTGCTAGATTTTTAGATTTGTTTTAGATTCATTTTCATAATAAGGACTCTAGCTTGTTTGCATTGAAGGGAAGTCTCCTAGTCTGTGTTTGCACATTGATTCAACTGCCACTTCTAAGGCATTATTTTGAAGTCACAAGACGCCTGTGTTCTACTAGTCTATGATTTTTCTCTTTTGTTGGCATACGGTTACTCTTCAAGTCATCCCAAAATGATTCCTGATGAAGGCTACTTGATGCTGTCTTATAATTTTTGTCTGACAGTGTTTATCCCTTTTGATATTCTTTTCAGTGATAATTCTTTGGAGATAAATCTGGCTGACACACAAGCTTCTAGGCTGAAATGCAGATTGTTCTTCCCTTCACTTTGCTTCAACTCCTTCCTTTAATCTCCCGAAGATGACACTGCAGAAGACTTCAGTTACCATGGAAAGAACTGTAGTATCATAACAGTTACTGCAGATGCTTAGGTTACTTTCTTTTGACATTCTTTAATTATGATATTATTGATTATGATTTAATTATGATATTATTTTTCCATTGCTCTGGAAGCTTTTTTTTTTCCCAGTTTCACAATCATAAAAAAAATCACTGAATTTTCAACACCTGTCATGTCATTAACATTTCCGGTGACTTGGCCTTCACTAGTAGGCCAAATTTTAACTTTTTTTTTTAGCCGACTCTTTCAATTTTTACAATACCAAGTTACAGGGCAGTGTGGTCACGCCACAAGATAGGTTGCTGATACAGGTGGACCTGGGCAGGCTTGAGAGTTGGGCAGACCAGAACCAGATGAAGTTTAACACTGCCAAACGCAAGGTGCTCCATCTGTGGGCAAACAACCCTCAACATACACACAAGCTTGGTGGTAACAGCTTGACTTGCACCACGGCTGAAAGGGACCTAGGAGTAATGACTGACCATCATAAGAATATGAGCTGTCAGTGCGAAGCAGTGGTCAGCAGGGCAATCAACATGCTGGTATGTATCAACCGATGCATCTCCTATAAAACTAAGGCAGCGATACTCCCACTGTAGTCAGCACTGGTGAGACTGCAGTTGGAGTACTGCATCCAATTCTGGGTGCCGCCTTCAATAAGGATGTGGAAAAACTTGAGCGGGTCCAGGAAAGAGCCATCCGTATGATCAGGGACTTGCAAGGCAAGCCAGTGAGGAAAGGCTGAGGGACCTGGGCCTCTTTAGCCTAAAGAAGAGACGGTTGAGAGGGTTCTTGATAGTGGCTTACCGCTATATCAGAGGAGTGCACCAGGAGCTCGGTGAGCAACTGTTCACTAGGGCACCCTTGGGGAAAACCAGAACCAATAGATAAAAACTCCTGGAAAGCCACTTCTGGATTAATGCAGTAAAAGCTGCGTTATCTGACACTTCATTAACTGACATGCATGCTCTATTAACCGGCATGCCAGTCGGCGCAGGTTGACACGGCAAAAGCAAAACTGGAAGTCCCGCTTCCAGCCATGGCCCGGGGCAAAGCAGCCTGCATAGGGCCCCCCTCCCTGTCCCCCAGCACACTGATGCCAGGGGAGGGGTGGCACGGTGCCTGTGCCCCAGCATACTGATGCACCAGATGTGGTGGGACCAGGCAAAGATGCCTCTCAGGTAACCGGCATATTTTGTTATCAGGCACCCCCCCATTCCCCATGGGTGCCAGACAACAGAGCTTTTGCTGTACCAGGAAAAACTCCTTCACAGTCAGGGTGTTGACTGTGGAATAAACTCCCTCCGGAGGTGGTAAAGTCACCTACGCTGGAGGTTTTCAAGAAGAGATTAGACAGTCACCTTGCTGGGGTCACTAACCCCAGTTGTCTTCCTGCTTAGAGAGGGGGCTGGACCTGATTATCTGCAAGGTCCCTTCCAGCCCCTAACAAGCTATGAATTATTTGTCTGTTAGCCTTTAGAATATCTAGTTAAGGTTGTTTTAATTAATATCATTGTAAAGGTTGTAGAGTATAAGTATGAACAGATGTTCACCATACCCAATCTACATCTTACTTTAAGCCATGTGATTCTAGGTCAGGAGCACCTTGTGCATGCATTCTCTGGTGCCATGCCAGGAACTTAATCTAAGTCAGGGTGGGAGAGGGGCAGGCAGGATCTGGGGTAGGTTGTGGTGTGTCATGTCTCTGCAGGAGGTTATCTGTCCAGGGTGAAGGGGTTAGGGGGCTAAAAATAGCCCAAATCAGGGTGAGAGGAATACGAAGAACACAACCCTGAGGCTGGGGCAAGAAGCTGGGTTTTCCCAATCACCAGGTTGCATTCTGTACACATGCAGATGTTCAAGTAGATCAGGCAAAATCTAACTTAGTTAGATCAGGCTAGGTCATTTTTCACCTGACCTAACCTGTCCAATTGTGTGTACAAATCAGCATTTAGATCAACCTAACCCTAGTTACACTGATCTAAATGTAACGTCTGCATGGACCCTCAGTCTATACTGCTCGATTACAGTGCCAGACAGCATTATACTGAAATACACTCTGGCTACTCTGTGCACATTGTCTCCCAAACCTGAATTACCTGTCTTAATTCATAGTTTTGAATGTTAGAGCTTACTGATATGCAGGCAGCACGCGGCAAAGTAGCTACATTATTTCAGGTTCAGGAAGTAGCACACAAAGAGTGAGTGAAGCCTGTCTTGTACAACACTATCTGGCAGTATAACTGAGAGATACAGAAATGTCTGTGGTTTTTTTTGTGGCGTTCATTTATTTAGCACCACAGCTCTTTGTTTTTTCTTTATTAAGGTCTTTCTTAACATACTCCCCAGGCAGAAGTTATTGAGTAGATAAAGTGTTTACTATCATCACCCCTTTTCTGCAGCTAGTTCATCTTCTTTGGTCATGTTATTTTCCATGTATTTTCTCACCTTATGATATTTTGTAGCGATTAGCCCTTTTTACTTTCTGCAGGGGTTTTGTTGTCTTTTTTTTGGAGGTGTTTTATGAGACAGTATTTACTTCAGCTTGTTTCCTTTCTTTTGTGCAATGTTCTCACCTATCTCAGGCCAACGTGCAGCTTATCTGGAAAACGTTTATGGGGATATCTGCGATATTATAACATAGACAGGACCAAAACATGTCAACATTGACTTCTTGTGGTTGATCCAAGTCTTGAAGCACATGAATTTGTTTTCAGTGCAATTTGGCATTTGCTACTATAGTGTCTCTTCTGTTAGCTTTTGTTGTCAATATTCCTGGTACATTTAGGACTTTTAAAGTTCTTCAAATTGTCCATCTCGTCATCCAAAACTGGGTGCCACCTATTTTGTTTTTAAAAATATTCTTGTTATTTGATGTTACTTACAATTGCAATTATTCCAGGGAAGAGAGAGGAGTTATTATTATCCTTTTTTCTAAAACTCTAGCTCCCAGCTAATTCTGGAAGACTAGTTAAATCCCACACTGCTGCATCTGTTTTCTAGTTCTGGAAGAGCTACAATGGGTCAGTACAAGAGAAAATATTAGACTTCACTACCTTTTAAAAGCCCTATTTAACCTCACTGAAGAATTCCTGGTCCTATGCCAAGTGGAAACAGGACATTCTTCTACCGCTCTTAATAGTATGGGTCTTAAATAGCTTCTCAGACTTTGATGCACATCATTTTGAAAATTTACTAAGGGCCAGGCACAGATCATCTTTGTATGAACCTCTCCTCAGGATAGCAATCCAAACTGACACACTTAGATAGGCTTCAAATGAAGTCAATGAAAGGGCAATAAGAGATATAAGGCACAAGGATTTGTCCAAACTCCAGGCTCTCTTTAGAGCTTAGACACCTGACTTTGAGGTATACATAAGGTATCTTCCTCAACTTGGGATCTAGGTGCCTAATTGAATAGTGGTGCCCACCTTTTGCATAACATCCTAGTGGTTAGTGGATGCCCTCCATTCCTGCTGAAGCCTGCTGGTTAGGTCACTCTCTTGGGAGATTAAAGGTGTAAGTTGGAATCACCCTGGGCTATGGAGGGCCTAGAATCCAGTTCTCTCACTTTTTATCTAAGTGCTCTAACCAGCAGACTCTCTGGAAAGGATAGGCACCTTCCCTATGGCTCCATTCCCGCCCACCCACACATACACACACTGTGTTTTTGAGAGCAAGAATTCCCACAGGGAATGAATTTGCTATTATTGATATAAGCTAGACATGCTTCTGTGAGCACTTAGATTATGGACATAGCCACCCCACATCTCTGATCTGCATCATAATAGAGCATAGGAAATATTTAGGCACATAGGCACTTGGACTGGATTGCTTCTGAGTAGGCACAAAAGCCTAGATGGAGTCACTGAAGGAATTTTTCAAGCCAAAATGGAGACACCTGATGAATTTAGGAGCCTTAAGAGTGTTGTGGCCAAGTGGAGCATAGCTGATCTTGTTTTCCCACTGTGACTTACAGACCTAAATTCATCTTAAATTCTGTTTAGACACCCATATAATCAGTCTGAATCTGGCTGTAACCGATTTGCCTGGAGGCACTGGACCAGTAGATATATTAGGGATTCAAATCCTTGTTCTGACACAGACTTGCTGTATAGTTTCAAACAAATGGTTTAACTTTCTAAACATGCTATTCCACCTACTTTTTTCCAATAACGTTGCAAAGGTGCCATTTACGAGTGCAACATAATGGTAAAAATTCTTGCTAGGAGAGCTGAAGACAGGATTTGAGCATTTTTTTGTCCCAGGTTTCAGCTCACTGCTCAAAGACAACAAGTTTTGTAAAGAGGATCCCATCTCTATTTGTTACTGTACTGAAGTTCTTAAAGTGTTCATAAGATTTACCAAAATGTTATAAAGTAATTGTGTGTTCATAGTATGCTTGCTTATTTCATAATGACTTTGGTTGTTCAAAACTGGTTTAAAACTTGCAGAAACCTGAAAGATTAGTTCTTCTGTACATGAAAATCTAAGGTTGGAATTCAGCAAGGAAGAACTAAAAAAATGAGTTTTATTGCATACAAGTAGACAAATTTCTTGTACCAAGGATTCACAAAATTATTGAAATGCCTTGCCATTTGCTCTCTACCTTTCAAAATTTTCCTTGCAATTATTCCTCAAGTCTCTGAGTTTAAGCAACCATGTTCTGACACAAACCCAGATGTGCAGGAAAAAATGATGATTCTGATGTTGGACAAGGCTTCTCTTCAGGCTAATCAGAGTTTCAGGGTTCTTTTGGGGGATGGAAAATGACAACCTCTGGGAGGCTGTCAGAGAACTCAGATTCTTTCATGGGATGTCCAAGAGTATGCAACACTTACAGGAGTATAAAATCTGATGAGAGAGAAGTTCCAAGGCAAATGAGAAAATCTCTGGCTTGTTCTGTGAATACTGAGATCCTTCCATAAGGCCTTGGACTTATGAAGAAAAGAAGTTTTCCAGGGAAAAAGTGTTTTCTCTAGTTTTGAAAAGGTTTGCATTTTGCTTCTGACTTCTGAATGAACTCAGTACTGCTGGAAGTTGAGCCAGCAAAGAGAGCATTTACTAGCACTGTATAACTTACAGGCAGTAAGATGCATTCGACTGTGGAACAAACTTACAAATTAAATGGCAGAAGTCCCATTTATTGAAGCTGCACAGCAGAACTTGTACTCTAGAAAACATTCCTATCTGTGCCAAATGGTTGACTGGATGACCTAATATAATTAAGATGCCATTTTCCAATAGTTAGTATTGGCTAATATTTAAGATACTACATTTCTTGCTATACTGAAAAAAAAAAGAAAACACCTAGAGAAATTTAGATATTCCTCTAATTTTGCAAAGGAAATCACCACAGGTTTTTAATTTCTAGGCAAATGTGATTATATGCATTGGTAGTAAACAAAGCTTTTTAACAGAGATGGTCCTATAGCAATGAAGACAATTAAGGTAGAAGTTAGAGTATGATTATATCCCAAAGGTGTGCATAATTAATGCCAGATTTTAAATATGCATGTCAAAATGCACACACAATATAGGTCTACTTAAGCTAAGTTAAAACCCCATTCTGAATACACCTGTCATTCCATAATGTCAGTGGCTGGGTCTGAGAGTCACTCAGGGTCCAGGGGAGCAACAAGGACCAAAAGGAGTGTGCAGCGAGTGCTAGGGAGCAAGGAAGTCAGGAGATCAGTCCAAAGAGCCAAGTCAGAGAGGCAGAGGGTCAGGCAGAGTCTGGAGTCAGAAGGCAAGCCTGGTCAGCTATCCAGGTGATCAAGCTGGGACTCAGCTTAGGAAGCCAAAGGGCCAGGGCAAGCTGGGTTGGGTAGCCATGGGATCAGTCAGAGAGCTGGCAGCAGCATAAGCTGAAGATGAAGCGGCTTGGGTACAGATTGAGCCCTGTTGCCTGGACACTTCCTCTTCCAGGTCAGGGGTTTATACCAGACGGCTGAAGGGTCAGCTGACCCTGGCTGGCCATTTTACTGGCAGGGAGTTGAGGAGTGGCCAGGCCCAGATGGATGGTTCTGGCCACCTGGGTATAGACCAGGTGCTCAGCCATGGAGATGGTAGGCTGGGATGAGTGGCTATGCGGGGCAGCCTGAGGTCCCAGGTTTGAGGCCATGGCCTGACAACCCTTTGATTTTTCCTTGTACACACACCCTGCTTATGTACATCTGTTTTGCTCAGAGATTTTGAGAAAGCATTTGGAAAAACAATGTTTGAACATAGCTTTCAACTTGTAATTCTTGAAGTAGAAAGTAAATTAAAATATGAACTCCTCATCATTCTTGAAAAAGAAAGAAGAATGCCCTGGCTATTTTAATCCACACAGACGGGTGCCAAGGTCAGTGCTAAAGAATTCCCACTATATTCAGTGGTGACGAATTATCCCCACAGCAGTAATACTACTCCTGCAGCTGCAATACTGAAATATCCTCAGTTTTGGAATTCATTTCCAGTACACCTGCATATAAATATCAGGAGAGTTTCACAATTCAGATGGTTTCAGAACTTCAGGAATATTTACTATCCAACTTGACAGCCACAGGACACTCTAAGAGCACAGAGACTCCAGAGAGAGAACATTTAGAATAGAAAACAATTCCAAAATCAACAGTTTTCCCTCTTTGTGCACAGGAAATGCTTTCAGTAAACTATCCAAATCCCTGTTCACAATGCAGAGGTTCCTCCTGTTGCACAGTACTTCATATTTTATTTCATGGACAAAAGTCTGATGATATCACCTCAATTTCCAAGGCTAAGGGAATTGATGAAGCCCTGTTCAGCTACATCTGTGCATGAGGTTCTGCCTTGTGAGTAATTGTGGACCTGGCCCACTGCCCCATGGATTTTTGTTAATGAAACTGGGGAAAACAATTATACGAATATGTGCATGGAGCTCTGAACCACACTCTACAAGACCGGGCATCATCCGATTTTAAACTGCTCAGATTTCATAATTATGTACTCCATTCAAGGGCTGACAATGTTTTTCTCCCTCCGTCATAGCTAGAAACTGTTCACATGCAAGACTACCAATATTAGATGAGATGCATGGAGTGGGCATATGACACATAATTATGCACAGAATATTCCCTTTCCACGCACTTGCTTACGCCACCACTTGCTTTATTTGCAGCTGTGGAATGCGATTTCTTTCTTTTTGCCTAAGAGAATCTCTTCTCAATTTCATACCCATAAATCTGTTCAACCAGACTGAATGGAAACAATCTGCATTCCAGTCTTTTATCTTTCTCTGCAAGAACTTATTTAGAGTACTGTAAATTTCTTGAGCTTCTAATAGGGATGAGTCAAAGATGATGTAAAAGAAAAGGCTACTGAGCTGACAATCTACTGCAGAGCACTGCAACTCCAGACGTAAGTACAATACAGACCCATACTAAAAAGTGTCTCTCAAGTTTTCAGTTTCTATTCTATCTAACCATGATATAGAAATAAATACTACACAGTATGAAGTCCCAGGAGTTTAGTGCCCTCCAGGATTCAAATCAAATAAAGGATGCTTTAAGGCTCTGATCCTACTACAAGTTATGTCCTGGCAGACTTTATTGTATGTACACTGGTAGTCTCTATCGGTGCACAGTACCAAGCCAGTTCATGGCCTCGTCTTGAAATGGGAGATTTAACTCCATAGTTCTTTGTTAGCGGTGATTTACTTTAGACAGAGAATGTTTTTAACTTTTAAAATTTATATATTTGACATCGTTTCAGATGAAGTATGGAAATAGGATGACTTGGAAGAGGTAAAAAATAAAGGTCTACTGAGCATTTCCACAGAATGGGTAATGACTGGCTACGCCTACACATTGTTACTGAATGTGGAAGTACTAAATGACAGCACAGTAACAGCCTGTACTGTGCCATGCCACAAGTGCATGATTACATTTAGCTCCTATGTCACTATACTGAAAGAGCACGTCACTACGGCAGTGTAGCTGGTGTCATGGTTTGTGCCCACCATTGCTATGGAGACGTAATGTCACTTGTAGACGTGCCCACTGAGTCATAAAGGTTCTTTTATAAGATTAAATTATTTATTTTGTCATGGATTTAGGTATCACATGTTAAATTCCCATTATGAAGAAAGGATCAGTTCTAACTGAAATGTACACTGAATGTAAATAACAAAGCCCTGATTTTTCAGAGCTTTCATACAGAATTAAAATTCAAATATTTTAATTTGACAAAAGTCAAACATAAGATTGGGGTTTTTTTCCATTCATTTACCTTTCCTAGATCGAATCTGTCAATGCACAACTGGATTTAACGATACCCATTAATGCTATATTGCAGAAAGTGAAATTACTCTGACAGCAATCTATGTAGACTAAAATGAAAGAATCTGATACTTTAGCAAAATCTCCTTTACAGAGAACAAAAGAAAAGAAAAAGAAAAGAAAAATCACAACAGTACATTATTTTCTGTTTCTGTAAATAACATCATTTGCTTATTATTTTAAACATGAAAACTGAAAAACAATGCAATATTAGTTTAAAATACTGTAGTAAATGACAGGCTCAATCAAATGATTATCAGACAGCTAATATTAGCAACTTAGTGCTTAAATCAATCTTGAACACATATAGAAGCTATTGTTTGGGGTTTTTTTAAATTCAGCTAGATAATCTAGGATATTCCAAATGAGTGTTTAGTTACATATCTCCTTTACTAGGTACTACTTTTCTAGAAACTACAGTGAATTTCTGTGAAACAGCCTACAAATACATATAGCATAAGTATCTATGGGCACATATTGTCCTAACACAATGTAATTCAAAAGCAAACCCACTGGAATGATTGTCAAATAATGGCATGATTATCAAGAACAATGATTCTACCTGAGTCATTTGCATGAATTAGAAGCTGGTATTTGAAAGGTAAGGCAGATGCAATACAAGAGATGTGGGCTTAAATAGAGAATGTGCATATACCATCACGTAAATTTGATACTGTGCCAAAGCTTGTATCACACACATGGAAATCCCTACGGGCACATACCTTGCAGGAATGGCTAAGAGCAGTATAATTTATGAACATCTATTATGTTAAGCTGGAAAAAACTCCAAAACGTTTGGAGAAAATAATTATGGAATTGAAGGTGTAATCTGATTTGTTAGGATTATGATAATGTGTGTTGTGTTTTTAAAACAATGCTGTGATACTCAATTTAATATGGATATATCCAAAAAAATCTTAATGAGAACATTCAAATGGTTTCACTAAGAAATCAATTATTCAAAGTAATTTTCATTTGTAATCAATCGTGATATTATGTTAAACAGCAGGGGGATGCATGTTCAGGGAGAAATTAATTGCATTTTCTATCAAGCTAGTAGATAGCTTTTACTATCCAGTTAAGAGACTCTTTCTTTTTTTTTCTTTCATCTCCCATTAGAGGTAAAACACAGGCCGCTACTGAAGTACTATATTTCTACAGAAAGACCAACATTTTCATATCTTATATTTAAAGAAACAGGTAACATAAATATTGTGTGTGTTTGTGTTCATGCAAATATAAATACATAGACATAGATATATATCTATACACATATATATTATTATATATATTTCTCATTTATTTCCAATTGATCTTTCTCCCACAGTAATTCTGATTAGCCCACTGCCCTGCTGAACTTTTTGAGAAGCCTTACAAATGCTGCTATGTAAAATATTGTTTTCCTTCAGCTCATTAGTAATATATTGGCAAGTCTTAAAGCATCAAATAATCTCTCAGATGATTTTCCTGGAGTATATGTAAGTAATTTCTAAGAAAGCTAGGAAGAAAAAAAACCCTACAATGCTCTTAGTAGCCCCAGTCTGTTTCATGGTATCACAGAACAAGAATGTCTTCAGTAAAGTTAAGTGTCATAGCACAAAAGGAAGCTACTTTTCATCAGTGAGATGCCTAATGATAGACGTTCAGTAATATTCAGAAGAGGAAGAGAACATTTCACAGTACAATTCTTGTTTATTGCACAGTAGCCTACTAACACTGTGCAGAAAGGTACTGGTCAAAAACTGCACTAATGCACTACTGCACAGTGTTATTGGTAGGGACTTAACAAATTCATGGCGCAAATGGAGTGCGCTGTGGCTTCTTTAAAATTGCAGTTTTCCTCATGGGCCTCCTGTAGTATTGCAGTAACTATAATTGTTTTGATTGCTCATATTGTTATTTTTCTTTTTTATATAACGAAATATTTAACCTTTAAGATTAACTTTATCTTATGCTTTAGTTTTTATAATAATTTGATCAGTCATTATTAGTGTTCTGCAATTACCCATCTATTTTAAATTTCTTATTGCTTAGCATAATTATGTGTGACATAATGGTCTCACAATTTTAGACATATTTGACCTATTGGTCTCATGACTTTAGAACTTAAATTTAGTATAAAGAAAATGCTTGTGTAAGGGTTTGCGATATGTCTGGTGTATGTGGAAAGAGGTAAAGAAAGAGTGAATGATGTATGTATGTGACAACGTGAGGGAAGACAGTCCTCTTGCAGCAGGTGAAAATAGCCTTCTGTGCTTAAAGGCTGCAGTGATGTCGCGTCAGGAGTTAAGGATTACCAAATTCTATATCATGCTTCACCCCTGAAGACTGCAAGCAACAACCCCCCTGAAGATTACAGGCCACAAAGCCAGAAGATCATACCCTACCAATCCCAGCCTGCCAACAGGACAAGGAGGATGACCTTCGCATCTGACTCAGCAGAATCCTAAAGGTAAGCGTGTGTTTTCTTCTAGGTTGGCGGATCTCCTCCAGCAGGCTTTAAACTAGGGTCGTTGGGGGAATGGGAAGATGACGGCAGAGGAAGCCTTGGACTGCCAAACCAAGCAACACCCACAAGTACAGCCCAGCCTAGACCAATGAGCGGAACATATACTCAGGTAAGCAACAGAGGCCAGGGTAATGCTAAAAGTAGCAGGCCAGTGCACACATCCTCAGGAGGCCTCAAATGCCTCTACACAAATGCTTGTAGTATGGGAAACAAGCAAGTGGAACTTACCCTTCTGCTAGCTGACACCAACCCAGACATAGTGGGGCTCACTGAAACATGGTGGGACCCAGTGCACGACTGGGCGGTGAATATCAAGGGCTATAGGCTGTACAGGAGGGATAGGACAGGGAGGAAAGGTGGGGGTGTGGTGCTCTACATTAAGGAGGAATATACTTCCTCATCAATTAGAAAGAATCAGAGGAGGGGCACTCTGAAGTGCTCTGGGTTAGAATACAAGGCAGTCGAGGGGAAAGAGATTTAACGGTGGGGGTCTACTACAGACCACCCAACCACGGAGAAGAGCTTGACCAGGAATTCTTAAGTCAGCTCACGGAGGTAGTTAGGTCAAAGAGCGTGGTTATCATGAGTGACCTAAACTATATAGACATCTGCTGGGAAGAGCAGTCAGCCAGGTCTGACCACCCACATAGGTTCCTAGCCAGAATGCAGGACCTCCATCTAACCCAGGAGGTGCACAGCCCCACCAGGGGAGATGCCTTGTTGAACCTGGTGCTGACCACTGGCGATGACCTGGTGAGGGGGCTGCGGGTGCTCGACCACCTGGGCGACAGCGATCATTGCCTGCTGGAATTCACCATCCAGTGCAAGGTGGCAAAGGCCTACAGCAAGGTGGCAGCCCTAGATTTCAGGAGGGCGGACTTCAATGAGCTAAGAAGAACAGTCAGGGAAGCACTGAGGTTCCAGAGGTGAGGGGAGCCAGGTGTCCAAGAAAAGTGGTCGCTCCTTAAGGAGACGATCCTCCAAGCCCAAAGGGAGGTAATCCCAACACAGATCAAAGCGGGCAGGAGGGCGCAAAAGCCCCCATGGCTCACCAAAAGCATCCAGGAGTGTCTCCTAGCTAAAAGGGAGGCATACACCCAATGAAAGGGAGGAGTCATCACCAGGGAAGATTATACTGGGGTTGCTCAGGGATGCAGAGGGGCAGTCAGGAAGGCCAAAGCAGAGATGGAACTGGGACTAGCTTCCTGGATCAAGAACAACAAGAAGTCCTTTTTTAAATACACAGGAGGCAAAAAGAAGTTTCCGGGTAACGCGGGGCCCCTGCAGGACATGCTAGGAAATTTCATCATCACACCAGACGACAAAGCTAACATATTTCATAATTTCTTTGTGTCCATTTTCCAGAGCAGGGACTAGAACAGCCACCCCCCCTCTGGGCCCCCCTCAGGCCCCAGGGGAGGCGCACCTAGGCCAAGGGTTAGTGAGGAACTAGTCAGGGAACTTCTGGAGGGACTGGATGTATTCAAATCAGCTGGTCTGGATGATCTCCACCCTAGAGTACTGAGGGAATTAGCTGAGGTCATTGCGGGACCCCTGGCACAGCTGTAAGAGCACTCATGGTGCTGGAAAATGGACTGGAAGAAGGCCAATGTTGTTCCCATCTTCAAAGCAGGGAGAAAGGAGGGCCCGGGAAACTATAGGCCAGTTAATCTTACCTCAATCCTGGGCAAGATTTTTGAGATAATTATTCTGGCACACATCCATGAGGGGCCAGCAGGGGAGATTATGGTTAGGGGCAACTGACACCAGTTCATTAGAGGCAGTTCCTGTCAGACCAACCTGGTGGCCTTCTATGACCAGCTCACCAAATCCTTAGATGCAGGGGTAGTAGTGGACATAGTCTTTCTGGACTTTCAGAAGGCCTTTGACACTGTGTCTCATCCCATTCTCATTAAGAAACTAGGGGACTGTAGCGTCGGCACCTACACAGTCAAATGGTTCACCAACTGGCTGGAGGGTCGCACCCAGAAAGTGGTAGTGGACGCGTCATTTTCAACCTGGAGGGATGTGGGCAGTGGGGTTCCACAGGGCTCAATCCTCGGGCCTGCACTGTTCAACATCTTCATCAGTAACCTGGATGAGGGGGTAAAAAGCACCCTGTTCAAATTTGCTGATGACTACGGAGTGAAGTAAACACGCTGGCGTTCCACAGGGCTCAATCCTCGGGCCCGCACTGTTCAACATCTTCATCAGTGACTTGGACGAGGGGGTAAAAAGCACCCCGTTCAAATATGCTGATGACATTAAGATGTGGGGGGATGTGGGCACACTAGAAGGGAGGAATGGGCTGCAATCAGACCTAGACAGGTTACAGGGGTGAGCGGATGAGAATAGGATGGGATTCAACACTGACAAGTGCAAGGTGATGCACCTAGGGAGGAACAACCGGCACCATACCTACAGTCTGGGGAACTCCCCTCTTGTCAGTACAGAGGTGGAAAAGGATCTTGGAGTCATCATTGACTCCAAGATGAACATGGGCCGGCAGCGTGGGGATGCAGTCAGGAAGGTCAACTGTACCTTGTCATGCATCCACAGATGCATCTCAAGCAGGTCCAAGGAGCTGATCCTCCCCCTCTATGCGGCACTGGTCAGGCCGCAGCTGGAGTACTGTGTCCAGTGCTGGGCGCTGCACTTCAAGAGGGATGTGGACAACATGGAGAGGGTCCAGAGGAGGGCCACTCACATGATCAGGGGGCAGCAGGGCAGGCCTTATGAGG
>NW_017728912.1:7570002-7574791 GCF_001723895.1 Crocodylus porosus | reverse complement strand
CAGGAGGCGCTACTTCACGGTCAGGGTGGCTAGGATCTGCAACCAACTTCCAAGCGAAGTGGTGGTGGCTCCTACCCTGGGGGTCTTTAAGAGGAGGTTAGATGAACACTTTGCTGGGGTCGTTTGACCCCAGTACTCTTTCCTGCCATGGCAGGGGGTCAGGCTCAATGATCTGCTCCCTTTCAACCCTACAAACTATGAACTAAGATTCTGCACAACACTGCCCCCCTCCCCTGCACTGATTGGTGGAGTGCCCCCATCTTGCAGCTTACTCCTGATCAGTGGGGAGGTGAAAACTGTGATTTTAAATATGGCGCCCACCACTGGGCATTTTTCTCTCCCACCACTGATTGACTGAGGGGCCCCAGGTAGGGCTTTTTGCTGCTGACTGGTGGAGAGGCAAAAATGGCAACATGTTTAAAACCATGGTTCGCTGCTAAGCAGGAGGGAGCCATGGTCCCTAGCTAACAGCAGTGTGGGTGGGGGGGGGGTGTTAAGGAGTAAGGTGCACATGAGGAAACATGCAAGATTAAAGGAGCCACTGCGCACTCTACTTCTGCCGAGAATTTGGTAGGTCCCTAGTTATTAGGCTACTAAAGTATCACAAAGAAACCATGTGCCGGTGTTACTGCGCATTTAGTTAGTACTTCATTAAGAAAGTACTAAACTAAGTGCGCAGTAAGTACTGAATATTAATGAACACGTAAACATGCCTATGGAATCCCAGATTCTACACCAGAACCTAAGCACAATGCTGTCAATTGATTCAAGGCCCTTCTAGACACATCACTCCCTCCCCAAACCTGACTACTTCCACATCTGCCTCCTCCCATCTGTCCACTTCCCAACCTCCCACTCCATATCCATTTCCTGCTTTGACACCTACAACCTTCTCTCTGCTCTTCATTTCAGTCCCATACATGTGTGAATTGAAGTTTACAGTGACTCAGCCTAGCCAAGTTTAGAAAGATGTTCACAAGGATGACCAAATGCACATCCCTAACAAAAGAGCAAGTGTCTGTTCCCAAGCTAGGAAGTGCCATAGCTTCTCAACTAAAAAGCTGTCTGAAATTGATTTACAGGAAAAAACAAGGTCTCTGGGGCAAAAGATAAAGTGCTTTCAAGATACTTAGGTAGGCAACAGCAAGCAATTTCTAATGTACATTTATTCATTGGACCAAAATAGCAGCTTCAGAGGCAGTACAATCTCTGAGCCACAAACATGCACTTACTCTTGACACCTCAAAAGTCCCAAAAAAGACTGAAAACTCCTTCTCTACCTACCAGAAGTACTTCTGGCTATGCTGCCCACTGGAAAGAGCATTGCCCTTTAGCAATACCATGGGCTCAAGAAACTGTTAACTGAAGTATTCTAATGGAAACTGCAACCTTTTGTGCATTCACAATAGTAAAGAAGTTAAATTCACAACTTCATGCACAGGTATCTATTTTGTAAGTTAGAGGAGCAACACAAAGTGAAAGAAGTGCTGCATGTGGCTGTGATTACTTTTTATTTTTAATACAAAGTTTTTTCTGACACACTGAGGTTCTGCAGTTCTTTATTTTTTAGCTTTGGAAGTGTGTTTAAAATATACCTTTATTTAAATATAGCTATATTTTAAATATTTAAGTGGAGAGAGAGTTGATGGGTGCAGATAAGTATTATGAGTCATATACTTACCTCAAGCAAAAATGTTGCATACCTTTGATGAGCATGTAAAAAAATTAGCTGTACTGTAAAATGGTTTTATTCCCATCTTTCAGTTGTTCACATAAAACGTTTCAAAGTTTCATGAAAGGAAATACCTAAAATATATAATTTACCATATGGAAAGATAACATACCAATAATATTAAGTGGTTACACCACACAATTTATCTTCAAAGGATTTTGTAACATTAATTTAATCTATTTTCATAAGAACTGTGAAAAAATATTTTAAAAAAATGAGAAAAGTGAAGCAATGTAGCATGATTATAATTTTGATATGCAAGTATTATAATTAAGAATGGACAGAATATTTTCAAAGGGAATTTTTGTTAAAATATGCTGTTTCTTCATAGCTGAAACTTTCATAGTTACGTCAGTTTCCATGGAAACATTGTTGGGAAACTTTTGGGGCCCATGATTCTCTGATCCCAGAGAGGAAGGGACAATACACTTGCGTGCATGGACATGCATTCACAACTCAATGATGTTGCTTTTGATAGGTCTAATTATAAATCTCCACTTACACACTGGAAAACTGAGCCAAGAAATTTTGTCCAGGACAACAAAAACTATGCATGTCAGAACCAAGACTGAATACTGGACATCTCTGGCAATGAATGGTGGAATCAAACCAGTTGAAACATGGACCTTCTCTTCCCCAGTGGACAATTAAACTTTCCCTGATTTATGTAAATATTAAATTCTAGCAAATATGTATGGAACTGTTTACTGTACACACTGATGAAGCACATACGAACAATTAGAAAGGCTTGTTTTATTATGCAATTTTTCCGCCTTAATAAATTAGTCATCCTCTTTGTCCAGCAATATAGATATATATATAACAGCAATACATAATTAACAGGAATAATAAATATGGATTAAATAAGTACAAACCCCACTTAATGAGGAAGCATTTGGTCTGTGGCAATTTCTTAAATGGTGTATTAAAAAGGTGTGAAATTTTAAATTCCAGTCTTTCACAGTGTCCATAAGGAAAAACAAAATTTAAAAATGAGAAAAGTAAAGTAATGTAGAGTGATTATAATTTTGATTCTTATTTTTCAGTCATCAGTTTTATATCATTTCAAATGGTTTCTTATAAAAGTTCACCCAAACACCACCTTCTAACAACCTGTGTATGGCCTGATTCATTGAAGTTCAGAGCTACTGAAATGGGAATGGAAGCCGCTCATTATTTCCAAGCAGGGGCTTAACACCTGGTTTTACTGGACTTTAGAGTTGCTAAAGAATTTGCTCCAACAGTGAGCAGACATTTATTATGGAGATAGACCTCTTCAACAAGACACTTGCTCTAATATAGCCTGTGTAACTCAAACAGCACCTAACCAGCCTTCTGCATTTTGGTACATGCAAACAAAATGATTTTATATAGCTGGATGATCACATGCTTAAAAAAAACAAACCCAAAAACTAATTAACATCAGAGCAAGATTTAAGTCCCAACAAGAAACATCAAAAGGCATTACAACATTGTTTGATGCTCCTCTCCTGGCAATGAGCCTTTCCCAGTTTCACAGAGGAAAAACAAATGTTTCCAGTTACACATATACTCATACATCATTGGCTAAGTGAGGCCAGACCCTTTTATGCTGGCACATCTTCATTGCCAACTGACTTAGAATGCTTCTCAGAAATAAGAGGTTCTTCCTGAAGCAATACCAAGATAATGAGGGTTGATCAAAAGATGACGTGATAATCTCCAAAGGAAAATAAGCAGCAAGAGTGGTAAAATACAGTAAGAGAAGAATCCAACAGCACCTTGAAAAGCATAATCTAATTTTTCTGAAATGATCACAAACTAGTGATACCACCAGATTCCTTCAAGTATTTAACACCATGAGCTTGACTTTTGTTTTGTACTGAAGTAATAAAAAGCAACTTCTTAAGTCACATGGATGACTGCTATCAATTAAATTAGAATCTGGCAATTCATCATTACATCCATCATAGCCTACATTTTATGATCCAGTCCTATAAACCTTGAACCATTAAAATGCCAACTACCTTTAACAGAATCTGGAGCGTGGTATGAATGCAAGATGAAATCTCCTTTACCTCCTCAGACCACAACTAGAATAGTCTATAAATTACTCAAGAGAAAACAAACTAAAACATCGTGTCAGAATTATTTCAACAAATTGGTTTAGAAAACAAAAACAAAAACAAAACCCTGGCAGAAAAAAGCAACATGCAAGAAGAAATGAGAATCACTTACACATTGAAGTTAAGCTCTTACTAATGATTTCATAATTGTCTTCTTAGGGCACCATTTTTAAAATGGTTCTGGCTATAATATTATATGCATATGGAGCTAAAAATAAAAGATGAAAAAGATGCACAGAAACTTGCATCGCATACTACAAGACACCTCCAGTGCAGGATGAATTCGTATAGAATTATTTGGAGCAGTTATTAAGTTTAAAAAAATTCTACAGACTAATCTCCACAATATTATCCATTAATTTTCTCATCACTATCTTGCATTGCTAGTTTGTTGCATTTACTTCTTCTACCTTGCCTTACACTAAGGTCTTTAGGCAAGTTTTTGTTGCATGAGTTTGTACAATGCCTAGAACCATAGGACCTTGCTCCCTAGTCTACACCACACAGTAAACATCCAGCCTTTAACTAACCACTGGCTAGAAACATGACTAATATTCAAATGTGCACTGTGCACATCTTCCATGCTTACTCACCCCCCACAATGTCTTCAGAGCTCTTTGACAATGGGAGTTGAGGTGCACATTATAATTAATGAACACCATCAAATTGTCAGTGCTTTTCTTACATGCCATTACACAAAAATATGGCACAATCTAGGAGGCCATCATTTATCTACTGAAATCTCCATGGGCCGGCAGTGTGGAGAGGCAGGCAGGAAGGCCAACCGCACCTTGGCATGCATTCACAGATGCATCTCAAGCAGGGCCAAGGAGGTGATACTCCCCCTCTGTGACACTGGTCAGGCTGCAGCTGGAGTACTGCGTCCAGTTCTGGGCGCTGCACTTCAGGAGGGATGTCAACAACATGGAGAGGGTCCAGAGGAGGGCCACTC
>NW_017728912.1:7566802-7569902 GCF_001723895.1 Crocodylus porosus | reverse complement strand
CTGTTCCCCCGAGCACCGCCAGGAGTGACCAGGAATAACGGTCACAAGCAGGCAGAGGGTAGGTTTGGGTTAGATATCAGGAGGCGCTACTTCATAGTCAGGGCGGCTAGGGTCTGGAACCAACTTCCAAGAGAAGTGGTGCAGACTCCTACCCGGAGGTGTTTAAGAGGAGGTTGGATGAACATCTTGCTGGGGTCATTTGACCCCAGTACTCTTTCCTGCCATGGCAGGGGGTCGGACTAGGTGATCTACTCAGGTCCCTTCAGACCCTAGAAACTATGAAACTATGTATACAGTACACATGTTTACACATATGTGAGTGTACTTGGTTACTGCTAAGGCTGTTTTACCATCCGTTGTCCCAGAGGCTGAAGTAATGGACCTCTTTCAGTCATTACTTCTTTTTTGTATGCTACAAAGAACCTCAATAACTTCATCGCAGTATGTGAGGGAACAGGCATTGTAAGGTGCCTGGAAGCCACAGAAGTTTGGCAAATCATTTGGCTCTGTTTTAAATATTATGCTGATTACACAGGACAGAGAACAAGTTCTACTTTGTAAATACAATTAACAACTGTTTAAATATATACCCTCAGCACTCAGTTTTGCTTTTTTTTTTTTTTAACATTTTAATCTCTGAGCCATAAAGAAGAGTCTTCCTTTTTATCAAATACAAAAATAGACGTGCTATTTTTCTCCGAAAACTTTGGTTTCCTAATAACAGAACAAGGTGCAGGGCTACAATCAGGCTCCTAAAGAAATGACCTAAAAATATGGACACTTGGAAACTTCAACCGGAGCAGCTGGCTACTCATTACTTGAAAAATCAAGCTATTTATTTAGGACCCTCAGGCCCCAATTCAGTCAGGTTTCTAAAATTAAGTATGTGAGCAATCCTATTCAAATCAACAGACTACGCATGTTTACACCTGGAAATGTACTTACGTTACTTACTAAATTAGGACTTATGTAAGGATTCAGAATCCTAACTTCAGGCCTCTGTTTTGACACAAAAAAAAAAGGAACTGTATGTTATAGTTAGGGACCTGCTTAAATCAGTTTCATGATTTTCACAGAAACCACAAAAATGGTGTTCTCTACAACTGCTGCGAAAAATGGCATTGGCCATAATTTCCCAGCAAATCAACAACAAAATAAAAGACTTTAAGATAAAAATGCTGGCTCCTCAGTGGGACCTACCAATTCTCACTATCCTTGTGGCCCTGCCTCACAGCCCACCCAGAAAGGGTAGGAGTCAGATGGCAGGGCTGCAAGATAGGTAGCAGCCTAAAAATCCAGCTGAGTTAAAGCTGGCAGCTGCCCGCTTGTGCCTCTCTGCCCAGTCAGCACCGAGGGGTAGGGCTGCCCAAAAGGCAGTCAGCAGTCAAGATGGGGGCTACCCTTTTGTCCCTCTTCTGCCCAGGACCTCCGCCACTCAGAACCAAGGGATGGGGCCACTGCAAAATGACCACGATATCAGCTCTTCAGGCTACAACCAAGCCACAAAAATTGCTTTCTCTCGCCATGCGTTATGTAGGTCCCAAGTTATAGTGTCCAAATACAAACCCAACAGGGAATCAGAAAACTGAACTATGTATCCTCTGCTACTGCCAAACACAGTAGGCCAGACAGAATAGTGTGTATAACTGGAATAAGTGAATATATGACGCAAGCCCAACATGTTTCAATTTTCTTGGACAGCAGTGAAAAATACCCTTTTCACTATATTAGGTTCTACCATATTCTACAAAAGAAAATATGATTTAGAATTTTTTTCTTTTAGCATAGAACAATTGATTGTGTGACAGCAAAACTATAAGACTGTCCAACAAGGAGGGCCACTATCAGGAACAGATCCAAAGCGGGTGAGGTGGGGCAGACGTACCCTTTTACTGACTAAGCAGCAGGAGCAACAAGCAGAGACTTTAAGTCCCCAAAGGAAGTAAGAATTCCCCTCTCTTCCTCTCCATGCTCAGAGACACATTCTCTCCTATCTCCTCCCATTCCCCACTTCCGCGCCTTCTCCAGTGACTGTTCACACTGTCCCTGCTGTTCCAGGGGCAAGGGGAGTTTCTGTCCCACTCCAGACAGGCAGCATGGGGGCTAAGTTCAAAATGGGGTAGCAACAGCAGCATGTGGGCACATTCTCCCTCACTGCCTGGTCACCCACCAGCCTGGAAGCAGGCATGGGGAGGGGGAACTCGCCAACCCACTGTTGTTATTGCTGCCTCTCTCCCAGGCTATGCCCAGCCTTGTGCGGCCTGGCCGGAGCAGCTCTAGAGCTCCCCTTGCCCGCAAGAATGGAGGAGATGGAACATGCCTCCGAGCAGGGAGGGGAAGGGAAATTTTTATCTCCT
The DNA here is from genome assembly GCF_001723895.1 of Crocodylus porosus. Classification (NCBI taxonomy): domain Eukaryota; kingdom Metazoa; phylum Chordata; order Crocodylia; family Crocodylidae; genus Crocodylus; species Crocodylus porosus. The sequence continues at coordinate 7,567,545 of NW_017728912.1, read as the reverse complement.
TTGGCAACTTAAAAAAGTCCCCAACTACTGTTCCCATGGTACAGCCTGCCTGCCCCAGTGGAGGGGGAGCAGAGGACTCAGTAACATCCTGCAGTGCCGGCCACTGCTGCCCCTCGTAAAATTCTGGATCCTCTTCTGGCCACTATATAGAAAAGATAGATATACTAACCTGAAAATAGCAGATATACAATAGTTTTACAACAGCAAAGACATAGTGGCAAAATCCACTGAGCAACTTTGTCACTGCTAAGCTGCTTAAAGGAAGAAGTAGCTGAGAGTAAATACACTAACATCCTGCCTAATGTACAATGTGTTCTTTCAAACATAGTTACCAGTTCCGATCTCCTGTGTCAAAGTGTTTCAAAGCATTTTTTCTAGGTGTTAAACTGGAATGAACAGCCCCATAGCTGAACTGATCTTGGCATTGCAACCAAGGTTAAGCTGTGTTTAAGTACAGCTGATCAATTTGGTTGTGTTTTGTGTTTAAGGAAAATTATAAATAGTTTATAAAGGGTTAACAAATGACTAACAAGTGTTATAATTACAATACAGGCATACCTCGGAGATATTGCGGGTTCGGTTCCAGACCACCGCAATAAAGCGAGTCACACAAATTTTTTGGTTTCCCAGTGCATATAAAAGTTATGTTTACACTATACTGTAGTCTATTAAGTGTGCAATAGCACTATGTCTAAAAAAACAATGTACACACCTTAATTAAAAAATACTTTATTGCTAAAAAA
>NW_017728912.1:7541768-7566502 GCF_001723895.1 Crocodylus porosus | reverse complement strand
GAAGCAACTCCTCATCTGTTAAAGTTTTATCATGAGATTGCAGCAATTCAGTCACATCTTCAGGCTCCACTTCTAATTCTAGTTCTCTTGCTATTTCCACCACATCTGCAGTTACTTCCTCCACTGAAGTCTTGAACCCCTCAAAGTCATCCATGAAGGTTGGAAAAATGGCGCTGATGGAAAAATGGCGCCGATACACTTGCTCGACGTAGGTTTGCCACAAACCTTCAATTTGTAAAAAATGCAATATCTGCAAAGTGCAATGAAGCGAAGTGCAATAAAACGAGGTATGCCTGTACACACATCCTCAGTACATGTTATAGATAGTTAAGAGTTGTGTTTATAAGCAACCTAATGGCCTGCTGGTCTCCATAAAAGTCTAAATCCTTTATTAACCTTGTATTAACTCTGTATAATCTATTTATAAATGTGCCCTTAGCATAAGGTGGGACCTACGACTCTGCAGTACAGTTAAACAGATTTCCTAACACATGGTAAACTAGTAGATATAATATTGTTGTCTAATTTCATATGGGAGAAGTGAAAAGAAAGAATCAGGAGTTTGATTCCACATGCAGGTGTTTGCATTTGTGAGATCAATCTTCCCAATACTTTGGTGAAAATCTGAGTCTCTCAGAATCAGAAACAGGTTGGTCTAGAACAAGCTAGGTGAAGCAAAAGGCTTTCAAAGGTACCTTAACCTTTAGCCATTTATGGTGGCTAAGTTAGGGATTTATTTCCCTCCTGAGTAAAGTAATGTGCAGTAAAGATAATTTGTGCCCATGCAAATAAATTAAGCAAGAGACTAGCAAAATAGTTATCTCCCATGGAAATTAAGTCCATTTCCTCCAAACTCCTTTTATGCAATCATGTGCAGTAAGGAAGTAGCACTGGCTAAGGGAAAGAGACAAAGTAAAAGTGGCTTGCCCAGGAAGCAGCATGGTCTGAAGACCAGGTATGAGAGAAATTAGGAGGATTAGGTATACTCTAATCCCAGCTAACTCACTCTCACTTAATGTATGGTCATTGGCATATCACTTTAACTGTATAAATCAGTTTCCAGTCTGTAAATGAGGATGTGCACAATAAATCTTTGTAGAGTATATCAATATTCTTAACTAAACATGGAGGATACATCACAGGTAAAAGGAGTCCATAATGTAGAAGAAAAGGAAATAGCATCCAGCAATTCTTCATTTCCAGCATTCTACTCATGGAGGTCAACAGGGAAAAAAAAGTTTGGTGCTTCTACTCTAAGAAACATTTTCAGATATGTTACAACTCCCACAAAAAAGAAAAACAATATTACAACACAAATTCTGATTTTTTTTTCAAAATGCCATCTCTTACACTACATTTCAGCCCATATTTCTCAGAAAGAAAGAAATTGAGATAGCTGGCTGCAAAAAGAAGGCACATTACAAATTTCAACAGAATGTGTTGAATTTTGACAACACTATAGGTTAGTGAGGGAAAAAGGAAAACAGGTGTTATTGGAGAGCTTTCTGTCACTAATCAATAATAACAAACTTTGCATTTGTAGAGAATATGTGATGTGATAAGCCCATTGGTCCAGCATTCTGCCTGTTTGCTTTTATGATTTTCTATGCATTTGTATTCTTCTACCAATAGTTCATCCAAAAAACTGTGTCATCCTAGAACAAAAGGATGACATTATAATGTGTATGCTGTTAACAAAAATTCGCTTTGGCCAAGGTGTGGCTTAGAACAGTTATCTGTCCCTGTTACATGTCATTTCTCTGAAGAGGTGCCAATCTCAAATAGGTTCTCTCTTGGACAGACTTGTCAGAAGTCAGGAAAATTTCTGCTTCAGTGCAGACAAAACAAAAAATCTTTCGTTCTGCTGTAACTAGAGAGAACAGTTTTGCAATGGCAGGAAGATAACTTGAATGTTCTTTGGTTAATTTATCTTTAAATCCTATCTGTCAAATTCAGAGTTGGCACAAGCAGGTATATAGCAGTTAACTTAAAAACAGTTACATCTCCTTACTTAAACAATGAATAAGTATGGTACTGTGAACTCATATCTATCAAATCAAGGTGCCTTCTAGGTCTTTGGATAGTATACAAGTTAACATATATAAACTACAGTGTATTTTCTCACAAGCTATGCTTCATTCTCCATGACATTTAAGAATCATCTTATGAGTGTTCTACATGGCAGACAGGAAGAAATCAATACCAGACTTGCAATACTACCAAACAGCACAGAGAACCAGCCGTACATAATATCTGTTTACCAAGGAGATCTTTCTGTCCAGCCAGAAGTCTATCACAAACGCTACACTCCTTAAATAAAAGGAAGGAAACAAAACTTCCCAAACTTACATACTCCAGCAACAACTCTACAATCCATGGCAGGATTATCAACCTATAAAATCATGCTCTCATCCCCGCTGAGGTTTCTGTACTACCCTGTGGTCTTTCCTTCTGCCCTACTCCACAACTCAATAAGATGCAGCTGTATGGAGACCTCAAGGTACACCTTCTGGACTCCACCTGAAGACCTCAAGGACACCTTCTGCACTCCACCTGAGCGCCACAGTCCCCACTCTGGACCAGTGGATGAACTATTTCTGACTCCAGGCTTACTCAGATTGTCAAAAAAACAATGCGTATATTACAGAACCTCAGTCCTATAAAAGAGAGAGCCATACTCAGTCTTGAAAAGATCTCTGATATAATTATACAACAGACTGATAAGGGAGGGTGCCACTGTTGTTATGTACATAGCATATGTACAGGAAGCCAAGAGACAACTTTCTAACACAGTTTTACACTCCTGACCAAAGACCCCAAGGCACAAAACTAGAGAGAACTATTCAACCTCATCAAGATGTTACCTCTGGAAACACAGGAGAGGATTTAGCTTCTACTCCCCAAGAAACCAGGCCAAGAGTCTCTTACAACCAAAGAATCACAAATGTGGCAACTCAGGATGTTTCTTGCATTGGTACCATCACGGAGAGAGTTCCTAGGTACACTAACTTCATCCTACTCCCACATGCCACTGAAGCTGCCAGATAATTGAAAAGCAGCAAAGATTTCCTACAGAAATTAGGCTCTGTTGATAAATTTCCACCAAATACTGTATTAGCTACCATGGACATCATATGTCTATACACCTAGGGCTCAAATAACACTTAGACTCTTGGGAAGGGGGAGGGGAAAGAGGAGGGGGAATGTCTGTGGAGGTGGCAGCCAGAAGAAGCCATCACCACCTGGGTTGCTTAGAAAGGCATGGGGGAGAAGGGGGCTCCTCTTGTCTCTTATGGAGGGGCTCATCTCTTATGGGAGGGCTCAGCCCCCCCCGAGTTCCCCCATAATTCAAACCCTGTATACACCAACATCTCCCATAAGGACATATTACAAACCATAACAAACATCCTCAATAATGACACTGCTTCCTTTTCCATTGTACTCTCCTGCTTTGTCCTCACATACAACTATTTTAGATTTGGAGACTCTGAATACCAGCCATAGATGGCCAAATGCATGGCCCCCAAGTATGCCAATATGTAAAGTCCTCTTCCTCTACAACAGCTCTCTTATCCCCCAATATACCTAAGATGCACTGAAGACATCTTCAACATATGGACACATGGGAAGGGCTCTCCAGAGAAATTCTACCAGGACTTTAACAACTTCCACTCCTCCATCAAAATGGTTGTTGAATAGTCCAGTCATTTTTTAGACAGTGCAGTATCCTTTGTATTTAAATTACTTTATTCCTTTCCATTTAGAACCCTTGGTCTCTATAAGTCCATTCGTAACATCTGACAAACTAGGCTGTTACTTTAGAAAACTTATGCCCCTCTTAACTGGTTAGTCAAAGGTGCTACCCTGCCTTGTCTCCTGCCTAACCTATTGTCTGCTTTATTTAAATTTGATTAATAGATAGCCACCATTATTTTTCTTTAACTTAAACTGGGCTGTGCTTTGAATACTATACCTCAATAATGTTATGCATGGTATCTTTCAAAAGGAAGACAGAAGAATAACATATCTGAGCATAAAGGAAAAAGGCTGTACATTAGTCTCCCTGGAGTACTGCCTGGGCAACAAAAAGTCACACATCCAAGCCTATATCAGGGTTTGTTTAATTAGAGAATCTCAAAGCACTTGACAGGTGTAGATGGGAAAGAACAATTAAGGGTCAAATTTCCAAAAGCACCTAAGTCACTTAGGAGTCTAAGCTTCCTAAATAACTTAGGTGCTTGTGAAGATTTCACCGTGAGTGACTTGCCAAAGGTCACAGTGTGCTGAACCAGCAGCAACAGTCTTTGTGATCCAGGATAGTTTTAACAACATAGACTATTTTCTGGGACACCTTCAGCAGAATACAATGTACCAAAAAGACTTAATTTTAGGAGTGAGGAGATGGTCATTATTTAGTAAGTAACTGAAAATGCACTTCTGGGCTGGATCCTTCCTAAAAGCCTGAATTAACAGGTATATTTCATATAAAACATTTAGTCTTAAATTGAAAATTAACTATGAGAAGAGGGATGACAAGAGGGGATGGAGGGTCTAAGAATTTTGGTGTTATAAATTGTTATGATTTTTTAACTTCTGCAAGTGGAAAATTGTGAAGGTAGGTTTGAGTAGGCTTTGTATTTTATTATATTAGTTGTCTATATAGATTTACGTCTCCTGAGCCTAGACTACTGAATACTTACAAAGTTTTTGTAAATTTACACATTTAAACTGTACTGCAGGCACATGCACATACACACATAGTCAGACCATATTTTGAGATATGAACTATGTTTTCTCTGCAGATCTATTTGTGTTACAGAATGAGCTGGCACAATTCAAAATATAGGAAGCAGACACAGGAAGCAAACCTGCTGAGTAAGATTTCTTTACACTCATCTTTCTGACTTTATGTACATTATTTTTTTCTTTCTTGATCTACAGTTCATATGCAATTCACCTCATTGCATTGTACAAGTTCTTGGCATTAAAAGGTCATATACACTATATTTGAAATAACTAAAACATTGGATCTTTAACATTCATACAAAAAGTTCACCTTTTTGTAAATGTACATAAAGTATCAGAAAGGTATTACTATAAGGAAAAACAGTCCACAGAATACATACACCTTAACAGGGCACTTACTTCCTGCCACCAACAAAAGTTGGTGAAAGTTTATTTCTGTATCAGCTCTTGAAAGATGCTTCACACACCACCTGAATTCCTTCTACTTCCTCCAAATTTATTCCATAACCCAAAAGTTAAATGGATCATTGCTTCAAAGCTCTATGATTCAAGAGGACTTCCAGTTGGAGCCTGCTAATTTCACACTGCCATTTTGAAGCAGACTTTTCTGTCAGGCAAGCTATTCAGCAAACGAACAGAATAATTGGAAAGTGTAAATTTTGCAGTCAGGTTTATGAAAGAATGGAACAAAATAAGTTCTCCCCTGTGTCTGTGGTATCCATTGTAATCCTGCTGCACTCAACTAAAGGCCTTGATTTTATGTATATAACATTAATAAGGGATGGTGAGCAAGAGGGCTAATCATAATCAGACTGATAATAATTATACTATTTACACAGCACTTTGTATCTTCAAAGCATTTTATTACTATTGGCACAGTTTACCCTTGACAAAACAGGTATTATAACAATTTTACAAATGGGGAAATTGAGGAACAGTATCTTTGTAATTTGCTGTAAGCCTTTTAGGAAGCCAGGGCCTCACATGTGGCATCAGAATTCTCCTTTTCCTACAGAACAAAAAGGTGAGGTCTAAGTTCCTGTAAACTCCCAGATTAAACAAAGGCAAATCCAACTCATCATCACAGCCTTGATGGGAAAACAGCAAGATTAAGCGACCGGTTTAATAATATTTAGGTGGTTGGTAACAGAGTTTGGCAATGAGAAAGTAACCGTTTACCCACATTAACCACAAAATGGTATTATATAGAATGGGCAAAAACCAAGCTACCTGAGATGCCACCTTTAAAAAGCTGGCCCCTGTCCACATTCCCTTGATGAAATATGACTAAATTAGTACTTCTATTCCCCAGCTTAATCCTGGAGAGCCTTTTACGCTATCCCTCTGCCTCAACTATTCCACTGATACCAGTGAAATAAGTTAAAATCGCTGTTACTAGTAGGCCTTGTTTAAGTGATCTTTGTAATAGATTGCTCAGGTTAAGAATGAGAGTAACACACTTCTGACCACGAATTCTTTCAAGTTTGACCCCTGCTGATGTCACCCTAAGGTACAAACATCTCTCTCAAGACCCCAATTTCCAAATGAAGGAGGAAACAATTGTAAAGCAACAAATCTCTCTCCAAGACTCAGAAATATCGTCTGCATTTTTTGAATGTGCCCATTTTGATTTGATGAGACTCTATTGCTATGTTTATTTTGATCTTGTTTTAAAGGACATCAGAGGTTTTGCTGCTCCTAAGAATTCTGAGTCACTGATATCTACTGTACAAGTGTGTATACCAGGTAAATCCATGCTGGATAATTTCTCATGAATGTATTTATGGTATCTGACTTATACAAATCAGGAAATAGCATTTTTTTAACTATTGATTGGAAATGAAATTATATAAAAATAAACATTCTGAATGAAGATTAAAGGTAAAGGCATCCAACAGTTTATAATGGAACTGCATCTTCAATGATTGCATAGAGCATTGATATGCTTAGGAACAGATTTTGTCCTAGAGGCCCTGGAAACTAGGATTATGACAGGCAAGCTATCTGTTAAATCAGGACTGTCCAACTGGTGGCCTGTGAACTACATGCAGCCTACAGGCACTTAAATTGTAGCCTACAGGCTCCTGTCAACATTACATTATCATTTCCTGGTGATTTCTCCCACAGGTCTAAGTATTGCTCCCACAACTGCTGCTGCCCCCTTCTATTACCTGTTCCTGTTGCCATCACACCTCTTCCCTTCTCTGCTCTGTCCAGGCCACTGGGCACCCCTCCATCCTCCAGCTTCCTGCCACCTATTCAGGGGCAGGGTGGTACAGCCCTTGATGGAGGTAGTAATGGGGTAGTGTGCCCTGCAGGGGTGGCAGCAATGGTATGGTGGGGCCCACAGCTTCCCAGAAGTCAGACAGGCCTGTATTAAATGAATTTTTTAATTTTAATTATCAAAAAATAAACAGAACAGCTAAGGGCACTTCTAGGTCTGATTTTCCTGTTTCTGCTTGGTTTATGTTGTTGCATTGTCTTCTGGGAAGAAAATGTACATTTATCTTCACTGTTGTTCTTTCAGTATAGTCTTTTATTGTGAATTCTTAAAAGGCTTCTCAAGACATTTGGTTCTGTTCTGTTTTGAACATACATACTTTTGTAAGAAGTCTGTGGCCACAGGGTGGATATGATGCCCCCTGGTGGCCATGTGGCTCCTGCCTGGCTCAGGCTGGGTTGTAGCCATTCCCTCAAATCTTGCCTGCCATGCCTTGATTTTAATAAAGATTATGACAGGGAGACTGCTTGTGAGCTCTATGTGAGCCTGAGCCTACGTTGATCCCCATAGGGCTCCCCCTGAGTCCCCAAAGTAAAAATCCTACATCCCAAAACAGCAGGCCCTCTCAGCTTGCCTGTGCCCTGCCAGGCACTGATCGCCTTAGGGGCTCCTTAACCTCCCGTATACAACACCCCAAGTGTTACCATGTAATGTTTGGCCCTTTCAGGCACTGGGTGCCTGGTCCCCTGTGTCTACTGGGCTCCTGGCCCCCATGGCCTTACATTCTGCCCACTCCAGGCTCAACAGCTGCTCAGGCCTGCCCCTTATAAAGTTCCAGCCAGAGCCCCCTTTCAGTCATGTTAACCTTTCATTAGCTCCCTGCCCCACCTGCAAGCAGCTTCACAGGCTGCTAACTCCCTTAGAGGAGCAGGCACACCCCAGTGCACTGCTACAACTTTCTATTAATCATCAACCATGATGGAAGATGTTAACTGTAAGTAATGTAAAGAAACTAGATTTCAAATGTAAATTTATTATACTGTGAACTGAGTTCTTTGAATTTACAGTTTTAAAAAGCTAGTGACATCTTGTTATTGTTACCTGTATTAGTGAAGTTACAGTCAAAAACTATCCAAATTCCAGACAACATAGCACAGCCACACTTCTTGCTGCTAGCATACAGCATGTTAGGACAAGAACAGTTTTTTAACAAGACAACATGAGCAACACACTTTAAACAATGAATTGAGACACTCCATTTATATCACTGACAAACTAATAACCAGACTTCTAGCATACAACCTGGGTGTTCACAAACTTCTGCTTTTTCCACTTCTGTTCTTGAGTCATGGAGCACGTAGGGTTGTAATTCTTGACCAGACTCATTTCCTCCACTACAGCTTTATTTTCTTCTCCTAGAATTCTGCCCTCTTCCTAACTGGACAATTCTACTTCTTTCCAGGTAAATAAACTGAATCAATGACCACAATCCCAGCACTTGCTTGACAACTAGATTAATTCTGCAAGCCCTTCTTTCCTCTTACCTCTGCTTCTTTCTCTATCAAAGACCTAGCCAATTTTTTCCAGTAAAAATTGACCTTTCCTTACTTTTTGTCTTGTCTTCTTTACTATCTACCCAATTAATTCTTACATTCTCTTCTTCCTCTTCCCCATCACAGATGAAAAAAATTCCTATATCCTCTCCTTTTTCAGCCCCAATGACCCCACTACAACCCATCTCCTCATCCTCCCCAACCCAACTCTTATCCTATTTTTGCCTTCTCTCCTTAATCTTCTTCTCCAGCTTTTCTCCATAAAGTTCTTTTAGTCTTAACCTACAACTAGAGGTGTGCAAAGCTTTGGTCGGCAATTTGATTCAGAGAAGATTTAGCTCAATTTGGAGGCCAAATCACCAAATCCAAATCAAATCGGGAGGGGAAGGGAAACCCCCGAGTCCATTTAGAAAAGATTTGGCAGGCAATCTTTTAGGGGACAGAAACTGAGAAGGAAGGGGAGTGGGGGAAAGGGGGGAGGAGTAAAACTGACATCTGCAGCTGGCCAGTGACTGTGATCTTTCCCTGAGTCCCCTTCCAATCACAGTGCTCTAGGGGAGGGACGTAGAAACAGCACATAAGCCTCTGTCTGCAGGATTTATGCCCCTTTTGTGACCTGTTTCTGTCTGAGCACGGGGAAGGCCTCATGTTACAGGTTATTATACCTGCTGTTTTTATCCTGCTGTCCCTTAACATACAAACAAAGTCACACACGTCACTAATTTTGCTTTCAGAAGCTTGAGGTGCAGTTTCCCAGAAACCCCTACACCTATCTCCTTGAAACGTGGCAGGCTTCATGCCCTCAGAAGGGGCTACCATCCCTGTTCTCATCCAAATCTGCCAAAAAGGGACAGTTATAGGTATTTCAGTGATCCCCCATTATAGTCTATGGCCAAATCACTGGATCTCTCCAAAATCAGCGCCGAATCTTCCAAAGCTGATTCAGCCAAATTGATTTGGGACAGTGATCCAAACCTCCAAATTGAAATCACTGTCCTCCGAATCGGCCGAATCTGAATTGAATATTTCCCTAATACTTTGCAAGACCCACTTCCAACCACTGCATCATCCGAGTTCACTAAATTTGCTGTGTAGAGTTACTGAGTTCCTCCTGTCCACTTGCATCCTAGATAGTCTCCAATCAGCTTCTGTCCTCTGTAGTCCAATGAAGTTGCTCTCGTCAAATTATCTAATAATCTTCCCTAGCCAAAGTTCAGGAACCAGCCCTATCTTCTTAGACCTATCAACTCTTTGACAAAGTTGACCATACGTTTTTCTTTCAAATCTTCTTCAATATGATGCCCAGAGAAAAACTAACAAAGCTTAAACCACTGGCATGCTGAGAGCATTGCATGGTCAGTATTATATTATTGTTTCCTTCTCCCCCCAGGCTGCCTGCCTGTATCCATTTGTCATCTTAAACACAGACTGTAAGGTCTCTGGGAGAGGACCATCTTTTTTTCTGTATATGTACAGCGTGTGGCACTATCAAGCTCCTTCACTAAAGTTCACTGGCACTACAGTAATACAAATAATAACAACAAAATTATAAAGTTTCTGCACAATAGGATTATTTTAAATCGCATAGAATATATCCATGCAAGCATCCTGAGCTCCATTAAAAACTAGCTAAAACAGGTATTTCCAATACATCTTAAACCATTTTACTATCTTTTTATAATGAATTATATTTAATGCATCTTAATTTGTACTTCATGTTTTCTCTACTGATAAAAATTAACACATGCATGGCACATTGTTACTGGGCTGCACTGCATACCAGTCTAAAGAAATACACAGCCCTTGACTGCTATCTATAAATAAATGCTTTATAAAAGAACTGCTTTTAAAAATGAGATGTATCATCACCTCCCTAAGACTGGTGGAGAAAACTGTGCAGAACTGTCAAGTAGCTTGTACATAGTAAGTCATACAAGCCTGAGAGAGGCCTGGAATAGAAAGGCTGGCGCAAGTTATGTATGTATGTACATTTCCTACTTCCAAGCCATGGGCTGGCTCTGTACCCGCTGAACCATCCTTCCTCTGGTTCCTAGGTTGAGGTTGAAAACCACTTTGTCAGCATGAGTTAGAAATGTATGTGTTAGCAGGAAGTAATGGTTCTTGAAAGCATGATATATACTGTATATACGGTCTATATTAAAATACAGTATATAGCATCTATATATTACATATATAGATAGTATATAAAATATAATGCTTTCAAGAACCATTACTTCCTGCTAACCTACCCATTCCTAACTCATGCTGAAAAAGACGTTTTCAAAATCAATCCAGGGGATGAATGATCCAGCGGGTAGAGAGCTAGCCCATGGGATAGGGAAACAGGATTCAGTTACTACTGTACCACGAATATTGTGGGTAAGTTACTTAGACTCTGAGCTTCAGTTCGTAGTCTGTAAAATGAGGATACCTACACCACTTCCCAATGGTGTACTGAGAATATATAAAAATATGGAGGTGTTCTGATATTACAGTGATATAAGTACCTACCGTAGATGAGACTATTGGTAGCTTTGACACAAAATAAAACAGACAATATGAGAAGTCCTAATCTCATTTGTACTGATGTCATTTCTAGACTGAGTACTTCGAGACTGAGGAGTAAGGGAATCAAACAGGTACACTTGATTCAGAGGGGAAAAAAAACAATTTCAAACAGTCTCGGCATCACCATATCTAACGTTAGCAGTCTACTTCCTGCAAGATATTGCAAGCAGAAAAGCCTCTTGGGCACTGTATAATGTTAACAGAAAGAAGCAGCATAGGAGGAAAGAAATGCATGCCAGTTTCACATTTCAAGAAACTCTTCAGATTGCTGATATCATTCGAGAGGCTTCCATCTGAACAATAGTAGAAGTGCTGGTGATTATTTTGGGAATGATTTGAGGGGGCCGGGGGGCATGTCTCTAGACATGGAAAGCATCCTATCGCTCCCATTAAATGTTAAGGAAAGCTGTGGGAGCTCAGCAGGTCTTCAAATAAAATAAATTTCCCCCAGTATGGCATGCCAGACAGGAGGGAAGGAATATGAATAACTGCTAACATCACTCTATATGTACTATAGCAGTAGTATCGATACAGTCGTCAAAAGATATGACACATAAACTGATCTTAGCAAGCACAATAGTTGGATCACTGGGCTCCACTATTCAGGAACAGTCTGAATAATAGGCAACTTTTCTGAGTTTGACAGGCAGGCACCGTATGTCACACTTCTTTTTGAGAATTTTGTGGGTTCCACAGCAGTTGGAGTTTGTCAGGTAAAATCCAAATCCAAGTCCAAGTCTGAGAAGGGGCAAAGACAGAAGTGCAATAAAAAAATTGCACACTATCTGAGCTCACAATGAGGAAAAAACCTTTGCCTCTTCACAGCCCCTATATCTTTGTTTCCTTCCCTTAAAGAGACTGTCTAATCAGAGGAAAAAGAATTATCCTCCTAATCTGCTATACTTGTGCTTCTTCTAAAATTACTTTAGATACTATATCTAATGAAATTCAATCTTTGCAAAACAAAATGTGATTCATTTTAGTCTAAGGTAGAAGCTGGTCCATTGAGAATGACTAATTTGTTGCTAAATGTCAGAAAGTTTTTACTGATAAATGTGTCAAGTCAAAAGCACATGGTGAATGTAAAAATCATATGCAGCACTTTCCACACCAACAAAAAATAGAAATTCTTCCACCTTAGGTCATAATGTCTCGTGCATTTGACTCATGCATCCAGGAAGATTTGTTACAGGAAAAAATAACTTTATTTTGCCTCATTTCATCCCAAAGGATTTTAAAGCATTTTGCAAAGTGCAATATGCTTTTATTCACCAGTAAATCACAGGTATTTTGGGGGCATAAGGTAATGTTAGTAAATGAAACAGTTTGATAAAGGGAATGAAAATGACTGTATCATAATGAATCTTCAAAGTGTGTTTTAAGGTGTGGAGAGTAACCAGAGAAAGAGAAAGGGAGGAGACAACCTTCTGCTCATCACTGGGAGCTGCTAAGGGAGCAAGCAAGATGTCCTGTAACAGCGTTGCTTGCTCAGTTTGCCAGGGAGGACTTAAGACTAAAAGAGGGATGACAGGGTTCGAGAAATTTGGGTATATGGAACCTGAACTTGTAAGTGAAGCAGCAGGGGTTGGTTCTTCGCCAGTCTATGCAAACTGAACCCCTTGGGTGGAGCTGACGTAACTCACACAAATCATAAACTCAGCAGGGTTTGCCAAGCTCCAGTAGCAATCATTAATCTTACATTAATACAGGACTGGAGAGGGAGCAGCCTTCGCAACCCTAGAGATAATCAATCCTTCATAGCTGAGTTAAGCAATTGTGGCTTAATAAAGGACTTTGGTTGCTACTTCTGCTGTCAATCCAGTACCATTCAAAAGCATTAAATTAGTTTTAAAAACAAAAAACAAAGAGAAATCATGCCATGCTGTACAGAAAAAAAATGCCAACAGCACCTAGTGTTTACCAAAATTAAACACCAATCAGCTGCAACCACTGCTACATGAGCCTTGGGCTACTTTCTGACAACAGAGTCAGGTGAAACAGGCACTCGGTGCCCTAGATAAACAGAGCCGACTGTGGGAGTGAATTACTGACACTTCCGGGTTTGAAAGGAGACCTCTGGAGTGTCAGCTTCTTTCCAGGTCAGACTGGCTGCCGCCACTAATACTGACAGGGAAAGTGAGCATGATGATGCTCAACATATGATGAGTGAGGGTCACAGAGACAGAAAGAGAAAGAAAAACATATTTCTAATATCTTACTTAGCCTTCTGTGTTGTAGAAACCTGTTACCCCAGCCTCTTTGTTTTATTTAAAGGATTAAGATTCTTATCTTAATGTGCTATTTACTTAAACTTGAAAAATCAATAATAGTGGTAGAATCCGGTGAAAAAATTATACTAAAAGGCATGCAGTTGTGAAAATATAATGCATATTACTGACCTAAACCAGTCATTATACCTGGTCTTACGCAAAATTGCATACCCTGGGGAAGCAAACCTTAGCCTGTTACCCACAAAATCTCCCATTCTGGCACGTTCTAAATTCTTGTTTGTTTGTTTTTCTAAACTCAAAACCCTGGAAACACAAATTCAGTGATTAATGAGATTCAAATTAAGGAAAAGCAACACTGATTCACAGTCCTTTAAGAAACAAATCTGTGACTGCCATTATGCAACTGGCTCCAGAGGAAAAATATGGTATTTGAAAACCTTTCAGACACAAATGCCCACAGTTCACTCACAGCCAGACAAGGTTCTTTGTGTGAATCTGATATCTTTTATTAGACCAACTTAAATAGTTGGGGGAAAAAAATTTAAGCAAGCTTTTGGGTTTAAAAACCCTTCGTTTTTAAAGGTATGGAGTTTAAAAAATTTTGGCACACACCTACCGCCTGATGAAGGTTTTTTAAACCCGAAAGCTTGCTTAACATTTTTTTTCCAACTATTTAAGTTGGTCTAATAAAAGATATCAGATTCACACAAAGAACCTTGTCTGCCTATGTCCCTAGACCAACGCAACTACAACCTACGCCCGGTTCATTTCATTCGCTTCACTTCAAGCAATATGGCCTTGATTGTCCGCCACCCCTTAGCTATAATAAGGAGTAGTAAAAATCAGCCAAAAGGAACTGATAACAATTCCTTGGCATAAACTGGGGAGACAGTTTTCCTCTAGCTTGCTCTGCGGTCACAAGGTCCTTTAAACCTGTGAGGTATTAATTATAGGGGTCTTCCAATTCCTTCAAACTGCAGCTCTCCCCCCTAGTTCAACTCCTGAAAGTTTCTTCCACCCCTTCACACTGAGGATTGGGGAATGCTGCTAACAACAAAATCAGCTATGCTGTCTGCCAGACCAGCTCTGTCACTGGAGATTCCTCCTACACATGGTGAAATTTCCACTAAGAACGCTTGGCAGCTTTAAGTTCTTTTTGCACCGCATAACTGCAAAATGGCCTTGGTAGACTAGAAAATCTGCCCCTTAATCACTGAGACAGACAACCTTCCGTGCTGTCCAACTCCTAAAGCACAAAAGCTTCCAAAAATTCTTTGCAAGCCACTATACTGATCTACTGAACTCTTAATTCCTCTAGATATCATTAATAAACAGCTTGACATTTTAAAATTGATTTAAATGTGCCTTTTTCCTGAAATGCTGGACAAGCACCAATATAAACTTCCCAGAAAGGTCAGCTGTGGTATCATATTTGTTAACCTCCACAATCAAACCATGGAAAGCATCTGGCCTTTTCAAAAGGAGGCATCGAAAATTATTTTTTAATTTTTAAACTGACTTCGTAGTTAAGCCAGATAAAAAGCTAATAAAACACATCTGTCCTTACTAATGCATTTTGTATAAAAATGCAATGTTTTCTTAGGTCTACCCATCAGCTTAGCTTTATCTTTTCCATAGAAGAGAGATACCTGAAATGCATATCACTCCCAGGTTGCAGGCGTATTTCACTAATTACAACCACTGAGGACTGATTGGTATTGTAAGAGAAAACAAAGCAAATCTGAAGTTAGACCCCACTTCAGAAAAGCACGCTGAAACCACCAGCCTGGGACTTCTCACATGCAATTAATTAAGGCATATATGTTTAAGCAATTTTTGAATCAAGGCCTTGTTACATCTCTGGATCTAAGTGACCTTATCAAAATTCATTTGGTGGTCAGAGTTCAACCAATTAACTCTATAAATGGAAATATTGTACACCCCAGAGAATTATGCCCAGAAAAATTTAAAATTATGTGCCAAGTCCTGGGAGCTCCACAGAGCCAGCCTGGCCCAGTCCACTGGCACAGGCTTTCACACCAGACCAAGCTCCAGGTCAGCATGAGACTTATGGAACTGCAGGTGGAAGCCTTGCACCATCGGGTCAGGCTGGCTCTGTGCCTCCACATGGGGTTTCCAGCACTCTAGCAAGAAGCCACATGCAGAGGCATGGAGCCCGCCTGGCCCAATGGCACACAGACCAGGAGCCATGGAGACTCGCATGCTATCAGGCCAGCAGGCCCCCCAGGCTGAGACTGTCTCATGCCACCACATGCAGCCTCCAGGACTCTGCTGAAGCTGCCAGGGGGGAACGGGTGGGGAAGGGACACTCTGCTTGTCACAAGTGCCCCGAGGCTGCTGCCACTGGCAGTGGGGGCTGTGTGTGCCATGTGAGGAGGAGGGACGTGTGGTGGGCAGGCCCATACGCACCCACAAACTCCACACCCACCCACATACCCCCCCATAACCACCCCAACTCCCTTCCCCCATCCAGCAGGGAGGAGCTCCCGTCCCCCCTCACCAGCTGTCCAGTTGCATGCCACTGCACTCACTGCCTCCATATAGGGCTCCCAGCTGCATTGCCAGGAGCCCCATGGAGGTGGAGGCACATAGCCCACCCAGGTTAAATTATGCAATATTATGCAACTATGCATGGTCACGTGTTTTATGTGCAAAATTACATGGGCATATAATTGTGTAATTCCCCAGCAGTGTAATACTGCCAATTGGTTAATGTAGCTTCAAACCGCAATAAATTCATAAAATTAATTCTTCTCTCACACCAGAAGGACATGAAGCAAACTGAAAGACTGATGGGTACAATCCTGCCCTATTGCACAATACCTTTTCTCTCAAACCACTAGGGACATCTGCTTCTGACACCATTAAGTCTTCTTTTTAACTGTAAACCCTTCTGAGTGTTGGGCTGGGGGTTGTAAGCATGTGTGGTCTGTTTTAACAGACATCCAAGATAGACATTTTATGTAGCATCCCTTATTAGTACAAGTAGAAGCATTTTATTTTTCTTCACTTTTTACAGATGCAAAACTTTTGAATTTTGCTGACTCTGGATTGTTTTTTAATATATGACCAAATTTCCATGGGCTTCCCTTCACAGTTTTCTTGACTTCATACAAGAGGTGCGTAGCTTTTTAAATTAAAACTCAATCCCCAGTACTCCTACTCTGACCCAATGAACCTTTTCTGTAATATTACACCAGAGAACAGCCCTGCTCTGTGTTTCAATCTTATTAAATGCTTTTAAGATTTTAATCATCCATTCATTGGCTGCTAAGTGAATATTATATCCCTTTCCTGTGGGCAATCAGATACCATAATGCTTTAATGTTAAAACTTGTTACTGCTGCATACAAAAAAGTAACAAATAGGTTCTTATTTTGTGCTGGAATGGTACCCAGGACACCATCTAACCAACTGAAGGCATTTTAATAATACAGTTCTTATGACCATGTTTGAAACACAACTGCAATACATAATATTTATAATGAGAACACAAAGAGGAATAATTATTTTAAAACAAGAACTAATGGTAATGGCAAATAGATTCTGTAGTCTGCTAAAACCACTTGCAAGTGTAAAAGCAATTTATTTTGGGATTATGCATCTTAAAAAAAAAAAAAAGTCTTAGAGTAAATAAGTGCCAGTGACCTGTTTCCATTTCTATTTGTAGGCTGTACTGTTTGCTTGGACGCAGTTGTAGCATTACTTTCTTACATAACAAAGATAAAATGTTGTTGGTCAAATGCCTAATCAACTCATTAATGTTCCGCACTATTTATCTCTTATAGAATAACAGGGCCTTTCAATTAAGAATAATAAAAAAGCTCACAAATATATTACAATTTTGTCTCTCAGATGCAAATATGGGCTCATGTTTAAATAGATACCTATTTATAATCGTCTCCTCTCTGGGAGGGCACCATTACAAATATTTAATAATGAAATCTTTATAGTATGACGACTCAATATAACTTCCATATATGAGAAAATGCCTAACATTTCTTTTCTGATTTTGAGAAAATTTCTTTTCTAATAAACAAGTTTCAGTGTTGGCTTCCTGTTAAATCATGGTGTGATGTAGCAATCAAAGGTTAGGAAAGCCTCCTTCACCGTTGATCTGATTTTGTTCCGGAGAATAAGTTTTCCTTTCCTGCATGCTATGATTAGGGTGACCTTACACCCCACTTTGGCCAGTACACCCAGATTCTGTAGCTTAGTCCTGGCCGGTTAGTTACAAGTCCTGGCATGGTATGGCAGGCAAGTAGCCAATCAGGCACTGCTGCTGTTGAGTGGGAGCAAGGCAGACAGACTACAGCAGTTCACACTCCCACACAGCAGCTGTGGTGCCTGCTGAGCCATCTGCTTGGTGCACCGTGCCCCTCCAACCACTGTTGCAGTCCGGCTCAGGACTTTTGACCAACCAGCCAGGACCAGGCTACAGAATCCAGGAGTGTCCCAGCCAAACTGGGACATATGGTCACCCTATCTATAATACTAAGTCAGAAGCAAAATAGTGGTTTTGGGGTTTTTGTAATACAATTTTGCAAAGACATGTAATACTTGACAAATTGCAGACAATTACAACCATGGTAGTCAAGTCCAAAGGTGGAAATGTCGCACACAAAAATATTGTAGGTTGCACACAAAACTAGTTGATATTTATTCATATTTTAAGTTTCTATAAACCTATACAACTACCCATTCCCAAAATCAAGTTGGGGTGCCAAAGTATTAAAAGGAAAAAGGAAATGAAAAGGATTTCAGAACAATACAGCTCTGATTCCGATTACTTTCCTGTACCCCATGTAAAAGTGCCTGGTTTAGAAAAGGAAATGGGATGCAAAACTCCTGATTTCATAAGTGTACTTACTTGCCTTCAAGCACTTTCAGCTGAATTCCTCCCTACTTTTCCAGGAATAATAAGTGAAGAAGTGATTCTCTATCTAACGACAAAATCGTTCAGCACAGCTAGTTCAAACTCTGAATAAATACCACATTAGTAAGTTTTTCCTGGTATTATTTCATATTAGCAAAAGGCATTTCAGGATTTTAATTCAGATTCTAAATGAGGTTTGCTATTTTCTGTTGTTTTATAATAAATCACAGCATCATTGTAAACTGCAAAGCAATGCAAAGCAGACATACCGTTTCCATAGTAGTGGATTTTCTTTACCTTTCAACTGAACTATTAAGCCATTAAAAGAAAAACAAAAGCCACCCCAAAGGACAGACGCAGCACCACTCACAAATAGAAACAAGCATTAACATCTTTCAATTGCTTACTCTACTTTTTTGTCACTTACATATTACTTTTTATATTTACATATTACGGTGCTAACTAGTATTTTATAGAAAAGACAAAAAAGCAGCTTAGTGTATAAAGAAACAAGGCCTGTATTAGCATTGTGTTGACACTTTACACCCCCATCTTAAAAACAGTTGAATCATTTCATTTTCAATGGACACCCTCCTTCCCTTTCCCCTATGTGAATGAAGGTATTATTAGTCCAAAACACTAATCTAACATAGGAAGTTCTTTCAGTACGGGAAGATGATAGCGGTACCCTTCAAACTCTCTCTCTTTTTATGCTGACTATTAAACATACACAGGAAAGATGCAAATTAGTCTAGAAAAGTGATACTTCAAAAGTCCTCTATTCAGTTTAATGTAATCTAGCCATTACGCTGCAATCAGAGAGCACTTTTTCAAGATCATTAGTACTAGTTTGGAAAGCTCATAATATAAAACGTTAACACATTTTGGGGGTTAATTTTTATCTTGATACCTCGCCAGTACTACTACTATTGTATAGGTGAAATACTTGTAGTATCAGATGCAACTAATGTACACATTGCTAAAACATTGCTCTTTCTTTGCTGATTTTCTGTAAATGGTAAAAATATGTATGGTAGCAGCTTGCCAATTTGCATGAATGACTAGAAGAGCCATAGCAAAACAATACAAAAGCCACCAGAACCGGAGACTGCAGAGGACGTTACTGATAGTACCTGAAACGCATACAGGACAGCTAGCTAAAATGAGATGGTTCACCTTTCATTGTAAAGGGACTAACCTGTAAAAGACTTCTAATGTGTTCACAAAGCCAAACTCTGAATCAGCCTTTTTCACTGAGTATGTTCCTACCCAAAATCAGCTTTTCATTGTATTATTTTGGAAACAATATTTGAATTCTCTTTTCCCCCCCACTTTTGGCAGTGGAAGTAGTAAAAAAAACAATGTTAAAGGAAATTTATACAGACAAAACAACAGTGGACATAGCCAAAAACTATAACTAGTCACCGTCACACAGCAATACAGACTCCTAGACAGATTTACTACTTACAATAAAAATTATCTTAAAACAATTTAAGTATAAATAAAGAAATGCCAAGATTTTCAATAGATCTTGCACCAATCATTTTTCAGAACACAGAACATCCTTTTCCAGGACATCCTTCCACAAAAATGTGTGCATTAAACATCTGCAATGAAAAGTGCCCTAAAGATATTTGTCATTTAATTTGTATGGAACAATTTTAATGGTGAAGTAAAGAACAAGATATGTTCACATTTTTAGGCTTGGAGAAGGGGATGAGGGTTGCTAAGGGGATTGGGAACCCCTAAGGAAAGAGGTTTTAATTCTTGCATCATGTTCATTGGTTATACAGAACATTCTGAAAGACCCCGGGCAAAAATAAAAGTGCAGGACATAAATTAGTTTGTGTCTTTTGTCAATCTAAATATTCTAAAGTATATTCACATTTAATATTTTCATCAATCATACATGTTTCAAAGCATAAAAGGTTTGGAGTAAAACAGACACTGATATAATGCCATTCTGTCAGTTTCTGATCAGTGAAGAAATTGCATATTTCTACAATGATTTCCAACAAATATTTCGTCACAGCAGACAGAAAAAAACAGTTTCAATCAATTCATAAGATTAGCATAATCTCTTAACAGCTTCTGTACTTTGCAAGTGACTTTAAAAGTAACACCTGTGATAAAACATTAAATAGCAATAAAGTAACTGTGAACAAATGACAAGGAATGGGAGTATGGCAGACATACCGTAATTAAGAAAGCATTAAAAATTAAGTGAAATTGCAATAACTGCACTAAAGTAGTCAATGAAGGCATACTAGAAGAAGCCTAGATTTTCTCTTTTGTTGTCACTTGTCTTTTTGAATGACTGGATTTGCTGCCTCTCTTCTTCTAAAAAGCAAAGATTACAAAAGAAACACCTGGAAAAACACGGATAAGGTCTCCTTCTCTCCTTCCCACTACCCCAGCCAGCTTCCAAGCTCCTCCCCGTCTCTTCTTTTGTTTCTTCAAAAGCAGTGCCCCTCAGCCACAGGAATGCCAAACCATTCTTTCAGGTTGTTCAGACTCACCATCTCTCCTTTCATAGGCCAAGATGTGCTATTCTACAGTGCTTTGTAGGTACATGTTCCCCTACCCTCCCTCAGGATCTGCACCATGAGTGCACAAAAACAGTCTAACAGAAACAGATGGAGTTCCTCAAATGACATTTTAGTTCGGTTTTTCTTATATTTCCTTTTTACCAACATCTTGACATTTATTGTAAGTAAATTTGGAATATTTATATAATGCATTAACAAGGGTATCATAAGTGAAAGAGTTTAGGTCACAAGTGAAACCCCCCACATAGGATTTAAGTTTTTAGTCAATGACAGCTGGCATCACGTTGAAGAAGATAATTCCATACAGACGGGCATACAGCTCAACTGTGTGCAGCTGAGAAGAAATAATCACCTTTTTGGAAGAAGCAAGATAATATTGTTCTTAGTTTCAAATAATTAAAACCTGGTTCTCGTACTCTTCCCCTCTGTGCGCTTGGGCAAATCACTGCAACTTTCTCCTTCATTTTTCTTGTGCATGAAGTAGGGAGGACTATATTTACCCTACTTTGCGAAGTATTTTAAGTTATATGGCTGAATAGGTGATACTTCCTCTTAAGTGTAATGAAAGTAGAAGGATAACACAAATTTCTATATACTTAGGTTGCTAGGCAGTGACATTTTTATGTATAATACTTAAGGTATTAAATATTTTGTTTTGCTTTTGGGTGCAAAAGTAAACAACTGGTAAAATACTGGGATTTACAAATTCTATGTTGTAACTAAATGTTTCTGTTCATGAAACATGCATAGCTCCAAATATACGTGTGCATCCAAGAACAATATTCAGGCCCTTAAAGTAGGAGAAATATAAAACTGGCTAAACTGTAAAAAAGAAGCAAATTCCTGGGACAAATACAGAATAAAAACAGACTTCTAAGAATTCACAACCCTGATGAACCTGGTCACTTTCTGTCATGTTGTAACAGAATCTAACTTATTACATTCAATAAAAAGTTGCCTAAGCTCCATACTGAAAACAGAATGTAAAATTAGCTATGATGTTTTGCAATTTGTCCTACAGTCTGTCAGGTTGAATCCAGGACGAGAAAGAATGGTTCACTGGCTCAGGCATTAGCCTGGGACTAAGGAGAGCTGGATAGAATTCACTAACCTAACCTAACAAAAACCATGTCCTTTGAGCAAAAGACATAAGGCTAGATCCACAAAGCACTTTGGGCATAGTGATGCTGATTTTTTGGTGTCCCATATCTAGAACTTTTAGGTAAAATTTAAAAAAAAACGAGCTGTGCACCTAAGGTCCCTATACAACTAATGTGAAGAGTAAGGCACATAAGAATGGGGTTCACAACAGCAGGCAAGCTAAGCAAAGAGAAACTGAAACCAGCTGATTAGAAATGTTGAAGAAAACATCTAAAAATCTCATTTTTCTCCTAGACTGAGATGCTTATACGTGACCTGGATTTTGATAAGTATGATACTTGAAATCCTATTCTGGATGTAAGGATGAAGTTGTATTTTAAAACCACAGACTTGAAGCCAGGTCCATTCAAATCCCAAGGGAGTGCCCTCATCCACAAACTAAAAAGTCAGGCTTCCTTCTGCCTACTGTGCCTCTGGTCACATAAAATTCTTGGCTGCACAGTGGCACAACATTAGGAAACTGTGAGGGTGCCCACATGCAGACTAGCCTCTAGCTTAGTGTCAAGGCACTTTCATAAATATGAAAGGTGAGGAAGTAAACCACCACAAACTGAGGAAAGCACTTATCCTAAGTGCCACCTTCTGAGCAAATGTTCTAATCTACAGGCCAGTAATTCTCGAGCAAGATGCCATGGTATCTTGGGGTGCCACAAGAGGCTTAAGCATGCCTCAGGAAGCTGGTTGACAACTACTGCTCTAGGCTATTACATAAAAGGTGGACAACATCACTACTACACTCTGATTCAAATGTATTTTTGCATGGAAATGGCTATGGCTGCTATGCTTTGTACTGATCTCAATGCTGCCTGTGAATATTACATGTACTCTATGCCTGCCTACCCAACTGGGGCTCTTGGGCCTTAAATACAGCAACACCTAGTTTATGAGTCCCAAACAGCTGTCTGAATGAAAGCACAGAAATGATTAGCTTAGCCAAGATGCTGGCAACTCAGAAGCAGATCTTTATGAACCAAGCAATTTTACTGGAAAAAACTTAAAGCACCTATGTATTAAGAGGCACCTAAGCTATGAGCTTTTTGGCACATTGCTCACTTAAACTTAGGCCTCATACAGATATTTAGTTTCGCCTGAGAGAGTTGCTGCTCTCCCAGGAGAAACCATGGAATGTATAGATGTTCAAGCTTTTTCTCCCAGCATAAAAATGGCTACTCCAAGGGGAAAAAAACCTGGGAACAATTAGGGTTAAATCACTCCCAGGAAAGTTTCTCCTGGCAGAACAAATGTCCAGAAGAGCATTTAGTCCTCCAGCATCTTCCGTTCCCTGCCCCCACAAGGATACAGTGTGTCACTTGCTGGACTCTGCTGCTCTTGCAGGGAGCAGAACACACTCCCCACATTGTGCTGCAGGGAAATATACGCTGACCATTGGCAGTCTGGGTCAGAGCTATGCACTGCTGTCTTCTGTCACCAGGCAGATTATGGGAGCCTTCATAGCATGCTGAGATGTATACACAGTGCCCCCGCCCTGCAGCCAGCTGCACAGTGTCAACACTACAAGCTCTCCACTCTTCAGAGCATCAGCATTCAAATGTCTGTAAAAGAGGCTCTGGGTAAATTTCTTTACCAGCAGAACAAACCTGGGAGAATCCACACAAATTATATAAATGCGTGTATGTAGCCCTAGGTGCCTTAAATCAACTTAAGCTTTACTTGCAGCATATAAGTAGTTTTTTGGTTCCCTACTCAATTTATATTTACTGTTTAAAATGGAGAGAGGTATTACTGATGCAGTTAGAGCCTCCTAAATCATAGTGCTTGAGGGTGTATAAATACCTGCAATATTTACTTCAAGGGTAAATATTAGAAACAATATTATTTTTGTTATGGCTGGGTCTACTGTGGTAAAGCCACCTGAAGACCCTTAGGTGCTTAATAAAAATGGAATTTCAAGCACATGATTTAGGGCAAGAATAAACTAAATGCCAGGACCATCAGGAATTCTTCAGCCATACAAAAGATGCCATCCCAATAATACAGGTCCACTCTCCAGAAACCAAATAGTAAGACATTTTCAGCATTCCATCATGGCAAATGCTTGGAAGAGGAGACTGTTACTATGAAATAATGGTCACCAAAAGTCTCAAAGTATTAGATAGCCCAGTACTTGCCAGTGGTCTCTTAACTTACCAAAATATTCAGCAAATTAGAAGTCATAGATTTTTATTGTTTGACATACAGGAGAAAGCTCTGGGCAAAAAGGTGTTAAGTTGTTAATGCTTTCATGGACATCCACAAAAGGCAAACTAAAAAAGAATTCCCAAAAGTCTAGACCACTTGACATAGACAAATATAACCTGCATATCACTAGTGCAAAAGATCTATTTCAGCAGTTAATCTTTTGTAGCTAGTTATCCATATGTCATATAGGGACTTTAGAAAACAAGAAGCCTTTTCCCTATAATGAGAAAACAAGTCATGTGAGAGCACATAATAAAAAATGCTCACTTTCTGATGCATCTCAAACACCGTATTTTTATTAATAAAAATGTATTATTGAACTTCTAAAAAATATAACAGATATGAATCTGCTTGCTTATTGCTTTTCCTATAACAGAACAACACCCAAAACAGTACTGTTCACAAATGTAAGAGAACGTAAACACTGTTCTTTTCACCAATAACATGGGTATTTGTATAATACAAATGCAAACCAAACCTATCTGGTTTTAGGAGTATATGCTTGTAAAATAAAAATATCCCCAAATTGGTACATAGGAATACTACAATGTTCTATTCAAGCCAATTCTAAACTGACTCCCAAAATACATGTTTGTAGGTATACACCCA
>NW_017728912.1:7463091-7541668 GCF_001723895.1 Crocodylus porosus | reverse complement strand
CACCCAATACATGCACACAAAGTTTACTGAAAGTTGATTAATTATAGCATACAAGCTTTCATAAAAAAAAATTCTGGGATTGTGCCAAGTATTTAATAGCTGTCATGCAACTTAAAAGAAGACCACTTGTGATATTTCTGAATATTTTTTCCTGCCTTATATCTCAAAGTAACACTTTGTTGTGAAATTTTAAAAGTAGGATGAAACATTAAAAATACACATTAAGTCAGATTATGTTGTTAAATTACACGGAGTCACTAGGGTTAAATTACTTCTAAGCAGAAGTAATGGATATACTCTTTCTTGAAAAATGTAGGTTCACTACAAGTGAAACAGAAGACTGCTCAATAGATAAAATGATAAAACCACCCAAGGTATGAGATATGATCCTGTGACTTCCTGGCCCTAACAGTCAAGCTTACAATCCTATTACCCTGTTGAATAAACACAGCTTTTGGAAAGGTTAAACCTGTGAGGTCCTCATCGGAAAGTCCCAGAGTAAATTATAACATTTGACGATGACATTCCTGTGTCTTTTGGAACCAGTGAGGGGAAATAAGGGCAGGTCATTATAAGCCACTTGCCTTTACAACTGGCTGTAAAAGACAATGAGCACAGGAAGTTTCCCACTGAGATCAAGGTGCACAATCTCCAGCTAAAAATAAACAAGCACTGATAGTCACATCTGCTGGAAAATATCATTTGAGGCTGAACTCCCAATTGCCAAAGCAACAGGAAGAGAATACTGCAATGCATCAGACTGCAGAAGGACCATAAAATAATAATTGCAGAATGGTGATGCATCACTGTTTGCATTAATAGAGATAAACACCTTACAACAGCTACATTTCTTTTTTTAAATAAGATATTAAAAATATAGGTTTGCTTTTGTTTCTGTTACCCCTCAGCTCCAGGTACAAATCCAGGAAGGTTTCTACAGGGAATCATTCTTCAGGGAACAAAAAGCAGAGTATACTTTAATCCCACCCCCTTACAGGATACTTTTTGACCATTAATAACAAGTTGAGGGTCATATAAAGCATGCAGCATAACATTTTGGCAGAAAAATACTGACAAGAGGGCAAGTCTTTCCTCCCTTTATTATCTGATAACACTTCATATACTTGCCCAAGTAAATTACAATGTAAAAGCAAAGTCACAAAATACACAATTTGGTATTCCAGCCAAGAGTTTCTTAAAATATCTGGTTCATTCAAGCAGGACAGAGAAAATCCTTCATATTCTGAATTAACGGATTCAATTTTTGATCAGCTGTCACCCTGCATCACAGTGTAAAAACTGGTCTTTACAATTTTGCAATACAACATGCACATGCAAAAGAGAGAAAGAGTGTGTGCACATGAATGAGAGCAAGCAAACATGTGAGCAAGAGCGACCAGAAGTCTTGTTATTTTTATTTAGGAAAATGCACTGTAGCAATACATATGGCAGGGCGAGGGGGGGGGGGGAGGAAGAGGAAGGCAGCAGGGGGATGGGGAACAGATGTTTATGCATTATGAATGCTTGAATATTTGATATAACATAATATTACCCAACAACAAAGCTGACATATATTGCAAATTTTAACAAACTAACATGGTCAGGAAGATTCTTTTTCCCAAACTGATTTTATTTATCATCCAATTCTTACTTAGGTTGATTCAATGTGTCATAAAAGGTAGCCCAGGGTAGCATCACCTGGTTCCAAATGATAAGATTACATAGGCAACTGCTTCATGCTTCTAACTAAGGTTTCAGGAAGGAGAGACCATGTAAAAATATATATCAGCTGTTTACACCATTCATCAAAATAACTCTTCTCTCTCACAAAATACATTTTTGTGCTTTAAAATGAGAATAATCTCTGAATACTTTTCATGTCCTTTACTTTCAATACAGTTTCTATATTCTCCATCATTGAAGAACTATGTCCATGTATATATTTTCATACATACATGGACATTTTCAGATATTTCCTACTTATATATTTTGTATGTTACTTTGGCCCCCTCCACACATGCAGGTAAAGGCACAATTGGACCTAATCCACGATCCACATAATCGTGCCTCCTGTCACACCATACAAGCATGGCAGGAAGTACAATTGTGGGATTATGCATTAGATCCAATTGTGCCTTATTGCTGGTGTAGGGGGAGCCCAATTTAGGGCTCCCCCTACATTGACAAGAAGCAGGCACCCATGGCTTGGAGCCCCCTTTGTTGAAGAGGCTCCCAGCCATGCAGGGCTGAGAAAGTCCTGCAGTGGACAGGGCTTTGGTTCCCGGCTGCACATGAGACACAATCAGGACCCAGAACCATGTCCACTGCAGGACTCTGGGTCCCGGCTGCATACAAAACTCAGGCAGAACCAAGAGCCCCATGTGGGGCCAAGGCTTTCACAATGCCCAGGGCTTGGGGGTTGTATCACTGCAGCTGGGAGCCCTGTTAACTGATGGGGTGCCCAGCTGCAGGGGAGGCCCCACCACATGAGCAAATTAAATCTCAATAGCAACCATTTTCAAAGTCTAACTTTTTAGCTGGTTGGAGCTTTTTATCATGCCTGCACATACACCTGGTCTCAAGGTAACTGCGAAATACCTGCAAAGTGTAAAGGGGGCCTTAAAACATCAAAATTGAAGGAACTCACACCTTTGACAGGAATAATCCATAATATATTCCTTTCTTCAGAAATCTCTGAAAAGTAATTCTGAACATGGAAATTCCTGCCATAGCAAGTTTGTAGATAAGCACAAAAATGTGCTAATACAGCAATTTTTTCAGTATTTTCATAAAAACCAGCTTGGTCCTCTTTTTTTCAATGTCTCTTCATTTTCAAATTAACATTAAAAAGCATATGCATGATGAAAAGGGAGGCTTTCTTTAACCAGAATAACTGGAAGGATAAGTTCCTTAGTTCAAGTGCTATAATGACAAAGACCCGCCACAGATTTGTGGGAACCAACTTACTTCAGGTTTTAAACTCCTGCGTGAAGAACTATTCAGAACAGAGGATTCAGGGGACTTGGATTTATGCATGGGTCTGTCAGGAGTATAAGAAACAGAATACAGTATTTCCAGATCTCTTGCCAAATACATAATATAACTTCTGATTTTTTTTTTAAAAAAAATTAAACAAAACAAAACAAAAAAATCAGACCTTGGCCTCAGAGATGATAGAAACATCAAGTATTAAATGTCAGTAGCAAACCTTGCAGTACTTCCTGCCATCAAGCCAAGTACAGCCTGCTTCCAAGCCAAACATCGGTTCTGTCTACTCCAAACAGGAACTCAACAAAAAGGAAATGTGGCACTTCTTACCAGTGCGGTCAAAAAGAGACATTTTAAAAATCCTATTTAATCCAGTACTTTACCTGTAAAATCCCTGAAAGAATAAATAATAAAAATGGCTCTATTGCTTGTACCCCATTCCTGATGAACCTCTTGACCAAAACGCCTTTCACTTATTATGTTTATGGTCAAATTAATGATTTTTACAGGGGTCCGAATTCCACATGCACTAATTCTAAAAAAAACAAACCAGACTGACAGTGCATGTGTGCATGGCACCTCTGCACCTCTTGCTCTCTGACATGTCAGGCAATATAAAAACCAGGTGTTACAGTGACATTAATGAAACCTCAAGAATACAGCTTTACCAACAGATGATAAAATGAGTAATATAGGTTCACATATCTGTTTCCTGTGTTAAGATTCTCTATAACCAATACAGCCATGTCTACACGAGTACAGACATTTGGTTCCCCGGTGACAACTAGCAGCAGCACAAGTGGCCTGTGCCATGCGCCCTCTGGCATGCAGCAGGTAACCCCTGCGTGGGGTAAGGGAAGCTGGGACCAGCACCGGGCTGGCTCCAGCAGCCTTATCTGTGGTGCTAGGGGCCTCTTAGGGCTACAGCAGCGGTGATCCTGCCGCTCGGAGTCTGACCAGCAACCAGAGCATAGGTCTAGTTGGCCAGGCTCCAGTTTTGAGCAGTGCACCTTGCCTCCACATGCACTGCTTCACTTTTTTTGGCGTGGGTTTTTTGACCCCTGGGCATCCAGGGGTCAAAAAAACCAAACAAACCCTGCACTGCTCCCTTGCAGCATGAAGGATAGATGAATGTGCTGCATGGCTGCGCTCTTCTGGACGCAGCCTAGAAAAGTAAAATAATTGTAAATCAGTGGAAATCATGTAAATACTTATGACTTAGGTATTTAATATTATAAACATTCATTTATTTTAGGCAAGAATTTCTAATAGACTGCAACAGCACTGTAGCTAACACATTTTGCAGATTCAATGGGGAGAGGAATGGTCTTCTTGGCTGTAGTACTCAGAATCCCCTGCTGTCATTTCCAAAGCCCTAAAAAACCCATAGTTTTACTAGCAAAAATAAATTAGCTTTAAGGCCAATTATCTTTTTTGAGTGAATAAAAGTTCAGAGATTCAGAACTGACCATGTATTTTTTTTTTAGAAAAAAATTCTAGCTGAATTCCAGCACTGGTGCAGGAAGATTTTGGACCCTGTGCATATATAAAGTGACAGTACTGTAAATGATACTTATTGTAAAATCTGTTCCTGTGCATGTAATGTTTGAAAAAAAAAATTACAGATCTTTTTTCAGTATTACTATTTATTTGCTACAACCATATCTATATAGTTATATATATTACAATAAATGTATTAAGGTTTACAAAAACCTGTAATGCATACCATATAGTACTGCAACATCACAAACATGGGCCAGAATCTGATCCAGGGTAAGCCAGCATAGTTCCATTACATTAGACCAAACCACATTCATTTATCCCTTCTGAGAATCTTGTCTGATATTTCTTATGCAGCACTCTATATGTATGAAAGACCATACATACATTGACTAGTTCATTCTTATGGCAGTTGTGCAGGGTATACAAGTTTGTAACTCCAAACTACAGACAAAAAGATAAAATGATTTGCCGAAGGCTACAAAACAAGTAGTGGGAGAGAGCTTGTACTTTGGACCTGGACTCCTAGTCCTATGATCATTCTTTGAGACCACACTGCATCTCTACAACACTGGATTTTTAAGAACCTTGAATATGCATTGTGCTAAGAGTGATAGTGTGTGAATCTGAACTTTGGATTAAAACTTATGCTGCAGGGAAGGTTGTTTCAAAAGTGGCTCTGCAAGGAAAACAGAAGGAAGAAAAGGAAGGCGAGAAAGAACCAAGACAACTTTTAAACAAAAGAAGACAACTAAACCCTTTAAATAAACTGAAAAGCCAGCTTTCTTCAAGAGTGAGGATCTCTCCACAAGGAGAGATCTGAATGATAGATGAAAGGAATCAAAAGTTCATGGTAAAATGTCTGTTTTATATAGGAATATAAGGGATTCAATTTGCATAAATCAGAGAGGAACAAAAAATATAATTCTACTGAGAATAGCAAAATGAAGATATTTTTCCCCACTGGAAAAGTACTTAGCTTCAGGATTCAGATATTATATCATCCAAGAAATAAGTGGTGGCAAATAGATTTCAACTTTTTAAAAGTTCTTTCAATAACAATTATATTTGTTGTGTGTGTGCATGTGTGTGGGTGTGTGCACATGTATGTATGCATGTATGCACACACACACACACATGCACACGTGCACATATATAATATCATTTTGCTGGGGCTTGCTGGAGTTTTAGGTTGTTTTTATCTTGCAAACCTTTTGTGTCAGTTTGAAGCCGAAGTCATGTTCCCACATGAAATATTAATGTTCTCATTTTACACTAGGGGGAATGTTTTATTTCAACAAGCTGCAACAGGCTATCATAACAGTAGCATGCTTTGCTGGGGGAAATGTTACATTTTAGGTCAAGATCTAAAATAATAAGCAGCTGTAATAGATTCTGTAGTCAAAGTTGGCCTGTCAACACCGGACAATCACCAAAGGGTGGGGGGAGGAAATCAGTTTGGGGGGGAAAGAAATTTTTCAATAAATTACAGTCCCAAATGCCAATTCCTAATAAGCTGTCAGGGAGCTGGGACACCTGGAAATCCTGGGAGCTTCAGTTCCATGGAAGCTCAATTAGCTGAGGAACCAAGAACCTTACGAATCATGGGAGCCTTTGATTTGAAACCAGCCGCGCACTATGGGTACCAAGAAATTAGTGAGGCAGCTAGCAGAAAAGAAGCTAAGCAAAGATCCACCAAACTTTCACTGGAATCAACGTATTCCTGAAGGAAAAATGGTCCATCTGAGACTTTCCAACAAGCTTTGATGCACAATGAAGAAAAGGGGGGAAAAGTTAGTCATTATGTTACTTTCAATCATCTTTATATTGGAATTTGAAATATCAGCAGGACTGTTTTACTATATGCAAATTAAATACACTCTGAGCATGTATCCCCTATCTACTATATTCTAAATAGACACATTTGTAATACTCTAATGGAAAAAAAATCCCCTCTAACTGGTGGGAGTGGTGCAATATCTTTGCCTTTCCAAACAAGAAAGATCTAATCCTAAACCTGGCATTATCTAGCTTCAGTGGCATCACTCTTGTGGAAGAAGGATTCTCTGATGGTACATAGAGACAGGAGCTATGCCACTTTTTGCCCAACTTTCTCCTGTTGTGAGTGCAAAGTAAAAGGTGCCAAAGCAGAGACTTTATATGCACTGCTAATTCACAGCTACCATATTGGCCCCATTTGTTGTTGGCAATAGACAATTATAGAAGTTTAAAGACAGAGGGACCAAAATCAGTCAAGTACTGTAACAGTAAGTGTGATATAGTAGTTAATCACTATATTAGCTTTTGTTCTTTCCCTCTTAATAGCATAGTTTTTATCTCAATTAACCAGTTAGTTCTATATTTAATAACATTTTATTTTCAGTCTTTGGTCTCAATTGAAAGGCTCCCAACTGATTTCAATGAATTTTGAATCAGGCCATGTTTGATGAGCATGATCAGCTGCCTTGAATATCCGATCCATTCACCTGCCCAACTGGCATACTGACAGTATGAAAGGTGGATTCCCAACCAGTACCATTCCAACTGTATTCTCCATGGCTAGGGAAGACTTCATGTAGGGAAATGTAGGGACATGTCAGAGGTGTCACAAAACTCAACTCTGATACATCAAATTCTCTTTTGCTGTCAGGGGTTTTGTGGTAGCAGCCCTCATCAACAATCCCTCAATTCAAGGATGATCTCTACTACAACTCACTGATGCATCTTGAGATGACTTAAGAGTCCAATCCTTGAGCTACAGATCCATCCACAGAAGTTGCAGGCCTATCCACAGGGGAGAGTAGGCTGTAGACTGGGATTCCTTTCCTTTTCCATCCTCTACTCTCACTTCTCTGCTTCAAGACCAAGATGCTTTACCTTGAAATGGACTGCCATTTGGTTGAGGTTCCAGTGCCACTGAAATTGGTTAGCAAACAGTTTCTCTCAGCTCCTGATGGTGGCAATGCTGGTAACACTGGTTTCAACAAGGGTGCTGGAGTTTGTGCAGCAATGTGCCCATTTGATGCAGGTGATTTTCCGGAGGCATTGTTGGTGATAACCAGGGATCTGAGTTTTCCGTTTCCTATGGAAAAATTTGGATTTTCTTCTTTAAGGGAGAAAAATGTAGGAAACCCATGGTTTCCCCTTGCAGGCTGACAGAGTTCCAGCTTGCAAGGGGCTGCTTGGAGCTGGGGGGAGTGGTAGAAGAGTGATCAGAGGCAGGGGGAGCCACATGCATGCGCACATGCACATGGCAGCATGGTGGAAAACAGGTCCCACAGCTCCCCACAAGTAAGTCTATGGGGGGACAAAGGCAACACGGGGTGGGGTAGGGGGGACAGAGGTGACAGAGAAGGGCATAGGAAATGCTTGGAGGGCATAGGTAATCCATCAGGAGGGCATGGGGGGCTGCAGCCTGGCTGGACTGCTATGGGCAGTCCATGGCCCAGTTGGCAGGACCCAGTGTGGGTGGGTGGAGAGATCTATTGCGCCACCAGCAACGCAAATGATACAAACTGGAGCCACACTGCCTTCAACTCCTCCAGCAGCTCATGTTCTGGGTCACAGCTCTATCCCAGGAGCGAGGTGGAGTGGGGGGCAGCACAAGTGGCCTGAAGGGAGCGGCAGCCAGGCCATGGCAGCAGGGTAGACTTCTGGCCTGACATGTGAATGGCTGGCAGTAGGAGGTGAGGGCAGCAAAGCTTCACTCCCCTCTCGCTCCCTGCCCCCAGTCCATTACTCCTGGTACTGCTAGTGGCATGGCTGGTATGTGGGTCCTGGAAGTGGCAACAAATCTCACCACCCCATGCCTCCCTCCTGCAGCAGGTCCCGCCCACTGGGCCACAGAGGCAGCTCCTGCCCATGCTGGTCTGGCCAAATTGCAACCTTATGTCCTCACTGTGGGTGCAAAAAACCTGGGGGAGCATGAGCCTTCCCATGCCCCCTTGACACACTGCCTACTATGTCACCTATGGTTGGGCACTCCCCCTGCCCCACACACCCACCCTCTTCCCCACACAATGAGGGGTGAGGCCTGGGGATGGGGGTGCTGCAGGTCAGGCATGAGGAGCACTGGCGGGGACAGGGGGCTGTGGGTCAGGAGTAAGAGGCACTGGCAGGGCTGGGGGTGGCTGTGGCTTGGGAGTGAGGAACATTGGCATATCATGGCTGCTCAGCACCACAGAGCAGTGAGGGGGAGGACAGCTGCAGCTAGACCTGCAGCTAGTGAGCAAAGGGAGCAGGGGGAGCGCTGATTTTCCATAATTATAAAACCAAAATCAAATGCCAAACTATATAGGTATTTACACTCTCTTTCATTATAATCATTGAGGCACTGGTAGGCTTTCAAATTGTTTTAAAATTGTAACTATATTAATAAAAAATTGTGTTCAACTGATATATATATAATGGCATTTCATTTTAATCACTGAAAATCGCAGTTTTGGGAATTTTTAGTCAGAGAATTGGGGGGGCACTATTTAGGGGGACGACGACAAATTATTATCAGATAATTTTGGATTTTTAAACAGAGAAAGCCAGGATCCTTGGTGATAACTCTCTAGACTCTTGAGATGATGATGGTAGGTCACCCAGATTTCACACCTCTAAACGAGAGTGGGGGTGACCACTGCATTGTAGACCTAGATCTTCTTTCCAGAGATTGTAATCAATAAAAAAAAAAAAATACACTGAACGTGTGCTAGATCTCATCAATGTTCAGTCTGAGAGAGGTGGCTACTAAGGTAAGGGAAGTGCTCAGCTACCTCCAGGGTCTTTTCCTTGATGGTAATTTGGAGGGGGTCACATTCAGAGCCTGGGGCAGTCTGATAGAGCACTTCAGTCTTCTCAATGTTGAGAAAGCAGCTCAAAGTTCTGCAGGCTTCACTGAAAAGGTCTAGCACTGAGGTTTTCCTCAGTGTGCACCAGGATGGTGCAGTTGTCAGCATATTGAAGGTCAAGGATAGTTGTTTTAAATACTTTGGTCTTTGAGTGAAAATGACCCAGGCTGATGAGCCCTCCATCCACTGTCAATTCTGGAAGGGAGGTGGTCCTTAATGAGAACCAGGATGATGGTAAAAAAATAGAGAACAAAATTGGTATGATGACACATCCGTGCTTGATCCCAGTTTAGATGACAAATGAATCTGTCTGGGGTCTGCTACAAAGAACAGTCACAGCCACCTGGTTGTGAAGAAGCCTTAGGACTTTGGTGTATTTTTCAGGCCAACCCAATCTGGCCAGTACTTTCCACAAAGTTCCTTGATGGGCAACAAGGTTCATGTCAACTGCCCAATGGGATGAACTGAAATTACACTGAGATGCTGGCAGGATTTTCTCAGCAAGAGGAAGACGATGGTTCAAGAGGATGCAGACAAGGATTTTCTCTGTTGTGGAAAGAAAAGCAATACCTTGACAGTTTTCTCACACAGACTCATCTCTTTTCTTGAACATAGTCATGATGTTGGTTCCAAGGGATCTCTTGGTTGTCCCAAATTTGAAGAATAAAATTCATGGAGCCTCTGTACTAGTTTCTTACTGCTAGCCTAGTAGATTTCAGCAGGTCCTCAGGATCTTCCTTCCTGCCCCCTTCTGTATTACCTCAGCAACATCTGAGGATCATAGAAGGGATGGTGGGGAATACAGAAATTAATGGCCTACAGCAGGGGCTGGGCTGCAAGTAGCAACTTTCAGTGGCAAAAAGTTGCTAACTCCTACTGTAAGGCATAAGTAAAGCCAGGCTTTCTGTCTTAAGAAAATGACAGTCCTTATTTAAACGTGACATAGTAAGTGAGCTTGTATACAGTAATATTGTTAGGTCGCTCATTTTAGTCATGTACATGTCTTGATAGCTCTTAGGAATAATGTGTATCTACCTGAAGGGCTTTTTAAATATGCCAGTAAAAGCTTAAAATTAAAAGAATGGAACACAGTCATTTAAAGTACATGAAATAGTCTTAACTCTGCCTGTGGAGCATAGGCTTAAAATATCTGTCTTTTAGCTCTCTGTTGTTTACAGTTTCATGTAATCAGTAGATCAGAGAGGACAATGCCATACTCTTTACTGTGAAATAGTTAGAAAATCATTTTTGTCTTGGCTGGCCAAAAAGGAAGTCCTGCTGGTTATGGCAGGAGGTTGCAGAGAGCAGCAGTTTAGCTGGAGTGACACACTATCTCTTTGGATCAGTGCAGGGGCTGAGAGCCACGCACAGTGGGATGCTGCAGAACTATGCTGAGACTTCTCTCAGAAGGTACATGTACAGATGTTCACTCTTACAGAAGAAACTCTCCCAGGAACTTTTTAATCCTGGGTGTTCCTCAATTATTTTCCCCCCAGATTGGCCATTTTTGCTGTGGGAGAAAGTCCTGAATGTCTGTATACCTGTGGGTTCCACTGGGAGAGCAGCAACTCTCTCAGGAGAAACTGAGGGTGCCATTACACATGCAGCAAGACTGCTCTGATACACTGTAATTAATCAAGTATGCTGGAGCCTCCAGCATAATTACTGTGCTCCAGCAGACTCCACCCATGCTGAAAAATGGTTGCAGCGGCACTTTAACTAAAATTTGAATTAAAGTGCCCCCCACCACACCCCCCATTCCTGGAGCACATCTATAAATGCCCTGAATGTCTGTATGTATCCTTGTGTAGTATGCATTTGGCAGGCAGTAGGACCTTGGAGACATTCCCTCTGCTACCTTACCTATTCCCCAAGCTGGTGGGTTGAGTCAAGTCTCTTCATGGGTTATATCTGGTTGCTGACCCCTGCTCTACAGCATCTGACCCAGTGTTAGTATCTAATAAAACAAGGAGTAAAATAATAATATCAAAATACATATTACCAACCATAATTTTTTTTCATATGCTGTAAAACACAAAGGGCCATTTACAACAGTAAGAAAACCACACACTTTGTTTCATACTTCAGAAAAATGAAGATTAATAAAAACCTTCTAAGCTAGCCTGCTGATGCACCATACACAGACTATTAAGTTCGACAAAATAAGCTTTTTTTTCTCATAGTCCTAACTGCTACAACTAATGTATCTGGTGTGTGCTGTCCCCTAGGACTATAAAGAAGATTTTATAAACTGTTAAGATAAACACTGACATGTACCTAATTGTTTATAACTGAAGCTAGGCAAAGCTGTGCTAATTGGAATTCTTTTGTTACACAATGTTTATGCACTAATTGGTCCACTTCCTAAGCCAGAGATGGGCAAAATACAGCCCACGGTCCAGATCTGGCCCACCAACTGGCTGGATCCAACCCACAGCTGTCCCTGCAATGCTCCACATGGGACTGAGCCCCACCGACTCCCATCTGGGCAGCCCATGCCCTCTTCCCCCCCCTCCCCCACTCCGGCCCTGCCCCAGCCAGACCACAGCTTCTGGAAGGGCTGTTCCTAGTGCAGCTGCAGCCGGGCAAATATTCCTCTGCTCACATCATCTCCAGCAGGAGCAGCTGAGCAGAAGCTTCCCCTCACACCCTGCCCACCTGAAGCAGTGCAGCAGCGGGCAGGAGTGGGAGGAGAAGTGGCCACTGGAGGCAAGGGGAGTACAGCAGCACCTGGCTGGCTGCAGCAGCACCAGAGCCCTACTGAAAGCTGCACAAGCTAGCTGGGGCCGGCGGGGCTGTTCTGCTTCCCATGCCTTCAGCTATGGCTCCTGCTCTTGCTGCACCACGCTGTGCAACTCCATACAGGTGGGCAGAGGAAACCTCCAGTGGGAGACTCCTGCCTAGCACATGAAAATCTACCTCCAACTCCCAGCCGCCTTCCATCTGCTCCACTCACCCATAGGGGATGCACATCATGTCGGTGGGGAGAAGCAGGTGGAAGGTGGCCAGAGGCTGGAGACAGAGCTCCACGCACCAGACAGGAGCTTCCTGCTGAAGCTTCCCACCCCTCCACCCAGAGCAGTGTGGCATGGCAAGGGCAGGAGCAGCGGCAGCAGCAACTGGAGGAGAGGAAATTAAAACAGCCCCACTGGCTCAGGCCAGTGAACAGCCTGGCCTGGCACAATGCAGTTCCGGCTGCAAGGCTGGGGACTGCAAAACATAGCACAGGGCCAGTCCGGCCCAGCCCGACCCCTACATGCCGCATGGGTCCAGGCCTTGCAGCAGGGAACCAGGTGCTGCCAGGACAGGCGGGGCCAGGCTGGCTCTGTGCTGCACTGCGCAGTTCCCGGCTTATCCCAGCTGCAGTACACAGTTCCCTACTACAAGGGACCCATACACCACTGCAGGGAGGAGGTGGGCTGGCTTCAAGCCACACCATGTGCATTCCAGCCTTGCAGCCAGGAACTGAACACCACAGCCAGGACAGGCTGGTTCCGTGTCATGCAGTTCCCAGCCTTGTAGCTGGAACTGCATTGTGCCAGGTTGGCCCTGTGAAGCATCATATGGGTCCTGGGCTTGCAGCAAGGACTGTATACTGTAGCCGAGACATGACAGGCGGTGCTGGCTCCCCATCTCCCACCATATGTACAATACACACCCACACAGTTCCACCCCCACCATAACCCAACCCCCCACATATGCTCCCACACCTCCACCACATCCACATACCCTAACCCCCACCCTACCCCCAAACAGACCCACACCCTCCACACACACTTCCACCTACCCACCCCTACCATACCCACACTCCCATCCCACCACATACTCCCATCCCAACCACTTAGCCCACACCCACACCGCCCACTCACCATACCCACACCCCACATACACCCCCCCACACCCAGTCCCCAACCACATGGCCCCCACATACACCCCCTTAACCTCCCCCACACACTATACAAAACTAAGAGTGTATTTTGAGCTATTATGCAATTGTTTCTAAATACACTAAGCAAACACACATTGAGACAAAACTTTTTTAAATAAAATTAAAATAAGTTATAGTAGAAGTCTGATATTTTTAGTAAAGGAGCTTTTTTCCCAGTTTCAAGATGGCAAGCCCCCACTCCCACTTCCAAAAGGAGTGCTTCTGGGGCAAGGAAAGAGATTTTTGGTGGCAAAGGTCAAGTGTTAGGGGTGGGACTTCTGGTCCCAAGATGGTGACCAGGAGGCAGGGCAACTGTCAGAGGGCAGGGCTACCCATGCAGCTCTTGACAGGTCACCAAAAATTGTTAAGCAGCCCTCCAGCCAAAATAATTGCCCAGCCCTGTCCTAGGATGAAGGTTCCAAGATCTAGATGTGCGGCATACTGCCTCTAAATTGCAATGCTATCAAATATACCATTTTTATGAAAACAGACAGACGTAAACAGTTAAGAAATAGTAAACTTACTTCCATGATTACATATTACCCTGCACCGCATCTAAGACAAGCATCCGCTAACAGGTTGATTTACACATTAGTATCTGGAAAAAGCAAACCACTATAAAGTTCTTTTTTGCCCACACTACAAAAAGGATTGAAGAAGTGATAGTAGAGCTCAGGCCACATTACACAAAATATGATTTAAACAGGCAGAGAGCACAGACATCCAAAGGACAAAAACAAAGAAATGCTTGTGAATAATTCAATACTGTATACCTTAACAGCAGATTCAATAACTCTTATTTATCTAAGCTCTAGACTGCTCTGTTAAAAATGATAGGTGATTTAAGTGATTGAATGTGCATAGCCAAAACAAGAGAAAAAACAGCTTGTTTTGTACAAGTGCATTCTGAAAGAGAGGAGAAGACATTTATGACTTCAGTGGAGGCAAATGTTAACTGAATATATATATGTCTTTACACATCAGTCTGACTTCAAAGGACATACTGCTCTTGGGAGGAGAGACTATCACTCATTACATGTTTACTTAGGGTTTAGCATAATACTTCCTTCCTTCACCTGACCTGGTGTTACAGAAATATCAAGATTAAAATTAAACACCATCATCATCTAACCTCTACCCATGCTTTATGATGAAATACATTTCTGACTTGGAATTTTGAGCCATACTCCACAATACAAAATAAGCCACTGTCCTCTCTGGCCCACTGATTACCATGATAGATAGTAACCTATGGGCGCATCTAGATGAGATGTTTACTGTAGGCTTGCCTAATCATCTCTGCAGCTATGATCTCAGTGTCTATACCTACAATGCGATTAGGCTGGAGCAAAATAATTTAACTCCACCACAGGTTAATATTTGTAAACACAAGTACAATCCTATGGCTGAGTTTTTACTCTGCAACAATTAATGTGTAGATGCTAATGGGGCTGGCTGGGGCACGAAGATGCTTCAGTGCGGGGGCTGCCTGCCAGCTAGTCAAGCTAGTCCTGCACTGAAGCACCCTCATGATCCAGCAAACCCTTCCATAGTATGTTGAGCTGGGTCAGAGCAGCCCCAGGCTGACAGGCCGACTTCCTGGGCCCCCTCCCAGCTGGGGCTGCTCTGATCCTCAGCTCAGTGTGCTGCAGTCCAATGTGCACATTCAAGAACGGTGCCCAGGAACAATAAACTCTGGCGTGATATGCACCGGAGTTTACTGCTGCACATTAACTGCATGTAAAGATGTACCCTATGGATAGAAGAGTGTCTCAGAGAAAAGCCAGACATTTAAATGTTCCCTTCACAGGAAGAATTAAGGTTATTTCACTGGCTGACTTTGGGCCTCAAATACTGGTATAATCTGTGCTGGCATGGGGAGCCAGTCCACAGCTATATCCAGTATGCAAGGCCAGGCCAGTGCACTAGACTACAACTGAGGGACAACTGGCTCAGTCCGGCAGAACTACCACATGCAGGATCCAGCCCATGGACCGATATTGGTCTCTGGGCCCAGACAGGTTGAACACCACTGATGGAGCACAGTCATAAAAAGGAATGTGCTTAAAAAGCATTAAAATTACTTTTCTTTAAATCACCTCAAACTGAAAACTGTGTGTATGTATGTCACATTGATTTTTACAGGCTCTTGCATGAAGCTAGGTTTTCTGTTTAATGATACTGGAGATTAAGAAGAAAATTAAGGGAAATAACTCACCTTTCCCAACAATGGGGAAACCCCTTCAGAATTCTAGAGTACTTATTTTTATTCAAAAGCACATCCAGTTTTTGGTAGGGAAAGGGAGGCAATTAATGTCTGCAGCTTTATTTACAGTTTTGGATGCCAAAGGATATAGTCAAAAGGTACATGTAATCAGCAAACTACAAAGTATAACTAAGAAGAAAGGACAACACTTCACACATGGTATGTATTATACAAATATAATCAAATGCAGAAGTCTTTAAAAAAACAATAGAAACCTCTTGCATAAAGCGAATCTCCTAGGTATAATGGATTTGTCTCCCAAATTTTGAGAATGGTCTTTATGATAGACAACATTCAGACTTTTTTATTAATCAGAGAAGCAAAGATATTGTCAAGCTCAAACGTAATGTATTTCAGAAAAATATGTAAAAATTAAACAAAAGCACAATAGTCATTATTAATACTGATTCTATATAGCATAACTGAAAAGTTAGGAGAGAACAAATCAAAATAGAAACCTTAAGCAGGAAGCAGTAGGTAGCACTGCATGCCAAAGCAGGAATGACATTATTTGAGGTGAACACTCAAGAAAGCAAACATGAAGTTTCATGTTCAAATTATTTTAGAAACAAAGGAATGGAGAAATATTTGCCAAGTGAGATAGGAAAACATTCTTAAAATATTTTTCGTGGGATTTTCAAAAGCACTCAGCGATGACCTACCTCTGTTCTCACTGAAGTCACTGAGGGTTTTACCAAGAGTTAGGTTAAGGCCGAGTGCTTTTGGAACTGCAACCTTTTATTTTAAAATTTCAAAATAGTCCTACAGGAAGCAAAACATAATATCAATATCAAAGAATAATAAAAATATTGAGAGTTTTCCTTTGACTCAAGACGTGATGATGCCTGTATCAGAGAACAGGTCTTTCCAGGGAGCAGAAGGCAAGAGGATTAGTAGACTCCCATGAAGCAAAATATTACCTATAATGGTATTTATTATATTATGGATGCAATATTTGTTCCTTAGTTGCCAGCAAATTTCACAGTACTGAAAGTTTAATACTTTTACCTACTAGCAGTGGTGTTCATAACACGTGAACTTAAGTACAAATTTTTGACAGATGTTGCAGTAGCCCTGCTGAAAATTTAGGACCCAATCTGTTTTGCACTGCAGTCACTGGGAGCCTTTCAATTTATTTTCATAGTCTTTAAATCAGTTCCTTACTATAGTATCTTGAATTAAACCATGAGTTCTCACACTCTTTCATAGCATAGATCATATTTTAGTAGTTGTTATCTCAAAGTCCTCCCCTAGTATTTTTAACATATGGTTCATCTCCTCTTCCATTTATGATCCTATAATATCCCTGTAGTAACTTATGATGATGGTTTACATGGAAAAGTGCTAATAGGACAATACATTTGAACTTTTGATGCTTCTGGAACAAAATTCAATCATACTGGGTGTGTCTACATTTGCCAATTTAAGGCGCATTGGCC
Organism: Crocodylus porosus; assembly: GCF_001723895.1. Taxonomy (NCBI): domain Eukaryota; kingdom Metazoa; phylum Chordata; order Crocodylia; family Crocodylidae; genus Crocodylus; species Crocodylus porosus. Next base: position 7,524,709 of record NW_017728912.1, on the reverse strand, counting down.
ATTTTTAAGGCACATTAACGGCACAGGTCGACACGTGCACTCTTAATGCGCCTTAAAAATGATGATTTTAGGCTACTCATGCCTAAATTTGATACCTGCAAAAGCAGCTATCAAATTTAGGTGCAAACAGCTAAAGCACCTTAATGCATATGTAGACATGTTAAGGGGCATTAACGCTAAGGTATGTCGACTGACTTGGGAATAACCTTAGTCCCAAGTCAGTCTGCATACCACATTAATGTGCCTGAGCACATGCATATGTAGACTTGCACTTAAATCACCTTAATGAGCACTAGGTAAATGTGCATTAAGTTTAGGCACACATAAAAGCATGTGTAGACACGCCCGCTGTCTAATTTAGCTCTTCTTTTTGAGGTCAAGTACAAAAGAGGCTTTTGTTTTGCTTTTGTCACTTGGAAGCTATAAAAGCAAAACTTGAGAAAAATCACTCTTCTTCTCAAGGAAGAGCAGTCACACAGCATATTACACTGGTATAGCTACTGCTGTGCAATTATTACAGCAAACTACTTTGTTACATGATCCCTTTATCTCCTCTATTAATCTGTTCCTTCTCTGTTAGTTGGAAACAAATGAAAAGAACCTGCACCACACGGTCTCATGAACTATTGTTCAGGAACCTTTAACTGCCTATCCACATGCTAGGATGGGGAGCGCATTTTAATTAAAAGTTCTAGTTAAAACAGCTCAGTCATGTGTATTAAGCCCCTATACATTTTTACATAGCCACAGGACACTTTAAAGCTCATTCAACAAGGTTTACATGAAGTGCCCCCATGGCCATTTAAAAATGCATAGGGACTTAATAGAAGTGACGATGAGGTGACTCTGGAGCATTCTAATCATCATGCAGAGCACACTTGATTAAATGAGTCTGCTCCAATATGTTCTAATTATAACATGAACAAGCACATGTATAAGCAGCTTTAGTTATCTCTGAGGTCATCCTAACTGCCATAAGATGACAAAATGAATGTCTGTTGGGATAGTTACACCTTACATAGGATAGCTGCATATTACACAGCAATGGTATTTTTTAGAGAAAATTCTGCTCATAGCAACAGGTGCTGTCTCACTAAGCCATCTGTAAAACAAAGTATCCATTGGTCTTTTGCATTTTAAAAACACCAAAATGTTTAATGGTCTGTGGTATTAATGTCCTACAGTACAGTACTGAAAGTCAATTTTAAAAAATCATGTAATGTTTTACTTTATAAATACTAAAACAAACAATGGATGCAACTCCTAAAAGGCTAACAAGTTGACACCGGCTTTCACTTGTTTTACCAAAAAATAATAATAATAAAAAATAATAATAATAAAATTTTTTTAAAAATCATGTTTGGAGCTAGGAGTGGGAAGCTGCTACTGTTTTGCTCCACTGAAAAAGAGATCTGAACTTTGATTCTACCAAGAGTTGACAAGACACAGAGTCTCTCTCATCATTGCAGCATTAATGCTGTAGTTGTCACATCCATCAGATTCTTACTGCAACATCTGTCAAAAAGCAAGTCATTTGCTAACACAGAACAGGATCTGCTTAGCCAGGCCTTAAGCTAATGGAAGTACTGAATTGTAAACAGGCAGTGCTCTAGGACAGAACATGTCAAAGGCACAGAATTTAAACAATGACCTGTAAGGAAAAATGAAAAACCAATCACTTGCAATTAGACTCAAAACATTGTTAGAAGTTTTTGCTAATAGCTAGAACAAAGTTGAGGCACAAACTCCTTCTCTACATAGTTTATTCAAGTCTCCAGAATTTCTGAGAGATCAACCTGGTTGAAAAAATATTCTTCAACATAGGATAAATTTCATCCATTTTTTCTTCAGAACAACAGGTTACTACTTACTGAATGCTATACCTACGCATAAATGGAATTATGAAGCATGCATTTGTAGGTAACTGGTATATGTTACCTTCTCTTGTCATCAGCATGGTTTGAAATTGTTGCTAATTTTAAAAAAGGGTGGGAGAGAGCCATATTATATAGTTCTGGGAACAGATTTTTCAAGCTGTACTGACTATCCATGAATAATATACCAGGATATTTTAATAAGTCAGGTACATCTTCAATGATATTACAGTGTACTCTCTATTTAAATATACAATTACCCAGAGTATGCACTTCTCCAAACTCAGTGTATACAGTTCTCCATCAGTATAGAAGGCTGTCAGTCCTGTTGTTCTGGAAAGTCTAAAAAACAACTGGAGCAACCCAGTGTTGGGGATTGCATTAGGAGCCTTGAAACTTGTGAGGAGATAGTAGTTCTGATACTGACTTGTTCCTGTCATTTTCAAGGCTTCCTCTTCAGCTGCTTCCTTGACAGCTGCTTCCCCTTTACTCCTTCTGGCTAGTTAAACTGGCAGATACAGTTACAACCAGCATGCCCTTAACTTAAGTACAACTAAGTTACAAAGTACAGAGTGAAGCTGAAAAATGCCATGAAGTTATGAGGTTTATGCATTTAACTGATAAGCAGATAGTAGAAATTTGTTGCTACGTAAGCAATACACTGGACTGACATAGTGTTATACAGTAAAGTGAATTCTGCACTTACCTAGTATGTATATACGTAGAGTACACTGTATATGGGAGTATAGCCTGCTCAAATGTATGTTTGCATAACTCTAACTGTGGAATCAAGCCACTGCCAAAGTGAAACTGCCCCATGAAAATAATATACAGTTGTTCCCATAAGCGCCTTACTTATAGAAGGTCAAAATTCATACCTGTTTTGAAATTATACACTCCAGGTCCCATCATTAAGCAATTAGGGCAGTTTCAGCTCTGATAGATTGTGATAATAGCACAGCAGTGAATTTGACAACTCATTAATAAACACAAATATGAATCATACTCCAGAACAAGGAAAACACTAACTGAAATATTTACATGAATCGTGTTCTAGAACAAGGAAAACACTAACTGGAATTTTTTTTACTATAGGTTCTTCACAGTAGTGATAGCACATAAGTAAAAAAAAAATTTTAAAAAAAGGGGAATTTAAGTGGATCCATATTTTCAAACAGCTTCCAGGATAAAACTGACAAGCAACTCAAGCATGCATTTGTGAAAAAAAAAAACAAGCAGTTTTGTAAATCGTAGCCATAACCTCAAAAATGTATTTTTCCAGATACTGAATCCAGGTCCCTTCAGTCACCTCCAGTGACGCTTCCAGAATATATGGAAGTTGATCCTATGGCACTTTTACAAAACGCCCAAGTTCATATATTCTCACTAAGACCTGACACTTAAATATAAATGTAAACATCTAAATAAAAATATTACATATTTAATGCCCTACTTAAATTATCACCACTTACAAGCATACAAACACATTAAAATAAACATGTCTACAAAGAGAATACTTGTTTATGTAAACACTAGTCACATACGTGAGAGAAAATTTAAAAATGTAATATTCACTTGCTTCTCAGCTTCTTGCGGGCTAAGATCAAGTGTAGCAGCAGCAGTACTAGTAGTAGTAGTATGGCTACTCATAGAAAATTCAAATGAAATAAGTTCCTTACTATTAAAAAAAATTAACACTGAAAAGCGCTAATGCATAAAATATGGTTGGACAGATAAAGTAGTTATTGTGCTGGTGTAAGGAAAGGCAAAAGCATCAGGTCTCTCTAACTAGGTCACATCTGTCCTCATACTGACACTACTCAAATCATTAGATGCTCATGGATCAGATTTTGGCCCAATCTAGTGATGATATTTACCTACCTGCCATTTAGACAACAAAATAATATTACTAAAAGTTTCCTAAAAATATAGTGTGGTAGTTCCAGGGAAAGATGTGGAATGCTGCAATTACTGAACTGAAGTGATCAAAGTCAGCTTTTTGATTTAACTAATGCACATACAGAAAAGACACCGCATTTTTAAAAACAATGGTTTCGCTTTTTTACTGCAAGCAGCCACATTTACTACCCTTGTAACAAAAAAATAACATTTAAAATTAGAATGCACAAGCAAAGAGTACAATTACTAAATATAAATTCAGGAGAAAATATTGGCCAAATTCCAGGAACACTATATATTCAAACCCATTATGAACTGCATGTGACTGCAAACATTTGGCTGAGATAGACTTTGAAATCAGTGGAGCTTCACAAATGTACCTGAAAGAAAAACCTAATCTACAGAATGTCCATTGCTATAGATAATGCACAGCTGGATTTCCAGATCCCAGACTCAACTGCAAAGTTGGCAGGTAAGAAAAAGCATTGTTTCACTTAAAACTGAACAAGCTTGATATGAAGTTTTAAAAAATGCCTAAATACAAGACATGTTAAAACTTCTGCTGTTCTTCAGTGCAATTACACAACCATCCAGAATCAAGTGCAATACATAACTTCCTCCAAAACAAGGATCAGTTATTAATCTATTCCTATAATTTAATCTACTCTTTTGCTTTACATTCGGGTTTTATAATAATTTGGTGAGTGCTAGCAGCTTCTAATTGGAGCCTGATTTTTCTAAAATTATCTTCCTCAGCAGGTACAGCTTTGTTCTCAAATTTAAATTAGTAACAATAATTCTAATCAATCAAACATTACTGAATGTTTTGTGAAATCCCAGTAAAAGAACTCACCCTTACAGGATAACATCCTTTCTTAATAAACTCAACCAAAATACTCCAGTATATGCCGAACATGTTTCTCCACAATTATAAAATGAAAACCTCAAAAAACAACTGAATTCTGCTGGTTTCACTATAGACTAATATAAATCTGACAAACCAGATAAATAAATCATACATGAGAGGAAGTAGAGTGGGTGATAAGTCTATTATCCCCCCCCCAATATGTCTTTGTTTGCTTCAAATATAGTAAATCTCCCTAATTTCCAACTTAATTAGTACAGGATGTACTTTTTTTTAGTAACATTGGGAGTATTCTTTGATGACAGTAGTGTATCAAATGCTTTAAGAAAACCAAAAAATAAAAAAATTGCCAGGTTAGCATGAGGGTAGAAGGTACTACATAGTGCCACTGGCAAAGAAGAAGGTATTTATGAAAGAGCTACAATAAGAAGTTTGTATTTAAGGTCTAATTAATACTTTTATTTTCTTCTGTGAACTTCACTGTGGCACCAAATCACACTTGAATTACAACCTGCTGCCATTTGAAAGTTTTAGGTGGGCTTTCATCTCCCAAGCTGTACTGCAGACACAAAGCCCTTGTGAGGATTTCATTTCACTCTGAATTAGTGTCTAACATTGAAAACTCCTTTCATCATCAGCTTGTATTGCCTTCAGGTGCCTATAAATTCCTCTCAGTCTTTGTGTAGCACTTGTCTATCAGACTGTGTCATCAATTTTACTGCAGGCAAGAGACAGACACACCTCTTCCTGAGACACAGACAACACAACAATTACCACAGCCACTCTTGCATTATCATTTCATATCAGCTCATTGCCAACTGCTAATCACCCAAGACTTGCTAAGGAAAGTACATTGTACTTCCTAGGATCTCTGGGATTCATTTTATTGATGCTAGAAAACATGTCCTGGAAGGGTCTCTCTCAGCATCACTCAGTGCAACAATCAGTCTGGTACCACCTATTAATACCTCGTTCATACCACAAGTATGTTTTTCACCTCCTATCTTCTATCCATGCACAATAATTTAAATAAATTTCTTCTCAGAAGAAGTTTGGGGAAGGGGAGAATCTGTTTATAGCCTTCTTGCTGTGTTAAGTCTGTGTGGACAAACAAACAGGGCATCATTTCAATGACTGGGATTCATGGATGCTGCAACAATACAAAAAATAAACTAAAAAGAATGATAAAAATAATAGTATGGCTTTCCAGGCAGATAGTTCAATTACATTTCTGCTAATGAGTATAAAGAACAGATTTGTCCTGCACAGCTCCAGAAATTAGGTACAGAATTACTGTCATGAATATATAAACAATATTCTTTTGTAGAAGAAAAAAAAACTGCTCACAGAACTATACTTTTTAATGTTCACCATTTTTCATATGTGCACACACCTGTCCATCTGGGAATGTAACAATTCAAGACATTGGTCATGGGATAGAGAGCCTGAAGCCTCAAGGGTCATTGGTTTAAATTTGCCCACAGTTTGCAGAACTCAAAATGTATTACTATCTGGTGTCTATCAGTAGCTTCCAAATCAACTACAAATGAACCACCACACTACTGCTGAGCTGCCTAACAGAAGCTGGTCTATAGGGGTGGAAAAATGTATTTAGTACAACCTAAAACGTGAATTTAAACATAGTGCAGGATGAGCCTTTGGTTTTGTTTTTTTCAATTGAAATGGTCACTTAAAGGAGTTTTAAACAAAAGCCAAAAATATTGTCATTATACATTAATGAGAGTCTGCCCATGGACAAGACCTAAACCATATTCTTAGCATCTACAAGTCATCTCTTCAGTTTCTAGTTGAAGAACATCAAAGGATAGTGTAAAGGCACACCTTACAGACCAGAGGTGGGCAATTATTTCAGCTGGAAGGCCACTTAATGAGTTTTGGGGACCTATTGAGGGCCGCATCCATCTCTCTCTCTCTCCTATCTCTCCCTGTGCATCTCTCTCTTCCTCTCTGTGCATGTGTGTGTCCAGGCTCCTGAACCTGCCTGCTGTGTCTCCAGCTTATGCCACCATCCATCTGCTGCTAGGGAAGCTCTGCACAGCTCCACAGCTGATACCTGATGCTGCTGGGCCGAGGCAGTCCCGCCTGCCTGCCTGCCTGGCGCCATGCATCAGCTGCAACTGCCGGCAGCCGCCCACAAGCCAGATCCAGTGAGTTGGCAGCCATCCACCCACGGGCCGAATCAAATCTGTTGGTGGGTTGGATCTGGCCCGTGGCCCATATTTTGCCCATCCATTATAAACTAACCGAATCAGAAATGCTTATGCATCTTCTGCCTGACTTCAGATTAACACAGCTAACTACTTCCTCCTGTGCAAGAGGGCAGGGAGAAGTCTCTTGCCTGGACAGAGACCTGAACTCCTCAGTTGAATCTTACCATTTTTAGAGCTTTAAAAATATGTTAAGACTCAGTGATTAATTGTATCCACAAGTGCTAAGTAAAATAATTTCCCCAGGAAAATATTCTCACCATTACTTCAAAATAAAAAGTATCAATGACACTAGCAGCTACTGTTCTACCAAAGATTTGATGCCAGCTTATAACAAGCAATATTTTATTGCTATAATCAATACCAAACATGTGGTAAGTCATTCTCAGAAGTCATGCCTCAGCTCTTGAATTTCCTTCCCCCTGTGGTCCATCAGAGCCTGAGCCTGGATTTTTCCTAGAAGTACTGTCAGATTTTTATCTTTTTTTTTTTTTGGGGGGGGGGGGGACACTCCTTCAAGCAGGAAGGGTTAGTTTTTGGGACATTTCTGGGGAGTCTGTTCTAGTGTATATTCTTTTATTTTTGTATTTTTATCTCTCTCTATAATTCGCCTTTGTATATGGAGCTTCTTTCGGATAGGAGAGCATATAAATCTAATATATACATACATCTGGCTATCTGCACCAGCAAACTCCTTTATAGTACAATGGATACAGTCTTCACTACATGTATTCTAGGAAGCCTCCTTCAGGGTAGGCCTGGCTTTGTCTTGAGCTTTAATTCTGACATATCCACCACATAGATGCAGTGCCCTACTGGTTTTGACTTCTGAAGTAGGAGCCCCAGCAACTCTTCCCCTTCAGCCCCCTCTCTCCTCCCACCATATGAACAAACAAAAGTGTATCATCAAATTATTCTTCTGGACCCACTGAGCCTCCAAGCTGTTAAATCCTACCCAAATGTGTATTTTGTTTCTTTGTCAGCCCTTTGATTCTGTTTCATAGGAAGGAAGTGATGATAAACAAATTACAGCACAAAGCATGTGAGCTCTGGCAGGCAATTTCAAAGCTACTGACAAAAAAACAGTCCATTCACTCCAAGTGTCCTACTTTTACAATCTGTGTCTCTGATCAGGATGCAGGGAAGAACTAATTCAACACTTCCTGATGGAAAAATACCTTGTGGGCGTGTTTGATTTCCAGAGACAATGGTTTGTCATGTGGTGCTTTTCTCTCCATTGCTTTTTCTAAAGAGCTGAATGAGTTGCCCTGAAATAATGTAGTAATACTTCAATTCTATAAGAGCTATTTTTCCCCAGGAAAAGAAAAAGAAAAAGAAAGGTTTTTCTATAACGTCTGGAACCTTTACTCATAGTGGTCTCCTCAGCGGGGGTTAGGTAATGAGTGTTAAGAAAAGTCACCCACAAATTTACAATAGAATTTGTTAACCAATTCAAACAGAATTTGGCTTTACAGTAGGGCTGTTAAATTTAAGTACTTCAAAGTCGTCTGTCCTATAGCAAGAGAGAAGGTAGCAAAGTGACTGTTAACAAACACAGTCACCTTTTCATAAGTACCTCATCACCATTTCACCTACATAGATACAAGCTTTTGTAAACGACAGCTTACTTTGTTCACAGCATCTGACAACGTAGGCTGTCACCTGAAAACTTGTGCCTCTACACCAATTAATCTCTGCAGGGAATCTCCAAGGTGCATTTCTAAGTAGAGAATGTGTCACCTGTCCTGCAGGATGGGGGTCCCTGTCCAGGGAGGGAAAGTGGGCAATGTGCATTTTACCCAATGAAGTGGATCAGCTGTGGAAGGACGCATCGTACCACAACTGACCTACCACATTTGGTGACAGTCTGTTTAAACTCCTACGGTGCTATCCTGCTCTGCCTTCTGCCTGACTTCAGACTAATAGGGCTACCTATCCCTCTGTAAACAACCATCTGGCCAATACATTCCATGGCAAGGAATAGAAATTTCAGTGACAGCACGGTCCTACTCTCTAAGCTAGCAAAACCCTGCTCCCCCATCAAGGCTTCAAACCTTCCTAAGTTCCTTACATGCACACGATTTGCATTTTCTTGGGTTTCTGTACACTCCCTTTTGATCTTTTGCCTCTTAAACATGTTCTGGCCCACAAAATTCCCTTTTCTGAATCAGAATCTAATATACTCTGAAACAAGCCACACCTAAAGCCTGCAGAGAAAGATCTGTTACATTTTGGAAAGTCTCCCAAAAATTCAGAAATGGGGTATCTGGGGTAAATTACTTCTGGGAATCTGTAAAGCTCCCCATAAAGAGTCCCCCATGTTGCCATCAATTTGTCACCGGTCATGTGACATGTAACTGCATTTTGTAAATTCTCATGAGGATGCTAGGGTTTCTTTGACAAAGACCGAGATAATTTTTACATCATGCTCTTCTGAAAGGCTGATATCTGGAGCATTTGGTAATAGGGCTGGATCTATTCTCTGTCTTTCTGCAGGTGGAAGCAAATCCATGCTTGAGGGCATGGAGGAAACTTGATTTTTTTTAAATTTTATTTTCACTTCAGTCTACCTCAATACATGCTTCTATATGCAACATAGTAGATAGTGGACTTCTGTTTTTAGGCCATTTTTACATAAATAGAAAGGATTCGAATGTTCAGAACTTCTTGACAACAACTCTGAAAACATTTCAGCAGATGAGTATGAGGGATGAATTTTGTTCAGCTGAACAAAACAGGCAAGGAGCCACCCGTTTCTTTAAATATTAACAGTTCTGCACACCTGCTAAGATAAAAGAGTAATAAAATCTCATGTTTCAAGTTGTAAACTGATCAGTACAGGTATCAGGAAGGATTGCCTTCCTATGTGTAGTATTAACGCAGGTGGTTAGGTACCTTCCAAAGGCTTCAAGTGAAACGAATAAAGCTGCATAGCCATAGAAGAGATCACGTGAAAGGAGACTAACAGCAAAAGATGCTATTGGGAGTAATTACCATGACTACAGAAACTCCTGTCTTCCTTGTATTTCTCTTAATGTTTAATCTCTACATGCAATTTACAATCATCAAGGTGTAATTTCCGCAACATAAATAATTGCTAGAAGAAGGGACTGCACCCAGAGGGTTCCATGTATAAAATAAGGACATGCTTTCCTGTCAGGATTGCTTAAACAGTAATTTTCACAGTCTGTAACTTTGCTAAGTAAGGAAAAAAGTATGCCACAATAGCAAAAGAATTTGCAATAATGGCAGCATCTACTACCCATGTGACAGTGTAGTGCAAAGACGGTGGCCTTTAATTCAGTTTTTAATTAATTTAACCCCACAGTTATATGTATAAAAGAAACAAACTTACTGGTTTTATTTAAGTCTATTTTACTGAAAAAAGGGAAATTAGTGAGTACTGGGGTTATGATTTCTTTTGCCATAGGAGCTTAAAACTTCCATCTGGATGAGTCATTCAGTCAGACAAGCTTTTCCTTTAACAAATATCTCACCCAGGTTTCTCATTCTGTCTCTCCCTACCTGTCCCATATTGTAAACTAATGGTAACATAGAGAAATAATCCCAAATTCTGGGCAAGAGGTTGCTGGCCTGTAGCATGCTACTGACTGACCAGTGACTCCAGGCACTTAGGAGGTTTATACCTGAGAACAGAGACATAGATGTTTTCATTGATGTCTAAGGTGCCAACATGTACCATGGGGCTGAACAAAGCTGTTTACCATAATATGCCATGAAATGCGTCAAAAAAGTTTTATATCAGGTCCCCACATAGGAGCTGAAAACATAGTGAAGTGGGATAGGAATCCAGCAAAAGCAGCATTCTGATTTCATCTCTGCAAAACTGATATCTTTGTGCAAGCCAGTACATCTGCCAAGTAACTCAGTAATTCTTATTACAGAGGAAAGATTAAATCATGAACAACAAAATCCATCCAGTTTAGAATTTTTGAAGATCAGTTCATGGTTTCAGTCTATCTGCTCCTTCATTTATTCATTCTGAGCTCAGCAAGTTGTTTTTCTTCCAATATAAAATTAAACAAATTGTTAGAACTGCTGAAATGGGCAGAATTAATGGGACAGCATCTTAAAGGAAACAATGCTTAAATTAACTCCATCATTATGTGCTTGTCCTCAGCCTACATGTCTGAAAAGGCTTGTGGAGAAAAATATGCTGTTCTGAAACAAACAGAAACATCAAGTTAATGAAGATGTACAAAGGAAGTGTGACTGCCTGATGAAGCAAGGGCCTAGGATGCAGGACCTGTATTCTAATCCAGGAGTATCTCTGGAGCACCCCAAATTACATACTTTAAAATAGAGCATTATACTTACCTAGTTTACCTAGAGGTTAGAAAGCTTAATTTCTACTGGTAAAGCAACACTGAAATCTTGAAATGAGAAGCTCAGCACCAAGGCAAAGCAATTATTAATGCTAATCTGTAATGTAACACTACTTATAAAAGCCTAATGTAGGCATTAATGCCAAGGCAAATCACTTGCCCATACTGTCATGGCACAAGTGATTGTATACCAGACCTTTATTCGGCCTGCTGTTCTCCAGGCTCCACAGAATCCCATTTTAAACCATATTCTTTGGGAACACTCTTTACTCCCCTCCATTTCTAACACCCATGATGACACTACAGGAATGCTGAAGAAGGATCCACTGGGATGTTAGACTGTATTGTCCTTAGAAGTGACTTTTGTCTGCTTGAATATAAAGCTAAACACCAGTGTATGAGTAATGAGGATGCTGAATGTTGGCTAGATCCGCTCCGTTCGGCAGAAGGCTTTTCTTTTAAACAGCTAAACATAACCTATGGAATCTTCCCTAAAACTGAAAGCAATATTCCCTATAGAATGTTTGGTGCTTAATTCTGGAACTATGTTTTGCATCTACCTCTCCAAGAAATCAAGACTTGAAGGCTCTCCTGATTCTGGAATAATTTACAAAGAAGAACATTTATGTGCCACCACACCCTTTATTGTACCCCCATGGCTCTCCTTTGTTTCAAAAACAACGGGTGGGGGGAGGTGAAGGGGGAAGTACTTCTTTCCCTTTCTAAAAATAATCTGTTTTAATCACATTTAACATTTAAAACAAACATTAGAAAGGAGAGGGTGCCCCTTTATAATTATGGAGCTTGATAACTACCTGGTGGCTTGCAATAGACCCAGTTTCAAATGCATCTTGCTTAGTTTCTCCCTTGATAATGTAATCTAATCTTCTGGCTATGCTTTCATCTGGCACCCAGTGCTGCACATTGTTTATAAAACAACAATCTCATCTTAGGTAATGACAGAACAAAGGCAAGGAAGAGCAGCTTTAGTAATACTACAGCATTAACCACTTCAAAAGTAACTAAGTTGGTATAATTTACATTGGCCGTATTTAAAAAAAACAGTATTTTCTTCTAAGTGGGAGACCCTAACCTAAGCTCACCTTGTACTGGACATTATTGTTTCCGTGTATGCAGCATGGAAGCTATCAAAGTGTCAACTGTGCAAGTCAAAACTAAAAAGATTTTACCCAAACAGAGATATTTGAAGTATGCCATAGTCTGAAATCATATACTGCCATCACATCTCCGTATCTTATTTGCAAATACAGACATTGGCTATGACAAGCATTCACTTGTTTCAAATTATTGGATTATGACAATGGGTTAGCAGCAATATTTTTGTTTTGTGCAGGAGGTCTCTATTTCATAGTATCTTTAGAGATGCTAGCAGACTCTAAGACCAAGCTTAAAGTTCCAAATACAGCTGAAAAGTGTAGGGATTTCTTTTAGAATGTAGACGTTTCTGTTTTAGACTGCAACAGCCAGTACGCCCTGCTAAAGATACTTTGCATCATTTACTTCCCTATGGGCTCTAATTTTCCTGAAACCAGGCAATCACAACTGGCTTTCGGCAGCCTTCCAATTTCCCCTTCAAGCACAGGTACTACACAGTGGAAAATCAGGATCAATAAATCCCAAAGTTTCAGTGCTCATATGCTAAGGAAGAAAGTGGTAGTGCAACATTAAAAATAGTCTTGCTGTCAACACCTGAAAGTGGTATGGAGAGGAGCTGGGAAGTAGCTTGGTTAAACACATACAGACTGAGATCTGCAGACCCAAAACAATTCTAACCAGTGATTCCCCATCTTAGTCACATTTACCCTGGCTATGCCTCTGTATCTCTTACACTACAAACTCTACTAAAATAATAGGAATTAGGTGATTTCCAAGGTAAACAACCAATTTCATGCTGTTTTCTCCTCATCTCTGTCTGGGTCCAGGAAGAGTGGAGGGAGATACAAAAAACTGGAAGTTCCAGTATAAAATATAAATGAAACCGAATTATTGTGGTGTCCCAAACAGTGCCCATTCATGTTGACTACAGTTCCATGAATTTTATTTGTGAAAGCTTTGTGTGCTTTGGATAAAAGGTACTATTATGCAAATACAAAGTCTACTTGGTTCCAGTACTACAAAAAAATTCTTTCAAACTGTACCCTCACAATCCATTGCATCAGCAGATATCCTTCCTTACGATGAAGGACATTGTGTGCACTATGATGACATCCCCCTACAAGTAAACTAGCCTTAATTAAATATGTACCACTGATCCGAACTAGTTTAATTATTATAAGGCTCTCAGAGATATACAAAATGTCATTGCTGTTTGTTTCTCATTTTTATTAAATAAAAGTTCTTATCCCTCCTCACTAGCATTGTGAATTTTTTCTCTAGCTCAGCTACTAAGACAAACTTTTATTTCCACCATTAGCAGCACAGAACTGCAATACAGCAAATGCAATGTGACAATCTGCTCAAGCAGGAATGAAAAAATCAAAGATAGGATGATCCCCAGTTCTTGTGCTGTCAGTCTCAGACTGAGAGCATTCCCTTGGGGCAAGCCAATCAAGTCAATATAGATAGAAAGCTAGGGGTAAAGAAGGAATATCACTGAAAGCCAAGTGCAGAATTTGTGCTTTCTAGGGCACGGTTTATGAGCTGAAACATCCACTGGCCGTAGAGTTCGCCCAGAAATGTAACAATATTAATTTATTTTATGATACTTCACATTGGTACCAATTATAATAAAATTCTATTTGGATAGTTGCCTATTTGGGGAGAACATAGGATGGGGATGGACAAAATGCGGTCCGGGGGCATTCTATCTAGCCGGGCATTCTATCCCGCCAGACATTCTATCCAGCTTGCGGGACCCCTAAAAAAATTATGAAGTTAATATTAATCTGCCCTGAGTTGCCTGTCATGCAGCCCTTGATGGCTCGCTAAAACTCGGTAAGCGGCCCTCTCCCCAAAATAATTGCCCGCCCCTACATAGGACAAAAGAAAAACATTTTGATAAAATTTCAAAAGTCCTTCTAATGAAGTTATTTCAAGATATTAACATACTTGAGAGGTGCCTCAAAGGCTAGGGACAGACATTACACGTAAACCAGTTTAAGTGATCAGAAACTGGTTTAAACCTATAACAGAACAGATGTTCAGTGCACATAAACCAGTTTGAAAATGGCTGAAACCAGTTTTAGATAAACTTGGTTGAATGGCGTATCAGACTTAACTGATTCAGGTCAAATGGGTTTATACAATGTCTGTCCCAGCCCCCTTCCTGGTTTAAGTTAAACCAGACTCCCCCAGCATCCCGGCATGCTTTCAGGGCTGGGCAGGGCACTCAGCTCCACAGTAGAGCTGGCTCCTCCCCTCTGCTCCCTGGCTGGAGCTCCAACAGAGACTACAGGAGTCTACCTGGCTTCTCCCTACTCCCCACTTCCCCTCACCACTCCCTGCTAACTCCCCTCTTGCCTTACACAGACACCTCTCAGCATTAGCCAACAGACCACATGCTGACTACAGTCTGTGCTGTGAGAGACCAATTTCTTCTTTGGAAAAGCTGTTTAAAAAGAGCTTGAACTAATGGAGAGAAGTTTTTTTTCTGGTGGTGTGATAAACATTATGTTATCAAATGCCTGCTAGGGGCAGGGAAACCCTCCTTAATCAAAGCATCCTGCCCGGGCCTGGCCACACCCCAGTTTAGCCTAGCCAGGTTAGACTAACCAGCAAAGATTGAATCAATTCAGGCTCAGGTTTTTTGAATGTCTGTCCCTAGCCAAAAAGACTAGCAAGCAAAGATATGCAAAAGCTTTGCTGACAGCCCAGAGAACTTGTTCTGTTTCTCCATCCAGATAAGGCAAGTTAGTATTAGGACAAAAAGGGAAAAACAAACAATCCCCTTGCTCCTTAATAGCCTCTTTTTTTTTTTTTTTTTTGAGGGGGAGGGTGCTTATAACTGTAGATAATAGCATGAAAAATTGTGTTATCTGTCCTTTTTCTCTCACCCCAACCTCACACACAAGCCTCATTTCTGCATTCTATTGTGTCTTCAGATACATTACTAAATGTTTAATGCAAATAGTTAGTTTACCAAACTCTTATGTCCATTCTTCCTGTCTTTGAAGTTTCTCATGTCTTTAGACTGCAATTGCTTCTAAGACTGGGCCAAACTCTTGAGAGTAAAGCCTCCAAAGCTGGTTTTGCTCAATGACAGCTGACCACAGAGTTAAGGGACAGAATCCTCCATTCCAGTTGAGAAGCCAGTAGGCCATGAGCGCTATTACTAACATGCGGAGATGCAGTCACATTACACTGTACTTCACTTTCCACACTGCACATTCACTGTTTGCAGATCCACTGTAAAAACTTCCGCTGTTCCCAGATTTCCAAGAGACCTTTGTCCCAGGAATGCCAAGTTCCACTGCACAGACTATCTGCTGCTTTCTTCCATCCTGTACAGGGGAAACATTTCTATTCCTCATAACAACTACTACTTTCATGGAAAGGTGAACCGTCCCTCATTAATTGCATGTGGCATCTATTCTGAAGCTGAATGATGTATCAGGATTGCTAACATGTACCTAAAAATAGTCAGACGTATACATGTCATGAGATTTGACTTAATACTCATGAGATATTTTTAAAGAATAGTAAATTTTGTATTTTTTACTCCAAACTTTGGAGCCATGAGAGTGCAGTCATGTTTTCCAGCTCTACTGCAAAACCAAGGGGGAGAGAAACTTTTTTTAGACAAAAGCTAAAAGCTTTCTTTGTTATTGCTGCTGCTATTATTATTATTGCTGTATATATTTCTTAATATCATTCCTTATATTAATATTAAGTATGTTATTAATATGCTATTAATAATATTCCTTAATAACATTAATAAGCCATGTTAAAATTGCATTTATGTTGAATAATAGTTATCAGGTCATTTTTAAAAGTATCAGTGTAAAGCAAGAATGCTATAAAACTACAAGGCGGTTCCTTTAATGCCAATATTTAAAACCAAATTGTTCCAACTCACAGAAAGAATGCCTCTAGCAATCTCACAAAAAGTAGAGTACTTTGTCCCGTCCCTCCCCCATGTTCTGAGAGGAAGTTGTTATGACAGAACAGGTGCGAAGCTTTGACTCAATACATACGCATGACTTCCCATTATATACCCATCACTTAGAAGACCACTTATATTGTCCTTTACCATAAGGTTATGCTGGAGGTGAAAGAAGCCACGCCACATTCTATCAATCCAACATTTTGCACACAGAAACTGTATCTTTGCATTGGTATATAGAAGGCAGCATACGCACACTGTCCTTCCCCTCCCCATGCCTTCAATCCTCCTCTGCCTTTAAAAATTAAATTGATCTCTCAGATGAGTCATTTAAATAAATTATGTATAGACACTAACCAAAAGAAAGGCGCCCTCATTAAAAGTTTAATTTTTTACAAGTATTCAACTAACAACAGTAAGCAGATCAGATGGATTTAAAATGCTTCTAATGATAATTAGTTTCCCTGCCACAAACAGCTGTGATACCGAATCAAGCCTGGCAACAATAATATTGTTATTGGCTCCCAGCAGCATTTGCACCTGAACCATTCACTTTTCAATGAAATCCTCTGCCTGCAACTTATCCCACTGCTCCTGAAATGGCTCTGCAGTTGAGAAGTGCCTTTTAATAACAGCACAGAAGGTATTAGAAAGGCAGTGGACATGAAATAATGTTTTCTATTTTTAAAAAAAATCCTCAACAATTTAATAAAGGCAAACTGCCTGAACATTTGGGTTAAAATCAGGTATTGATATTATTTTAGTTACTGATTTTGATGATAAAGGTCTCTGTTTTCCAATATACATTAAAATACTTCTGCATCTCCTTATCCCTGTGTTACCACATAGTTTGTATTAGGCAGAGAAATTTTAAATACAATTCTGTATTTGACAGATGTGAGCATATGCTCCATTTTAGTAACTGACAGTCTCATCTATGTGGTGATCCAGGAGAAAACAACAACTGCAATACAATGCATACAAAGTACCAAATTCAAACCTGGCATAAGCAGTTTCATTTAAATCACTGATATTTTACCAGATCTAACTTTATCCCAGTAATTAAAGTAAACCACCACTAATGATAAGCCAGTGCCTTTTGCAAGTTCTAGTCTGGTACAGTAAATTTTTTTTTTTTTTAAAGTCTTCAAACCAAAAGGCCCCTCTCCACAATTCTGTAATAATGGATCTCTGCCCCAGTGCTATAATAATCTCGCCAAATGTCACTTATCCAGCAAATTGATGCTGTTTCCCACAAAGCACTGCCATTAATTTTTGGTCTGCACAAAAATTAACCAGCCTGGAGGAATTATTGACTGCCTGCTTCTTAATGATGACTGATTATAAGTGAATCACTGCTTTATTATATAGCCATTTCTCTTGTCTTGTAGGAAAGCTATCTTTGGGCTCCAACTGCTACAGATCCTGTATTTAGTAAAAAAGGGAAGAATTTATCAGTCAAA
This sequence comes from Crocodylus porosus, assembly GCF_001723895.1. NCBI lineage: Eukaryota > Metazoa > Chordata > Crocodylia > Crocodylidae > Crocodylus > Crocodylus porosus. The sequence continues at coordinate 7,506,972 of NW_017728912.1, read as the reverse complement.
GAAGGTCATTTTAACAAATATTTTAAAATTCATCTTACTTTCCTGGCTTTTCTAGGAAAACACTAAGTTACATAAAGAATATTTAAACCTGTAAAGGCTATTGTTCTTCCCCTCCCCCCACTCCAAAACTGTCTGGAGCCAGACTACATAAGACTGTTGTGCCCTAGGCTAAAATGGAAGGGGTGGGGGAGCCTGTTTACAATTACTCCATTCCTGTTTTTAATGAATCTTTCTGAATGACCACTAAGTACTGGTTTTGTTCTTCAGGAACAAGGGAACTATTACTGGAGAACTAAGAAAGGAAGGAAAAGGGAAAGCAAACGGAAAGCTGCCAAACTCAAACGGCGTCTCAAACATTCCAACTGTATATCCCGGAGGTAATCCACTCCACAGGCCCAAGGTTGTCTTTGCACATTTGCAATTTTCACCCCCACCCCCACCCCTTTTCTTTCCTTTTTATGCTGAAGTGAGCCAGCTGAGATAAAGTGAAACAGATCACATTAAAGCAAAGGTAAAGGTTAATAGGTAAGTACTAAACATGAAGAAGTACATGAATAAAACCTTACATGGTTAAATAGATCTCAGTCTAACCATTGAAGCAACTATGCATAACACTGTTCACTATTTGCATTTTGCTATTAGTGCTACTTGAAAATGTCCAGATAATCAAGTGATGCATTTCAAAGTCTTGTGACCAACACATTCCTAAAGCATATGATGGAGCACATACATCTCACACCCTCGTTTGGCTCACTTGCATGTTGTCTGCTATTTCTCTCTCTTCTGGAACCACTTCTGATGTACTAAATTTCCCATAAGCTTCAAACACCTGAAGCTATCCTATTCCATTATGTCGCTGGAGGTCCCAGCTATTTGAAATGCACCACAGGTTTCTTTAAAAAAAAAAAATGGTCTCCATTGACAAGCTTCTAGCTACCCCAATATTAGCTACCATGGATGTCACATCTCTATACATCAGCATCTCCCATAAGGATGGATTACAAACCTTATCCCCAATGAGAACACTGCTTCTGTTTCCACTGTACTCTTCCACTTGGTCCTCTCACACAGCTACTTCAGATTTGGCGACTCATTAACCTATAAACGAAATGTCACTGCTACGGGCACACATATGGTCCCAAGATATGCTAATATATTTATGACAGAGCTTGACCATGAATTCGCCGGGGAAATGGCTGAGGGTGCACACTATTGATGCATGGTCGTCATGGGAGACATCTACCTGGACATCTTATGGGAACACCACTTGGCCAAATCCAATTGGTCTGAGCTCTACCTGTCTCAAGAAACATGGATGAGCTCTACCTGTCTCAAGAAGCCTATGGGCCAACAAGGGGTAAGGTGCTGCTGGACCTGGCACGGGACAAAGGGGATCATGTAATCAGCGACCTAAGAATAGAAGGGAAGCTAGGCTACAGTGACCATGATCACTTTCACTATCCACCATAAAGCTGGCAAGTCAGCCAGGAACGCACTAGTACTCAATTTTAGGAAAGCTGGCTATCATAAGCTCAGGAGACTTGTTCGAGGCCCTGATTCGATTTATGATGAGTGGTTGCTCCTTAAGGAAGTGATCCTAGAAGTACAAAGGAAGTCCATTCCAACCCATGGGTGAGGTGGTAAATGAGCTCAGCAACCCCCTTGGCTCAACACAGAACTCATGGGCCTCCTACGTCTAAAAAGAGAGGCTTACAAACGATGGAAGACAGGAAACACCACTAAGAAGTATTCTACACTGGTCCACACCTGTAGGGAGTGAACAAGGAAAGCCATGGCTGCAGTGGAACTCCAGCTGGCTACACAAACCAAGGACAATAAAAAGTCCTTCTTCAGATACATGAGAAGTCAGAAGAAAAACAGGGCAACACTGGACCCCTGCTAAACCAATTGGGGCAGCTGACAACCAACACCCAATGATTATTTTGCATCAGTTTTTCACCAGCCCAAAAAGACCACCCTGCCTAACATGATACAGGATGACCTGGGTGAGAGTGAACATATGCCCACCACTCGTGTAGATCTTGTGAGAGAGCACCTTGAGAGGCTGGACAGCCACAAATCAACTGATCCAAATAGACTGCACCCAAGAGTGCTAAAGGAAGTGGCAAACACCATAGTGCAGCCACTGGCAAGGATATTCGAGACTCGTGGTACCTGAGCAAAGTACCTGAAGACTGAAAGAGGGCCAATGTGGTGCCTATCTTCAAGAAAGGGAGGCAAAAAGATCGGGGAAACTACAGGCCAATCCCTGGAAAGATCTTGGAAAAAATCATCAAAGAAACCATTCTTGACAGGCTAACAGAAGGCAACATTCTGAGGGATAGCCAGCACAGGTTGCTGCAAGTAGGTCTTGCCTGACCAATCTTATTTCCTTCTATGACCAGGTGTTGTATCACCTGGACAAAAGGGAAGAGGTTGATATTATATATCTGGACTTTAAAAAAGCCTTTGACCTGGTGTCCCACGATATCCTCACGGAAAAACTGTGCAATTGCAGCCTCGAGTACACTACAGTCTGACAACTGGGGAACTGGCTCTGAGGTCGGACCCAGAGAGTGGTAGCTGACAGAACCAAATCAACATGGCCCTCAGTGTCCAGTGGTGTCACCCAAGGCTCTGTTCTTGGACCTGTACTCTTCAATGTCTTTATAAACAACCTGTACTCTGGTGTCAGAAGAGGACTGGCCAAGTTCGATGATGGCACCTAACTCTGGGGGCCAGTATGCACACTTGAGGATAGGCTGCTGATCCAGGCTGACCTTGATAAGCTTGCATGGTGGGCAGATGAAAACCTGGTGGCATTCAATACAGAGAATGCAAGATGCTCCACCTCAGGGAAAAAAAAACCCACATCACACTTATAGGCTCAGCAGTGCTACACTCACTAGCACCACAGCTGAAAGAGAGTTGGCAGTCATGGTTGACCACAAAATGAATATGAGGCACCAATGCGATACTGCAGCCAGCAAAGTGAATGAAACTCTGGCTTGCATCTACCGACGCATCTCAAGCAAGACCCAGGATGTCATCCTCCCGCTGTACTCAGACTTGGTGAGACCACAGCTGGAGTACTGCATCCAATTCTGGGCTCCACAACTCAGGAAGGATGTGGAGAAGCTTGAAAGGGTCCAGAGGAGAACCATGCACATGATTAGAGGGCAAGAGAACAGCCATATGAAGAGAGGCTGCAAGCTATGGGACTCTTCAGCCTGGAGAAGCACAGGCTTATGGGTGACTTGGTGGCACCCTATAAGTACACAATGGGTGTGCATCAGGATCAGGGGGAACACCTATTCACCAGAGCACCACAAGGGATGACAAGGTCCAATGATCTGGATACTTTTAAGAAACATTTGGATGCTTATCTTGCTGGGATCCTTTGACCTTAGCTGACTTCCTGCCCTTTGGGCAGGGGGCTAGACCTGATGATCTTACGAAGTCCCTTCCAGCCCCAATGTCTACAAAATCTATGAAGTCCATTCCCACAGCTACCCTCTCATCCCTCTGATGTACCTAAGGTATATCAATGGCATCATCATACTGACACATGGGAAGGAATCTCTTGAGAAATTTCACCAGGACTTGCAACACCTTCTACTCCTCCATCAAAATAACTCTGGAATACTCCACCCAGGAAATCCATTTCTTAGGAACTATGGTGAAGATTTGTAATAGTCACACTGTCACTGCACTGTATTGGAAACCCACCTAACACCACACCTACCTTCATGCCACCAGCTTTCATTTTAAGCATATCACTAGATCCATCATCTCCAGCCACGCTCTGTGTTACAACTGTATCTGCTCTGATCTTTCTGACCAAGATGCACACTTTAACGATCTGGCCTAGGGATTCCTACAATACAATCCCCAAACTGTAGCTACTCAGATCAACCAAGCCAGACTCAGACCTCCCAACCTGCCACAACACCAACCTTGAGACAAAGACAACAGAGTCCTTCTGGTTGTCACTGAAAACACCCAGCTTGGACACACGATAAATTACCTCCAAGCCCTCCTGGATAAGGATGACCATCTTAAGGTAGTTGGCCATCATGGCCAAACTTGTCCTGATTTACAGACAGCTCTCTCAAGCTCAAATGGCAACAGGCTACCAACTCCTATTGTCACCAAGGCACCAGGCTTTCCACTGACCCAGAGGCAAGCTGCACCCCCTCATCAAAACAGGTCACATCATCACAGAACCAAATAACCCAGATGATGACAACCAAGGTTCATACACATGCACCTTTACCAATGCCATATATGATGTCACCCACTTACAGTGCTCCTCTGCTGCCTGCACTGGACAGATGGGGTGATTCCTAAATGTAAGAATGAATGAACAATCTGACACCAGTTCCAGAAAGACAGACAAGCCTGTGACAGAACACTTTAAACTTCCATTGTGTTGCTGTGAGCCCACAATAACTGGTCTTAAGACAACAAAGTTTTAAAAAAGAAACTTGATTGTGAAACTGTAGAAAAAGAAATCATCCACAAACTGGATTTTGTTAGGTATGGTCTGAACAGGGACTACAGATTCTTATCCTATTACCTTCTTGCCTTCTGCCTCATTTAAAAGCAAAGCCAGATAAGAAAAGCTCCACTCCCTCTCCCACATGAGCACATTTTCCCCTCTAGGAAGTCTAAACCTCAAAATGTAACACTATTCAATTATTATTACTAGTGATATTTTACTAGGAACCCAAGATTTCTGGATGTTCAGTCTGTGTTTATCTGTGACAGTTGTAAAATATTAAGCCTTAAAATTTCAACTCTATGATATATGAAAAGGCTATTATTATTAGGCTTCAAGACAAGTTCTGAATATTTCTTAGTTAAACTTTGTCCCTCTTTCAAAAGCCTGTGTAGCTGCACTCATAACAGGAGTCTAATTTTAGAGCTAAAGAACAAAAATCAATTACATACATTTTCCTTCATTCTGTAGAAAAATAAATTCTAAAATAGTTGCCATAAATTAGAACATAAAAAATCATAACATGTTAAATGTGATTTAAAGGTTTAAGTGATAACTCATTTGGGGCAATCTATTTAGAGCCAGAATAGTTGCAAGTATTGCAGCCATCTAAACTGTATGACAATGACATCACACCACATTATCATGTTGTTTTAGATGTATCACTTAGCTTGTTTATATATTCACTTCAGTTAGAACAGGATTTGACCCAAGAAGAAAGATGCATATGTGATACGATTTGATATTAGCCCACTCCTGCAGACCTAAATGAATGGTGGGATTGTTCCAATATAAATCCTTCAATTAATCATCACAGAATAAAAAATGGACTTTATTTCATTTGTATACTAAGTTTTCCTTGGTTAAAGTACTACAGAAGTTTCATGGGTTAAGAAATCAGCTATAACCTGACAACTATGAAATGTCTCTTTTATTACGTATATTAACACCTGCAGTATTGAAATAGTTTTTATGTATGATACTATATAGAAACATTTATGTATGTACAAAACTGTTTTGATGATGACTTGCAATTGGAGGAGGAAAAGGGGTCCTGAATTACTGTTTTTTCTTTGCTTCTCCATAATGCATACAGGACGAGTAAGTTTTTGTTTTTGTCTTCACCCCTGTTGTTCCCCAAGGTATGGAGGAAGGCTGCTGCTTTTGCTAATTGGACATACAAATTTAATCCATCCTGGATGATGTTATAGTGACTTAAGATGTAGTGCAAGAAAGTAAAAGCGGTGTAACAAAGATAAAGAAGGTATTTGTCATCAGATTCACTCTGTTAGATATGTGAATAGCTTTTTAATACCAATGGTTGAGGAACACTTGAAGTTTATCTGTTAAAATTTAATACCCAGCTACCTTTTGATTAAAAGTTCACAGCATGTATGATCTAAGGTGACCATGTTCCTCCATCAAAAAACAGGAAGGATCGCATATGCGCGCAGAATATTTCCAAAGGGGAGGGGGGGGGAAAAAATCGGGAAGATTTTTTTTTCTTTCAGGACTTCTTCATGCAACACAATCAAAAACATGACAAAATCTTTAAAAATGTTTTGTCTTCAATATAATAGATGAACATCACAAAATAAATAAAATGTAGAAGTTGCAAATACAGAATGGTTAAAGTTTCTATGAAGGGAAGAAAACTCTCACCCTAGCAAAGAAAATCACTTCCTTAACACAATATTATACATTTACATTTGGAATAACTACATTATTAGTGAAACAAACGCTATTCTCTAGCTTACAGATATTTGAATACATTGGTTATAATCAGCCATGATGAATTTTATGACACTTTTGTAATAATACAATACAATAAATTCTTATATAGCCTTCTATAAACAAGTATTGTTTCTGAACAAAAAATCTTGAAGACAATCCAGTACTAAAAATATACCAGGAGTAGCCTCATTATTCAATATTTACATAAAACATTCTGATCTGTCTTCCTACCATAACATTTCACTTGACATCTTCTTTTTGACAGATAGCATATAAATATTTCCATTTCCTAACTGATGACAATCTCAGAACTTTCTCATCCTTCAAACACAGCAGGCATACAGCAGCTGCCATCATCTACTTAATACTTAATGAAAGTCTTAACTTAAACTTGTCCTCCTAGCCCCAATAAGTAGAGGATGACCAAAGCCTTTTCAGATATTTTTATCCTTTTCAAAACCCATTTATTTTCTAATATTTTGTTTTAATTCTGTATGTTGTTGCTATCCAATAAATGCCACTTTTTTTTTATTTCTATTAAACTACTTGCCTTAATGATACTCCCATGGAATGATTTCTAAAAGCTAATTTTGCCCTCCTGTGAACAAGAACAAGTACTGTACTTAGTTTTATCAGTTTGAACTTGCCACTCTTCCTTTGAACTGTTTCCAAGCTCTTTTATTAAAAAAACTGGTGAATAGAAGTTCCCATTCTACCTTTTTTTGCCATTTTTGTATTAAATTCATTATTTTCCATATTTTTGTTCCCTCTTATTCGTCTGATGGAAATAAACCAAATAGGATTGGGCCTCTTTTCATATGAAAGATTTTATTTCTCAGTTTGTCCTCATCTCCATACCTCCTCCAAAATTAGATAGGTGATTTATTTGTTCATTTCTAGTAAACAAAGGATTTTAATAACAACAACAAAATAAAATTTCAGGTGAGAACAAACTGGAAGGAGTTAGAAAACTTGGGGGTAAAAATACAATTATGTTATTTTAGCTTGTTATATAACTGAATACTGTACAGTATAAAGTTTAAGCTTCCTATACTGTATTAGTTTGGCAACTTCTGGCCAAACTGCTTAGTCTAAGACATGAAGGTGAAAAATTACTCTAAAGCACCTTTCCTGTTTCCTCAGTCTAGTCAGTTTATTTGCACTTTGCATAATGGTTCCTAGGGACCTTTTCCTGAGCTGAATATTGTCAAAGTGCAAAGTGTTCCAACTATACTTCCCAAAATGCATGGGGGCAAAGAATCAAAACTCGTGGAAAAGGTGATATCCTTTGTTAGACCAACTAGATATTTGCAAATAAATTATTTTATTTATTTGCAAGCTTTCAGCGCGCACACCTTCATCAGGCATAGAAGAAACCAGAGATTGTAAAAGTTCTCTTAAGTAGAAATGAATATTCATTTCACAGGAGAGCTGAAGGTGTGGCAAAGTCTCCTGTTTGGAATAGTTCATTTTGTCCAGGTTAGGAAGCAGGATGCAGAAGCATCCTTCTCTCCTGTGAAATATAATTTTTCATTTCCACCTAGGAGAATTTCTACAAACTCTACTCTCTCCTATGCCTGATGAAGGGCGAGTGTGCCTGAAACTGGCAAATAAATAAAATAATTAGTTTGCAAATATCTACTTTGTCTAATAAAGATATCATCTCTTCCACAAGTTTTGATTCCTTTTGCCTCTAGACCAATACGACTACAACCTGGATACCTGGGGACAAAGAGGCGGTTATATGGTACATGCAATTAAAATTTTAGGCATAAGCATCCCATCCAAATGCAAGGCTGACAATACACAGTGGCCTTGATTTATGCTTAAAACTTTTATCCACCTAGCTATGTAATTCAGGAGTATGAAAAAAAAATGACTCGTCTCCACAACACAGTTGAATCAGCAAAAGCTCAGATGCAGGCATTCCATCAAAAAAGTCTGGTAGGTCTGACTCTGTTTAGGGAATTGGTACCAGCAACAGAACTCTACTGGTGGAGCTACTACTGTATTTTTTTTCTTCTCAAACAATAAAACAGGAGGAAAATGATTTTATAGGTGAAAGGTACAATTGCTACCTCAAGAAGAGGTAAGAAGTAAAGTGAAAACATAAGCAAAAATCTTTAACTTAGGCATTTAGAAGTAATATACAACACTGGTAAATATCTAGCTAATAAGCTACTTTTACGTTAAATTTGAAAGATAAATAACTGTTTCACTAGGTGTTAGCTTAGTGGGGGTTTCCACATGTTTGTTCTATATACCTAGTCCAACAAAAAAGTCATCTGATAACAAAGAGCAGTTGTGTGTACAAATTATATGGTAAAAACTTGTTAAAAAAAACTAGGAAAAGTAATGTAAAACCAATGATAAGATACTTTTGGCACCTGAAGAATGTCACATCTATCCCCACCAAATTTTAATCATATAATAGTTACCCTTAAGTTATCTTTCTCCATAAAATTTGTCATGGGAGGGAAAGGACAGAAAAAATAAAAACAACAGAAGGTCAAGTTCAGCAATAAAATGAATTAATACGCGGGTGGTTAGATTTGTTTGGCTGGTTCTTAAGTTTTTTTAGCAAACACAAATTGCATTTGCTCAGTCGCAGTACATATTTAGGTAATTTAAATCATTCAACAGTCAGTTCTGCTTTAAGACATGAGGAAAACTATTTAGGCACTAATTTAACCATCTGTAGACCCTTAATGTCATTCAGATAACATAGGAGTGCTTAGCTTAAAAATGTTAAATTGTTAACGTACTAGAATTCTACATCAAACTTATGACCAACATTAGCTTTGTTAACCCTTACACTACTTAATCCTCTTAAATCCCTCACTTCTTTTGGGTTGCTTTTCACTGTTAAGCCCCCTTTTGGACAGTCTCTGCTGCCACTCCCATTTTTAAACTATGCACAAATACTGTACTCATAAGAGCAATGTTACAAAATGGAGACAATTCAACCACAGTGTAATGAAGAACAAGGAAAAATGGAAAAGGAAACAAAAGAAAAGAAAAAAATCATCTCGGTTCTCCACTGTGGTGAGTTGTTATATCCTGCTTAAGGAAAGATTCTAGCTACCTCTGAATGCCTGCATGAGGAGTCAAAAGGAGGAGTCAACTGCAAAGAGCTTTCCCTTCCCTGCCCACCCAACTCAGACTTCACACCCTACGAAGAGAGTGCTAGAATGCTAAACTTTATATTCCTATACAGAAGAGGGAGGTGGCAACATTTGTTCAAATGGACAAAAAAATTTTCAAAGTTTATTAGGTGGTTTGGGATATGGCCCCTTTTACATTACAACTACTGCTCAGAAGAGGAGGTGAATTCCTACTGTTCCTCCCCAGAAGAGGTGCAAGTGACCAACCTGAACAAGGTTTTCCAGAATACTTTTATAAATGTTGTGCAACTTTTTCCTCCACACAAGGTAAAATGCCTGCACCCCAGGCACTACTCTGGATCTGAAAACATGAAACTGGAACAAATCTTTTGTTTTTAAGATCCCTGAGGCAGGAACTTCTTCTTGTCACCAAAGTCATAAAAGATTTGCACCATATTCTTTTAACAATTTAGACTGGCAGGTTACAAGGAGGACACATACTTCTATGACTTTTAACAGCAAATTTATGTAGACTGAGCAATGGTGGGATATGTCAAACTCCCTTAATTTCATTATAATTTATGTAGCGATGTTTAAAATCCTGACCCCTTTAGAATACTAATGAAAAGTCACAATCACCATCACTCCAGATTCTCTCTGTTTTGAGGGTTTTTTTAACATTTTCTGTTCAAAGGACTTTCTGTAAATGGAAATTCTTCTTATTGAGTAGAAGGAAGGGAAAATTCGTGTGCCTTGATATAACAAAATAGTTAGATTTGTCCTTTTCCCCTCCAATTTGTAATCCTACTTGTAGCTGCTAGGCCTCAACCAGTCGCTCTCGTGCCACTCTCGCTCAGGTGATTGATGTTACTCGCCTCATGGGCTCATGCCTCTGTCTGAGCTGGTGACCTCCACCCGAATCCTTAACCCCATGCTCGCCTGCCATGACTTGTTGACCTCAGTGTCCAGGGCCGTTCATCAGGGGCGCTTGTAGACCTGAGGTTCCTCCCGGTGGTTACTCATGGGGCTCCGCCACCCCTACACCCCAGCCTCACGCCTCCTGCGTAGTGGTAACAAGGAGCGTCTCACTCCTGGGACCCTCAACCGGGTCCTACTCAAGACCCCTCACCACTACCTAGCCTCAATGCGGGTCCACCGCCCTCAGATACCCTTGGAGCTCGGGGAAGAACAAAATCAAAAGGAGAAAAAAAAAAAAGAAAGTAGCTCTAACTCAAAACTGAGCATACTGCCCCTTTAATTACCCCCACTCCCTTCCAGCACTTCAACAAGACACTGGCTGCCTCATCCCCTTAGGCACCCAGCTCACTGACTACTCTAGGTACCTCCTGATCCAGCGGCGAATGCTCTCTCTTGCTGCAACTCTTCCTGAGCTCCTCGCAGTCCCTCTCTCCCAGATTTCCTCAGATGTACCTCCCATCGACGTTACAAGGTGATCTAGGCATTCCTCCGCCGCCTTTTCTGCAATGTCACCAAGATGATCATCTTCTTCCCTCTTGCTCCCATCCTGGCCGCTCCTGCTCTTCTGGTTTCGTGTCTCGGCTTGTCTTGGCTGCCGGAACCTCTGTGGCTGCGTTCTCTCCTTCCTCACCGGCTCCGCAGCATGCACCACCATTTTTATCCATGCCGGCTGGCGTTCAGCACTGACATCACTGGCCAGCCGCAGCTGGATAAACAGGCGGCTGATGAGCCACGCGGGTTCTGCCTTCCGCCCCTCGCACATTACCTCCTGAGTTGCCAGTGAATCTTCTTTCGTGCCTCGCGCCCTGGGACACTACTATTTTTACATCACACCCTTTTTATACTGTCATAATACACGTACTAGTTTTAAAGTGTTAAATATAAAAACATAACGTTTACTTTCAAACTACAACCACCACTGCTCTGAACCACGTCCACTCACTTGCCAATGCAAAGTCACTGTAAAATGACAAAAAGTGAATGAGGTAATATTTTGCATCTATTTTAACCCTTGCTTTGCACTAGACACAAAGTAGTGATAAATCAGGACCACACTAAGGCCGGATACAGATGTTACAGATAGACTGGTATAAGTGATCAGAAACCAGTTTACCCCCATAACCAAATGGAAGTTCAGTGCACATCAACTGATTTAAAAATAGAAGCACATGGTCTAAGACAGATCTGGATTGATGTGCTTTCAGACTTAATCAATTTAGGTTAGACTGGTCTATCAAACTTCTGTACTAGATCCCCTACCAATTCAAGTTAGGCCACTGTCCTTCAGCACCCCAGGCTGCTTTGTGGCCCCCTGTCACAGGATGGGGTCCCCAGGGATGGGCATGATGCCCCTAGGTCTCTGTGACCCTGGTCTTGTCCAACAGGCACCCTTTATCTCGCCTGCCACATCTTGATGTACTTACAATAAATAGTTAGGCTGCCCTAGAGTGTGTACTTGGACACAGTCCTGATGGACCCCACTGAACCCTGTGGGATCTTGGACCCTCTTAGGTCCCGCTCCAAAATGGATGCCTCAAGGGACATCCTCAGCCTCATGGTCTAGATGCGTGGCTCCAAAACCACTCCTTTACCACACCCCAAGCCTCATAGATGATATTTAAATGTTGTCTCTCCCAGTAAAACAGCAACTAAAATAAGAGCCCCTGGGCTATAACATAATATAAACAGTTGAGGGTGTGCTCTGTCCTTTTTAAAAAGGAAATCTCTCCCCCCCACCCCCCGGCACTAAGTGCCTTGTAGGCCAGGGTACTCATTGAGCTCTTGGAGTCCCATTATCCCTGAATGCAGCATATCAGGCAGCCATTGCATCCCTGGGCAATTCTTCCCTGGAGGCTCCTTCCCGTGGCCGCTGCCAGAGAACTAAGCCCTGCTGGTCTCAGCCCTGAGGTTTATGTGCGCCTAGGGCCCTGCTTCTTCTGACCGGGTGCAGGTGCAGGCTAATTCCCTCGTTAGCCTGTTGCCATAGTAACCTGCACCTGTGGGGCTTCTGTCTGGCTCTTAGGGCCCTCTCCCTAGGCAGTTTCTGCTCTTAAAGGAGCAGGTACCTTAGTGCCCTGCTACATCCCTGCTAACCACCTCTTGTAGGGAGGCACACTGGAACTCAGTTCACTCTTAGCTGTTAGCCCCACCCCCAAGTTGTCACAGGCCAAAGCTAGGACAGAATCTCTCCCCAGCTCTGCATCCTGCCTCCGGCCAGCTGGGAACCTCAAGCAGGCGGGAAAACGGAAGCTTCTTTTGAATAGGCCCAGCTTAGGCTCTCTCAGACCCAAGACAGCACAGAATCTCTCCTGAAGCCCATCTTCTGCCTCCAGTCAGCTGTCAGCTGCAACCAGGCAGCAGGGAAGGGGACAGAGGCTTCTGCCGCATGAACCTGACAGCCAATCAGGGGTGGTGTAGCCACTGGGCTGTGCTCCGCAGCGGGGAGCCTACTGAGAGTTGTGCAGGAGCAGCCCCAACCTGCTGGCCTCAGCCAGTACAGGCAGCCAAAGAGAGAACATATGTTCTGTTCGATCCCAAACTAACCTAGGGCACTTACAGTGACTTGCGGAGCTTAGATCGCTTCCTCCTCATGCTTTTTAAATGTCTGTACCTAGCCTATGTCTGTGTGTAGTTCTATTTTGTTGTACGTCTGCTGATCAGATACTCTGGGAGTGGAATCCATGTCCCATATAACTGTATCCACCACCTTACAGGTAAAATGGTACAATTTATTTATATAAATGAGCTGTAAGGAGGATACATAATTTGGAAGGAGCTGTCTGCCAAATTACTCTGTTATCAGAACTTGATAAAGCAAAGAAAATACAATAGACAAAGCTTTAGCACAGAGCTTTTACGCTTTCACCCCCACAAAAATGATCTTTTCTTGTTTTTCAAAATAAAGCTAAATATGTTCCTACTGTCTTTATCTATGATCTCTCTGTACTTCCCCAGAGACTCAAAATAAATTTCAGAAACAACCAGACGGTCAGTAGGCATTAGAAAATGGGTTTTGCTAACCTAACCTGATTAGTTTAGACATAATCACTGCTGTGATATCAGTTTTGCCCATCGTAAGCACCTTGGACATTCCATAACCATCTGAAACAAAAATTGGACACACAGTTTATGGAGAAAAATCCCTAAAACCAGGTATTTCACAAGCTACCCTAAACTAGATCCTTTAATATAAAGCAAAAGTATTGCATCCATTCATAGACATTTATACTGAAACTTTCAAACTCACATACATTTTATTCTATATTTGTTTTTGCATTACAAAATTGTTTCACTCTTAAATTCACTACAAATATAAAGAAAGTTCCTTCTTATTCAGATTTCCACCCCCCACAAACCAATGGCTCTTAGAACAAATTCAAGCCTAAATAACAAAAGCAGGGAAACAAAACAAATGCATAGCTGTCACTTTAAAAAATACATTCTTAAAAGGGCTTTAGGGGTATCATTTATGAGACACAAAGAGGTTTCCTTCTTTAGCAGTGTTCCAACACATTACTCTTTCGTGCTTACTCTAAGACATGAATATACTTGCCTAGAATGTCAGTGAGGTATTTATACAAAGGCAGCTCTTTAGAAACCTATTATTGTGAATACAAAACAGGAAGTACAGTAATACCACCACTATATGTTAAATAACACTTAGTATAAACTGTGCTCTTCAATTAATAAGTGCAGTCTTAACCCCTGCAGGGAAAATGAGATATGAAGTATGAAATGAAAACAATGACTCATGATAAAACCTTGAATATTTCCCAGAGTTGTACTGTAGTTTTGTTTGGTTGGTTGGTTGGTTTTTAAGCAGACTACAACTAGAGTGGAAGCTAAATGACCAGAGATTGCAATTTAGGAATTAGAGTAAGCTTTAAGTAATGGAAAAGTGGAAGTTAAGCTATACTTGGACAAAAGTGAGCAAATCTAACCATGTCTTCGAAAATGCACATGCACAGGGTTTATAATAACAGTGAATTAAATGTTTAACACTTTGTACTTCTGGACTGACTTTTATTAATTACAGTTTGGTTAATTAGGCCATTATGGCCATGACACAAGTAGGTTCATATACGCAGGAAATCACTTCATCAGTCACTGAAATGCAACCATATTTGGGGTATAAAGCAGCAGCTGTGGTAACAATTTAGGACAGGAAGCAAATAAAAATATATACACCACTAAATTTTTTACCACTTGACTGGTCTGCTAGAAAACAGTGATTAGAAAAAAAATGTAAAAACAAACAAAAAAAATCTTGCTTTATTACTCTATTAATTACCCAGCATAACAGAGCCAAGTGTGGTTCCCAACAAACAAATTACTGGTTAATAAAAAGCATATTACCCTAAATGGGAAAGAGAATCTTGGTGCTACCAGAAATCACTGCCTAAGAAGCATGGACTAAGCAAGCACTTTAAAATGAGCAATTTGTTTTTAGAACAGAAGCCGGACAGGTGATAACAAAGCTCTGTATTTGACAATCCAATTTGTTTTTATTTTTTGGAGAAAAAACACTGACAGCTACTATCTATCTATCTATCTTATATACATATACATAAGCTTTCTAGCTAGGAAGACCCAAAATAAAATAAAATACATTCAAATCCCAGACAAAGAAGAACAAAGACTCCTGTTTTCTAAAAATTGACGAACTTTCATTTATCTACAATCTTGTAAGAATACCACTTCTGACAACTCATAAGCCAGCCTCTTTCCCTCTCTTTCTCTATAGATGCTTACACTGTACTTTTCAAACCTTTAGGCAAGCTAACAGATTGAAGTTTGGTTTGACTGCCATCTGCTGATTCTATGTTTCTTCAACTCTGGGAGTCAGTCTGAGATGTGCAGACAAAGTTTAAGGAATGCACAGGTTTCTTGTCTTATTACTTGGTGACAACAGGATTTGGGAAATTGTAATAATGCAGGCATTAACGCATCAAATTAGAAATCAACACGTGGAACCAAAAGAAACAGCCCCCCCCCCCCAACCCATTTAAACAAGCATCCTGGTGTCTAATGCCCTCTCCCCCCTCAATTTATAAAAACAAAACAAACACAACAAACTATATGCATTAATGAGGGGATTATTCAGAAATACCTAGTGAAAAATATCATCTACAAGACAAGGAACAGAAAACAGACAGAGCAAATATTTCTTAAAGAAAGAAAAATTGAATTTAATATTGTAACCAAGAACAAAGCAACCAAAGTAATTATTGAAGAACACTGCATTGAACAAGAACACTGAGGAAATGATCTTCTGATTAACTTTATCATCCTCTTAAGAATGAAATATCCACCAATTTACTTCCTGCAGAAATACTGCAAGAATATATGAATATGTATTACTAAATGAATGACTATATTAAAGCATAAAACACATTCTGAAAAATTATATTAAAATTGTTGCTTTAAAAAAGAACACTGACATTTTGTAATCCCTTTTCCTTCAAACAGTGTTCTGTAGAATCACAGGGTCAGAAAAGCTCTCAAGAGTAATCTACTTCAACCTCCAGCACTAATACAGGATTCACTGTCCCTAAACTCTCCGAAACACTTATCAAGCTTCTTCGTAACAACACATAATGAAGTGGCCCTCAACATTTTTTGACTCGAGGCACCCTTCACTGGACTCGAAACACCACAACATAACTTTTGCAAATTGAGTGGCACCGAATTTCCAAATATACAGATTACAGTGCTTACTTCCTTGCAGCAGGGCCTGGCAATGGGAATGGGGGAGATCATCCAGGCTGGGAAAATCCTGAGCCTGTGCTTATTTGCTTATCTCCTCACACCTCACTTATCTCCTCACATGTCATGGCATGATTCAAAAGACATGGTGGCACCCTGGTAAAGAATCACTCCTGTAATGAAAGAAGTTCCATGAGTAGCCCACCCAACCAATCAGGTTTTTAAAGAGCTTAGGAGCACAAGGATAGTCAAGGCTGTAACAATATTGTTAACTCCTCACATTTAATCTGCATACAGTTTTTTTATTGGCAGAATTATTGTAGTTAGGGATGTGACTTTTTCCCCCAACGAAGTGTTTTTGTTTGTTTGTTTAATACAATCCACAGTTTGGATGCAATTAAAATGACATAAGGTTTATGCTTACCATACAACTAAAGCCATACAGGGCACCTTAATTCTGGTATAACTTGAGTTCACAGGGTGGGGGAAGAGGGTGAGGGAGTGGGAGGTGGAACTCATAAGGACTAGGAGAGAAATCAAATCTGTGCATAGAGGCACAGAAAATAAGCTCCCCTTTGCTCCATTATCTTCCTAAAGCCAGTATTTTTTCCTCCTAAGTTTACTGTCTTGCTCTTCCTTCTGCAAAGCCCCACTTCCTTACCCACACTGAATGTATGTAGAGATGGGAAAAAGGTAATCTTACTTGTTCAGGTAGAGTACATTAAAACCTACAGCGCTATGAGTTACAAAGGATGATACCATGTCATTCCAGAGGTGGAGTGAGAGCATGTTCAGATGCAGGAGTCATTTTTTAAAAAAATCTATGGTCATTAAAACTCTAATTCTGAAAATATTGAAAGACAGTAAGAACACACACAAATGTTTGCAGGACTGTAAACTAGATGAATCTATGGTTTATGGAAAAAGGGGCATTTTGTAAAAGATTTGATCTTTGGCTAAAGAAGTCCCAACAAGTTTGCCCAAGATCCAAAGTAAACTTACTTGGGGCCTTGGCAGACACTATATTTATAGTAGGATTAATGTCTTAATTATGGCATTCAGCAAATTTATGAAGTAGTAAAATGGCAAATCAGTCATAAAAATATTCCACATTTAATATGGAACACCCTTGTGGCTGGTTTGTATCATGCCTTCAGATGAACATGTGGTATGCATCCCAGAGCCAGGACTGCCCAGCGCCCAACACTTAGCTGGAGGCATGGAGCAGCTTGGACTCTGAGACAAGACTGACCTATGCTTGATCCCCAGGACTGGGCAAGGAACAGCCCTAGGTCCTAAACCCTGGACAGCCCCATCCCAAATGTTGTTTCTTGCCACATATATCTGGCATGGCAATGTTGGCACTGGATTTATGACCCAGATGCCTTGTTCTGTGGGAACTCAAAACCCTCAGACTGACCACAACCTTTCCATTTGATAATAGGTAAATTTATTGATACACAGTAATAACTGAAAAGAATAACACAAGCCATTCTATAGCTACCAATCCTAGGGCTGTCATCAGAGTCAAGATACATCTGGCCAGGACACAAGCTTCATTATGAGGTTCTCTCTTGAATGTCAGAGGTCAATAGCCTGAAGGTTGGAGGCTGAGGCCCACCCCACATAGTGAGGTGGATGAGACAGGCTGGTGGTATGCCCTCTGTCCATGTGCCTCAGGTTCCCCTCTCAGGGGGACCCCTCTCAGAGACAGGGACCTTTGTTGCTCTAAAGTCTCTGCTTTTGTATTTTTTTTCCCTCCTGATGGCTCTTCATCCATGACTATTGCTAATTGTTCTCTCTGTGGTCATCACACTGTCCTCAGTCTGTCCTGTCAGCATGTTCCTTTGTTTCAAGAGACAATCACATGCACACATCCTAATTTAGTCTGTTCCCCCAAAACTGGAACTTTCAGGCCTCCCACTCCTAGGTCTTGTGAGCTGGTGTCACCTTATCTCATGTTATGGAACACTGTGGCACATGCCCACAATTTCCCAGGCTGTGTGTCTATCTGTTGGCCTTTTTGCTTGCCTGGGTTAGGCACCCTGTCCGCCTTGAAGGCTATAAGAACTGTGTGACTGGTCAGACCTTTAGAAATCAATTAACCATCAGGCAGGACCAAATATATGTTTGGGATTGGCCATAAAATTCCTCAGATCCAAACTGCACCATTATTTTAATGTCTGCCAAGGGTCTCGTAGCAGCACTGTTAGATGGAAGATATTTACTTGAGCAAAACGTAAACTCAGAAAAACCTGGTATCAAACCCATTTTCTAAGGGGGAAAAACATTTTTGTATTCTCTCATGAGTATAGGCATCAAGTACATGAATTATAATGGTCTTGAACAGATTATTACCTTTTCCTATTTCAGAATAGGATTTTAAGAATTTTGGAGGCATTCAAGAATATGAAAGCATACATCTCAATTTTTCTTTAAAAAAAAGTTAGTGTGTCCAATCTAGTCCCTTTTTCTAAATATACAACTTGTTTCTGCTCCCTTACAACAGCATACAAAAGTTTATTTTGGTTCTGAAATATAACTGCTCAAGTATTACTGTTGATTTTCATATTTTTATGTTGACATCTGCCAGTTAAAACTTATTCGGCATACACATTAGAAATATGTTTTGCTCACAATACCTGCAAAGGCTTAGAATCTGAAATTCACACTTTGTTCTTTCCCCCTCATCACCACAAATACACATCTTTTGTCTTAGTTTTCTGTTTTGAGTTATACCTGTACAAACTATTTCAAAGCAACAGAGTTGCACAGGTGAAACAGAGGAAAGACTTTTGCCTTTCTGACAGAAACCCAAGCACAACCCAAGGGAAATCATCTCATTCTTCCACAGCTATGTTTGTTCTCCATTGCTAACAAGAATAAAAGGTTTGGGTAGGAGAAGGAAGAAGGGAGAGGGGGTCAGGGAACACTAAAGCAAGCAGGTCTCATTTTGAATGTGCAAAGAAAGGACATGTGTTTGGTAGGAAGGTATAAATTTTATCCTGATCATAACTATAGCTTAAGTGCATATTCATGCCTAGTTCTTTTTTATTCCAGCCTCCTAGGCTAAGTACAGACAGTCAAAAAGGCTGAAGTTGAATTGATTCAATCTTCACAGGTTAGTCTAAACTGTGTAAAGTGAACCGATATGCAAGTAAATAAGCACTCAATTTTAATTGTGGAAATGCACCTGCATGCCTGCAGTGGCCCAGGCCAGAAGCTGAGGGTGCTAGAGCACGCTTCGCTGATCGGCTGGAACAGACAGCTTGGGCCTATGCTAGCCTGCCCACCTTGTGAGGTGGGGTTTGTGGGGGAGGTGGAAAGCATGCTGGGGGACAGAGTGAACTTGAATCTGGAGGGGATCTGAGACAGAAGTTCAATAAACTGATTTAACCTAAATCAGTTAAGTCTGATGCTACATATGTCCAGATTCATCTTAAACCAGTTTTGGCCATTTTGAACAGGGTTTATGTGCACTGAACTTCTGTTCTGTTACAGACTTGAACTGGTTCCTGATCACTTAAACCATTTTATGTGTAATTTCTGTCCCTACCCCCAAGAATGGGGGGGGACTGATTAAATTATTAGGCAACAGGTTTAAAATGAATAAAAGGAAACACTTTGTATACAATGCATAACAGCTAGGGATGCAATCTACGCATGATGACCAAGAGGGCACAAAAGGGAAAGAATCACTACCCATGCCCTGTTCCATACACATTACCTCTAAAAGAACCACTTACCACTGTCAGAGACAGGATACTAAACTAGATGTACACTCAGTCCACATTTCCTCCCACCCACTCTCAGAATGGCACTACCAGCACAGGAGGATTACAAGGTAGCCTCTGGGGAACCACCACAGAAAGGTACTTAAATGCCAAATTAGGAATTTAAAACTTTAACACTCTTTAATTTAAATGTGAGAAAATGTGGCATGCTGCTTTAAAAAAATGAAGGATTTTAGTAAGCCAGAACATGCTTCAATAAAAGTGAATTAAATGGCCATTTAATAAGTGCAGTAACATGTTCCAAGGTGTGCGCGTGCCAGTTACATACACCTTATGTGTTGACTGATAAACACACACCCTGGCATGTGTTCTTGCTTACATATCTCACGTGCTTGCTTGTTAAGTAATGGAATAAGATGTCTCATACACTGGGTAACACCGTCTTTTCTTGCTCAGCAGCCTCTGCAAAAAACATTCACGGCTAAGAAAAACAAACTCCTGAAAAAAGTTCAGCTATTGAGGATTTCACATGCATACTCTTCCTCCAACAATTCTGTAAGCATTATCAGATGTGTACTTCGTCCACACTGTTTGGAGTCAGCATCTTCCTGTATGTCTTGCTATGCCAGTGAAGAGATAGTACTTTTCACAGATTCCCCTTTTTTTGGTCCCGTAATAAATTACAATGAATTTTGCTGTGTATAAAACTTGCTTGACAGTTATTCTCCCCACCTACACTCAATAGTTTATAGCAATAAGCAATAGGTAAACACTAGCTATCTACATACACCTAGCTCAAAGAACCCTTTTCTCATCTACATCATGTCGGTGCTACTATAATACAAATCATAAATAAATACGAGTGCTATACATCCATTAGCCAAACACACTCTTCCAGGCCTTTAGGGAGTGATTATCACTGGACAAAATCAAGAATGTGATACCCAGTGTAGCTCTGTTCCAGGACTTCAACAATAAATATAATGCAATTGTTTTTCTATTCATCAGTGGAAATAACCATGTTGATTTTGTACAAGTATTTAGAACTCTTTAAAAGTTTGAGAGGAAAAAGTAAAAATTATACAAAACAACAGGTTTCTGTGCCCACTGGGAACTAATTTATGAAATTATCCACCTTCTCCTACAGCTGTTTACAGGGCTTAATTTTACACAGATGCCAACACCTGGATCTGGAGCTCATCTATCATGGAAATGATTATTGCCAAGACACGGTGTGAACATTGTTATGCTTATTGCTCTGCTCCTTTTATTTTTCAGTATCAAATGTACAATAGTGCAAACCTATCTAACCTGGAAAAAAGTACTGCATACTGCATTTTCTTTTTACATTCTAATACTATCGGAACAACGATTTGTCTAAGTTTGCCTTTACATCATACCATGCCCTATCAAGAGCTCAGACACACATATAAGTCTCCAGTATTACTTTCCATTGTGACACAATGCAGACTCCTAGCATCTTATTTAAGTTTTTCCTGTCAAACATGTATCTCCTTCCTAAACCCTTCACACTGCTATGAGGGGTTGATACAATTAAGGAGCCAAAATTGTATTTCTAACACTGATACTATAAATACAATTCTGTTATATAAAAACTATGAACCTTTGCAAATAGTAACCTAAATATTTTAAAAAATAACCAAGAGGAAGTCAGATGTTTCAGATCTAAGAACACTAGTGCTAACTTTTCACTGCTATCCATAGACTTTGGAGTGACAGCACAGCATTTGAACTGTTTATGCAGCTGACCACTGTGACTCTCTGAAAGCCAGATCTAGGTCGGAAGTTTGGTAACTCATTCTATTAACTGGATACTGTTTTATAAACAGAGAAATAGATATAGAATTACATCAAATTTTATGATGCTCCTTAAATACATCTGATTCTAGTTTATAGTTATATCAACAAATGTCTCTCTTTCCCTTCTACTTCCAACCAAAACAAATCCAAGATTTCAGTTGCATGTTTCCTTAATATTAATCAAATTCAGATATACTAACTGCAGAATCTACCCTAAAGACACTGTGGTATTTAAATACCTTACTAACGGACCAATTTAACCATTTCTTTTCAGAAAAAAACTAAACAAAAAGTTTTAAAAAAGCAAAAATTTTAGTTATAATGACTAGTTTCTAGGCATATCATCTCTTCCCTTCTTAAAAAAATAAATCAGAGGATGATCTTGGGCTATATACATACTTTCTGTTTCTATTAGGAGAATCACACTTTTCCCAGCTTAACTCTTCCCGCAGACTAGGAGGAGTAGAGCTGGAGAAAAGGCTCCAGATCAAAGGTAAGGGTCTGGAGAAGGGATTGGGGCAACTGCTCCCATCCATCCCACAGATCAGAAGGAGATAGGGGTAGCCACTAGTTGTTCTGCATCTGCTTCTGACTTTGGAGTCCTAAGAGAAGTTTTGCCCCACTACTCCCTTCACTCAGCTGCTGGGCGCCAAGGAGAGGCCAGCCAATGGGTTAACAGGGAAACCTCCCCAGCCACTCCCCAAACAGGAGTTCCAGGTGAGTGCAGCAGGTGAAGGGGACCATTGCTCTGTCCTCCTGGCTCCATGGCACCAGAAACCAAACAGAGGGAGCAGAGCTGCAAGTCCCCTGCTTGCCTTCTCACTCCAGAGTCAAAGGAGTGAGAAGTGGGCAGAGGTTTGCCCTGATGCTCCCTCCATTCGCTTCCTAAGACCAGGACCAGTGGAGGAGCAGTTTTTCTGCACAGGGGGCTTTGACCCACTGTTCCTCTCCCTTCCCAGCTGTGTCCAGGAGGGGAAGGGAGCAACAGGGCAAAGTCCCCTCCCCAAGCCAAGCACTACCAGCCTGAAAAAGCCATTGGGGCCTGTGCCTCACCCTTCTTTTTCCTCTCTAGGGAAGGTGAGAAAAAAGGAAAAGTCACCACTGCTGTATGCCTCTTCCCCAAGCCAAACACCACCAGGCTTAGGATAGGGGCTGAGGGCTTTGCCCAAGTGCCTCCTCTGCTCTGCTCCCAGAGTTGGGAGCGGAGTGGAGGAGGCTGCTCCTAGCCCCATTCCCCGCAGCAGGTGCAAGGAGTCTCTGCCTTCCACTCCCCTCACCTTTCCCAGAACAGGATCAGGCCAATCTCAGGAAGCCACGGAGGGCAGAGGAGAAGGGGCAGCTGTAGATTAAACATCTCTACTGCTCTCTCTCCCAGAAGGAAATGAACATCTGTTCATGGCCCTTGTCAGAACATCAGCAAAACAGGGAATGACAGAAATCAGTTTCCTCTTAAGGGAAGTTTAGGTTAGATCTCAGGAAAACTCTCTCACCAGGACCATGGTAAAGCATTGGAACAGGTTACCCAGAGAAAATGTGGAATCTGCATCCTTAGTGGTTTTTAAGACTTGGCTAGACAAAGCCTTGGCTGAGATGATATAGTTGCAGATGGTCTTGCGTTCAGCAGGGGGACGGACTAGAATCACTAGATGACTTCCTGAGGTCCCTTCCAACCCTGTTTTTCTATGATTCTATGTGCAGGAGGAGGTAGCTTGGCAATCTGTGTGTAAGCTCTCAACTTCTTCTCTGGGAACCTTCCAATTCTTCCATTCTCAGATTTTTCTCTCCCTTCATTCTGAATAGCACCCCTTGTTATTTATGCTTTGTGATTTTTTTTAAGGGTGGGGTTAACTTAACTGTTTTTTCAATGTATTGCTGTTTCTTTGTGACTGTACAGCATTACATGCGGAAGTTGGGTTGTTTAAAACTCAGGTGTGCACTGAGTTTGCTTTAAAAAGGGAGCTTCTTTGCTTCAGGAAATAGGTAGGGCAGCTCACAGAATTAAGGAAAATGGGGAAAAACAAGGACAAATATCAGATGACAAAAAATCTCAACATTTCCTCCCATCCACTCAGGGAGTGAGTTACATCATCAGCATGAAAGGACTAAACAGAAGATCAGGTACCTAAACAAAGATATTCGAATACTAAAATGGGCTTTCAAACTTTTGAGCCTTCAGAAAACGTATGCTTGATGAAACTCTGTGCCCTGTGCTAGCTCTCCTAGAGTGTGCAAATGAAAAAGCTAACTGTTAATGCAGTTAATAACAGGTTGCTTAGCTGTAGGCTCTTTCCTCCACATAATGCTGGCTTTTCTCTTGACAGTGTTGTGGAAGACATATATTTCCATTTAATGATGCAGAAAACGGATTTTATTCCTTTGAAGAATATATGCATAAATTAGCAAGGGTTGTAGCCTTCTGAAGAGATAACACAATGTTTCAGCAGGTAGCTCCCCATCTGTTTATTTGCTTTCCATATGCTATTAACTTCCTGTCTCCAAGTCTTTGTCTGGGGAAAAAGATAAGTAACAAAGCATGCAAACTCTCTCATCCATCTCAATCATTCTGCTACCGAAAATTCAAAACACAGTTCTTATGAGAACCATTTTCCAAAGCAAAACTTCATGCATGGGAAACAGCAAAGCAAAGGAGGGGAAAAATAAAACCCAATTATGAAGACTTGCAAGAATAGTTAATTATAGACACTTACGGGGGGGGGGAGGGGGCAGAAATACTGATTTCCCATTTGTGTCTTTTTTCACAGGTCTAACAATTTTACACACACACACACACTTTCTATAAACCTTACCATCCAGCACTACCATCCTTCCTTTCCCCCTTCCCATCTTTTGAATGTACCTCCTGTTGGATTCATTAAAAACTTTAAATGGGGCAAATATATCCTTTCTAAACTATTGGCTAGTAAAGGCAGAAGAAATCCACTTTCAGATCTAAATGTCTGAGCAATATAAAGCAATAAAACATTTTCATAATTAGCTAAAATAAATAAATGATTACAAAAGCAAAGAAATAGTTCAAACAAGCAACTGCTGATGGAGAGTGGTGAAGATAACACACACTGATTATAGAACTAAATTCAAAAACCAAAAAGACAAAACTAGAAAGCAATTAAATTACTGTGTACACAAATAAATAACAGAGATTTTTTTTTAATGACAGATATATAAGCCTATTTTTACAATACAAGCCTCAATTTAGCATAGAAGAACCCACAAGAAATGCAAAATAAAGGAAGAAGGCTACAAACAGATGCAAGTACCAGTTTAAGAAAAAGTCATGTTTAAAGTTACATAGGCTCAACTCCACTTATGTCGGGATAGGAGTTGATCCCTGAAACAGTTCCAGTGGTTCAGCATTCCCTTCAATTCATTGGTTTTGTCCATACCCAAAAACATAATCCAGATAAGAAGCCATCTGGCATCCTCACATACAGAAAAAGGCTGCTGAGTAGAATACCATTACCACTGCCGGACACTTGATATTTTGCCTGTCTGTGTTTTGGACGGAAGCATGCATTAAATTCTTAGACAGTTATTTATAATAAGACTATAAGTCTGTAAGTTTGATAGTTATATGACTGCCAGATATTCAAAGTTTCATCAAACAATCCAGGGCATGTCTACAGCACAGCAGAAGCATGTTCTGGTAGGGATGCTTTCCAGCACACCCCATCTACCCACTCCCATGCATCCAATCTAGAAGTGTGCCAGTGAAGCTGCTCTCAAACATACCAGGTATCAAAGTCTCAAAAGCAACTGCAGAGGGGCATCCCAGGAGCAGCCTCCGCATACAAGCAGGACCAGGTAGGTGGACATCTCTACCAGAACATAAAGCTGTCAAAGCATAGAGGTATTCCTCCCAGAATCTCCTCTCAGAGCTGTATAGAAAACTACTCAGTAAGCCATATAAAAAACCCCAAACAATTGCACAAACTTTGTTCCAAACAACCTCAGCCTAAATAAGTCTGGAGGCAGTCCAGTGGAGGTCCCCTGGATGTGTAGTTGTCACAGAGAATATTCATCATTCTCTCCCTCTTGTTCTCACTCTAGTAAAATAGTAGTGGCCTAACCCCAATAGTCCTGCTTGTAATTATACCAACTGTCCTAAAAACATTATGTAAATTACATTATAGATACACTGTGCATGTCCATTCTTTCTCTTATGCAGCTTTTATGCATTTTTCTCTTACACTATTTCTTGGTCTACTTCTTATACTTACTAAAGAGATTAGTAATTTTTATTTTAAAAAATACACCAAGATCTCAGAATCTGCTTCACTTGAATACCTGCCTTCCTCCCAATTATTTTTTATGAAATGCACACATTTTATGTGCATGTACACACCCATACAAAGTAACAGCATGTGAATATAGCAATCACTATTTATCCATACACAGTAGGAAAGCAACAGATATCAGGCATTTGACTTTTCTCATGAGCTGAACAGATAAAATGTTAGGTCAGAGTTCCTTCAGTGTGAAAAAGTCAACTAATGGAACCTTGATTTGTAAAGTCTTCTTTTTCAAGGTTTTGCAAAAAGCAACAACACTATTAAATAGTACTACTGAAGGGAAAAAAACTAGTCAAATTTCAGGGAAAAAGTTATTAATAAAAATGATTTTATTGTATGCTATTTCATATGAGCTACACTCCAGATGTAAGAGCTTTTCAAAAGTTGTTAACAAAAGTAGGAAATATGATTTGATCATCTCCCTGATAAAGTAGTACCATATTTACTCAAATATAAGGCAATCTTGAGTATAAGATGACCACCCCCCATAATCAGATTCTATATATAGAAATTTTATAAATTTATAATAATTCTCCAGATATGGAATCTAAGCATTTGAGGGTTGCCTTGAATCCCCCCAAGCACAGTGGCTGGGAGGGGGGAAGGAATGGGGAGGGTCAGGTGGTACCACTTACCCTGCCCACTTCTGCCCTCTGCAGCCTTCCTACCCAGCCTGCACTCATCCACCCCCAGCTCCCCAGAGTCTCTACCCCTCTCCGCCTCTTCCTTCCAAACTCCCCCCAGTCTCTTCCCCTTTCTCCCCACAAATCTCCAGTCTCTGCCTCTTCCCTGCCATTTACGGTCAAATGCAGTTCAGGTTGCTCCGTCTGGGAGCACAGCTCATGGAAGCTCAGCCCTTGCCAGGCCTTGCAGCAGCATCAGCGCTGCTTATTACCTGGGCAAGCAATAGAGTACTGTAAGCACTGTCGATTGGCCAGGCAAGGGAAGGAGTTTCTGTGTACTCCATGCCCAGGAGAGACCCTAGCACCTAGCTGGACCTGAGCTGCTGCACCTGACAGTAAAGGAAAGGGGCGAGCAGGTGGGCAGAAGTTGTAGAAGGGAAGTAGAAGGGTGAGACAAAAGCCAAGGCCAGAGACAAGCCCAGAGTCAAAGCAGAGCAGCAGCAGCCTCTTGCTCCGCCTCCTGCTTCATATGCAAATATAAGATTTTTCCTCCATGCTGATGGGGGAGGGAGCCCATACCTTATATTCAAGTAAATATAGCATGGTTTATTTTGCTTGGGGTGGAGAGGCATTATAACCTGAAAGATTAAAAATCACCAATTAAACTGTTCCCCAGACTTTAAATTGCATTATACAGGAAAGCCATTGTTTCCTCCCCACAAAGATCACTATCATTCTTGTACCAACAAATGTTTTAACCAGGATTAAATTGTTCATACTGCAATGCATAAAAACCAGCACATTACATGTTATTTCATCATGAGTTCTAGGTTTACCTTAAGAGGATCCATTATATTAGAACTGGAACTGGTAGAAGCAACTATTATTACTTCCCATGACAAGATCCTGTTGTCAATTGCTCATCATTTTTCCAAACTGTTTCTGGTTTTTTTCATGCTGGTTGGGAATATTTTAGTCAACAAAATGCAGCTAATTTACAGAAACAAAGTAAGGCAAAAAATATGTTGTTTTGCCCAAGTTTTAAGGGGAAAACATATATAACTGCAGCTTTTATTTCTCTGAATTGCCCCAGCATACATGGCTTTCTCTGGAGAAGATTTTGATATTTAACAAGCAAAACCAAATACCCAATGGCAAAACATGGCACTCCCCTTCCTCTTACTAACATTGCATACTACCCTTGGAAAGGATCTTGTGGCACCCTGGTTGAGAATCACTAATCTAAGGGTTCCAACCTTGCTGATGACCCCCCTGGGGTTTTCAGCAAGGTGCCATTTGACAGAATATCTACTTTTCCAGTTTCTTTTCCAAAAACCTAGGCCATTATACACAACAGCAACATTATAAAGATTATCAGTAACCAAAATTATTGCCAAGTAGAGCACGACCTAAATAACTATAATTAAAACTAAGACGATCATAATTACTTAATACTTTAGTTGTTTTAAATTATTTTAATGCAACTGGTATCAATAACAAATGCATCATTAATAGTTTTAAGCAACATAGCTGAAGATTGTCTCTTAACAGATACAAACAAGAATTTATTAAGGTTGAATAGGCAATCTTAATTTTAACATTTTCTGACTTTTGTGTTCACTATTTTGAGATGTAATAATAATATTTGCTTAATGAAGGTATTTATATAAATTATATACACACACACACAAACACACAAAATATTTTGTACACACTAAAAGTGAAAATGACCAAGTGAAAACTGAGCCCTAACCACCTTTGTGGCTACAACCCAACTACCACAACTTGCAATTAGGACACCCACTCCTCTTGGTCCTCTATGGTGCTGTAACAACATTCCTTTCCAATAATATTTTAAAAAAGCACACAACCCCAGCCAAACCTTTAAGATTCCAAACTCTCCTTCAACTCACGGCTGTCTCTAGCCTACTGAAGTGTATCAGATAAAAAGACTAAGGCCATCCAATATGCAGACAGATTGCAAAACAAGCCTTCACTGCACTTTAACCTCTCTGCCATAGAGCTCAGCATCACAGATTAAATACAATTAAGGCACTGATAGCTCAAAAGCACTTTCACATACTAACTGATCTACAACACACAAAGCTGGCATGGCTCCAGGGGAAAAAATAGCTGGTCTGAATTGTCACCCTACAAGAAAGGTACAAAAAGGTGATCAAGTAAGAAAGACTTCTGGAGCATGGAGGCACTTGAAAGGAAAAGGAAAGGAAGTAATATTCACATCAACATGCCTAGCTAGAGATATTATATCCAAAAGCTTTAGTCATCAAGCTGTTAAAAGTTGTAAATTTATACACAGGAAAAATGGTTCTGGTTCTTAACGTTAACTTTCTAGCTACAAAACTTCATGCCAAGACTATTATTTTATTTCCTGAAATAAAGATATCACAGAATGAAATATTTGCTAACCTATGCCAGTATCTAGTATCTCGGTTTGCACCAGTGTGTATCTAACCATCTCAAGCGCACCTTAATTCCAGGAACATAATTCATTTTCTTCCCTGCTATACTTACATTCCATATCATTGTTGAAACATCATTTATATCACTGATAACATAATTGCTAAACTGAGATAGTACTATTATTTATACTGAAAAAATTAAGCCTCTGCATGTTAAGTTTCCTGTATTTTCATCAAGTTGATTCTTTGTCACACATTCTCATCTTCATTTGGACACTTGTAGACTGAGAAGTATAAATGAGAGCAACCTTTGGTCCTTGGCCTTTACCCTCTTTTATTGCTCTTCAGCTGACAATCAGCTGAAGTGCCCGATCTTTACAGACACTGAAGAACTGGGCTGAAGTAATGCGCTGCGGCTTCCAGTAAAGTGCGGTTTTGGGGGGTGGCTTAACAAGTGTAAGCAGCCACAGTGCACAAAAGCCTCTGAAAGTTATCAGGGATGCTACAATACCCAGCTGCTTCAGTGTAAGGAATGTTTTCTGTTATAAAGAGTAAGTGCATGTATATTTACTCTTCTGTTCTACCTGAAGTAAAGCTATTATCTGTATGTATATTTTACATGCATTATCTGGATTTATGTTTTCACAGACAAAATAAAGGCAATTCATCCTAGCCTTATAGCATACCTGTTAAAGGAAAAAATATGTAGCCCAACAAGTTCTCTCTCCAATCCCCCTTTTCAGGTAAATAATAAATCTTAAGTGAAAAAGTCACTATGCTCTTCAACTGTCACCACTAAGGTTTGTTTTTTTTCAATGCTTAAGCAGCCTTAAGGCTGATTTACTCCTCAGCTCCTTCACACACTGACAACTGAGCAGTTAGAAACAAAAATCACTTTTGCACACCTGGAAATATTTATTTCCCATTCTCATAAGGTTAAAATGAGAGCTCTTACTTATTATCAATTTCATCCCTAAAAAATTCAAAATAAGGATATTAAAAACTTTTCAAAGTGACCTCATATTGCATTCTGGACATGTTCTACTTCAACAAGATAACAGTGCCAAAATAAGAGCAGTCGTGTAATGACGAAAGGGAAGGATCTGAGGCACCAGCCCTGGACAACGACCCTGGGTGGAGTGTACTAAAAACAGCAACAGCGGTGTTGCCAAACCACCTACTGCCATGCTGCCAGCAGATGACACTACCCCATGTAGCAAGGCTAGGTAGGGTGCTTAAGTATCCTGTTACAACCACGTAAGAGTATCAAAATCTTTCACTGTCCTAGCACTTGCCATCACAATATCTGAAAATACTTTGTAAATGCTCGTCTTTATAACACTTTCTATAAAGAGGACCAAACTCCTTTCACATTGCTCTGTAATAGCTGGCCTAAGTATTGTCAGCTAGTAAAAGGACTGGTTGAGATATAAACTGAACTTAACGCTGATGCTTTTTTTACATAGTGTATGTAGCCAGGGCCAGACCAAGGCATTCTGGGGCCCAAGACATATGTAGTCCTGTAGCCCTGCCCCATTTTAGCAAGCTACAGGCAGGATGCTGATGCCCATCTCAGAAGGGCAAAGCCAGTAACGCTCTCAACTTTTCTCCATTTTGGCAGCAACAGTAGGGAACCTCCAAAATCACGTGAGACAGCAAAAGGAAACCCTTCTTACAGAACAGTTAGGGAACAGCAGGGGGGAACAAGTCTTGGTCCTGGTCATTATCTCAAACAGCCAGGTTGTATTTTGGTACGGTGACTTTATGTTCCAGTTTGGCCAAGACAGTCCTGGATTTTGTAGGCCGTTCCGGTGTCCCAACTGGTTGGTGAAAATGGAAAAAAAAAAGGCCTGGATTGGCACCACCCACCTGCACTGGCAGGCCACCTGACCAGCAGCTGAGCACTGCTGCTCTTGCCTGGAGCGGGGATCAGCCAGGGCGGGTAGAGTATGGTGGGGGAAGAGCACTGCTGTGAGTGTAGGCTTGCATGTGCGCACGTGTGTGCAGGCACACATGCATGTGTGGTGCCCTGGCCAAATTTGAATTTTGACGCCTTTTGACACCCACCTGAGCAGCAGCTGGAGGCAAGGGGGTCACAGTCCCAGATTTCTTTTAAAATAATACGGTCGTATTTATGAAATCTAAACATGCTGTTCATCTTTCCTGCTACCTACACAGCCCTCTGCAGGGATGGTAGTGAGGGTCCCTCAAAGCAGTGGGCCTTTGTTACTACTGCATTTAGATAAATGCAGCAGTCTGTAGCCCTCTGAGTTATTGCTCAGGTTCTCTGCAGATGCCACTGTGACTGATACAGTTGGTTCATGTTTTCAATCTATTTTCCCCACAATAGGCAGATTAGAAACGTACCCACAAACACAAGCTAATGCTCTGCTCTAGTCACATCACTGAAAGAGCCTCACACATAAGCCTAAAACGCTTGTGTTTAATTCCAACCCTCTCCATAGCATTGGCATTAGTTTGAACTCTTTCAGACGTCCTCCGATCCTACAGAAGTCAAGCACAATTGCTTCTTCCTTTCACTCTTAGCAATCAGTCAAGGGTACGTTTATGTTTCCAAGATGTTCTGTGCAAAGAATACAGCTAGAAAATACATTTTTGGCTTAAACTGAAAACTGATGTCTTTCTTCATGATTCCATCTTCCACCAAATTCAGAGACAAGACAGAGTTCATGAGCTACATAATCCAGCTCAGCTTTTCACTGTACCAAGGTAAAGGAAATCCTCGTATGTTAAAACCATTACAAAACCCAGACTCTTTAATGGGAACTATATCTGATCAAGTTGAAGAGTGAGAAAGGCCGTAATAATCCTAAACAGGACCATATATAAATAAATACACATGATTTGGCAGAATTTGTAGTTTGTCAGTGATTGACTGCTAAACAACGCTTAGAGTGTGCTTCATAATAACTCGCATACACTTCCAGACAATAATAAATATGTAAGATTCTCTCCTATTCCTTTTAACTCATAAAACGCAAACCTAAATATTTGAAACTCTTCCATAAGCCTCCAGAAAAGCAGAACGTTTGATGTTTCTAAAAAGAAAAGTTTATTTACTTTTGCTGCAGGCTAAAAATTAGAATTTCTTTATTAATTCTGCCAAATTGCTATATAATGCTTTTTTAAATTTATTTTCATCAAAGCAAACAGCTTTAATTTAAGACAGTCCCATAGCTACTGAATGATCAAAATAGAGCATCAGACCAACATGCTAAACAACTGTGTAAACCCACTGACCAAAAGGAGCCCTCTAACACCAAGTGAGATCAAAAAGTATTTTAAGGGACGAGAGTGTGATCCCACTGCCTCACTGTTGGCAGTTTCTGTATACAACATACACTGGTTTAGTTTTTATGTCATTCACATGACCTTAACACACTAGTATCAACATGGGTTTTTAAAATGAGTAAATTAAATTCACCCCGATTGGAAATCTCCTGAACTCAGAGCTTACTGCAAGGAATAATTTGGTCCCAACTTTTTGAAGAAAAGTTATTGCTGCTAAGAATGCAACAAGAGGGAAGTAATCCTCTGCAGTTTCATGCACACTCGACATAAAATAATCTGCATAACAGACTCTTCAGCTCTGAGCCCCAACTGTCCCAGGATGATCATAGCTTTCAACTAAGCTCTGATAAACTCTCAACTCCTTGGCAATCAACCCATTATTTGTGCATCAATACAATTTCTGTTTTATACTGCTATGAAGGCTCTCAACACTAAAGAAAACCAGATCATCATCAATCTAAACACAATGGGCCACTATGACATCATATCATCTCATTAATCTTCATTTGTCCCATCACATCCCATCATTCTCATGCAAATGCTACACTTCAGGATGCAACTTTTCTCCACTCTGTGATAAGGAGGAGTAGAGCTGTCAGAAGCCCCAGGGGGCCTTCCCACATCACAAACCATCACTTCATTCAGCACCTTGTGTTTTACATCACAGCTAATGTGTTTGACATTCAAATTTGACCCACCAGGAGGTAGAACTATCTGATTCCTCAGCTACACACATCTCACTTCCTGGGCTGAAACAATCACCAAGTTCCCTGGGGATCTAACAGCTTCTTTTCCTTCAGCTGACCCTTGTTAATTGAGATGGAAGAACAGCTTAAAAGGAAAAAGATACTTGCACAAGGCAAGTAATAATGATAGCAATCCATCCTTCCCACCTGAGAACCAAGTTCTGCTTTAACAGCTGTGTTTGAGGGGGGTTTCGAAATAAAAGCGAATTGGCTTAAATTAACAGACACAAAAGAGAAAATATATAGGTTCTATTCCAAAGAAATAAGCTAGATGGCACACTGGAAAGACTGCATATATACAATTATGGGTTTGCTTATATTTAGTTCAGGCTAAATAATCTTTAAAAGTGCTCAAAATATTTTATATTTTAATACTATAGCTGCTTTACTGTATAAGTCACTATTAATAATATGTATTTGTTCATATTGTACTTTGTCTCGTCAATTCTATTTCTATCGCTGTTTTCTCCAGACATCACAGATGGTAAAAAACTAAACATATTTGTTGCATAACAGGAAGGATTTTTATTATTACTGACTCATAAGCATTTTTTGTGTCACTAGCACCTTCAATGCATGCTCAAAACATCTTGTTCCCATCACATGTGTTAATGCAGGAAGAGCAATTTATCAAAGGAGAAATTTTCTGGAACAGAAGTACTTTGAATAAAAAATGTCTCTCTTTAAGGAAGGTAGTAACAATATCAGATCAGCTTGTGTCATGACAGAAATGAATAAAAAAACAAGTTGTAGCGTCTCATACAAAAACACCCTCACATTTTAAGATTCTAACTGCAGTTGGATGCCATTGTGATATTCCTAGAAAATTACTATAATTAATAAATGTATGCAGCACACACACAACATGTGTACAACATGCAAAATGCACAAACAATATTATAGTTACATGTACCTTAGTAAATTACTTGCTAGAAATGTGTGGACTACATACAAACATCAGAGAAATGTTCCATAACATTTACAGTGATGACAAAGTCTGCATTATAAAAATCTCCATAATTGTAAATGTTTTTTCAAGTTATATTTGAATAGTGGAAGATTAAGACATACATAAACAGGAATATCCTGGATTGATAACTACTCAGTTAGGAAGGCCAAAGCAGCCTTAGAACTCAGGCTAGTGACAAATCACAAACAACTTAACAATTCCTCTATTTAGAAAAAATGAAAATATAACCTGAAAAAATTACTTAATATATTCCTGAATCCTTGGGGCACCATGGGAAAGAACACATATTTGTCTTGTACTTGTGCCTTTGTAGTCTCTAAGGAAGATGCATTAAAATGAGAGTACAGTCACCTTATTCACACCTGTAGAGAATATTTCTTTTTCTCATTTATTCACGTATGTTTTCATCTTTCTTCTAAAAGTAAAAATCTGTTCTCTTACAGGTTGGCTGATCTCCGAAGGGCTTTAAACTAGGTTTGTTGAGGGACAGGGATGCAGTGGACAACAAGAACCTACATTCAGAGAACCACGAGCTATGTGATGGATCAGCCCAGGTAAGCACTAAGGAGCCTGATAGACTTCAGGACAAGGGGATACCAAGGGTACCCACTGGGGGGCTTAAATGTCTCTACATTAATGCTAGGAGCAGGGGGAACAATCAGGAGGAACTTGCACTTGTGCCTGCAAACAGCAACTTCGACCTGGTTGGGTTAAATGAAACCTGGTGGGACCCTACTCACGATTGCACGGTAGGCATTGATGGTTATAGGTTGCACAGACAGGATAAAGTGGGGAAAAATGGTGGAGGGGTGTTGCTCTCTGTGTTAAGGAGCAATATACATCTTCTATAATCAAGATGGGATCAGAGGAGA
The DNA here is from genome assembly GCF_001723895.1 of Crocodylus porosus. Taxonomy (NCBI): domain Eukaryota; kingdom Metazoa; phylum Chordata; order Crocodylia; family Crocodylidae; genus Crocodylus; species Crocodylus porosus. The sequence goes on along the minus strand of NW_017728912.1, from coordinate 7,472,138 downwards.
ACCAAACTGAAGTACTGTGGGTTAGGAGGGAGGGTGGGGGTCAGGGGAAAGGGACTTGGTAGTGGGAGTCTACTATAAACTGCCACACCAGGAGGATGAGCTAGACCTGGAATTCTCCAGACAGCTCCCAGAGGCCGTACGGTCAAGAGATATGGTTGTCTTGGGTGACCGAAACTACCCCGACATTTGCTGGGAGGATCAGAAAGCCAGAACTAATTGCTCATGTAGGTTCTTAACCTGCGTACAGGACCTCCACCTGACGCAGGAAGTACACAATCCCACTAGAGACTTTGCTAGGGGGGACGACCTGGCTGGGGATCTGGAGGTACAAGTCAACCTAGGGGATAGCGACCATTAGTTGACTGAATTCACTATTCAGCAAAGGTTGGGAAAACTACGCAGCAGGGCAGAAGTGCTAGATTTCAGTAAGGCTGACTTCAGGCCTTAGGAGATTAGTTAGTGGGACATTAAAGCTCAAGAGCATTGACAAAATGGGGGTCCAAGAAGGTTGGTCATTCCTCAAGGAAGCAATCCTTTGGGCACAGAAGGAAGCAATCCCACTGCGTAGTAAAGGGGGCAAAGGGGCTAAGAAACCCCCCTGCCTAAGCAGGAAAATCCAGGAAAGCCTAATGGCAAAAAAAGGGACATACAGGGGGAGTAGCTACCAAGGAGGAAGTATACCTCGCACTTGCAGGGTATCAGTTAGGAAGGCCAAAGCAGCCTTAGAACTCAGGCTAGTGACAAAAATTAAAGGACAACAAAAAGTCCTTCAGGTATATAGGGAGCAAAAAGAAGGAACAGGGCAGCATAGGACCCCCACAGGATAAACAAGGTAGCTGGTGACAGATAGGAGGGACAAAGCAGAGCTCTTCAATGAGTTTTTTGCCTCTGTATTCTTGAACATGGATCTAAACAAATCTCCCAAATGCATTACTGACAAAAGCAGAGGAAACACCAGCCCAATAACGGTGGAGGGGCTGGATGCATTTAAATCAGTGGGACCGGAAGAGCTCCACCCAAGAGTGCTGAAAGAATTAGCCAGTGTTATAGCAAAGCCACTGGCAAGACTGAGCACTCGTGGTGCTCAGCTGAGGTCCATGAGGACTGGAAAAGGGCCAATGTGGTTCCTATTTTCAAGGGGAGGAAAGAAGATCTAAGTAACTATAGACCGGTTAGTCTCACCTCTATCCTTGGATCGCAGTTGTAGGAGTCCAGCAGGTAATATAATGCTGAAGAGTTTGCAGCACAGGTTCATAGCAGGCAGATCCTGCCTGACTAACCTTGTTTTCTTTCTATGACCAGATCACTAAAAGCTTAAGAAATAGGTGTTGAGGTAAATGTCATCTATTGGTCTTCAACAGTTTCCCATCCTAATTGAAAAGCAAATTGAACAGCTGTGCCACAGATAATTATACAGTCATATGGGTGGCAAATTGGATTAAGGGTTGTACCCAGAGAGTGGTGGTGGACAAGTCGGTACCAACCTTGAAAAATGTGAGCACTGGGGTCCCCCAAGGCTCAGTCTTTGGGCCAGTACTGTTCAATATCTTCATCAGCGACCTGGATGAGGGCATGGAAAGCACTCTGTTCAAGTTCACAGATGACACCAAACTATGGGATGAAGAAAACACACTGATGGGAAAAAACTGAATCCAGGTGGACCTGGACAGGTTAGAGAAGTTGGCAGAGAACAAGAGGATTCAGTTCAACAAGGACAAGTGGGAGGTGCTGCACCTAGGGAGAGGGAATTATCAGCACACCTATAGGCTGGGGCTGACCTCAGCAGCACAGCAGCAGAAAGAGATCTTGAAGTCATTGTCGACGCCAAGATAAATATGAGTTGTCAATGCGATGAAGCAATTAGCAGAGCTAACCGCACTTCGTCATGCATTAGCAGGTGTATCACAAGCAGGTCCAGGGAGGTGATGCTCCCCCTCTATGCGGCACTGGTAAGGCCGCAGCTGGAGTACTGCATCCAATTCTGGGTGCCACACTTCAAATGGGATAATCTTGAGAGGGTCCAGAGAAGGGCCACTTGCATGGGTAGAGGCCTGCAGGGAAGGCCTTATAAGCAAAGGCTGAAGGACCTGGTCCTTTTCAGCCTCCGCAAGAGAAGGTTGAGAGGGGATCTTGTGGCTGTAAACAAATTCACCAGGGGGGAGTAGCAGGGAATAGAAGATGCTCTATTTACCAGACCATCCCTTGGAATAATCAGAAACAACAGCCACAAGCTGATGGAGAATAGGTTTAGGTTGGACATCAGAAAGAACTTTTTCACTGCTAGGGTTGCCAGAATCTGGAACAGGCTTCCAAGGGAAGTGGTGCTGTCCCCTACCACGGGGGTCTTCAAGAGAAGACTGGACAAGCACCTGGCTGGGGTCACATGACCCCAGCACTTTTTTCCTGCCACTGGCAGGGGATCGGACTCGATCCTTTCCGACCCCAGCGTCTGAGATTCTATTCATAGTCAAATATGTAACAACTTTAATGCATATTTAAATATGCTGCATTAATGCAGTACATATCATAGTTTTTTAAAAGAATATATGGATATCATTAATCGCAAAGTAAACCAGAAAGCCGTACACTTTGAGATGTCCAAGTTTATAGCTGAATCTAGCCGAGAACAGTAAGATTGTTTTGGTGCTCACCCTTCCCCCATTCCTTTCCAGTGAGGAGAAAGACCAAAAAGGAAACAGGAAAAGTATCCCTAAGCCTTAGGGTATAATATCAAGCACAATGAGCCCACCTGGCCTTCAGGAATATTGCATCAGTCACAGACTCACAAGTCTCAAATCTCACTAAATAACACAAACTCTCTCCTCCTCCACTGTGGATTGGTAAAACTTTTCTATTATGCTTCAATAAAACAGTCCTTTTTAAAGAGTTTAATTTTATTTTACATTCTTGTTTTTTGCTACTGGATATAAGATAAGAATCACTTAAGGAAATTTAAATAGATCTCTTATTTTAATCCCTCAGCTTGATCCTTCTGTCCAGTCCAGTGCCTTGGCTAGTACACCTTGTTGACAATTAGCAGTAAAAGAAAGAAAAGCACAATTTATGCTTAAAAATAATCTAAGAGAAAATCTGTCTCTTCAATTTCTCATGGATGTTAAATTATGTGAGGTCTTTAGAGAGTTTTAACTTAAGCTTGATATGTTTGCTTTCCTTTATTGTCTACTGGCAAAACCAAGAGTGTTGAAGCTTTTTCACTGTACAAACAATACTCCAGGAGTAGATGCACAAATTACTGATTTAAAATCAAATTAAGAATTTTCTGACGTTCTAAACCATCAAAACAGCTTAAAGTGAAAGAAAGTAAAATTAAAGTTAACAGCAGCCATTACATTTAAATTAAAATATCTGCTCTATTTCCCTGGCTACAAGTGAAATTCCTGTCACCCCAATTCCATACGCAACTGAAAGAACAGTGAACATATGACCTTCATGGAGAGAAGCCAGAGCTTGTAAAAGGGCTTCAATTACCTTCTTCCATTTCAACCTTATTGACCTCAGGTTTCACCTTGTCTACATTCAAGTAAAGCTGCAGCCTTTGCTAATTTCTAACTATGTCCCTTTCTCTTCACTGGTTCATGTATTCAGCAGTACATTATTCCCCTCTGCTGATTCTGTAGTAGCTATTAACCAAAACAAGCTGTTCCTATAAAAGTGGATGTACATACGGGTCTTTCGATGAACTAGAATGACGCTGTGTAAAATTCATGTATGATAAGGATGTTGAGACAAAACCAACAGCTTAAATTTAAAATGATGTTGTTCAAGTGGCAGAGAATATATTTATGCAGCCAAAAACAAACACTGAGTTTCTCCTGGGAGAGTCATTGTACCATGTACAGACACTGAGTTTCTCCTGGGAGAGTCACTGTACCATATTCAGTGTACAGATTAGGGAAGAACCGATAAAGATTTTCTTGGCCAATACCAATATGCCTGATGAATAATCAGCTGTTGAACAATACCAATCCAATAACCGTTTTACAGGAGCACAGCCAGGCAGCATGGAGAGCAACTCCCTGCAGATAAGTCTGTGGAGAGGAAGGGAAGTGCATGAGGACCAGATTGAGGCCCCCATGATGAGGGAGAGAGTGAGATATGGCAGAGACTGGGGGCGCTGCCCAGCCAGGGTGGTGAATGGGATCCCAGGGCCGGGACACGGAGAGGGAAGAAGCTGTGGGTGGCTCATCCAGGGGATCAGCATCCCAGCACTTAAAAATGGCAGTGGGGACATTTGAACTAAAGGTCTTCAAATGAGCTTTAGCTGAAGCGCTGCCACCACCACTTTAAAGTGTGGAGACGCTTTTAATGGGAGCTGAGCTGAGTGGGGTAAAGGTGGGCTGCTTACGGGCTCAGGGCTCTCTACTCTGCTGCCTTTGTCCTTGGAGCCACACGCTGGCCGTCTGTCCCCTGCCCTCCTGGCAGCAGGAGGCACAACTCACCACCCCCACCATTGCTGGGAAGGCAGGGGATGTGCAGCCAGTGCGCAGCGCCCGAGACAAAGGCAGTACAGCAGACCACCCTGAGCCTGCAGCGAACAGTACGCCTCCATCCTCACCCCACGTACAAATCTGGGGGGGTGGGGCAGCATATGCCCCCCAGGTCTTCCCTGGGGGTCTTCCCTGGGGGAGTGCAAAGCGGCACGGGGACAGGCTTCTGCTCCCCATGCCCCTTGGACAAGCTGTCTACAGCTCTGACCTGCTTCCCACCTCAAGTCACTGCCCTGGCTGGGCAGTGTCCCCAACACCAGCCCCTCCCCTCACTGCAGGGGCCTTGATCTGCCCTCCCCTCCCTGCTTCTTCCCTTCCACACACTTATCTGCAGGATGCTGCTCTCCACACTGCCCAGCTGTATTCCTGGCCATGTGCATGTATGCAACATCCAGGGTCCCACAGCCAGAAGACTTACTATATTTATTGGTGACATTATCAGCTACACTAGCCAAAAAAAGCTGATAGCCAATAGTTAATTTTCCTTTTATCATTGCCAATCCAATATGGCACCAATATATCGGTGCACCTCTAATACAGATGTTCAGACTTTTTCTCCCAAAGCAAAAACGGCTGTTCCAGGGAAAAAATAACCTGGGAATAACCAGGGTTAAATTACTTCCAAAAGACTTTCTCTGGGAGAGTGAATGTTTGTACAAGTAACCCTTCTGAAAGAAGCCACAAAATAACCTTGCAGCATTCCAGGGTATTTTGTTCCCTTCCCTCCCCTTCTCCCTCTCAAGGAGACAGTGTGTCACTTGGGCTGGACTGTACTACTCCAACCAACCAGGGAACAGAACATGCCTCAAACTGAGCAAAACTCTGTACATACCATGACTTCTCTCACAAGGGAATACAGACCTCTAACATATTTCCCCCTACAAAGAGACAGCACATCCCTTGCTGGATTCTGCTTCTCCAGAGGGGAGCAAAACATGTCCTCTTCACAATCTCCACATTGTGCTCCAGGGAGACACAGGCTGACTCCAAGCAAGGCCACCATCTGTTGCCAAGCAGATTGAGGGAGCTTGCACAGCATGCTGAGATGCACAGGGACCGCCCCCACCCCGCTGCACAGCATCAGCAGTTTAATCTCTCTTCTCTTTGAGGACTTCGCATTCAAATGTCTGTTTAGTTAATTTTTACTACCGGGGAACAAATCCAGGAGAATTCTCCCTGATTATTTGAACGTGTGTACACAGCACCAGTCTCAGTATGCTACTAACAAAAGCCTTACTGGCTGCATTACTACCGGTCCCAACTGCCTGTTGGGTTTGATGGCTGGCTCCTATTAACTAGAATGTCTGTTCCAGAAGATACTAACATATTTCAAAATGTATGCTTCTGTTCAAAATGGGGGTGGAAAACTATGTTAGTGGAAGTTTTTGCAGAAAATGAGCCAGGAGGACTTTGGTATGTCATGAGAAGCTAGCCAGCAAGCCTGGCCAATAGAGGAGAATAGAGGCAAACCAGATACCTGAACTACAAATACCATGACACACTGAACTGGCTCAGGCAGACAGATTAATGGTTGAAATTCCTTGTGAAAAACCCTATTTTGGCAGAAAATGCATTTTTCATTTAATTGTTTTGTTTTTAATGAAAAATTCCCGACCAGTTTTACTATTTTCTATCTGCATGCAAAGTATAAGAGTAAACACCAATGGAGAGTCTTCTATGGCTCAAGCGGAAAACAACTGTATTTCTGGAGTTGAAGTCCTGATCTTTTTTCTCAGTGCTTCATATTTATGAACTAACTGGTGACAGTGCTGTTTCTATGTATCCTCCATATAAATCTTGCAAAAAAGAAAGGGGGTAAAACTTCCTATAAGTACTTTTAAAAGGTTAAAATTATCATAAAATATTTACAAACTTTCAAGAAAATTCAGAAAACATCATTTGAAAAATATTTTTCCTAGTACACTCCTTCATAAGCAAGCACAGTAAGAACAAAACAGACAAGTGGCTCACCAGACATGTCACTGCACAAATTTAGTGAATTTACTTTAAGAGAGAATTTTTCAGCAAACTGATACTTAAGGATATTGCAAACCATTTTTGTTTTTACTGAACTTCAAGTAACTAAAAGGAAACAGACATAATCCTTTCCTCTTTTGTCTTTGTTTTGAAATATCTTCCCTTAACTAAAAAAAATTGGTTAGAAAACTATTTAGAGAATAAACATTGAAATAAAATTAAATTATTCCAGAAGATGGTTTTCACAAGAGACCCAGAGTATACCACAGTGCATTTACTCTTACCTTGTCTATCATATCCGGTCGGTTTGTAGCTGCCAAAATTGTCACGTCTTTTAGCTGTTCTATCCCATCTATTTCCGTTAACAACTGAGCCAAGACACGGTCTGCTACATTCCCAGCACCTGAAGAGCTAATTAAAATAATACCACAGCATTAGTTTTTCCTTCCTAGAAGGGAAGGGTTTACTGTTATTTAAAACCTGGAAAAAACATATTCAGTTTCATGGAATAACTTTCCAATTCATCTTTTTCACCTCAACATTTAAAGGTAAACATAACATTAATCATTAAACTGATTAAACCTATATTCCAGAATCAGCCCTACGAAAGATTTCTTACTACTAGGAAAAACAGCTGGGCTTGTTACTTATTCCCTCACCATGGTGGCTTGGTACAAGATCACCACATAATACAGTAGTCTGAATTAAACATTTCTAAGGTGGTAACAACTCAAGTCATGTGGCTTCTTAATTAGTCAGATATTTTAGTTCTTGCCACTCCCTGGTGATTGTTTATGCCACAATACAAAGCACATGTATTTTGCAGTTTTCCACTACATTATTTCTTTCATCCCCAAACAAGATAGTTTTGAGTGCTAGTCAACTAACTCATAAAAGCATCTCCTGCCTTTTTAATTCATCCATCTGATTCTATAGATGTTGAAAAGAAAACCAACAAGAAAAATCAGAGAGACAGGGAGAAGTATGAAGTTCTGAAATCACTAAAAAATGAAACTATTTTATGAGTTCAAAAAAGTTTGGTAATTGATTCAGATCACATTGAAATGAATGGCAAACAGCTTCAATGCATGTGATAACATTTCTTAAGAAAAATACATATGTTCATTAAAGATTCTTTAAAGAAGGAAGGAAGGACTTTAATTACTTTATTCAGGGGTTCAGGTATACAACAATGGTAGCTGCTTGCAAAGCGAAAACACAAACAACTTACTACCAAACCAAACCAAACAACCGACCCATCACACCGTGACAGACACCTTCGCTGCATTTCACGTCGTGTCTCACATGCTACGCGGTCCGCATGCCGGCCACAGTCATAAACAATTCAGACCCTGCTCCATCCCATCATACATGTAACAAAACCTTCAACTTCCACACAAAAAGAGAGCAAAAAAGCAGCCTGGTGAGGGCCCAGGACGCGGCAGAGCTGGAAGTCACAGTTCGACACTGAGCCAGCCCGGTCGCCCAGACCGGTCATGACATCAGAGCGTGTATTTGAGACGGCCGTCCTCCACCTGGCACAGCGCTCCCTCAAGGGCCCAGTGTGTCTCAAAGGCGGGCACCGCTCACCGGAGCACAGCGTGCTCAAACTCCAGTGAGAGGCGCGCCTGCACCAGGAGGCAGAAAAGCCGCAGGGCATCATCTGAGCCGGTCCCGGCTAGCCGGTTCCGGCGGCTCTTGAGGACGGCCAACTTGGCCTGACCCAGTACAAAGTTGGCCAGGCAGACGGGGCCCCTCTCAGCTGCCCGGTACAGGCAGGAGCACACATAGGTGGTCTCCGAAAAGCTCCTGCCCAGAGCCTGCAGCAGCAGCCCGAGGATGACAAAGAGCGGCTGCAGGCGGGGGCAGTCAAGGAAAGCGTGAAAAAGGGTCTCCTCAACACCCCCCGGGCAGAAGGAGCAGGCTGTCGAGGCGGCTGGGTCCAAGTGGGACGCAAACGTGTCAGTGGCTAGGATGCCATGCAGCAACCGCCACTGCAGGTCGCCAGTCTTCTTGGCAATTCGCGGCTTATACAATGTGTGCCACGCCAGATGGGCCGGTGGAGAACCTGGCGGCCCCAGGCGCCGTCGCCACAGTGTATCGGGGCGGCCCGCCAGCACTTGGGCGTGGCGGATGTGAATCACCCAGGCGTATAAACCTCTACGCGACAGAGAAGCAAAAGGACAACCCGTGTCACTGTCAGGAGGCACAGGGAGCGTCAGCAGGGTGCCAGGGCCGCCGGCCAGATCGTCGGCCACGGCTGGGGCGACTGATAACACAGGGAAAGCCTCGCTTGGGGCATCCTCAGTGCAGGGGGCCTGGCCCGCCCGGAGATGGTCCTCCAGGGCGGATGCCGCCTCCAATGGGAGGGCAGTCCAGATGTCACACAGGAGACGGCCCACACTGCGAACGGAGCACATGCCCAGCTGGCTGCTCAAGGCCTCGGGCGAGAGCCAGGCTGACCGAGCAGGGTCAAGGAGGCGGCCCAGGCGGAGAACATGCGCCTGAATGAGAGCGGCCGTGAGACTGGCAGAGGCCAGGCTCGGCACGGGGCGCCTCAGC